>NC_138873.1:3987368-4590182 GCF_965194805.1 Balaenoptera borealis | reverse complement strand
GGGGACCTGGGTTCCATCCCTGGTCTGGGAACTAAGATCCCACAAGCCTTGCGGTTGCCAACAAACAAACAAACAAACAAACAAAAAGATGCTTACCAACAGAACTATTTGCAAAGGCAATTTACATATATGCAATTCTGTTTCTGTGAATAGAGCAAAGGCAGTGGATATTAAAAGTTGTCTTCTCACACTCTGAGGAATGCTGTGATCCTCTCCTCATCTTTTATTATCTGTAATTTTTCAGCCACTTAACAACAAACTGATAGCAGGGGCTAATGTTGAGAAACACTTCTGTCTTCTTATAGTGTACTTTGCCCAGAGAATAAATTTTGCATGAGGGGAACACCAACACATATAGAAATAAGACTGATTAGAATTAGTTCAGACTACGAAAATTTTCCAGGGTTACCAAGAGTATGTTTGGGTCCTGCTGAAGAAAATGATTCAGCATTTGTACTGATCGGAGACCAGTCGTCCCGGCACTATCAGATCTCTGTAATTCACAGAGCTGTGATGCCATAATTGCTGGTGTATGTCAGGGCTTGGGCACCTTTGCTTTCTTCCTCCATTCAGCATGTTTGAACTCTTCACAGTTTCTGTTGAGAATTCATATATTTAGCTCTCAGAAGAATGGAATGTGTGAATTCTTTCTTCTGAAACTTTTCTGATTTTCATATTTTAAGGCATTCAACTAAATGTAAATTTTCTGGTGCTTTACCTTCTGCCTTAATAAGAGATATTTTTCCATGGGGAAAAAATAAAGTAGACTTGCTACCTAGACTCTAGTGAAAGACTTGTGACATTAAGAAATGTGAAATACAACATAGATTCTTTTGAAAAAAGATCTTTTAAAAGTTTTACAGTTACAAATGAATAGCTTTTTATGTTCCTCTTATGTTTCCCTCTCTTCCTAGAACTAACTCTGTTTTGAAATTTGTGTGTATTCTTCACATCCATATTTTCATGCTTTAATTAGTATATGTTTAGTTATCATATAGTGTTATTTTGCATATTTAAATATTTACAATGCTTCATGTGTTAAAGGTATTAACAATCAGGAAATGAAGATGCTTGTTGAAAATATAAAAAACTGGGTAATTTATAATTTGTTAGTTGTGTTTCCCTGCTAGAGCCATTAGCTATTTTTCCAAAGGCTGCAATCTATCGACATCTACCATTCTTAAAAGAAATTCTGTGGCTCTAGATATATGCTGTCCAATATGGTATTGATGGATATTAACCAAATGTGGCCGATGAGCACCTGAAATGTGGCTCGTCCAAAATGAGATGTGCTGTCAGTGTAAAATACACCCGATTTTAAAAATTTAGTATAAAGAAATAACGTAAAATATATCAATAACTTCTACTGATTACATGTTGAAATAAAAAACATCTTTCACATATTGGATTAAATAACATACATTATTGAAGTTAATTTTACTATTTTTTACTTTTTAATGTGGCTACTAAAATTTCAAATTACACTTGTGTCTCACATTTCAGTTGGGCACTGCTTAAGACATTCCTAGAAACTGAAGCCCTTTCTCCTTCTCTGCCTTCCTCCCAGTGTACTGCGAGCTGTCTCTTCATCCGGGTGCCCGTCGACTGAGCAGACAATTGTTATCACTGTGCTGTGAATGCAGGTATTCCGTGATGCTGATGGAGTTCCCGAGGCTGGACGTTCTCCCACCATCACTCCCTCACGGAAAATGGTCCCGTCTGTGGCTGGCAGCCATGGCCAGGATGAATAATACTGATCATGAAATCACCCTGTGTAACTTTATACTGGTCCTGTGATGAATGATTGTTTACATTCATTAAAAGTGGGCATGCTCAGGGAATTCATGGGGTTTAATTCCACTAACATTTCATTTTACAATTATTACAATCTGTAGTTTTAATTAAAAGTCTCCTGCACTGGTGTGTAAGCCTCCTGGTCATGAGAGATTGCCTGGGCAGGGACAAAAGAAAGTTCTGTTGACTAATGGAATGTGCACGGTGAAACAATTGTTTCTAATTATAGCACACTGGAAAATAGTCACATATTGCTGTGCATTATGTTTACTAAGAATCATCTTTATAGGTGTTCTTACAAAGAGACATCCTCTCGTAGGCAGTTTCTTTGAATCTGGGTAACACCTTGGGGAAAAAGCTGAACTCTGTGTATAGATGTTCTTCTTCAATGTTAAACCCATTCAGTCTTTAGTTTTGACTATTTGATATGCTGTTTCAAACACACGTTTTTCAAATTAGGTCCATTGTAAATAATGCATAGCATAGGTCCAATTCTGTACTTTCAATTTATTTAACATCCATTGATTCTTACGACTTTTCTTTGAAGTTTTATGCTCATTTAACAACCTTTTGGGAGCATTGTTCAGTGTTATGTGTGTTCATTTCCTGAAAGCAATACACTTTGTAAAACGAGTTTAAACTTTTAAAATTCAACCAGCCTAATAAATGTAAAACTACATATACTATTTATGTGGATAGAAGATTAAACTACAAGAGACAAACCCTGTAATAACACTCATATCTTTTATGTTTTTAGTTGTATTCTACCATTGAACAGAAACTTTAAAAAAAATAAAAGAGTGGCTAAACACAAAAGGATTTTTTTTTTTTACTAAAATGAATGTGCAATTGCTGATATTCTCATGTAGAAATGATACTGTTCTCTTTTTGTGGCCCAGTTTCATCACATAAGTTCCAGATTTTCAAAAAAGTTTGGGACTTAGGACTTTCACTTCTGACTCAGATGGGAGGCTTGTAGTAGACCACAATTTTCACTAAAGTAGAAAAATCAAATAAAACACAAAATCCTCCACCTGAAGGTGTTCTAGAGTTTCTGCATCAACCAGGGCTTAAGAGGTTACTACCAGGAAATAAGCCAACATTTTACAACCACAGTTTTCCTTGAGGTTTTTGCCGACTGTAGTGTCAGGGTTGTTTCTGAGAATCCCGGCTGCTGTGGCAGAAGGTGGCAAATAGGAAACAAAGAAACCAGCAGAGACTTTGACAATTTTATGAAGTTTGAGAGAAAAATAAATAATAGAGATGTAAGGCTCCAGGAACCCACTATGACTAAAGGATCAGAGAGCCTGACACTTGGCCTGTTCTCCCCTGGACCAAAGTCACAGCTAGTAAGGACTAAGAATTTTAGGACAACATCTCTAAAACCTGGAACAGAGTTTTCCACAGTCTTGCAGTTTCCAGAAAATAAAGATTAGCCATCAAGACCCATCAAAGAGGAACATCTGAGGCAAGAAGCATGACTGCAGATCACAATGGGATCAGGCCATCAGGGAAATATATGCATTTTAAATTTACATGCTCCCCAAAACATAGCTTCAAAATATATAGGGCAAAAATTGATAGAACCAAGAGTCAAGATAGACATGGTCACAATCATAATAGAAATGTTATCATATCTCTTTCGAAGCAGCTTATATATCTGACAAAAGATCAGTATGGATGTAGAAGTTCTGCTCAACATAATAAACAAACTACAAATGAACATATATGTAACACTAAGCCTTCAAATGACAAAAAATTTCGAGAAAGGACATTTATCAAAACTGACCTATCATTGGGTCATAAAGCATGGTTTAACACTTTGGAGTATTGAAATCACTCAGAATAGTAGAATTAAGCTAGAAATCAATACTATAAAAATAATAAAATACCCAATTAAAATCCTGAAATTAGACAATAAATTGCTAAATAAGTGATAGGCAAAATACTCAATGAAAATTTGAAAGTATTTTGAGAGGAATGCTAAAGAAAATAATACATATAATAATTTGTAGGATGCAGATAAGTTGGTACTGAAAAGGAATTTTTATATTCTTAAAACATGTATCAGAAAAAAAGTCTGAATATTTATGCCATAAGTAACCATCTTCCAAAATTAAGAAAAGATCAGCAAATTACACCTGATTAAGAGAGAAGGAAGAAAATAATAATTAAAGAGCAAATATTAACAAAATTAAAAATATAACTACAATAGAGAAAGTAAACAAACCATAAACCGAAACAATGTACTGGCCTTTGTTAAAAAGAAAAAAAGAAAAAAAAAAAAGAATAAATATACAATTTACCAGAGGCAGGAATAAAACGTGGTATAACACTATAAATACTTCAGATTTTTATTTATTTATTTATTTTTAATTTTTTTTTTAGAGTTTTTAAAATCTGGACCAATTTTAAAGTCTTTATTGAATTTTTTACAATATTGCTTCTGTTTTACATTTTGTTTTGTTTTGTTTGGCCACAAGGCATGTGGGAGCTTAGCTCACTGACCAGGGATCAAACCCACACCCCCTGTACTGGAAAGCAAAGTCTTAACCACTGGACCACCAGGGAAGTCCCCAGGTTTTCAAAAATGCTAAGAGGATGTAATAAAATTTATGTCAGTAAACTTGAAAATTTAGATAAAATGAACAAATTCCTAGGAGACACAAATTACCAAGGCTAAAACAGGAACAAATTAAATTTTTATTTCAATAATTCTGTATGTACTAATTAAGTTGAATATGTGATTTAAAACTTCCCAGAAAGAAATCTTCTGGTCTAGTTGTATTTAAAGTTGCACTGGATTTTGTAGACATTGGAACAAGGTAAGAAAAGAAAAAGTCATAAAAATGGAACAGGTAAATTATTAGACTTAAAAAAATGAACTCAGTAAGGTTGCTGGATATGATGTCACTATACAAAATTCAATTTTGTATATATACCAGCAACACTGAAAATTTTTAAATGATGCTATTTAAAATGCCATTCAGAAAATCAAATTAGAATTATATCTAATGAAATGTATGCAAGAGCTCTACACTGAAAATTTGAAATGTTGTTGTGAGAAATTAAGAAGGAATTAAGGAATCCAGAAGAATGAAGGACTGTGCCACATTCATGTGTCTGAAGATCCAATATTACTGTCAGTTCTATAGATAGGTCTGTAAATTCTGGCTTTCTCTTAAAAAAGTGTGCAGCTCAGATGGAAGTCAATCCCACCTTCACCTATAGGTGGGCCACCAGGTAGTCAGTGAGAGGGCCAATATTTTCTCCAGAAAATCAACTTGCCTCTTCTGGAATGTCTGTACAAGCATTGGAGTTCTGTGTCACAAAACACACAAGAAGGAGCAAAAGCACAGTTACCAACTTTCTGAATTTGAATACTATCACCTCCTCATTGAGGTGCTTTTATGCTTGCCCACTCACCTTGATAAACTCAAAGGAAAGATCCTTTTTATGTCAACATCCACTTGTAGAACAGTATATGCTCTTTTAAGTAATAATAATGGCTACCACTTACTATAGTACTTATTATGCATCAGACACTATTCTAAGTACCTTTAATATATCACTTCATTTAACCTTTCTCCAAACCTATGAGGTAGGGAAGAATACCAGTGCCACTTCACAAAGAAGGAAGCTGAGGCACAGAGAGGTGCACCCACTAGTCATCTTGGCATCTCAGTGCTACATTCTGTATTCCTAACCATTATGTCTTGTTCTCCTTCTTAATGGGAATTTTTAACATCCTCTACTTTAAACAAAAACAAACAAACAAAGAGTGGTCTTCCTATGTTTTCCTCTAAGAGTTTTATAGTGTCCCGCCTTACATTTAGGTCTCTAATCCATTTTGGGTTTATTTTTGTGTATGGTGTTAGGGAGTGTTCTAAATTCATTCTTTTACATGCAGCTGTCCAGTTTTCCCAGCATCACTTATTGAAGAGACTGTCTTTTCTCCATTGTATATCCTTGCCTCCTTTGTCATAGATTAGTTGACCATAGGTGTATGGGTTTATCTCTGGACTTTCTATCCTGTTCCATTGATCTATATTTCTGTTTTTGTGCCAGTACCATATTGTTTTGATTACTGTAGCTTTGTAGTATAGTCTGAAGTCAGGGAGTCTGATTCCTCCAGCTCCGTTTTTTTCTCTGAAGACTGCTTTGGCTATTTGGGGTCTTTTGTGTCTCCATACAAATTTTAAGATTTTTTATTCAAGTTCTGTAAAAAATGCCACTGGTAATTTGATAGGGATCACATTGAATCTGTAGATTGCTTTGGGTAATATAGTCATTTTCACAATATTGATTCTTCCAATCCAAGAACATGGTATATCTCTCCATCTGTTTGTGTCATCTTTGATTTCTTTCATCAGTGTCTTACAGTTTTCTGAGTACAGGTCTTTTGCCTCCTTAGGTAGGTTTATTCCTAGGTATTTTATTCTTTTTGTTGCAATGGTGAATGGGATTGTTTCTTTAATTTCTCTTTCTGATCTTTCATTGTTAGTGTATAGGAATGCAAGAGATTTCTGTGCATTAATTTTGTATCCTGCAACATTACCAAATTCATTGATTAGCTCTAGTAGTCTTCTGGTGGCATCTTTAGGATTCTCTATGTATAGTATCATGTCATCTGCAAAGAGTGACAGTTTTACTTCTTCCTTTCCAATTTTTATTCCTTTTATTTCTTTTTCTTCTCTGATTGCCATGGCTAGGACTTCCAAAACTGTGTTGAATAAGAGTGGAGAGAGTGGACATCCTTGTCTTGTTCCTGATCCTAGTGGAAATGCTTTCAGTTTTTCACCATTGAGTATGATGTTAGCTGTGGGTTTGTCATATATGGCCTTTATTATGTTGAGGTAGGCTCCCTGTATGCCCACTTTCTGGAGAGTTTTTATCATGAATGGGGGTTGAATTTTGTCAAAAGCTTTTTCTGCATCTACTGAGATGATCATATGGTTTTCATTCTTCAGTTTGTTAATATGGTGTATCACATTGATTGATTTGAGTATATTGAAGAATCCTTGCATCCCTGGGATAAATCCCACTTGATCATGGTATATCATCCTTTTAATATGTTGTTGGATTCTGTATGTTCATATTTCTTGAGGATTTTTGCATCTATATTCATCAGTGATATTGGTCTGTAATTTTCTTTTTTTTTGTAGTATCTTTGTCTGGTTTTGGTATCAGGGTGATGGTGGCCTCATAGAATGAGTTTGGGAGTGTTCCTTCCTCTGCAATTTTTTGGAAGAGTTTGAGAAGGATGGGTGTTAGCTCTTCTCTAAATGTTTGAAAGAGTTCACCTGTGAAGCCATGTGGTCCTGGACTTTTGTTTGTTGGAAGATTTTTAATCACAGTTTCAATTTCATTGTTTGTGATTGGTTTGTTCATATTTTTTATTTCTTCCTGGTTCAGTCTTGGAAGCTTATACCTTTCTAAGAATTTGTCCATTTCTTCCAGGTTGTCCTTTTTATTGGCATAGAGTTGCTTGTAGTAGTCTCTTATGAGGCTTTGTATTTCTGCGGTGTCCGTTGTAACTTCTCCTTTTTCATTTCTAATTTTATTTATTTATTTATTTAAATTTCATTTATTTTATTTTATTTATTTTATTTTTGGCTGCGTTAGGTCTTTGTTGTTGTGCGCAGGCTTTTCTCTGGTTGCGGCGAGTGGGGGCTACTCTTCACTGCAGTGCGCGGGCTTCTCATCGCAGTGGCTTCTCTTGTTGCAGAGCACGGGCTCTAGGCACGCAGGCTTCAGTAGTTGTGGCTTGTGGGCTCAGTAGTTGTGGCTCGCGGGCTCTAGAGTGCAGGCTAAGTAGTTGTGGCACATGGGTTTAGTTGCTCCATGGCATGTGGGATCTTCCCGGACCAGGGCTTGAACCCATATCCCCTGCATTGGCAGGCGGATTCTTAACCACTATGCCACCAGGGAAACCCTTTAATTTTATTGATTTGAGTCCTCTCCCTCCTTTTCTTGATGAGTCTTGCTAAAGGTTTATCAATTTGTTTATTTTCTCAAGGAACAAGCTTTTAGTTTTATTGATCTTTGCTATTGTTTTCTTTGTTTCTATTTCATTTATTTCTGCTCAGATCTTTATGATTTCTTTCCTTCTACTAACTTTGGGTTTTGTTTGTTCTTCTTTCTCTAGTTTCTTTAGGTGTAAGGTTAGATTGTTTATTTGAGATTTTTCTTGTTTCTTGAGGTAGGCTTGTATTGCTATAAACTTCCCTCTTAGAACTGCTTTTGCTGCATCCCATAGGTTTTGGATCATCATGTTTTCCTTGTAATTTGTCTCTAGGTATTTTTTGATTTCCTCTTTGATTTCTTTAAGGATCTCTTGGTTATTTAGTAATGTACTGTTTAGTCTCCATGTGTTTGTGTTGTGACATAAATCACAGCAAGATTTTTTTTGATCCACCTCCTAGAGCAATGGAAATAAAAACAAAAATAAACAAATGGGACGTAATGAAATTTAAAAGATTTTGCAAATCAAAGGAAACTACAAACAAGATGAAAAGACAACTCTCAGAATGGGAGAAAATATTTGCAAATGAATCAATGGACAAAGGATTAATCTCCAAAATATATAAACAGCTCATTCAGCTCAATATTAAAAAAACAAACACCCCAATCCAAAAATGGGCAGAGGACCTAAATAGACATTCCTTCAAAGAAGAGATACAGATGACCAAGAAGCACATGAAAAGCTGCTCAACATCACAAATTATTAGAGAAATGCAAATCAAAACTACAATGAGGTATCACCTCATACCAGTTAGAAGGGGCATCATCAGAAAATCTACAAACAACAAATGCTGGAGAGGGTGTGGAGAAAAAGGGAACCCTCTTGCACTGTTGGTGGGAGTGTAAATTGATACAGCCACTATGGAGAACAGTATGGATGTTCCTTAAAAAACTAAAAATAGAATTACCATATGACCCAGCAATCCAACTACTGGGCATATACCCTGAGAAAACCATAATTCAAAAAGACACATGCACCCAATGTTCATTGCAGCACTATTTACAATAGCCAGGTCATGGAAGCAACCTAAATGCCCATTGACAGACGAATGGATAAAGAAGATGTGGCACATATATACAATGGAATATTACTCGGACATAAAAAGGAATGAAATTGGGTCATCTGTAGAGACATGGATGGATTTACAGACTGTCATACAGAGTGAAGTAAGTCAGAAAGAGAAAAACAAATATCATATATTAACACATATATGTGGAACCTAGAAAAATGGTACAGATGAACTGGTTTGCAGGGCAGAAATAGAGACACAGATGTAGAGAACAAACGTATGGACACCAAGGGGGGAAAGTGGTGAGGGGGGGTGGAGGTGGGATGAATTGGGAGATTGGGATTGACATATATACTCTAATATGTATAAAATAGGTAACTAATAAGAACCTGCTGTATAAAAAATAAATAAAATTAAATTTAAAAACCAAAAAAAAAACAAACAATAAAACCTTTTTCTATGTTTAAGGATTTTTGTCTTAGCATATTGGCTTAAGGAGTCTGCTTGATAGTAAGTGTCTCAAAAGCTGGCTGAGTACTCAATGCCACTCACATTTCATGATTATAAAAACCACGTCTTTAACAGAATCAGAGTCTTAAAATTTTAATTTGCTAAGTAGGATAGATAAGCATAAAGTCAACCCAAGTAGAGTGAAATTATTCAAACTTTAGTTCAGTGCAAGAGAGACAAATGCACAACCTTTCATCATGACATTTGAAACTAGACTTTGTTCTGCCAAAAGAGTGTTCAGTTTGATACAGCCAGAGCCTGGGATGTGAAGCAACTCCAATGGATGCACAGCCTTAAAACTTAGCCCCATAGACTCTGTCTTTTCACATCTTTTCAGTCTGATGAAGGCTATAAAGACATTTTGGCTAATACTTAAAGTGATTAAAAAATAACATTTGGAAAATTTCAACTTGGATCTAGAAAGAATTGCACATTGTCTGTGCTGTATTTTGTTTCTTCTGTGTTTCAGAGAAGAAGAGGAATGGCAGTCTGGTTGTGATAAAGGAAGCACAGGAGGAAGACAGAATGAGCGGTCATTGCAGCAAAGTTCAGGCAGAGCTAGGATGTGCTTTGAAGGCCAAAGGAAAAATTTCGGGCTTCTTAAAATTGAAACAATTATTTACCATTCATTGAGTACCTATCAAATATTTAAATGAGGGTTCATTAGGCTATTTAACTTTAACATTTTTATTTTCCTCTCTCAAAGGAAAAAAAAAAGGAAAGAAAAGATTTTGTAGAAGTTTAAAAGCAACGTAATAATTGGTACTTTACTATTTTGGTTTTAAAGTTAACCTAAAAATCTTATCTTTGCCCAAATTCCATTTCATGTTGTGTCATCATGAGATTAATAAAAAGCGAATCCTTCTATCTCTTGACTTGGGATTATATTATACATACGGTAGTAATAACACTAATAATAATATTGAAAGCAGTGAGGTTATTGAGGGCTTGGTATATGCAGGTTAAGGGTTTTATATGTATTACTCATTTAATCTCCCCCAAGCTGGATAAGGTAAATAGTATTATGGATTGTGAAGATGGTAAGTAACACAGCTAATAAGTGAGTTGTTTAGTTAAAGATCAGAAGCAGGGGGTCTAGCTTGGATCAATAATTGTAACAGACAAGAGTAGCTTCATTTAGATACCTTGTATCTGATGAATTCCATGACAAGAAAGGCTATGATTTTTATGTGGGTGATTTGAAGGCAAACTGTAAAAGTCTTCATTACAGGTAGAAGCACACACTGACATACTATGTTCAAGCTTCACAGAGGCTTCAGATAAGAAAAGCAATTTTACTTTAAGTCAAAGCTATTCTATGACAGAAGCTCAGAGAGTGTATTAAAGTGTTATAAAACCAACTGCTCTTATTTGAGATTGGTATTTGAAGATATTTCGAAAAATGCCTCTCAATTTTATTTTAAGTCTTGGTAATGATTGAGAATTAGTCATAAGAGTTCAATTTAAACAACAAAGAATTAATTTTCTTTAGATTCACAGATTCAGATGAGGAGGTGGACACTGGTTTATGTCGTCAAGGATGAAAGTTTGTCATCTGGTGGTGACTTAGAGGAGGTATAGGCACATGACGCCAGAGTGAAGAAATAATAACCCCAGTGTTTTTCCAAGGCACCATGTGTAAATCCACAGGTATCATCAGAGTGAGCAAAACTTGATTTGATGGAAGAAGGTCGGACAAATTATTGCCATTGACAATGACACTGCCTCACAGTGACGTTGTAAGAATAAGTGAGGTAATGCCTGAAATATTTTGCACGGTTCCTAGCCCACTATGTTTTAGTGCTCCAAGAGGGTATTCGTATTAGTCTACTCTGGCTTAAAAACAATCAAACAAGAAACCCTGGAAGGGAAAGTGGGGATGCCCTGAAGATAAAGCAGTTCCTTTAGTCTTTTTCCAAGGACTGCCTAGTGGTGATTAGACGGGGAAGTGAAGGGGAAAAGTAGGCTGACCCTGAGATCAGAGTGCTGAAGGCCTGGGAGAAAAAAGCGCCTCTTCTCTCATTAGATTTGCATTTCATGTAAGGTCTTTCAACCAAGTCTGGATTCGTTCCTATTGCAGAAATGAGTTAATTAAACAAACGAGAAAAATGGAATTTACTTTCTCTTGGAAGCATTTCAAGATTAACTTTAGACCCTATTTCAGTGATTTCCAAATTTTTGTCACGTCTCTCTCTCAGCCTCTCCAAATTTTCTAACACATTTTGTAGCTCTAACACAATATTGTGTAAAGATATATTTATATCAACATAATAACATTGAACATAAGTAAAACTGGAAAATAAAATAAGATAAATGAACTTTTCTTCATCTCCAATCGTGAAATGTCAATATAGGTGCTCAGAAGAGCTACTTATCTTGCCACCAATATCCCTAATTGAGAAGAATTTTACAAAGCAGCTTTCGCTTGGAAACCTCTTAACTCTGTGACCTTAGGTAGTACAGAACTACCCATGGTGCCCTTAAATTCAGCGATATTACACGGGTCATTCTTAATCGATAAGTTCTCCAGAGGGCACTCAGGAAAATGAAAATGAAACATTTATATTTTGCACCCACATTCTAAGAATAATTTTAAAACAATATGAATAAACACTCAAACCTAGTTTAACTGTGATTTTTTTCAACCTGAGTTCTTAAAAATCATGAATAAATAATTTTATTCAATTATGAATTGGATCATATTTCTAAAGGATCACAAAACATTAAAAAAGACACATTTTAAAATAACTTGTTCCAAGGGCATACGATATGAACTCAAACTTTAATGTATTGAGGAGAAATGAACTTATAGCACCAGAACTCATAAAAGTCATTAATGTCGTGATATGGTTGAACAACATTTTATGTGTATTTGATATGGTTTATTATATATTTCACAGAAAAATTGTCCCAATTTATAATATGCTTAATTGGTGAGAATTCTAGCATAGATAATAGGCTTGTGGAAGTTTTTCGAATATCTAAAATGTGCTTGTTTGGAATTGTTTCATGTGATTCTATTTAAATGGGAACATCCTTTTCTGATGTGCATTCTACCATTTTTTTTAAAATTAATTTATTTTATTTTATTTATTTTTGCCTGTGTTGGGTCTTCGTTTCTGTGCCAGGGCTTTCTCTAGTTGCAGCGAGCGGGGGCCACTCTTCATCGCGGTGCGCGGGCCTCTCACTATCGTGGCCTCTCTTGTTGCGGAGCACAGGCTCCAGACGCGCAGGCTCAGTAATTGTGGCTCACGGGCCTAGTTGCTCCGCGGCACGTGGGATCTTCCCAGACCAGGGCTCGAACCCGTGTCCCTTGCATTGGCAGGCAGATTCTCAACCACTGCGCCACCAGGGAAGCCCCATTCTACCATTTTATTTTCCATAGTTTGTTTGTTTTTTAGTATTTTAATTTAGATGATGTGCTGCTTGGCACTCGCTTCTAAAAAATGAGATTTCATCCTGCTCCTTCGAAGTTTTACAATATGTCACCATGGTAATAACCTCATGGATCCCATGTCAAATAGTAACATTTTGATTTTCCTTGCATTAATTATCACTTGAAAGCTGATGAAATAAAATCTCACATGTTAAGGCAAGACAAGGCATAAATTTGTTCTCTGCCTGTTTGGGTCTCCTCCCTCCCCTCTAATATGCATTGTGCATCTGCATTTTGCGTTAACCAGACCTCCCCAATGGCAGAAATACCGGCTCAGCCATAGAGATCAATTTTTTCCTTCTGGTGTTAGCCATATAACTCCTTAGAAGATAACACTCCTTTCTCAATCCTGTAAGGGGTCACCACCACTAGCCTTGTACCTGCAGACATCTTTGGTGAACTTTATGTACAATGCCAATACATCACTTCCTTTAAGGACAATGATTGGTGCAGAGCAGACCGGTAAAACAACCTGGGGAGATACTGAGCCACACCTAAGGGAAGTTCTTAGCTTAAATACTTACTTATGACCTTATTAATGTTATGAGTTATATTACTTGTATTCTGCCTCTTTTACAAGATTATTGGTTCTCGCATTACCAATTGTGTGACTGAGCCTCAGATAAAATTAATGATGATTAGGTGACTTGAAAGGATTGATCAAATAGATAGTCCTACAAGATCAATGATTGTAACAGTGTAACTCTAGATTTGGGAAGAAGCCACAAGAGGGAACTGTTTCCTGGACCATAACAGACCAGTAAGACAGGTGGTCCACAGGCTTTTGGCTGCTGTTAACAGGGCCTAGTCCAGTAACAGCACATGGAGTGACCCCTTGACAAAATCCTCCCCTGACTTGGGGATGAGCATTCCTAGCGCCTTGGGGCAAATGGGGCAGGCAATGCCTCCCAAATCTTGGTCAAAACTAAGCCTGAAAGGGAAGGGTTTGCAAAATAAAGACTGTTGCCCACCATCCAGTTCTACGAGAATCAGATCATTAGCCACTGCAGTTGCTGACCTACAAGACACCCTGAAAGGAATTCAGAACAAAGGTAAGGATGAGGCACTCTGTGCTCTGGGAAAACGGGCAGAACTGGCCTTCAGTGAGTTAGATATTTTCAGGAGAAATTTTTTACGAACCTGGATTCTTGCATCTTCCCATACTTATAAAATCATTCAAACCGTTAACTAAGATGTCTGTTCCCTGTGACTAGCAGCAACCTTCTACTGAGATGTGAGCTTGATTGCCTGCACCCCTTCACCAAAATCACATATATACGGGCCTCCCCTTAACCTCTTTGGAACAGTTCTCAGAGCTCTCCGAGAGACTGTCTCTAGGGTTATAATCCTCAGTTTGGCTCGAATAAAAATTTCCATTTCTTTCTTAGGTTGACTATTGATTAATTTTTTTTGTCAACACTGATAGATACGCCCACTTTTTCCCTTGCTTATCGGACATTTGGATATTCTCTTTTGTGAAGATGTGTTCAATACTTTTACTCATTTTTGTTCTATTTGGCTGCCTGTATTTTTGTTTAAATTGATCTTCAGGAGCTCCTTATGTATTTTAGATGCAAATCCTTTGTGAGACATTTGTATTGTGAATGTGCCTTGCCTTTTCGCTCTCATAATGGTGTCTTTTGAAGAGCAGAGCTTCTTAACTTTAACATGAGACAATTTATCAACTTTTCTTCTATTGTTATTACTTGTGTTCTGTTTAAAGAATCTTTTCCTAGTTTAACATCACAGAAAACTTCCTCTATAATTTCCCCTGAAAGCTTTATTATTTACCTCTCCCAAGTAGATCTGAAATCTATCAGGAATTGAGTTTTGTGGATGGTGTTCAAATCCATTTTGTCTCCTGCACAGGTAGCCCATGGATCCAACACTGTTTGTTGGAGAGAACTTCCCTCACCTCACTGCCGTACAGAAGTGCTTTGTTTTAAATCAGACACCTGTGCATGGGCCTGTGCCTTTGATCAATTTGTCTATCCAGAACATTCCAAATTAATAATGAATTTCTTTTTGTTGTCCCTCCATTCATTGCACAAATACAAGCTAGTGGAAAGAGAAGAATTTTCTGTAACTGAGAAGAAATGGAATTGAATTTGAGGTCTGTTGGTGCTACTTTGAATATTCTGAGAAAATGGTAATATTTCAGTTTTGAGGAATGTTGCTAATTTTATCTCCTGAGAATCTGGTGACAAGGTCATAACTGACAAAAAAGAACCGGGACAGAGGGGTGTATCTGTATGTCTGCCTGCACATCTATTTTGGGAAGATAACCAGTATCGCCCGGGGGATGAGTATACCTTGTCCTCAGATTACATCAACTTCTTCTCATAGAATCAGGCAATTAGATGTTCTTATTCATCTAACTGATGGGTAGCAATGACCAAAAGAACACATGCTCTGGTTAAATTTCAGCAAATGTGTTCCAACCTTGATTACAGCAGGAAAGTCAAAAAACAGAACAGCTAGGTCCCATGTTTGCTGCAGGGGGAAGAGAAGGCAGTGAAATCAAAAGATCTGAGTTGATTTCCTAACTATATATCATTTGGGGCATTCTAAGAGTCCATAAAATATTTTTACAGAGTGCTAAAAATTTTCTCCAAAATGTTCATCTTAACTTAATGACCCTGGTGAAGGTGCTGCTTGTATCTGCTTTGTTTGACTAAAATCCATGAAGAAATTATTGAGGAGAAAATTTAGAAATTTCTCTATGAAGTCTAGAACATAGTACACACTGAGAGTGTATACAATTCTCATGAGCCTACTTTACATGGTTTTAAAGTGGTATTTTAATAAATTGGTTATGTTTATTTAAAAAAAAACCCTAAAGCCATAGGATTCTTAGTCTACATCCTGTGGGCTGTTGCTTAGGTTCAGTTAGATATGACATCTATGATCATTTGGCAAATACAATGAGCATTTGGTAAAGCAGGAAGGTTAAGCTATTAGAGATCTGATCATTATTTTTTATAGAAAGATATACCATGTCAGTGGGCTCTCTCTGTCTCTGTCTGTCTGTCTGTGGTATATATGTTGGATGTTTTCAATGGAGTTGGAAAAATGTGAAAGGATTCTCAGAGTGCAAAGGAGAATCTTTGTGTTCCCAGACTGAACTAAGGAACAGATGCCAGGAGCTGAAAGAGGAGCACGGGACTGAACGGAAGAGGAAGGCTTTAAATCTTATTTTTAAATGAGGCACCACACAGAATGGGGCACTTGTTTTCCTTAAGAAAATCAGAGGCTGCAGCGGCAGGGGTGGGGTCAGCAAGGATCAGGGAGCTTCAGAGGAACTGGTGACCGGGGAGGGTCTTGGGGAGGGTCTTAGTGAGGGTCCTTAGCGTGGTTGGTAATCAGTGGTGCCCAGCTTCGCCTGACCTTCCTGATAAGGAAGATCTGGTGCCAGAAATAATTTTACAAAATCTCACCTCAAGTGCTAATCAGCAGTGAGTGGATTTGTGGAATACTGTTTAGACATGAAAATACTTCGATGCTCCTTTTCTTAAGAAATTCTGTAGACCTTTCTCCCTCTTTCCCTTTGACATAGGAGAAAGGAAGTCACGAAAGCCGGCCCTGTACATTTCCAAGCCATCTTTCCAGGGGCGGCGCAGTGTACCTGGCTATTGGGCGTGGCTACCAGGTGTCTCTCAGAGCTCAGGGGGTGGGGATGGGAGTAAGAGGGGCTTTCACGCTCCTTTTAACTCACACGGGAGGGATGTAACTCAGTTCCCATTCAAGGACACGGTTAACAAACGAGAGATGGTCTGGAAAGCTGGAGGCCGCCAAATCATCTCACCAGTTTCCTCATTTCATACTTGTGGGGAGATTTTCTGAGCACGCATTTGCCACGGCTTTGTGTCAGGTTAAATCCACTCTTGCCAGGGCCACTACCTGTTCGTGCGCCTGCGTGTGTAGCTTTCAGCCAAGGCGCCTCCTGAGCCCACACGTCCTTCGGGGTGAGGCCCCTTCGCTGCGCGGCTGGCAGATCCGGGCTTGCGCTCCGCAGCGCAGTGGATCGGACAGGCCGGCCATCGCCCTGGAGGAGTCGGATCATACAATGAGGAAAGCTCTAAATTGAGAAAGACGGCTTTGACGGCGGGGCCGGGGCTGAGGGAGCATTTCCGGATGCGGCGCCCAGCCCCGTCCCACGGATGGGCCGAGGGGGCTGCCTGCTCCCCCCTCGGAGGACCGGGTGCCAAACTGCCCGCCGGGTCTGGAGGTGCCTGCCAAGGCCTTGTCCCTGCAGAATAGCGATGTTTGTCTTTGGGAAACACTTGACGTTCTGCTGCGAGGGTTTCCAGGGCCTGAGAATTTCCAGTCCTGGGAAAGGAATAAACCCCAGTCCTTTTCTTTGCCAGCAAACACAGAGGCTGGCCGCCCCCAGCGTAGCGAGGCTTTGTTTTTTGGCTCAGAGGTTGTCTTTGATCCAAGCCAACGGAACAAAAGCTGATTATCTTACCTTTAAATAGAGGGATTTCAGCAGAAACATTGCAGCGTCAGGGGGAGGGGAAGTGGGAGGAGGCCAGGACGACCCTCCAAGCGTCCCAGGTGCCCAGCCAGGGAGGAAGCCAGGGAAAGAACAGGGGCGCACAGAAGCCCCTACTGCCAACACGAAGACACCACCGCCCCCCCACACCCCCAGAGCTTCTTGTAGTTATAGAAAAAATAGACTGCGGTTAAACAGGCATATTAATTCATTTGTGAGGAGAAACCCCACTTTCTCAACTAACCATTTAGGGATTGTGCATTTACAGTACCATCCAGTTAGGCTGGCTCCCCGTGATTTTTCTCCCCATCTTCACAAGCTGGCACCGACTGGTCCACTTTCTTTCAGGAAGGAACTTGACAGGTTCTGGATCTCAGCAAATCACAAGAATGCCTTGTCATCAAAAGTGGAGGCCTCCATACTATTACCATATGACCCAGCAATCCCACTACTGGGCATATACCCTGAGTAAACCATAATTCAAAAAGAGTCATGTACCACAATGTTCATTGCAGCTCTATTTACAATAGCCAGGACATGGAAGCAACCTAAGTGTCCATCGACAGATGAATGGATAAAGAAGATGTGGCACATATATACAATGGGATATTACTCAGCCTTAAAAAGAAACGAAATTGAGTTATTTGTGAGTGAGGTGGATGGACCTAGAGTGTGTCATACAGAGTGAAGTAAGTCAGAAAGAGAAAAACAAATACCGTATGCTAACACATATATATGGAATCTAAAAAAAAAAAATGGTTCTGACAAACCTAGGGGCAGAACAGGAATAAAGATGCAGACGTAGAGAATGGACTTGAGGACATGGGGTGGTGGGGGAGGGAGAAGCTGGGGTGAAGTGAGAAAGCAGCATTGACATATATACACTACCAAACGTAAAGTAGATAGCTAGCGGGAAGCAGCCGCATAGCACAGGGAGATCATCTCGGTGCTTTGTGACCACCTAGAGGGGTGGGATAGGGAGGGTGGGAGGGAGGGAGACGCAAGAGGGAGGAGATATGGGGATATATGTATATGTATAGCTGATTCACTTTGTTATAAAGCAGAAACGAACACACCATTGTAAAGCAATTATACTCCAAAAAAGAAGTTAAAAAAAAAAATGTGGAGGCCCACTGACCCTACGGAGGGAAGCAGCAACCCCAGGGCATCTGCTCTGTTGTGATAGAAGTTACAGTTTCTCTTACTTCAATCTCGGACCTCATTGTATTGGTAGAATCTTTAAAAGAAAATTTTCTTTTGTGATATTGGAAAAGTCACTTCTTTTCGCCTCAGGTTTTCTATCTGGCAAACACTTCTTACTTGCAAAGCTAGGAATATCTATCAAAATTTATTATGATCTCTGAATTCTAAAAAATGTGCTGATACACACACACAATTGGCTTCCACGTTATGATTGAAAATATGTAAATTTGTCCTATGTGTGTTTTAATACTAATAGTTGTTCACCATTTATTAAGAATTATATTTTAGGCACAGTACTAGCTCGTTTAAATATCATGTCCTTTCATTCTATAGCATTCCTAGGAGGAAGATATTATAATCCTTATTTTATAGGTCAGAAAATTGAAGCCCTAAAATTTATATACCCTATTCCTGTCCATATAGTATGTGGTAGGTTGAATCTTGAGAATCAAAGCCTAAGATTCCAAAGCTTGCCCCCTTACTCACGATTCTGTATACACAGTGAAAATTCCTGTACCTCATTTGTAGCCAGTGTTTTCATGCCTTGCTTCTGCAAGGGGTAGTCCGTGACGACAGGCACAATTTTAAAAGCCTATAATATATTTTGGGTTTTTTTCCTGCAACAAACAACAAGATGCATCTGTAGCTTGGTTCAAGAGTGAGATTCCTGCACATGTTTAATGGATCCAACAGGCCATGCAATTCACCTAAGCAAACAGGGAGGAATGAAGGGTGTTTTTCTGTCCAAATGGTGGCACAAGAGCTATTCTTCAGGGACTGGCCTGGTGGCACAGTGGTTAAGAATCCACCTGCCAATGCAGGAGACATGGGTTCGAGCCCTGATCTGGGAGGATCCCACATGCCGCAGAGCAACCAGGCCCGTGCAACTAGGCCTGTGCGCCACAACTACTGAGCCTGCGCTCTAGAGCCCATGAGCCACAACTACTGAAGCCCACACACCTAGAGCCCGTGCTCCGCAACAAGAGTAGCCCCCGCTCCCCGCAGCTAGAGAAAGCCCGTGCGCAGCAACGAAGACCATTAAACTTTTTACGATGCTTTGCTTATTTTATGAACCAGGCATTAAATTCAAATTACATCTTGAATGCTATTCACTCAGTTCACATCTCATTGTGGGAATATCTCATTATCCCAGCTCATATTTCTAATGTAGATGAATGACCCATGCTGAATGGCAAGTTTAAAAAGATCCTGTTGGTTCTGTCACCCAAAAATATCCTGCGTCAAAGTTATTTTTGATCTTACTTCTCATTGCTGGGCAGTTTTGGAAAAGGACTTGAAAACTATTAATGTGTGTGTACATTTCCCAAAGTAATAAAATTGATAAAGAGTCTCTGTTCAGCCCCAAGCCATAATTTAATATTTCACTGTTGATTACTAACATTCCAGTTTCAGTGAAATTTGTACTGTGTCACACAGGGTATAAATGGTCTTTCAAGGTTCTGACAGAAATTCTGCAAACCCCGACTTGCACTGAATCTCCAGTTGGGTGGTCCATAATTCCCTTCCCCTTGTTTCCTTGCTGGTTGGTTATGGATTGTCAAGGAGAAGTTAAATCTGTATGGAAGTAGGAAGCCTTTATTTGCCATTAACTTGAAAGGAAGTTCACTCCATTTTCTTCATCAGCAGATAAGCATTTTGCAGCCTTTTAAAAAGTGCAAAGGCTATCTTCTCATTGGAAGGTCTCATGCAATTCTTAGAGGCCCTCCACACTTGAACAGAGGGTTTATTATGAGTTTTTTATTTGTCATCCTCTTATGTTCCACTCTGTATGAAGTTAAGGTTTACATTCTCTAAGAATATAATGGTCTAGCAGATAAAAATGAAAGGTAGTATTTTAAAAAATTAGTGTAAATTTTAGTCCAAAGGGATTAAAATAATTTGGGTTTAAAAAGAAAGTTAAAAAATTAAAACTGGCATTTTAATATTAGTGTTAGTAGTGTCTTAATTTACCTGTACACTTGTTTCATTATGTATCTCCATTATGCAATAAAACACCACTAAAATTCTTGGGGCTATTCTATTCCACACTCAGCACACATTAATAATTTCATACCTGAAACTGCTTACTTCATAAGATGCCAATAACCACATGACAATTTTGAATTAAAATGATGTAGTTTTTAATGTTTTATATCAAATTTTCACAAATGGCCTTTTAGGCTAAGTTCTGAAATGGCTCATACAAGAGTGAAGATTAGTCCTTTGCCTTACAGGTCCCAAAAGTCCGTGGGGGGTGAGAAGCAAATGAAACCAGGAAGAAAAATATGCTGAATATGGGATAAGCTTAATAATTTAGATTTTGAATGTTTGCAAATTTGAACCTTGGTTATAGCTCATCTTTGTATTCTTCTGTTCATTTCTTCATCCAACACCTATTTATGGATGCCTGAGAGGTACCAAGAACAGGTGTCAGTACTGGTACCCAGAATTACCAACATGCAAGGTTAAGGGTGCAGCCCCCAGATGGCCAAGTCTGCCCAGAACGTCTGACCCAACTGCAAGGAGTTAGGATTCAAGTGAAAAGTTAGGGGGAAGAGTCCACAGAAAGTCTCCCCCACTTCTGACAACAACAGCGATTTGGGGGGGTTTCCCCAAACACCCTCACATTCAATAATTTGCAGAAGAGACTCACAGGACTCACTGGAACTTGTTGTACTCATGGCTGTATTTATTATACAGATGGAAATGTTAAAATCAGCCAAATGAAGGGATACACGTGACAGCATCAGTGAGGTTCCAAATGCAAAGCTCTCCTTGCATGGACTTGTGACAATACACATGGAGTATTACCAACCAGGAAGACCACCTGAGCTTTGGTGTCCAGGGTTTGCAATGGGGCTTCATTATGTGGGCATGATTGATTGACTGATCGATTGATTGACTGACTGCTTGCCCGTATGGTTACACTCAGTCTCCAGCATCTTTCTTCCTTGGAGGTGGTCTGAGGGGCCAGCAAGAGCCACTTCATTAGTATAAAACATCAGATGTGGGCCAAGGGGTCTCCATGAATGACAAAGACACTTCTAGTTCACTTCATGAACTTATTTACAAAACAGAAACAGACTCACAGACTTAGAACACAAACTTATGGTTACCAAAGGCTAAAGGTTGGGGGGGATAAATTAGGAGTATGGGATTAACATACACTCACTAGTATACATAAAATAGATAATCAACATGTGCTACTGTATAGCACAGGGAACTCTACTCAGTACTCTGTCATAACCTAAATGGGAAAAGAGTCTGAAAAAGAAGATATATATGTATATGTGTAACTGAATCACTTTGTTGTACACCTGAAACTAACACAACATTGTAAATCAAATCTACTCCAATATAAAAAAGAAAAAAAAAAAAAAGAAAAAAAAAATGACACACTCCAAACTACAAAAGATCATGACCCCTTTGGCACTCTGCTGAAAATAAACTGACAGGGAGCCCTGGTGGACACAGGACCCCCAGGGACGCAGACATTGCAATCCCCAGGCAAGGGATTCCGATGGCTTAGACTAAAGAGGAAGAAGTGGAGGAGGCAAAAACTGACCAGATTCCGAATGCATGTTGAATATAAAACTGACACGATTTTCTGATGCATAAGATCTGGGATATGAGAGAAAGAGAGGGGTCAAAGTTGGTTCCAATATTCGCAGCTTGAGAACCTGGAAGAAAGAATTTCCATGTGCTGATCCCAAGGAATGGAGTGGAGAAGAGGCTTTGCAGGGGGCAGCGAGGAGCTCTGTTCAGGGCTGGTTAGGTGGGAAGGGACATGTGTGGTAGGAGATGGTTGGAATTTAGGGGACGGGAAGGAAGTCCAGACTGGAGACGTCAACATAAGGGAACATCCTGCAGATGATATTTGAAGCCACAAGACGGGCAGAGATCAACAAGGGAGTGAGGATAGATCCCGGAGAGCCCGGTTCTGAACCCTGAGGCTCCACATTTCCAGTTCAAGGAGATGAGGAGGAACCAGCAAAGAAGTCCAAGAAAGAGTAGCCAGAATGGTAGGGAGGATGCAGGTGGTTGTGGTGTCCTAAGAGCCAAGGGAAGAAACTATTTCAAGGGACTCTGGTGCCCTCGACAAAGCACTATGGTGGATTGTTAATGGCTAACGTCTGCTTGAGGTTGGTATTGCAGAGAGGAGAAATCAAAGACAAGAGATAGACCACTCTTTAAATAGTAGTCTGGCTGTAAGTGGAAGGAGAAAACAATACAGCAGCTGGAGATGTAGAAGTCAAGAGAGGTTTTTGGAGATAGGAAAATAACAGCATTTTACATATTTGGGAAGAAGATTCAGTGGGAAGAGATGAAGTGCTGGAGCAATGTCCTTGTGTAGGTGAGCCCGGATGAGAGCCAGTGCTTAGTGGAAGGGGTTACCCTTTGCTAAGAGCAAGGTGATTGCTCATCCACAAGAACAGGGGCAGAGACAGAGTACGTGTGGGTAGAAAATATAATCACAGCAAATACATGTGGTGTGTGCTTTGTGCCAGGCACTATTTATGTGCTTTACATATATTAACTCCTTTAATTCTCAACTTCTACCCCAAAGTAGATTGATACTATTATCGCTATTTTACAAATGAGAAGTTAAGCTCAGAGTGATTAAGTAATTAGATCAAGATTCCTCCATCTAGCGGTGGCAGTATTGAAGCAGGGCGTTTAGCTTGAGTCTGGACCCCTAAACCCACATAGCATGACACCTGTGAAGAAAAGGTTGTCCATGTGATAGTGGAACCTGTGGAAGTCTTCCTCTAGTCAATTTTTTTCACTAAAATAAGAATTAAGATTATTGGATAAGAAGGAGTGTGTGAGTGCAGGTGAGTGAGGGTTGAGGAGAGACAGTAAGATATGAAATATTAATCTGGAAGAGTAGAAGAGGAAAAGGATAAGGAATATAATGTTATAGCCAGACTTTAATAAGGGCCCACCTGAGGTTAGTGATTATGGATTTAAAATATTAGTCAGCATAGAGATACCAAATTTTTCTCCAGTCCTGTTTGATTGCAGATGTGCAGGTACAGTAGGGCACAAGTTGGGCTTAACCATGGTTTGGTTTAACCTAGACGAGAAAGGGATTGAGGGTGAATTCAAGCAAGTGATTATAATAATTACTTATGGAATTAAAGTTGAGTAAGAAAGAAAAGATGCAAAAAAGGGTGAGAGGCAGAGGAAAGATAAAAATGGTGGATTGTGGGTGCTGGTTGGAAAAAATTAACACATCAGCTAGTGCTTACTCTAGTGTAGAGACTGATTTTAAAATGTGTTGCGGGGGGAGTTGGGGAACAGGATGCTTGATATTTAGAAGGTAGAATGATTGCTGTTGCTGTCATGACAATATCTGGGATTTGGCAACGGGAGTGAGTTGGCTGGCGTGTAGTAATGCGAAGATCATCAGAGAAGAGGTCATAGAACTAAGAAGCTGGGCTATTGAAAGGATCTGCCAGGTGAATATCAAAGTCACCAAGACTCAAGGCAGGAATAGTGTTCAGGGAATGAAGAGCCAGGAATCCTTAAGGAAGAGGAGAGAGTTCCTGGGGTATGATAGATGCTGCCACAGAAGTGGGTGGTGGTGTCACCTGATGACCCGAGATCCAAAGCTGGAACCTGGGGATCAGAAGTCACCTTTTTCATCTTTTTGTTGCCATAGATTTTTCCTATTTGACTTACCCATTTTGTGTCTCCAGTCCAGAGTCGGCATCCCATGTGGGCTGGGACTTTGATTTGTTTACTGCTGTCTCTCCAGCTGGGTGGGAAGGACTTTGGCCCAAAGAAAGGCCAGGTCTTACTACGAAGTCCCTTGGACTGTTAAATGACACATTTGCTTTAGATCACCTTATGATAGTTTCCAGCTCTAAAAACGCCAAATCAAACCACGACAAACAAACAGCAAGCTCTCCAGGAGAGTCACATCTGGTGTTTCCCTTGAATTCTCCGTCGTTTATATTGCTAGGCAAAGGTAGATTATTTTTGCCTCACATGCTTCCTTTGGCCTTTAGATTAATATGATCATGTTGCTTCACTTCTGTCTCACTTTCATGTTTTTATAAAAGAGTTCAAAATAATTATGAAGAGGTCCAGGAATGGAGAGCAAAGGGAACTTCCTCTGAGACTACACTGTTTAAGAAACTTTTGTATCTCATTTAATCCTCTCAGTGAAATAGATATTATAGATATTATTATCCCCATTTTACAGATGAAGTTACAGAGACGGAGCGAGGTTAGATGACTTTTGTGAGAACACAATGCTAGAAAACCATAGAGCGTAGAATAAGTTTCAACTCTCGTCTCTGCAATAGAAAATGCTCTTTCTATTGTATTGTGCTGCTCTACCAAAACATGAGCTTTTGGACTGAACGACCTGAGTTCCAAAGTTGGTATGGGTACCCCAGAAAGTTGTTTGATTTCCCCCTTAAATTCCAGTTTGGCCTTGTGTTATGCAGGTAAGTGTTTTCCCATGATGACACTGTATTTTGCAAACCGAAATCTGAGAATTTGGAACACCCATCACTGAGGTACACCTCCTTGTCATAAGAAAATGCCTATTGCTCTAATTATCACTTTTGAGACTTTTCCAAGTGGTAGGCTGTGAGCTCTTGCAAGTCATTGTAGGGAAAACATTTTCTGAACTGACTTCCCGGGAGGGCAGTCATTACCTCTTGTACCATGCCAGTTTTTTTTTTTTTTTTTTTAACATCTTTATTGGAGTATAATTGCTTTACAATGGTGTGTTAGTTTCTGCTTTATAACAAAGTGAATCTGTTATACATATACAGATGTTCCCACATCTCTTCCCTTTTGCATCTCCCTATCAAACGTAAAATAGATAGCTAGTGGGAAGCAACCGCATAGCACAGGGAGATCAGCTCGGTGCTTTGTGACCAACTAGAGGGGTGGGATAGGGAGGGTGGGAGGGATGCCAGGATCTTTTGAAGCTCTCCTGTAGGAAATTTGTGAGTGATTCAATGAGCACATGCAAACAGTATTTGCTGCAAAACTACAAAATTCCTCTGGGGGAATCTTGGGTGATAAGAAAACAACTTTGAATTTAAGCAAAGTAAATTGTGGGAGAAAGGCTGTTTATCACCCCACACTTTGGTTTGCTACAGCAGGGGAGAGCTTTAACTTTCCTGGTTCTTCCCCATTAAGAAAGTAGTTGAGGCTAATTTCATTCTTACACATAAACTACATGGCTCTTTAGTTCTCTCTTTGAGTTATTGGATGAAGGTGGTGTTAGGAGCTTCTGAGGCCGTAAACAAGACTCCTTCTGACTGTTCTTGGTGGTGCACATCAATAAAATGCTTTTGCAATGAGACTGGAGAGCCAAGGAAGAAGATCCTAACGAGCTGTGCCCTAAAACTGCAGCTTCAGATGAAATGTACCTTAAGCCATTATTTCTGGATTCCATTTGTAAGAGCTGGGCTCCGGTTTAAGCATTCTTAACGTCCATGCTTGAACATACGGACATTTTTATGGAGAGGAAGGCATCGTAACCTCTCAAGATACATAGACTTTATCAGAAATACAAGTTAGGTACAATTTTGTCACTTCCAATTCTTAGTCACATCATACCCAGAAGGGAAAAGGTCTTCAAGTTCCAGAAACGCCCACTATGGCTCTTTATTTACCTGGCTTCTAAGGGGTAATATGCTGGCACCTCAGAACAAATACCCAATCAACGCCATCAGAGCAGGAACTGAGAGGTGCTCCCTCAGGTGCGTGTTCTGGAGACACCAGATTTAATCAGAAATCGAGTTCATTCCTCTGTACTGTCTCCTGTGCTCTCTGATTGCAGAAGACATCTTTGCAGGAGATTCATAATGGACCCTGACCAGTCAGTTAGCAATCGCCAGGAAGCATAGCTGTGTCTTTTCTATGAATCTTTCTTCCCCACCTCAGATAATGCATTTCACTGTAGCCCCTGGCACATAGTAAATGCTTCATGTGAACTACTATTTCTTTTTTCATTCGGTGAATGTTTTTTGATCCCACTGTGTTCTACAGATTATACTACACACTGGAGAAACAGAGAGAAAGGTCACGTGGACGCCTTTGTGGAGATCATAGCTTTATTTCTCCCTCAGCATTACGCACAACATCTCATGCCTGGAAGATACATAAAACAATAAAAAGTGAAGAAATGTATTCATTGCTGTCACCCACTTCTACGTGCCAGGCTGAGCCCAAGACTGTAGGTTTCTGGTATATCCCTGGAGACCTCCCCGTCCCACCTGAACAACTTGTTCAGAGCTGAAATAGTTTACCCCAGATTCAAATACAGGGTTCTTTCTTCTGTTGACATAGATGGTAGTCAAGCAACTGTGAGCTGTGGACAAACTATTAAACAAGGAACTATGGACCCCTATGCTGGGGCTTCTGAGTCATTCTGGTTTGTGGCTGTTTCTGTTTCTTCTTGTGTGCTTTCAGTACAAAACCTGACTTACTGCTACTTCAGATTACTTTCCCCAGCGACAGCCAGTGCTGGATTTGCCATGAGAGTTCCATGCTGTAGGCTCTAATTTCTCAGATGGGCTAGAGCTTTCCTGCCCTTTCCTTCCGGTGTCCCTCCGCCCTCCCCAGAGACTTGGAGATTTGGAACACCTGTGTCTCATCTGTGTGGGCTCCAGGGCTCTGGCCCCTGTGCGGCATCTCCGTGTGTGCCCTCTTCATGACAATGCTCTCTGTGAAGTCCCCCTCACCCACCCCGCCCCCCGTGCTCTGCTCTGCAGGGGTCCTGGCTACCTTTTCTTTTGCTTCGTAGTTGTCACTGAAATCAGGAGAATTAGCTTTGGGGCTTTAAAACAAATTCCAACTTTGCTTTCTGTTTGAAGCCAGGCCAAAGGAACAGTGCAGAATGCAGGATGTGGAGGGAGGGCAACGTTGGTGTCTTGCTACTTGACACCTATGTTCTCAGGAATTTCACTTCTCTAGTGAAAACCTTCTACCCCATGTGCCCCCTGAGCGGTGGAGCTGTCACGGAGTAGCTCTGCTCTAATTACCTCCAATCACAAACCAGGAGGAATTCTTACCAGGAGAATTTCCATGCAAGTGTGTTGGCTGGGAAAAGTCCTTTGGATTCGGGGTTTGAAAAGTACAGGTAACCTAGCTTTTTGCCATTGCAATGGTGATCCACCAACCTGCAGGAGGAATTACCTTGATTTATTAGAACTGCAGCACCTCGGGCCTTATCCCAGACAGACTGCATCAGAATCTGCATGATAACAAGAGTCTATGCACGTTGAATTTGACAAGCATTGGGCTGTCATTCACTAGTAGCTGGGTACAAACACAGCTACCTTTAGAGCTTCCGGAATATTTTCTAAAATATATGTTTACTCTGTGTGTGTGCTACTAGCCCTTACTATCAACATAAATGTGCTGTGAAAAACCGTGAGATTTGCTAGCAAAAATCCCACTGAGGAAGGTCTACATCTAAATATGGTAAGTATCAAGTACAGGTCTCATCAAAAATCGGCATCTCTCATAACTGCCCTGAGGAAATTCACTTCTAATAGCCACGAACAAGGTAACGTAGATTGATTCTCTGTCTCTGCAAAGCAAGACTGACAGGAGATTCTTAGTTCTTCTCAAACGCTGCTTTAGGGGCATCGATGGGACTTGCAGGAGATGGGAGACTCAGTAGAGCGTCTCTTTGCAGCGTCTGAAGAGGCGGTTTTAATAGGAACAGCAAGTACTTTCCAAGTTACACTGGTAGTGCCCATGTGAGGCACCCCTGGCTAATGAACCCGACAGAGTTCTGCACAAGAACAAAGTAGTTCATGTTTTTGGATCCTATAGGAAAACCCCCATGTTGCCTTTGCAGAAGAGGACACCAGAATGAGGATGCCTGGGTTCTGATGACTCTCTGAGCATCAGAAGGTCCTTTAGTTGTGTCATCCGAGCTCAGGATCCCTCTCCCGGGTCTGTGCTTCATGGCTGGCAAGACGCAGAGATGCTGGGAAACACTTGCCCGGACTTGATTAGCCTCTCTCCAGAAGATAAAACGCTGTGTGTTAGTCCTACGGCAGCACTGCCATCTGGAAGCAAGATTCATTAACCTCGGACCTCAACCAATGAGGCCACAATGACCTTGTAGCCAGGGGAAGGAAATGTCCTCTGCTTACCTAATATTCCCTACAGCTTCGAGCAAATAAGCCATTCTTCATGGTTGGTCTTAACCCTTCTCTTAACGTTGTCCTGATTTATATAGAAGTTCCCGCATTTCCCCTTGAGGTGACTGTACTTTGGTGCTGTGTGAAGTGACCCATATCTATGCTGTT
The DNA here is from genome assembly GCF_965194805.1 of Balaenoptera borealis. Taxonomy (NCBI): domain Eukaryota; kingdom Metazoa; phylum Chordata; class Mammalia; order Artiodactyla; family Balaenopteridae; genus Balaenoptera; species Balaenoptera borealis. The sequence continues at coordinate 4,561,415 of NC_138873.1, read as the reverse complement.
TCTAATCCATTTGTAAAACCATTCATAAGCTGATTGGGGAGGAAAGGTGGTCTGTATATGCCTGGCAATAGTAATGATTGTGATGCTTATGAGTGATGAGAGACAAGTAGACATCACAGCAGGGCAAATACTTTTGTTCCTTTCCTCAAATTTTCTCTGACCAATTGACATTTAAAAAGAAAAACTCCCCCTAGAAAGCTCGATGTCTAATTTGCGAGGACTAATCAGCATAGGAAAAACACATTGGTCTAAAAGGGATTACAATTATGTATTGGTGTGCTTTGTTTGCTTTAAATTAGTAGTTGTTTTAATGTTTATGGATGTGAGTTTGGAGTATATGCTGATTCCATCCTAAATATGACACACTGTTCTATTTAGATGTTCTGGAATGAAAGACCACTGTGCACTTCGCTCTTACAGAGAACAATTATGGTATTATAGGCATTTTAAAGGATTTTTCTTCATTTCTGAAACATCATTCTTCTGTTATTCACTTTGCAGCTGGTGGGTCAAGACCAGGCTAGAGCAGAAGCCTTGAAAGCAGATAGAAGGGAAGTGCAGTGGCCTTTTGTGGTCGCTGGTAATTTTGCTAATTTTAATCGTCTTCTGTGGTCAAAGTCTTTCTCTCTTAGTCTCAAAGTCCTCTCTTCCCAGGGCAATCTCCAGAGTCCATCTACTCTCTTATTTCCCCTCAGACGTAATCCCACTCTCTTTGTAGGGGTGAGAACATGGCAGTGGAGAGAGAAGGAAGAATGGCTCTGGTGAACTAGGGTTGTGTTGCTGAAATCTCATTGGAATAACTCAGAGGGAGTGATTTGGAAAGAGCGGGCGAGTTTCTGAAGCTGTAAGAGTGTAGGAGGATGGTTTAGATTTCTCTGCCTGTAGCCCATAATATATGACTTTTATTCCTACAACCAGTTAGCCAAAAATATGTCTTGTTCAAAGTAATGAGTTTTTTAAGTTATATTTTTACCAGAGTATTTTATATTTGTGTGTGAATATTTCACAAAATTTATAATCTTCCATAAATATTTTTTGCCAGTATACATTAAACCAGATTGCATATCTTCCTCACTATGACTTCAGAGGAAACTCTTTTTATTTTTATTTTAAAAAATGTATTCCTAAGGCTCTAATGTATACACACACACACACACACACAACACGTACTCACACACTACATATACATACTGGTATTTCTTAAATGTTTTAGCTATAAATAAAGCAAAATTCAGCATTTTAGATTTTTATTCCATTACAGGCATTTCATATTTTCACGTGGTGTGTCCATGCTTCCTCTTTTCAGGGAAACAGAAGTAAAATACTGAAAGTTGATGGCCATAGGGAATATTTCTCTCCACCTTGCAGCTTTGTTATACTTAACGAGGTCCTCCCTTTCTTTCCTTCTTCAAGAATAAGCTATTGAATATCTCTTTCCTGTCTATTCCAACACTAAACTCAGGTGCAGCAATGCCCTTATTTTTAGCTGTGTCATTGGCTCTCAGATTGACTAACGTAAATGAGCACCTACTCATTTCCTGATCTATTCTGTTCATTATGTCTGTAACACTGCTCCCAGCATCTTCTTGTCTCACGGAGGAAAGAAACACGGGATGCATCTCCGTAGATGGTGAGGTGAGAGATACGCCCTGAGGAGTGCAAGGAGGTTGATGTTTACCGAGCACCTCTTATGCTCAGGCGATTTATGCAGTGAGATTTCAATGTTATTTCATTTTTTGAATGTCATTATTATTATTTTAAAAATTAACACAAGCTCATGGGGGAGAAAAATCAAACAGTACAAAAGATACACAGTGAAATCTCACCCTCCTTGTCACTGTCAGTTCTTTTCCCCAGAGGAGAGTTGTTATTTTTTTATGTCTTTCCAGTGATAATCCATGATTGGCAAGCATATGTGTGTATTAGTGTTGAGTGTGTGTGCATTTTCCCATTTTTTAAACCTAAAAACTAGCACACAATATACATTTTTTCTGAGCCTCACTCTTTTTATTTAATAATATCTTGGACGTTGTTGTATGTTCAAATATAGAACCACTTCATTATTTCTGATGGCTACAGAATCCTCGTGATTTACTGAACAAGTTGCATCAGTTGGGGTTGAAGAGAGAAGCAGGGCCATTCTAAGTGATCTAGAAGAATTAGACCTGGGGGCCAGTTAGGCAGCCTATGAAGTCTGTGGGCTCCATCAGTGGTACCCGGTTGGAAGTCAGGAGGGCTGGCAGCTGGACATAAAGTTTCGAGGGTGCATCAAGAACAATCGGGAAGCCATGAAGATAAAGTGAAGCCATGTCTTTCTCTCACCACTTCTATCGTTGACCATTCAGGGCAACTGCAGGATAAGCTGGTGCCCTTTACCACAGAGCCAAACTCGCACCTGGCCAGATGCACAGAACCTGCCAGGGACAAATCAGCAGAAGCTGTAGGAGCTGCACCATGATGGCTGCCATGCCTGTAAGTGAACAGCCTGCACATGAGGTGCATGGCACCTGCCATACACCAACCTTCAGACTCAGTATGGGCTGCACTTCGGCTCTGCTCACCTGAAACATTTCCCTTGGTGAGCCCCGATCCAGAAAATTTACGAGGAAGGGAGTGGGGAAACTAGCTCCAGCTTAGCTGGGCTCTGGAGTCCAGGCTCTACACCAGCCCCACATTGATGGAAACTGAGGGTGTTTCTCATCTTTTAAGTCTGTAAATGATTTTGTAATGAATAGTTCTATACTTGCATCTTTGTTCACTTGTGTAAGTACACCTAGAAAATTAATTTCTGAAAGTGGAATAGCTGGCCCGGATATGTGAACTCTTAAATTTTATTAGATATTGTTAAATTTCATTCCAAAGAGTTTGTACCAACTTACATTCCTGTCAATGATGTATGAGAATTTGGATTTCCCAACATCCTCATCAGCGGAATGTATTATCCTACTTTTTGATCTTTTTCATTTAGATGGGTTAAAAAAATATCATTGTGATTTTAATTTGGACTTCTTATTGCTTGATATGTAGTTGAGCATCTTTTAATAATGTTAAACCTATTTGTACTTTTTCTTTCTTATTGACTACTTTTAGCCATTTTCTATTGGACTCATTTTCTAGTTTTTCACATTGACTTATAAGAGCTTAATATATACTTTAAAATGTGTTTATTGTTTATATGGCAAACATATTCTACAATTTGCCTTTTGTATTCTCCATTTTGTCTATGCAAACATTTATTTTTATGATACTACACTTACCATACTTTAACTGTATGGAGTTTTGAGTTTCCTGCTTTTAGAGTGAATTATCTCTTTTGTTTTTCACAAAAATTCTAAAAGATAGGTAATATGACTCCTATTATACCAATGATGAACCTGAGATTGATAGAAGTTAAGCAAATGGCATAGGCTCATACAGTAAGTGGTCGAATCCATCTGGGTCCCCAAAGAGAGCATATGGCACCGTCAAATTTGGTATTTGAGGGATGCTTAATAAACAGACCATTTCCAAAGGTATAGAGAGAGTGTTGTAAAATCACAAGGAGTGGTGTACTTCCCCAGGACCTGTAACAGTGGGCAAAACCACGATTGCCCCAGGTCAGAAGAGAAAAGAGAGGATGTAGTTACTGGAACCTGGAGGGATGGAGATGTTGAGGGAATGTGGGCCACCAAAAGAGGAGCAAAGGGATGCAGCCAGACCATGGGCAACCCTGGCACTCTGCCACTTTGTGAGGGTATGGAGCAATAAACACCCTTACTGCTTTCTCTTCTCTCCAGCAGATCCCGAGCCGATAATGCTCAGTGAAAGCCAAGGGTACAGATATTATTTGGGATTCAGTTAAAAAAAATAATATTTTAACTTCTCCTTATGACTTTTAAGGAAATAACAATGATCTGGCACTTTAGGGTTGTGATGGAGGAAAGGGGTGATCAATGAAATTCATTGGGCACACATAAAAGTATCTGGTAGGTGCCATTATATGTGAAGAAAAAACAAAGAGCTCAAAGTAAAAATAAAATTAACTGCCTGCTGGATCACTAGAGTCAAAGGCACTGGTGCATTTGAGTCAGTGGAATGTGCCATTTTTTTTTTTTTTGGCATTTTCAATTAATGATTTATTTTTGGTTTTGTTTGTTTGTTGTTTTTAACATCTTTATTGGAGTATAATTGCTTTACAATTGTGTGTTAGTTTCTGCTTTATAAAAAAGTGAATCAGCTATATATCTATACATATATCCCCATATCTCCTCCCTCTTGCATCTCCCTCCCACCCTCCCTATCCCACCCCTCTAGGTGGTCACAAAGCACCAAGCAGAAAGAGAAAAACAAATACTGTATGCTAACACATATATATGGAATCTAAAAAAAAAAGAAAAGAAAAGTGGTTCTGAAGAACATAGGGGAAGGACAGGAATAAAGACCCATATGTAGAAAATGAACTCGAGGACACAGGGAGGCAGAAGCATAAGCTGGGATGAAGTGAGAGAGTGGCATGGACTTATATATACTACCAAATGTAAAATAGATAGCTAGTGGATGTGCCATTTTTAATGACAGCGGATTTGTCACTAGAATTGTGACATATTCTTCCTACCCAAATCAGTTCATTGGAGAGAACTGATTACTATTACTATACCCAATACTGACTTCCATTACATAGGAGGGCCATAGAAAATTGGGCATTCAAAAGTAAACACTGAAGCTCATTCTACATTAAAAAAAATTAGGATGCAGAAATTAGATGCTAGGTTATGAGCGTGATCTAGAGAAAAAGAAGGCTGAATGACACAATCCAGCCATACCAAACTAACTTCAGTTTCTGAAAATGTCTCTTTTCTCTAGCTCTGGGACTTAGGTGATGGGTGAATTTGTGCAAGGAGAACCACAAAGCAGGAAGACATTTTAGGATACTGTTGTATTAGTCCAATGAAATATAAAATACTGAGCCAGAAGCAATAGAGTCAAAATAAGATAGAGTCCAAGATCATTACAAAGAAACAATGTTCAGAACTTAAAAACTAAGGAAAGTTTTAAAGGAAGAGTGATATTATCTGAAACTTTAGGCTTTCATATTAGTGAACAATAGCCCATTAAACAGAATTTGGGCATCCTGAGAGTATCCTCAGGAGCTGAAGGGAAGAAAGATGAGTTTAGTTTATAAACTTTTAAAGTTGAGATAGCAGTGGATCATTTTGGTAGACGTAGCCTTCAGGAAGTTGGAAATATGAACCTGGAGCTTTTGGGTTATGAAAGACAGATTATATGAAGACACATTCTCTCCACAGAGCTGACCGTTAAAATCCTGTTAGTAAGATAAGTGAGACCTGAATTTAAAGAGTAAAAGAAAGGGTTGAGGAAACTCATTCATCGGAGAAACATGCAAACATACCTCCCTAAGTGCTTGGTACTAAACCAAGCATTAGAAAAGTCTACCTTTATAAATGGAGGGTAAGGAAGAGGATCCAGAACAGAGGTTAGCAAAAAACCAGAGAGGGACAGACACAACTGTGGTATCACTGCAACAGGCAAAGTGCAGGATCTTTCAAGGTATTGGTCAATTTCATACAAGTTATCAAATCTGTGGGTATAGAGTTGTTTTTAGTATCCCTTTACCATTCTGTTTATGCCCATTGGGTCTGTAGTGATGGCCCCTCTTCCATGTCTGATATGTAAGTAAGTTGTGTCTTCTCTTTTTTCCTTTGTTAGTCTGGGTAGAGAGCTTACAATTTTATTGATCTTTTTAAAATAACTATTTTTGGTTTCATTAATTTTCTCTATTGTTTTCCTGTTTTGAATTTCATTGATTTCCATTTCCGTAGTAAAATTTCATTATTTATTTTATTTTGCTTATTTTGAATTTACTTTGGTCTCCTTTTTTTGGTTTCCTAAGGTGGGCATGCACATTATTGATTTTAGATTTTTTTTCTTTTCTAATATATGCATTCAATGCTATTAATGTCTCTCTAAGCCCTGTTCTTGTTGTATCCTGCAAATACCAACATGATGAATTTTCATTTTAATTTATTTCAAAATAGTTTTTAATTTCTCTTGCATGCAGGGTGGTGTCAAATTCTGAATCTGGGGTCATGACATAGGTGGGAATTTGGCTCTGTGACTTGCTAACTCTGTAGCCCCCAACAACCATACATCCCAAAACACCATCCCACCAGCACCACGGCAACAGCCAGGATGCTCAGTGTGTGCCAGACACTGTGCTGCTGGCACTTCATACTTGCCCCAGACGTATCTCACCCCATCTCTTCACAGTAGATATAATTATCTTTACCCCCAAAAAAGAAGCTTGCCCAAGGACATAGCTAGTGGGAGGTGGAACTAGGAATTGAATGCATATCTGACTCTCTTTGGAGCAACAGATTCTTTTGTTCTTTGTTTGCTTTCCTGTAAAGTAGGGTTAAGAACTGTGCTCCCATTTTGCAAAATGCGTGACCAGACATTCAACCTCTGAATCCTACCTCTTGTGTCTTCTCATAGGATCTCAGTCTCTGGATCATCCTTATGTTCTTTGATCTTCATAACAAACAGCATTGAACCTCCCTTGAGCACCACATCCCCTGGAACATCTGCTGTCTCTCTCTCTTCCTCTTCACAGCCAAAAATCTCAAAAGAGCTGTTTACATTTCTTGTTTCCACTTCTCTTCCCAGTCTCAACCTAAGCCAGAGACTCTGGCTTTGCTTTCACCAAATCATTTGCCACAAATGATCTTTTGTAAAATTTCAATGGTGAGTCTTCAGTTCAATGGTCAGTCTTCATCGTTCATCTTATTCAACTCCCCAGGAGCTTTAGACAGAATGGGATATTCTTTCCTACCTGTTACCCTCCTTTTCCTTGACATCGAAACACAGCTGTTTCCTTCCTCCTCTCCTTTCCTGGCTTCTCCCCTCTGACCATCTATGGGTGGTACTCACGTCCTCATGTCTTTCCTGTTTATACCTATTAGCTGGATCGTCCCATCTACTCTTACGGTTTCAGTCACCATCAATGCCCAGGAATCAGGAGTCCATGCACCTACCCTGCACTGCTTTTCCGAGCTTCAGGCTAGACCAGCAGATCACAAAGTTGCCTGTGTCTACTTGAATGCCTTTGCCAGACAAAACAGAATCCATCACTTTTCCCTGAAATCATTTCTCCACTGATGTCCTTTATATACATATATAAAGAGCAAGGGAGAGAATGACTTACATCTGTTTTTCTTTTTTTCCTGAGACTAAATCAAGGAAAATATCAACCTCAAGTTTGCAATCTGGCAATCATAATTTATAAAGCAGCAAGTTGATGGAGTAACAAAAAATATCTACTGAGCTTGAACTTTGTTCTTCCAATGACTGTTTCATGGTTTAATAATAATAATAATATTACTTGCAATTCTAAAATTTTTCTTTCTAGAATTTGAACTTTCCTTATAACTACACAAATCAGAAAATTCAGGGCAAACCTGTCCTGAAAATATCTCAGGATTACCTTCGATTTTGGAAACACAAGCTGACTAGAGTTGTTGGCAATGGTTTTCTGGGATATTCATAAAGGAATTTTTGCTTGATGGTAACACCCTTACAAATGCGTTCTGTAGTTTAGAGACTTGAGTGTGAAAGGCGATACTAATGAGAAGGTCTAAATGTTGAAATGAATCTCTCAGAATTTCATCTTTCTTTTCTACATGAGTGTGAATTTTTAACATAATTGTTCTTTTTTGGAGAGAGATTAACTGATCATTTCCAAATTTTTACTCATTCAAACCTCTTAGACTGTGATATCTTATGGTAACTGTGTTGATAAATGGGCATAACTTACCAACTTTCATTTAGAGTTAATAGTTTGTGTGAGACTAGCTCCAGATAAAATTGGAGAGAGAAGATTCTCTAGGTTAAGTACCCTTAGAAATACTGCCTGTTAGAAAACGTATCAGAAATGTGTTCAGTAAAAACTTGTTGTTCCCCCCACCCCACCCCATTTAAAAAATGAACACTGTAGGGCCAAGTGCATTCTCTCAATGCATCCATTTACTAGAGTGGTTAATTATATTGATTTTTTTTCCCTACAAATTTCAATCAAAATAATATGTATTTTTAAAGCCGTACTTCATAGCTTTGGCACTGTTCTTAGAATCCAAAATCTTCCTTTTATCTCCTTGACATGTGTCAGCTACAGCTATATTAAAACTCTACATTTTAATCTTTCCAAATTCAATTCTCTTGATGAATTCCTTCTTCCTCCACACCTGGAGTTCTGACTTCAAAAGAAGCTTTTCATACACAAGAGAGATAAACGCCAGGAGAATTGAAGTAAGGATTGGGTCAAATAACACTGGAACCCTTTTCTTCCTGAATTTTGAGATGTGAAATGTGAACCCAGACTAAATGGTAAAGGAAGCCTACCTCTTATTCTATGCTCTATATGTTCCTCGGGAAGAAATTGTGTCTCTCAAAAAGAAGAGTTCATAAACTGTCTGACTTTGCTGTGATATCCAGCTCCTTCCAATATCCATCCTGTGAATGGATACCTCTGTAGATTATATACTGTCTGCTGTAACAGACTGCTGGTTACATGCCAGGACGCTGCATGAAGAATAAAATCTGGGACTCTGAGTGTTCAGGAAGGGTAGATCTCTTTAGCGTCTGGGACTACTGGCCATTAGAGGGAAGCGTGAAGGAGAAACCTATTAGGGCAAACACATGAGAGCATCTTGGAGTCGGTCTGTGTTTTTCTCTGAAAGTGTGTGGCCTTGCCATGTGAGGATTCTACTGGTAGAGCTTCCCTTTCAGATGTGGGACACGGACAGACACACGCCTGGAAAACAATGGGCATCCACACATGGGAAAAATCCAAATTAAAAAAAAAAAACAAACCCGGTGATATACTTTTTTCTGCTAACATCACATAGTGCTTGAAATCTCGGGCTGCATCTTCAGACAGAGACTTCAGGCATCTCTGCAGTGGAGATGTTCGGCTTTAAGGAAAAGGAATGTCACCCTCTCGTATGGGTTTAGCACAGTGAAAAATATTTTTTCAGATTCTTGTAATGATAGAAGACTGCTGAGCAGCTGTTATCTAACCACATGAAGGGCAAAATACAAAGGGGTGGAGTACAGCTGAAGTCGGTTAGAATGAGGTGCGCCGAGAAGAATTTGCAGATGGGATATTCTCTGATGTCTTGGATAGCCACGGAAATTGCGGTCTTACATTCCTTGATCCTACCAATGAGGATGTCTTACAGCACAGCTGTCCTGAAGTATTTAGCAAAGGAAATTTTACCTGGCTAGCCAGGTGGGAGAGCTTCGTTCTTCCTGAGGCTCCCTCTGTAGCAGAGTCTGAGGGCTCATGCTGGCAGCCCAGGGCCAAGGGGCAGCTGTCATTGCAGCAGAATGAGGTGCAGCACATAAAATGGAACTTTCTGAGTTTAATTCCACTAAAATGACAGTAAAATTTTGGGTCATTATAAAGAGTTATTGACAAAAATAAAGTACGAGTAAAGCTTCCATACACAACTGAATTGCCTTTTTTGGGGGTAAAGTACAAAATTCATATTAAGCAGGCATCCTTCTAATTCACCTCTATCATCCATTAAAATAAAAATGAAGGTGTTCTACTAGCCTACCTCATGCCTGTTTCCAGGTAATGGGTAAGTAGGCAGGCTTTTTTTTTTTTTTAATTAATTAATTAATTTATTTATTTATTTATTTATTTATGGCTGTGTTGGGTCTTCGTTTCTGTGCGAGGGCTTTCTCTAGTTGCGGCGAGCGGGGGCCACTCTTCATCGCGGTGCGCGGGCCTCTCACTATCGCGGCCTCTCTTGTTGCGGAGCACAGGCTCCAGACGCGCAGGCTCAGTAGTTGTGGCTCACGGGCCTAGTTGCTCCGCGGCATGTGGGATCTTCCCAGACCAGGGCTCGAACCCGTGTCCCCCGCACTGGCAGGCAGACTCTCAACCACTGAGCCACCAGGGAAGCCCAGTAGGCAGGCTTTGAAGTCAGACAGGCCCGGACTCAAATTCTGCTCTTGAAATTAAGGAGCATTTGTAACCTCTCTGAGTTTCTTCACTTATAAAAAGGATAAACTACCAACGTTACCTTTTTCACCTTTTGTCCCTCCTAAGGATTACAAGTGCTTCACAAATAGCCTAGACAATATTAAATGCTCAATAAATAAGAGCTAGTATCGCTGTTGTTTTTATTATCATTAGGGTAATGTGGTCACCCGTGAAGAGGTGGGTGTGAATGCCTTGAGTCTCACTGAAGCCGGGGTGGGGTCCCGCCAATGTTCTGCAGGATTACGCTGCAATGTGGGATAGAGGTCAGGTTTTAAAGTGAGTCCTTGAGAGAAGACATGAGAGAGGTTGAGAGGTCATTCCCCTCCAACCCACAAAAGTCTTTGGTCCGCTGCTCTTGGCTGGTATTTCTTTGTCTATTTTTATTTGTTTATTTGTTTCATATTTCTTCTCTTAAAAATTCAGTTAATGTGGAACCTTTGAAAACTCAACTCTCCCAGCTGCTCTCTTTGCTTTAGATATTTGCAGTGAACCGGTGTTTGCAGCTAACCGTTCAGGTGTGATGGCCTTGTGGGTGCCCAACAGGTATGAAGAATGTCACAGGCTCCACAACCTCTGGTCTCTGGCACCATCAGTGGAGCACCCCTGGGTCAGGAAACAGGGCTATTTTCTTCAGAATGGCCCTGCCAAAATTGTTACTCCTTTGGCCAACACATTCTAGTGGAAAGTGTAAGGGATTTGAAGTCAAAAGCCTTCTATAGTCCTCAGTTTCCTTTCTCTATAAAGATAAGGAAGGGCATCTCGCAGGAAAGAAAAAGTGTGATTCTTTAGGAGGGTGAAAGCACAAATGCTTGTTAGGAGAGACTAGCCCTGCGTGGCCACTCTGAGACATGGAAAGGCTGGCCCTGATCAAGATGCAGAGGCATTTGATTTGCATGGAGAAGACAGAAAAGTCTGAAGCTCAAGTCCAAGCCTGGAGAGTATGTGTCAACCAGAGACAGTCTTAGGCTTGTTGAGGATATAATTTATTTTTTTTTACTACTTACAAGTTAAGCTAAAATTTCTCCAAGTGTAGTCAAAGTGCCACTCAGAAATATTTGTTAAAATGCATATTTCTGGGCTCCATCCCAAACCCACCAAATGCGTATCTGCAGGGAATAGTACCAGGAACAAGAGTTTTAATGGGCTCCCTGGAGGATGCTTCAGAAATGCAAACTGCGAGCACATCTGACCTTGGCTCAAGGGATCTTACCTTCCTGAACCAGCTGACATGAGCCCTTCTGTTCAGGCTTTGCTTCTCACTCTCCCAGCTGTGCATTCTTTCCTCTTAATGTCTCTGACATCATAATTTCCTTTAAACCATATTACGATGAACTCGGTTTTTGCTGTAACCAACTCACATTTGGATTATTGTAACGACTTTGTACCCATCTCCTTAGCTCCAGTTTTTCTCCCTTCTGGCTCATTCTACACACTGCTGCCAGCTTGACTCAAATCACTGCCTTCATATCACACTCTTCAATGATGGCTTTTTATTACTAATTTATAAACCCAAATGCTTGGCCTGGCATCTAAGGCCCTGTTCAATCTGACCTCAGTTTAGACTTTTTACACCTTTATCTGGTCTCCTATTCCGCACTAAACCAGGCTGGTATTTTTTTTTTTTTTTTAATTTCTTTCTCTTTCTCTAATGTGACGTTCAAATTCTATCCACTCTTTGTATTGCCTCTCACCCCAACTAGAATTTCACCCTGTCCTCCTTCAATGTGACAGAATCCTCAAATATCCAACTAATAACACCATACACATCTCAGGCCACTTCAGTCAAGAAAAGAGTGCTGGCCCTGCTCTAACTGCCCCTGGATGTGCTCTGCGATGAACAGCTGGGTTGTTAGGTATCACAGAAGTCTCTCCCTGCCTAAACCTTAAGCCCCTGGAGAACAGAAGCCTGTTCTGTGGTTGCATTTTCATCAAGAACTAGCTGATTTCCTGGCTCGTGATGGGGCTTCGTTCATTCCCTGAGCTCTTCTCCAGGACAGCAATATCTTCGCCCAAGGTTACACAGCTGTTTAGTAATAAATATAGTCTCCTGGCCCTCAGTCCAATGTACTTTCCTTTTACTTATTAGCTGCCTCAAATTAGAACCAAGGATTCTCATAATGCCGTGTTAGGTGAGCCTGGAAGGTAGCTTTTGGTGATCCTGAGAAAATTCCCTTCAAGTGTCCCTGGGCCAGCTAATTGCTCAGTATCCCCATACACAAAGAATGCTGTTGGCCCGTTCTGACTGCGTCCACTCAGGCGGCAAGCACTGAGCACCGGCACAGGTTAAGCCCATGCCAGAGTCTATAGTGGGTACAGGATGAGTGGGATGTAGAGTTTACCCTCAAGGATCATCGTGCTTGGCGGGGTAAGAAAAGATGAAAGTGGTAACTCCAGGCCGAGCTGGCTGTATCAGGCCCGGCTTACCCACCCATAATGGTCTCATCACCAAGTGAGAAACTGCTGCGAATCTGATGAGGCAGAATCTTCCACTCAGGTGGTACCAAGTCCAAGGGTGGGAAAGTCAGGGAGGTTCCGATTTTCTGTCCTTGCACTTCCTGCTCTGGCCCTTCTGGTGGACAAACCCTTGGAGGCGTGGATGGCTGGACATTCCCTCCATCAGCCTCATCCTATATAATGGGGTGGGTGGTCTCTGCACCCCCCACCTTCCTCTGCTCACTTTCTCCACACTGCAGCCCAGAGATTGCGAGATTTAGGCTCTGGGTCCTGGGGAGAGGAAGATCGTGCTGGTCATCTCCATGGCAAATGCTGGCAGCGAATCCGCCTGCAGCAACTGGCCTTGAATGATTACTAACACGGTGATGCTTCTCCCCCATCGTGCTGGCTCTTGTTTACAGCTTCCTGGGCAGTCTTGGGGTAGAGGTGATTATTGGGAGAATTTGAGAATTCCTTGGTTCTAGAAGGCTGGCTAGGTTCACCAACATTGTAACCTAACCCCTATTAGCAGCTACAGCTTCATGGAGAAATTACAATGAAAAAGAATCAATCCCTTCTGTGTTGTATGTATTTTATAGTTTACAAGGCACTTCCAGAGGCAGAAGAGTCAGAGGAAACTTATGAGCATTTGCTGTAGAAAGGATTATTTTCCAAATGGTATAAACATGATGTTTGTTAGTTTCCTTCATCAGTTTAAGGGCATTTGCTGCAACTATTAAAAAAAAAAAAAAGTTCGAAAACAGCTAATAGTTTTGAAAGAGTCTGCAACTGGACCCCAAATGATTTTTGGTTTTTGTTTTTTTAAATAACAGACTTGGACATTTTCATAAAAGTAAAGCACTAGATTGTTTTCATCCGAATTTGTGAACCACAAACATGCCAGTGCCTCAGACAATTAAATGCGACAGTTATGGGTCACAGTTAAGGGTTTGGACCCTTTTCCCCTTTGTTTATTCCCAACGCAGATTGTTTGTAAACTTGCATATGATGTAAGTTTAGGGGCCAAGTGCAGAAGAAATGTCATCTTCCCTGTGACAGGAGCCACCCATCCCCGGGGAGGGAGCTCTGGTTAACGGATGAAGATGTCAAGCTGTGCTCCACGAGTGTCAACAGCTGCATATTTATCAGTGCGCCATAGGCCCCCTCAGACTGAAAGACTTCACTGTTTATTCACAGCAAAGACACTTAATTAATGACTAGTCCTAATCAGGCTGTCTTATTATTTACAGTGATACCAGTGTGGCTTAGCTCAACTGATGTGCAAACAAACCAGCCTTGAGGAAGCTTTAATTAATAATTCTGAGCCAGGCCTTCCAAGAGGCCCCGTCACAGAGCTCTCGGGTGATTTACAACATCTCCTTTGCCACGTTCTCATGTCCCCTGCATGCAGATGAGTGACCATCCCAGCAGATCCTCCTGTTTGCACTGCTCTGGGCCTTGTTTATTACAGAAACGTGCTTATCTTTGCAGAGGACTTAATGGAGACGGATGCCTCAAAGGGAAGAAGATTCCTGGTGTCTTTCTTGAATGTGTTGCCATTCAAGAGCATTTCCCTTCACTTTAGCAAATCGAAAAAATTAATTTAGTTTAATTTTGCTCATTTGGGGATCACAGTCTAGCTGGGAATCAGATACGACAAGACAAGGTCAACCGTGCTCAGTGTTGACCTGGCGAGTTTGGATGCGAGAAAATCAGTTAGAGACCTTTGCAACCCATTGATCAGAGGATTCCTTATCTGGGTATAAAATAGGTTCCAAGCACTGGAAATAGAACAGGGGAATTAGATTTGAGGTATTTCTGGAGGCAGAGTCAAGATATTTGACATGGGATTGGATGGGGGTGGGTGAAGGAGAAAATAAGACCTTGACTGAAGAGGATGTGTCCTCATGCTTACGCAAAGTAGTTGCCATCTTTTTTTTCTCTTGAAATTTTAAAAAATACTGCTTTACTGACTTCTTGCATCTAGTGTGTCTGAGGGCAGTTTGGTGTCAAACAGGCGTCTGTTCTTTTGTAAGTGTATATATGTATGAATGTATGCATGTATGTATATATCTATCTATCTATCCATCTAATTTTCCTCTGGATACACTCAGATTTTTAAAATCTTTGTTGCTCTTAAATTTTACTGTGATATCCAAATGTGAGCTTTCCTTATCTATCCTGTTTGGAACTTGAGAAGACTTGAAATCTGAAATTTTATTTTTAATTCTGGGAGAAGCTTTTGTCACTATTCCTTCTTCTATTTCTTTCCTTTCTTTCCTCTCCTTCTCAAGCCCCTATTATCTTGATTTGGAAAATCTATTTCACCCTCCATGTGTCTTAGCTTTTCTCTACAGTGTCTATTCTATTCTGTCCTACTGCATCCTGGGACAGTTCTCCATCTGAATTTCCAGCCCTCTGTATCATTCTTGGTTCTATCCATCTACTACTTCCCCCATCAATGTGTTCTCTATCTAAATTATTATACTTTTTTGTACCAATTATTTTCCCATATGGTCTCTTATTTCTGCTTTATAACACAACTGTCTTCCCTTACGCCTTCGGGTATATTTATAATCTTATTTTAAATTCACCAGTGCCTGGTGTTTGCTTTGTGGTCTTTCCTTTATAGTGGTTGCAAGAACTCAAATTTTGGCTTCTAAGTTCCGCTCCTCTGGATGGAAGTCCATCCAAGGAATTCCAGACTCTCAAGGGCAAGGAAGCCCTACTTCAGAACTGGAGCATTACTTTGCCTCACACCCTGCTCTTTCTTTCTCTCTCAGGCCTTGGAGTCACCTTCTCCTTCAAACAGAGACAACTCTCTTTATAGAGTAGTTTTTGGCACTCGTGTCAAAACCTGCTGAAATCTGCTGGTCAATTTACACAGGACGGGAGGTATATGATGGAATGGAGTTTCTTCCCAAACAGTCCTGAAAGTACCCCAAATTTCTGGTCCATTATTGGCATACTTACCTGTTTGAAATGTTTTAATATTTCCCTTTTAAAAAAAAAAATCTGGGCATATTCTATCGGGAAGACATGTGAAAAAGACAAAGAAGTAAGTGCCATTTTGAACTGAAATCCCAGAATTCCCACTTCAAATGAATTTTTCAAGTGTCAGTGGGACTTCTGGTTTTGAGACCTGTTAATCTATCTGACTGCGTTGAAGGATAGATACAATCTCCTTTAAAATATAAATATATGAAAAACTAAATAAAGAAGTTAGGGTTATGCTGCATGTTTGTTGAGCTGATGTCCACTTTGTGGGATATGAGCAAATATACCTCTGGCTAAAGTTTAAAACTGACAATTGTCAATATTAGTTGCTAATTATGTTGCGAGCCAACTTCCTGCAGATCTGCTGAGACCTTTTACACTTGTTCTTCTTTGCTGAATGCAGCTCATTTTGAGTAGCTGTGGCCCAGATTTGTTATCATTTCGGCACTTAATTTCATCGTCTGCTCTCAAAAAGTAATCATTATTACTAATGATTAATATCATGTCAAAATTTATACAAAGAATTAGGCAGAGTTGGTTCACACTTTCTAGAAGCTTACAATTTTAAGGAAATTCTGACAGTGGCACAGAAGATATAGAGAAGAAGTTACAGTTCTTATTTTTTAAGTGATGCAGTCCAGATTCTGGAATATTCTTTTATTAATATGCAAGAGAGGTATGCATTTGCAGTAATTAACCCACAACTATCCAGGGCGTATTTCAGACCCTTCAGCAGTTGCTAAGTGTCTTAATCTGTTTTAGAAACTATGGTTCTGTTACACAGTTAGTATATCATACTTTTTAAAAGTTTCCTAAAATCATTGCACCCAACAGCTTCTGAAATGTAAGATAATTGGCATTAAGGTGGGCAGAATGATGCTGCTTCAGCCTGGCGAACCTTTGATTGCGAGTTACTAAAAAACCCTACCATCTTCAGCTTTGGAAGCTCTATGCTTTCATTCTTTGTAGATTACAGGAAACTTTAAAACTTACTTTCTCACTAGTCTTTGAGAAATTCCCTAGAATGATACATTTTTCTCCTTTTAAGATGTGGTTCACAGACTTTCCCCTTTGAAATCTGAAACTCAAGGTAGTTTTAAAAACTATAATGTGAATGCACCTGAGTCATTTGCATCTAAACCATATTTCTGTCTGCACAGCTGAGCCACTTAGCTTCCCCCTGAGTCTTGCCACACTCTGGGCTCTGGCAGTCTGGTGGCTAAACGTGCCTTGTTCTTTTCCTGGGCATTCATATGTCTAGTTCCCGCTGATGAAAATAATCTCTCTATTCCCCTCTAATATCCCAGCACTATTCCTCCAGGTCTCTGCCTAATTTTTCACCCCCTAGTACGCACTTTATGGAACCCACTTCCCAGAAGGTGGGGACTTGTGTGATTGTCATCCCTGAATTGTCCATCTTTCCTGATAAGCTCTCTGCTCTGTAAGGAAACCCACTGAATCTTACTTTCCTCACCACCTATAACCCAATCCAGTGCCTGACACATAGCAGGAATTTAACAAATACACTTGTTGAATGTGAAATGGCATTTGTTGAATCTGAAACTCCAGGGAAAACGTATGCTATGACTTCAATATTTAAGTTCACTCTGAAAAACTGAGGTTTTTTTCATTACCTCTTTTTTCTTTTCATTTTCCTCTCCTGAGATAGTCATATTTGTCTGATTATTAACTTTAATAAGACAATAAAATTAACTTGTTCTGAAACTATATGCCCAATAGGTTAACCCAGAAGCTATGTAGAGAGTGAATTCTAGAATTTGGTTATCATGTGACATCATTTTATCTTCAAAAGTCACTCAAATGCACTGGATCTCCTTTGCATAGGTGATGCTGGCCACTGAGCAAAAGAAGTTTGTGCTAAAAAAGCGTGAAAATATGCTTCTACCTGAAACTGGCATATAATCCTTCTCTTCACATCCCACTGGACCAAGTCTCATAGCCACCCCCGATTTCAAAGGAGCAGTTAAGTTTAATTGTTCCACATGTCCAAGGAAGCAAGGAAAGCTAGAAATTGTGGTGAGCACTGAAGAAATCACACCAGCAGGACCAGGTACGTCCAGGCAGTGAAGCCATCACAACCCGTGTCACGCTGACTGATATGGAACAATGCCGTCAACTGTGAGGCATACGCTGGGGACAGACGTCTTCAAATTTGACAAAATGTATCTCAGAGTGATGAAATACGGTATCTGAAAACTGTTTGCATTCCCTAACTGGAAAGTGTTCAAATTGGAGAAAGTCAAAGGCCAAGTTCTTTAACCAGTTACAACATTCCTAGTACTTGGTAGAAAATAGCCTTCAAGGTACTTTACAACATTTTGAGGCGTTTAGTGATCTTGTTTTTAAAATCACAGATGCCTACGTTTCAATATTCATTTGCAAGTTAAAATCATTCACAGTTATTTGATTTGTTATGCAACTTAAGGTTTAGTTTCATTACTAACACTTGAGCTGAATTTCCAAGTGTGCTAATAATTTAATACATTGAATGTATGCTATTTAGTTTATTGAAACTCATATTTGAAGCGTACACATTTATTCTAAGTTCTAAAATTTTGAACGTGATACACGTATTGTATTTGCTGGTTTTACACAATTCCTTGGTGCACCTTGGTGAGGGTGCACCAGAGCCCAGCATCCAAAAGTGCCTGGCCTCCGTGGGAGGTGTAGTGCATTTCTCTGCATTTCTGTTTGAAGACTGAAATAACAGAAAGGAAAAAAGAAAGAAAGAGTGTAGGGCTATAGGCTTTCTAGCAATTACATGGTTACAAGCACTTCAAATATATTCACAGGTAAATATTTGGAAAAACTGTATTCCTGATCCCTTTAAAAACTGAGTTAATTGGCCAGGACAAACTGATGTACTAGTGGCCTTCAGTGTGTTAAATTGTAACAAGTAGAACTTTTTTGTATATACTGTTGTTATTTTTTCAATATTGAAAATAGTCACTTTGTTAAGATGACACATTTTGTAAAACTCCTTAAGCACTTGTATGAAAAGGCTGGGTTTGAAAATCCTTGACCTTGCAGGCATGCATTTTACAGCTTCCTTTAAAGAAAACCACGGACAGGCACAAACATCTGTGCCATCTTCCATATTTTGGTTTGTTGTAAACAACAGTTTGAGCTTCTCTTAATGACCAAAATAATCAGACGTTAAGCGTATACTTTAGGTACATTTCTTGGGAAAGCCCCTGTGCTATAATACTTTGAAGACTTCTGCATATTTGTACTAACAATGTGGATTTTTTGGCTATAGGGTGTTTTTTTTAAATTTTTTACCTGTTTGATCATGCATTACATTTATAAAGATGCCCGCTCAGCAGAATTTTGCTAAAAAGAATATTTATTATACTGATTATTTTTATCACTGTGAAATAAATTTGTTTTTTTATGCATACTCATTTGAAAATATAGAAAAGTATAAAGAGAAAGAAACATCACTTGAGTATTTGCCACCTTGGAATAGCTACCATTACTGTTTTGGCAAATATGTTCTCATGTATCTCTCTATGGGTATGCGCGTGCGTGTTTAATTTTACAGCAACAGTACTGCATCATGTATGTTTCCTTGTCTTCTGCACCTTATTCTTACTTTTGTTGTTCCCTCTCCTCACTCGGCTCCCTGCCCAGGTGGCCACTCCAGGGCAACCACGTGAACCCTTTGCCTGTTTCCTGCTCACAATCTCTCTCGTGCAAATGTACATCTGGGGTGAGGATTGGTGCCTCACCAAAATGGGGTGTGTATTACATGTCCTTCTCAGCATCTCACTTTTCTCACTAAATAATAATATCTTTACAAAACTTTCTCAAGTTAACTGATAGAGCTTTGGTTATATTCATTTTAACAGCTGTGTGATATTTATGATATTTACTTAGAATTGCTTTGTTTCCATTTATTTATTTTTGCCTATATAGGCCTTGACAGGTGCATCAATGGCATTACTTCCTCTGGCTTTCAAGAGTCCTCTTACCTCATTCTGTACATCACTCTTAAAATGAGGGAATCTTTATTTTATCAGAGTCTAACTACTGGTGAATTAAAAGGTCAGATTCCTAAGGAAAAGGGAGTAACCCTCACAAGCAGACCCAGCAAACCTGTCTAATTGCAGACATAGCTGACATGGAAGATGATATTAATGTCTAGGTTATTTCATAGGCCCCAGCATTTTACACATACTTCCTATTTATTCTAACTGTTTCGGCTATTTTACCATGTAGTGAGATTAATAATTTTTTAATGAGAAGTTATATTTCCAGGTGAAGCATTAAAAGATGGACAAAGTATACTTGTGATAGGTCATAAATGCTAACTTAGTGCAAGAGAGCAACCTCAACTTAGCTACTACTGGGTTTACCTCCATATAATAAATCCGGCAGTAACTCTGAATCTCAGCAGTGCACTGGATCAATGGCAGTAAAATAGTACCTTCTCTTTTTTAGTGCCTTTGCAAATTCAAGGCCTGAGGCTAATGGTTCTATGAGCACATAACTCTGTTTCTTATATTTTAACTATAGCAAAGGAGATGGAGCTTTGGTTTCTACCAATTAACCACTTTTCTCTCTTCAATACGTTCTGCCCCTTCCGCTTTCAGCGTGAGAAAGGGAAAGAGAGAGTAGAGATCTTTTCCACAAAGAACTCAAGCAGACCTCCTTTCTTTAGCGGGACTGCTGTTCAGTGCCTTCATTTCCAGGTGCCACGGAGACCCAACATTTGGGCACAAGGGTAGCAACTGTGACTCACTATAACGTTCCCGAAGAAATGCTCAAGCCTTGGAAATCTTCTGGCAGGAATAAAGTGACATTATTTTTCTCCTTTTTGCTACTGAACCTGTGACAGCAACAGAAGCTGTATTTATAGACAGAGGTGATTTCCTTCTCTGGTCGGCTGCTTCCAAAATGTATGAGCGCTTCCCAAAATACACGCCATTTGCAAATACTTGAAATTAGCATTTATGAAAGAGACAAATTGCACATTGAGTGTCAAGTCTACCAAACTATAAAATGCTTGAAAGGAAATTGCACTTAAGAAGGAAGAAAGCTTTTTTTCACCTTGGGGGTGATTTCTCAGGAATTTTTGGAAATTGGAAACAATTTTTCCTAAGAAAAGGAATGCCTAAATTAAAATGAATATGAAGTGAGCCAACACATACCCGTACAAAAGCAAGAGAGACCTTTTACCTACGCTGCTCACACTGTCACTCCCGAAGTCCCCTCCCTCCCTCTAACCGTCCGTGGCAGAGCAGTTATTAAGGGTAGACTTGGGACCCCCATCCACATAGGAGTTTTCAAACTTCCTCTTGGAAATCCAAGCAATTCTCTAAGCAAATGGAACAACAGGGTTGTAACCATAGCATCCGTGTATGCAAAATAGACATAAGAGGCAAAGTCGAGGCAGAGACTGCAGAGTTGTTTTTCCATGGAGAATTAGCTTAGATGTTTCTTCCAATCTGGGAACTATTAATTGACAGACTTTAGGAGCCAGGAAACCTTCAGGTCTAAATCAAGAGGACCAATAGAAAGGAAATTAGGTGACCATAATGGTGGTGTGAAGTTTCCTTTCTTTTTATGTGCTTCCTGCTGCACTTTGGCTTGTGTGACATGGAGCTGCAGCCCCATACCCAGACGTCTGTACATTTCTTTAAGTCTACATTTGGTTGAGTTTCTTTTCTTATGCAATATGGTTCAAAAATGGCAAGTTTACCTAAAATTATTTTCTGATCAGTAATAAATCAGAATGCCAATATGTAAACTTTGCTATTCATGCCCTTTCATTCTGTCTTAGAAAAAGTATTTTTGTTTGCATGACGTTAATCTATGGGGAATTTTAAAAGGAAGCACTGAAAGATAGAGGCGCTACCTATTCTCCCTCCGCTTGCAAATCTGAAAATAACTTCTAAAAATCTAAAAGGTATGCATTCATATCCAGCAGTGTGATATGCATTGATTTCTTAACACTTTCTTTATTCCCAAGGTACCACAGGTAACTGTCCACACTTTTTCTCTGATACACTGAAGAAGTCATTTTGCCTAAAGGACTCCTGAGGATGCTCTCCCAATGCATTACTTATTCGATGAAGAGCCCGGGGAGAGAAGGAGTAAATATGGCTCCCAGAGTGAGCACAGATGGCTTCGTTCAAGGCTGAACGTGCAACTCAACCAGCCAATCAAATCGCACTGCTGTCTTGAAAAAGTCCTGGGGATTCTAACATGTTAATCAAAAAATGTATGAGCAAGACCATCAAAACATGTGCCCTGCATTCCACTGTAAGTTAGCCATAAGTGGGCAGGGGACTTTTTTTTTTTTTTTCCTGTGTAATTACTAGTTTTTATTATGTATTTGTACTGCATCAATCATTCGGAAGGTATAATGGATAAAGTAAATTGATTTCATAGCTGAAGAGCATAAGTCATGTAAGCATATCCACTTGGCTTAAACAAAATGGTGAAAATAACAGTGGGGTTTGGAAGCAGGGGAAGATGAATGATGGAATTTTAATCCACTCCAATCCATCGAGTAATGCAATACAAAAAGTAATTCATCTACTTACCCATTTCCACATGGTTTATCTGCTAATACCTTGGTATTTAAGGAAGAGTATTAGACGAGATCAAAAGAGAGAGAGTATAGATTACATTTTCTCCTGTTAGCATTGAGAAGCTCTTTGGGAAGCTTTTATAGATGTGGGCGTTCAAACCAGGAGAGATCATGAGGTTCCATAAACTTACAGTCAGGGAATGTCTGTGTTTTCTCAAGCTTCCCATTTACTTGGCCAGGAGGTCTTGGCTTCAGTTCCTTCATTCATGTGGTGGAGTCATAAAGCCAGCCCTGTCCAGTCCAAAGTTGTGTTAGGATTTACAAACACACACACACACACAGATATAGGACAACAATATATCTACATTACAATATTTTTAAACGATAAAGCATCCTATAAATGTAAGTGATAATGACATCCTGCCAAGAAAACTCCTTAGAAGAGATAGGTTTACAGTTTTGTTTTTTCGTTTTGAAATCTCAGTTTTCATCTTGATGCACCCAGTCAGGGGATGAGACAGGATGAAAGCCTTCTCTCTCTGTGTTCCTTGAGATTCTCAGTGTGTGCAGAGCCCACTCATTTCAAAACCCAACGGAGGACTCAGAAGAGAAAGGAGAAATGTTTATGTACAGTTTCATGCATTTCAATTCATTATATTGCTTATATGGCTTAGCACAGACCTGGCACATAAGCACGTAAAAGGAACAATGGAACATCTTCTAAACACCCCTGCTTCTGGCTTTGATGTAATACATGTAAGGGCAGCAATAAAAACCACTTAATTGAGTCCTAGGTTTTGATTTAATCCAAGACTTTAAACATCTTTTCTAAAGCTCACATAATTTATAGTCATATCATTTCTATGAGGTAAGTATTACCTCCTTTGCGTTTGAGAAGCCGAGGTTTGGGGAGATAGAGTGTGTCCACTACCTGAACTCCAGAGCAGGACAAGAGCGCATCTGCTCATTGCTGTGACTGGAGGACGGTATGGGCACCTCTGAACGGTGTTCTCACCTGAGTGGTTCTACTCATAACGCTCTTTAACCCGCTTGCTGTGGTCCCTGAGAAGTAGCCCCACTATCATGAACCTCCCAGAGCAAACCAAATTAATGCCCCTATTAAAATCTCTCTATTTCAATCTCAACATTTAGAGACAGAATAAGGCATTAATTTGCTCACTTCATTGAATTTGTCATACATGGTTGGGAGCAGGTGTTGGAAGGACCTTGGAAAAGAGATTCGGAAGGCTGATTGGGTTTTTGGGAAAGTGTTTGCCTAGCAACTTGCCAAAAGCCAGGCAAATCTATCTCTTTGATGTCGCATGCAATTAGGTACTTATTTTACATTTTTGAAGCACAGGAATATATCAAAATAATGACTAGAAAGGCTTATGTAAAGCGTAAGCTACCCTATCGCCTGTCAAGGTGGTAACTCTATCTTCAAGTACAGGGAGTGAGAAAGCATTGGCTAATTTTCTAGTCTTTGTTCTGCATCTTTCTTTGCAGGTAGGAAGTGATGGAATCCTGTGCTGTTAGCAATGATAAGAACCATGTAAATATATGTACATAATTAAGGCTAAATCCTGTAATAAGAAAAATTCCAATTATTTTCACAAGCACATATTTCAAAACTTTTACTCAAGTCCTGAAAACAAATCCAATTATCTGAATATAATTGTTAGACATTATTTGATAAACATGAGGGTAGTGTCTATGACTGCATGATTAAAAAAAAAAAAAAAGCAACGTTTGTTTTCACCTGTTAAATTTTAGATTTTCAGCCAAATGAATTCTTTTCCAGCTCTTTCTGAAAAGACTTTAGAGAAAATGTCATATATTTATGTTAAAGGACCCCTGGAGATATGTCATTAGTACAGTCATGCATATATTCAATGGAATCAAATCTGCTTACACTGAGTTAATTTAAATGACAAGACAAGAACTTCTGGGAAAGATGTCTGCTAAATTATATGTTTACAAACTCTGGCTCTTCTCTTCAATCCACAAAAATAATGTCCTCAGAAAGTAATACAAAGAACTAAGAATAGAGCAAAATTCCTCGCTCGAACAGAAAACTTCAGAGCATACAATTTGGATGAAGTGGAAAACATTCTGGACACACAAGTGGTGACCACAGCATGTTCTAAAAAGCCCTATGGATCCCTGGCTAAGTGGGAGAGGTGTGGTAGATGGTGGGAGGGATGGGGGCACCTTGTGTTGAGGAATTTCCCTGAACACTTTTGCAGCAGAGATGGGAAAGAAAACAAATGCAGCCAAATAGTGTTTAGGACAAAAAAGGGCATGTAAGTACAGCCTCAAAGCACAGTCAGAGTCATCTTCCCTCGGACTTGTCTTCCCTAAGAAGAGGGTTAGGGTCTGCAGTAAACCTCCTTGTGCTTCACCGGTCTAATTTGTTTCACCATCATTAGCTTCCCATCTCAGAACAGGACAATGCATTGAAATGTGGGACTTTCTGGAAGAAGCCATCCTCCCACCTGGGAGCTGACCTATGAAGCAGAGTTTCTGATAATTCTGAGGAAAACCACGAAACAAAGCCTTTCCCACCCCAGCTGTCTCCAGGCTCTCAATGCTTTTCCAATCCCTTCAGGCAACCGCACAAATGGGCAGAAAACACACAACATCGGTGTCTGGTCCTCCAACAAGAGTTCAGAGGAAGACCCAAACGGTGCTTAGGGAAAATAGGAGGAGCTTCAAGAAGCTTTTACTTCTATTAAGTTTAGGCAAATAGCAGGACCCACTGGAACTGCCCCATCAAAAATGGGTGAACAAAACTCAACACAAAAATAAAATGGTATGGTGTAGGTTAAAATATTTGACACTAAAAAGAAATAAATCAGTAAGATCTATCAATGAGAGCTGAAGAAATGCTTTTCCTAGGAAACAGGAAAAACACTGATTTGCATCAGATTCTTGAAGAAATTAGATGCCAGCAGAATAATATTTTTGAAAAGTCTGGTATAATTGAGTCAACAAATTGTGCAGAAAATAACAACATTATGGAATTAAAAATGAGTTAGAAATGGTAAATAGTGAAACCAGCAGAAAACTAGATTGGTAAAGAGGAATTCTCTTGACAAAAATCACACAAGATGCAAAGAAATGATGATCATTAGAAGAATATAGACAATAGAGATTCAAATACTGATACTTCCAGTGATCAATAAGCAATCATCAAATCCAGTGATAAAACAAAAGCTATTCAAACATGTATTAGGAAAAAAAACCTCTCCTGAAATAAAGGGACATGAACATTTGTCAAAGGAACTTGTTATGTTCCCGAAAAATGTGATAAAATTCTTCAGTACAAAGAAGACATGCCCTGGTGAAGTTTTTGAACTTGAAGATTACAGAACGAACCCCACAGACCACAAGGCAGAAGAGGCAAGTTGTTTACAAAGGTTAAAAAAACCCAAAAAACTGATCATAAACTTCTCAACAAATTTAAATATTAGAAAAGTAAGAGAAATATCTAAAAATTTAAAAGGAAAATAGATGTGACCTTATTTCCCCCCCATCAATAATCTGAGTCACAGCAACTTGGATATTTTGAAAATTAAAAACGAATATGTAAAGATATACCAGGCAGAAAAAAAATAAGCACTTTTGTAGTATGCACAGTAGCCCAATCAGAGGGATGAGGCATGTACGAGAGGTGAGAAATGGATAAACAGCATGAAGTGCCTCGTGGAAGGAACTGATAACTCCTGAGAGGACGGAAGCCAGAGGAGTGCGGGGCTGGGGCAGGGCTGGGGCGGGGACGGGGGTGGGGGTGGGGCGGGGCTGGGGTGGGGCAGGGGTGGGGGCGGGGCTGGGGTGGGGCAGGGGTGGGGCAGGGGCGGGGTGGGGCTGGGGCAGGGGTGGGGCAGGGGTGGGGCGGGGGCGGGGCAGGGGTGGTGGTGGTGGAGCCTCCTGACCGTCTCTTCGAATTCTGCAGCTATGTGTTCCCAACTCTCCTCCTTGACCCACAACATTCTCAATTCCAGGCCCAGCCCAGAGGGTCAGCTTGTCTGACTTGGATAGTCCCCTCCTTGGCTAGGGACTCCTTGAGTGACACCTTGGAGGCGGTGAAGTGACAGAGGAAATGAGAAAAAGGGAAACGTAGGCTCTCGTGGGTCTAGGACCAGGTGTCTAGCACAGACTGCAGTGAGGTAAGTCTGTAAATAATTATCAAAAGAAGAAACAATTAAAACATCCTTGACTCCTGAGCATGATGAAATTCTCTCCCTCAGAAAAAGAAAGAACAAAGAGCAAACGATGCAAAAAATGAAAATACAACAGCAATAACAGATTATGTAGAAAATAATTTTTTAAAAGTTGGCAGTAAATGGAAAATCAAATATTAGTTGATCTAAGAAAGAATGGCTCTTTCACTTTCATAATTTTAATTAATAAAAGTAACCTTAAAAGTTATATGTTCACTCCAATAAGTACTAAAGTAACATCCAATAAAATTCTGTATCTACTCCATGTTTTAAAAATGTATGATACTTCTTAAAATGATAAAAGAAGAAGTCAATGATAACCCACAATAAAAACCACATGTCTGAACTGAAAGCCAGCACAAGGAGCAATTTTAAAGCAGTAACAGCATTCCCATTAAAGCCAGGAATAAGGGAAGTAAATAAGGAAATTAGACAAAAGTGCAAATTAAGAAGTGGAGATACCAGCAAGTTGTAGGCTTCTTCTTCTCTATTTGCAGATTGTGTAGCTGGAAAATAATAAATCAACTGACAAACTACCAGAAAGAGTAAGAGATTTCAGTAAGATAGAGAGTTAAAACATTAACATAAAAACCAAGAAAGTAGATTATCTTGGTCATCCAATTGCTGCAAATTTAGAACACTGATAGAACCAAATATAACTGAAGGTTTAGAAGAATGTGCACAAGTTTGCATTATCGGAGAGAGTAGATATTGGCACACTTTTCTGAAAAGATGTTTGCCATCATGCATCAAGATTTAAAAGCGACATATCATCTGATGTAGAAGTCAAATTTCCAGTGATATTCTCCAAGGACAGTGCATAGGTATGCCCAAGTATCTGGGCATAGTTGTAACAATATTGTTTACAGTAGCAAAAAATAAAAATAAATAATTAGTAAATAAATCATGGCATATATGCCATATATAGAAAATGGAACACCATGTAACATTAAAAACGATGATGTAGGGACTTCCCTGGTGGTCCAGTGGTAAAGAATCCGCCTTCCAGTGCAGAGGATGCAGGTACGATCCCTGATCAAGGAACTAAGATCCCACATGCCACGGGAGGGAGCTGAGCCCATGCGCCACAACTACTGACCTCCTGCGCCTCAGCTAGAGAGCCTGCGTGCCGCAAACTACAGAGCCCATGTGCTCTGGAGTCTGCGTGCCACAGCTAGAGAGAGAAAACCCGCAGGCCACACTAGAGAGAAGCCCACATGCCTCGACGAAGATGCCGCGTGCTGCAGCTAAGACACAACGCAGCCAAAAATAAATAAATAAATAAATAAATAAATCTTTTAAAAAAACAAAGAAAATGGTGTCGTTGATATATGGGTATTAACTTAAAGAATGTCTCTGATGTGTATTGAAAAGCAAAGCACATTTGAGGACAGCACGAGTGGGATGACTATTTTGTAGACTTGCGCTGTTCCATGGGCACCACCAGTGTATTCATCAGGCCTCTGTCTGGAAGATGCGAACAAGAAACAGTGTTTTTCTCTGAGTTACGGGAATTCGGGTGAATTTTACCTTCGTTTTATGTTATATGTTTTAGATTGCTTCCTTCTTTGCTTTCTCCTGCCCCCTCCTTCTCCTCCTCCTTCTCTCCCATGTTTTCTCCTTCTTCTGCTATTAGTTTGTGTCGAATTTAGTAAAGAAAAAAGTTATATTTCATGTTGGAAGATAACTGAATCAGACTATGGTTTTCAAGAATATTCAAGATCTTTAGATACTTTCAAAACCCTTTAAAAAGTGTGTGTGGAGATACACATGCCTACGTATCTGGAACAGTATGTGAGAAACTCAGCTATTAGCCAAGAGTTTTAAATCAATAAGAGATGCACATTTAGAAGCCACGTGATGTTTGGGGATTTATTCTCCAAAGATAATTACACTTTTGTCGTCCTCTACTGTACAACTTGTCTCTTTAATGATATTTTCAAATTGCCCCATCAAGCCTGGATGAAATATTAGCCCTGAGGGCAGTTGACTACATCCTATTATTCCCACGGCAGCAAGCTTTGTTACCATAAAATTAAGAGTGAGAATTTAAAGTTTGGCAGTCGCCAGTGAGGTTTCCAGCTTTTAATTTCAGCCCCCTCCTTTGGAAAATCCTGTGCTGTTGTGAGTTTCATAACTACTGCCTTTTGGGGAAAGGTTAGTCCAGACTCTTAACATGAAAAGCATTTTTGCTCTTTCCCTGTGGCCCAGAGCAGTGGTTCTCACGCTTGAGGGTGCATCAGATTCTCCTGCAGGGCCATTAAAACACGCATTGCTGGGCTCCACCCACAGTTGCTGATACAGGAGGTCCAGGGTGGGTTCTGAAATTCTGCATTTCTCAAGAGTTCTCACGTGGCTGATCTGCTGGTCCAGGGACCACACTGGGAGAACTAGCACATGGTAACCTAACTTATTTACAAACCTTTGTTTCCCGCCTTTTTCATTGCAAACCTACAAACCTACTAATGATACTCTTGAGGATATATTACGAGGGCTGAGACAGCAAGCCTGGGATATTTTTGGAAGGAGGCAACATGAGTTCATTTCCATCATACTTTCACAGAGTTCTGAAAATGAGTGTGGCTGTAAATGGATTATACTTAACCCAAATCTTGGCAGGACTAATGCAAATCGGACAGCTGGAGTAAAAGAAATTTGCTAGACTCTACCTATTGTCTTTATTCCCTTCCTAATTGCCTTTTGTGGGAATTTGTATTTGTGGTGGGACCCTTGGGTCCGTCCTTATAGGTACTTATTTTGCCCTTTGAAGTGGGAGCAGTGATATACTCACTACTTTGTATAAAATAGATAATCAACAAGGACCTACCGTATAGCACAGGGAACTCTAGTCAATATTCTGCAATAACCTGTATGGGAAAAGAATCTGAAAAAGAATGGATATACGTGTAACTGAATCACTTTGCTGTACACCTAAAACTAACACAACAATGTAAATCAGCAATAATCTGATATAAAATAAAAACTAAATTAAATTTTAAAAAGAAAGTACAGATAGCCAGAAGGAGAGAAAAGATGATAGATATTTTAAAAGGAGCTGGGCTGAAAACCAATGTTTCCAGTGAGCTTCGAGATCTGAAACAATATTATTCTAATATGTAATGAAGGGAAGTCATTTCTGCAGGGGCTACTGATGGAGAGCCAAAATCATCTCACCTTTAATTCCTGAATTTGTGGGTTTGCTAAACGAGCCTGGGCACTTCCATCTTCTAAAAATGTGCCTGATAGGAGATGCCTCCTTCCCCAGGCTTCATTTCTGACAGCAGTCCATTAAAAGGATTATACATCCTCATTAGGAGATATTAATGTTCATTGTGAATGATATTCCAAGTTAAAACAGGAAGTTTTTGAATTCTGTTTACTCTGGCCACTTACTCTTATTTTCTTATCACCGAATTTTATTTTTGTGTTTTCAAGAATGTTTCACTTTCTCATTAAGACTCTAGTTCCATCTTTCGGAGGAGTGAAAGTTGAAGAGGGGAAGATTTTGTTTCAAAGTGAAAGAATGTTCTTAGAAGATGGAGCATGGTCTTAAGTGGGAATGAGCTGCCAGGGTGGTGGTGAGTTCCGAATTTCTGGAGTTTTCCCAGCAGAGGTTCAACACGAACAACAACGACACTGCTGCCGTGGGACAGGCTCTGTTGCTGGTGGTTTCCAGTGATGATTTCATGATTCACTAATCTTGTGGTTTCTGCCTTTGGGCATGTTCTTTTGCTTGTTAGAGTAATTAATCCCTGACATGAAAGCATAACAAACATTTAAGGGAGAAATTACTATTTTTTCACATGTGTGAACGTACTGCCGCCCTCCCCTCCCCTGTCCCCCTCACTCACATCACTTGTTGTACTGGAAATGTTGGCAGTGGCACATGGCCTGAAATAACTCCAGATTCAAGAGAACAAGATCGAACTTTCAGTGCCCAAGATTTATGCATCAAAAATGTCTAGGTCCCAAAACATGTTTTATGAGAGTTAAAATGGAAGATACAGTCCCTCTGCCTCAGGTGTCAAACAGGCCATATGTCTGTGAGATTTACCTCTGCACAGGTATTCCTGGTACCCGACAAGCCTCAGAAATTGGAGGAATCTCTCCAGGAGGGCAGCCCTGCCTCAGTCCAGCCACGGTTACAATACTCACTTGTAATTACAGGGGGAATTCTAGCCTAACTGAGTGTAAAAAAAGATGCAGGCAAAAAAGAGCCAAGTTATACATGTTCATCACATAATTTTTCAAGCGTCATACATCTTCTTAAGCAACAAAGATGGAGATTTACCTCAAAAGGTCTGGCAGCTGTATACACAGGATCTATGTTGACTAAGGTCCCGAGGCCCCCAAGCCAGCCTGTTTCATGCAATATTCATGGAGCCCGTCAGTGGGTATAGAGATAGAAGCAAGATAGCTTTCAGATTCAGAAATTGCAGTGACTTTAATTTGGTTACCACCTCCCGGTCCACTCCTGCTTTCTCTCTTCTTTTAAAGAGTCTTTGGTTTTAGTCACTTTTACTTTCTGGTTCCCTGTTTCATATTATTCATCCAAGGTATATCAACAATGATTAATCCACACTAGGCTATTATGATGTTGACCGTATAATATAACATTTTGTTAAATTGACCGAACCACCTATATCTGCAGGGTGGAAAAAGCAAACATGTGGGAAAGGAGTAATTCACTTTCACATGCACTTTGTGAAGGTTTATTTTAGCGGCTCTGGGAGAGAAAGGGCAGTTGTAGCCTAGTACAAGGATTTCTGTAGGAAGGTCTTTCACAGGATACAATGTCTTTCTTTTGAGCTGATTAATAACTCTTTTTTTGTTTCTGGACATCAACTGCCCTAGCACACAAGGACACTACTATTTGTCAAGCAAGATGCTTCTATACATTATTTTCAAATAAAAATTACCGTTTTCAAAGGGTGTTTTCTTTAGAAATCACATTCTACTCTGGAAGTGGGGTTAAATCAATATCTTTGTTACCTGTTGCTGAAAGCAGACCCATAAGGGGGTATCTCAAGGGGGGAGTCTGGGCTATTTCTAAACACATGTGTTTATCTATTATGACAATAAAGAAGTCCTGGTTCCAGCACACTCATTTAACTGTTGAGTTCAAAAAACCACAAGTGATAGTTTTTCCATTTCATTCTTTCCTCCCGTCTCCATGACTCAGTCTAAGGAAATATTTCCATTTCAGTTATAACTGCAAATCAATTAAGAGGTTCTAGTGGTTGATTAAATCAATCAAAGTAGCAAGGGTTTAAATGGAGTATCTTCTGGGTGAATCTTTATTATTTTACTGGTTCAACAGATCTAGGCCCTCTTAGGGGTATTAGAAACCTGATATCATCTTTTCTTTAGAGAGTTATGCTGTAGCTGGGGAGACCAAATATAAACACACTGAAGCTAATTAAAAACACTAGATTTAAATAGAAATCTTCAATAAAACATGAGGTGTCACGTGGTAGTGTATGATTAATGTTTAATTGAATAGTGAGGCTGACTCTGAGACTTCAGTGTGAGTAGTCTTGCAGAGATAAATGTCACCCTGATAATTGCTAGAGTTGATCTGATGGATCATACTGGTTGGGCTGTGCCTCCTTCCCTCAACTCCCTCACTTATCTTACCCCACATCAGGTACCCTCTCAAAATATCATGTTCAGTCATTGAATTCTACTGCCCGGGACAGACCAAGGCCAGTCTCTGTATGAGCAGCTGATGTGTTCCAGTGTTCAGGAAGAAGAAGGAGCATGTGAGTCATAATGGACCAGGAAGGAGTCAGGAAGGATGGATGACTTGGATCTTCAGCTCAATTTCTTAAGGATGGTGAAATTTGAAAGAGTGGAGTGGAGGCTTAAAACTGTTTGAACAGGAAGGTAGAGAGGAAAGTGCAAGAAGCACTCAGGGCAGATTAGTTGGAAAGGACAGGCTATGTGGACAAAGACATTGGAAAAGAAGGTATCAGCTTATTAAGACAGTGACTTGGGAGTCATCTGCCTGGAAGTGACGACTGACGTTGCAGGAACAAGTTAGATCAACACCGAAGAGAAGGTGAAGAGAAAAGCCATGAGGCCTAGAGCTTGAGAGGAGGAGGAGAAAGAGAAGTGCATCTGTATATTCAAGGATGAAGCCCTCATTGCTAAAAGAGATATCAAGGAGATTGAAAATTGGCGATGGTTTGGCCCAAATGCTATAAAAATCAATACTTTTCATTAACAGAGTGCCTTGAAATTTGATTTGATCTTATTTGCAGACAGTATCACTTATAAAGAGATATTTATGCTTCTAAGTTCAGATACAGAACCTAGCATTAATCAAATATATTAGCTCCTTTTAATTTTTCTTTGTTACATTTATGCTTGAGCCAGTGAGACCGTTTCGGGATATCTATCTTTATAAAAATCTATATATTGAGAGAATGAGAGAGAGATGGTGTGTGGTTTAAAAAAAAAAGAGTCCTTTTTGGCAATTAAGTGAATGGTTGATTCCCTTAATATTCTGAGAGCAAACACAGCTATCATTATGAATCACTGTATTTGATGAGTTTAATTCTTTTTCATGCCATGATAGCAGATGCTCACATTTGAATCTTCCACAGACAGATCGGTCTTTGTCATCTCCTCATACATATTCCAGCATCTGTACTGGAGTTTTGATGTGCTGTACTGACTTGAGGTAGCAGCACCACTTTTGTGAACTAGCAAAGCAGCTGCCCGGGAAACCAGAATAAAACAGTCGAGAAATTGCTGTTCTTTGCAAAATCGACAGTGACCTGTGAGTCAGAAGACTTGGGTGCGAACGGCATCTACTTGGCTAATCCTGGCTTTCTGGAGGGGTTTCCTCCATAGAAGAGGTAGTTGAAATTTAACACTGGTCTAAATGTTGTATATAGCCTTAAAATGAAAGTACCAGCAGTGCCAAGGGAAAAAGCCTTTCCATTGTAGGTCACTGAGGATGCTTATATTTTGTGGTTTGAGGGGAAACCACAATACACACACACACGTCACAAACATGCATGCCTTGTTCCTGATTATAACACTACATGAGATTTTTTTGCTAAAATGTGGCAGAAACTGCATTAGAAAAGAAATCTTTTGAGTATTTGTATTTCTGTGAAAACACTGCTACTTCTATTAACCTGGATCCTTGAAGGGAAGGGAATTTGGGTATTCTTGTTTTCCCTACCAGGATAGGTGCTCAACAAAGATCCCATGGCTACTGGTATGAGTTTCTCAGGGCTACCTTAACAACATGCCACAGACCAGGTGGCTTAGACAGCAGACACGTATTCTCTAGCAGTTTGGACGATTGGTTCTTTCTGAGGTCTTTGAAAGACAGTCTGTCCCAGGCCTCTCCCCAAGCTCCTGGTAGTTTGCTGGTGATCTTTGGCATTCCTTGGCTTTTACTGCTTTACTCAGATCTCTACCTTTCTCTTAACAGGGCATTTTCCCTGTGTGCATGTCTGTGTCCAAATTTCTCCTTTTTATAAGGGCATCACTATTGGAGTAGGGGCCCACCCAACTCCAATATGACCCTTCTTAACTAACTATATCTGCAATCACCCTATTTCCAAATACTGTCACATTCTAAGGAACTGGTGGTTGGTTAGAACTTCAACATGTAAATTTGGGGAGGGACACAATTCACTCTCTCCTCTAGTCTCCCCAAATCTACGTCCTTCTCACATGCAAAATACATTCACCCCATCCCAGCATCCCCAAGTGTTTCCAAAGATGGCTGTGCCATATCTTCCATTCCACATGTTTTTGCAATTTGACCTCATCATTTCCACATTGAGAGGTAGACTCTTTTTACCTCCTTTGATTCTAGACTGCTCCTGGACTGTTCTCATCAACAGAATGTGGTGGGAATGATGTTATATAAGTTCTGAGGCTGGGCTTTGTGAGATCTAGAACTTCGACCTTTAACTCTTGGAATGTCTTTCCCTGGGACCCAGCTACCATGTTAGGATGAAGCTCAAGCTGCCACGTGGAGAAGCTCTGATGGAAAAACTCTCAGCCCCCCAACCCTTGCTGTACTGAGCCAGTGATCTGTACCACTGCCAGCTGTGTGAGTGAGGACCTTCTGGAAACTTCTGTCATCCCAGCACTCCCTATGACACCACTAAAGCAGAAAAACTCTCTGGTCATACAAAGAATTGTAACTTATAATAAATTGTTGTTGTTGTTTAAGGTGTTTTGTTAAACAGCAATAGAAAAATTGAAACAGAACATGGTATTCGAAGTGGGATTCTTCAGTAACAAAAACCTAAAAGAGATGGCAATGGCTCTTGTGAAGGGTATCGGGAAGACTGGTGGTGCAAACTGGGAAGGCAGAGAGCAAACTGCTGTTCAAGCTTGGAAGGGTGGTGACATGTGACCTGCAGTGGAAGAACACTTGACAAACTGGTACTTGCAGAAACACAGAAGATAGAACGTGTACCTGGTGAACTTGCGGATCTAGGAGAGGGGAGTTCCAGGCAGGATGTTGAAAGTGCCGGTGGGCTTCTTTTAGCTCTCAATCATAAAGGGTGGGGAGAGAGATGGATTTGAAAAGGAACTGTTTGCTTTTTTAAGCCAAATTCTAAAGAAGTATTCCAACTTCAGAATTGCTAAGTTGAAAAATTAAACGATTTCTTACTTCTAGCCTGTCCATTGGGCAAACATTTCTCAAGGTAAAAGGTGACTCAGGCAAATATCAAAGACAGACGTTGCCATGAACACAAGGCCGTGGGGCCTCAGGTGTGTGGGAGCAGAACGCTTTGTTAAGATCTCAGAGTTTTAAGAGGTGCTTGTTACTCCTTCTCAGCTGGACAAAATTTCTTCTAAAAATCTTAATGGCATTTTTCCATAGCTCCCCGACTCAGAGCCCAGGTAGAGAGAAGCCTGTCTCAAAGAAAAATGTGAGCATGAGATTTGTCCAATGGACTGGGTTAATGGTCTTATACACTGGCATCCCACCAAGTTGTTTAGGAAGCTGTGTCATTTTTGGCCAAAAGTACAAAACAGAAAGAGGACTCTTTTTTTTTTCCTCCCCTAATATTCTGTGGGTAGGCAGCAAGCTAATGTATCATAACCATAGATCATTTTTTATAGAAAAGGAAGGAAGAGTCAGATGGGGGAGCCCACAGTCCAAAGAGAGAAGCCAGGTGCTGAGTGGTTCTCCCCCCTGTGAGGAGGTCTAGGTCCTCCTCAATGAGCAAAGGAATTTGAGGACATGCATGGCTGGGTTTCAGAATCACTGTGTACGTGCTTCCCATTTCCCCTCTTTGAGTTGAAGTGTTGACTGTAGTCATTTGGTGCCTGTTTCTCCATGTATATTCTGTCTTTTCTGTGACTTTTTTGTAAGTTCAAGTGTCTCCCTACCTGAAGAACCTCATGGCAGAAGCCTTATGAGCACCTGTGTCTAACTCAGAAGATTAGATCCTGGTCACTGCGTTAGTGCCTGATGCCATAATGGGATGAGAATTATGGGCTCTTGGGAGGGAAAGGTGTATTTTGCATGTCAGAGAAAATAAGTAATTCATGGCCAGAGAACGGTTTCTGGTAGATTACAGATGGCTGTGAATTCTTGCTACTCGTCCAATTGAGAAACAGGGTCTATTTTCCTTCCCTTGAATCTGACCTCGACTTTTGTCTGGATTTAGCC
Organism: Balaenoptera borealis; assembly: GCF_965194805.1. Classification (NCBI taxonomy): domain Eukaryota; kingdom Metazoa; phylum Chordata; class Mammalia; order Artiodactyla; family Balaenopteridae; genus Balaenoptera; species Balaenoptera borealis. The sequence continues at coordinate 4,525,500 of NC_138873.1, read as the reverse complement.
AAGAGAGTGCAGTGGAAGGATGAGATATAACGTTCACAGCTGGGCCTTCATCTGAAGCTTCAAGCTTAGCTCCTCTTGAAACCCTCTCCTGGGATCCGGCAGTGGTGTCAAGTGGCCCAAGCTGGCTAAGTGGAGAGAGGAAGAGCTTCTTGTCCTGCAGTCTCCCCTCCAAGGTGACACGTGCGAGTGAAGCCACCTGACTGCAATTCTGTAATCCTGGCCAGTGTCTCATGGAGCAAAAGAAGTGCCAGGCAGAGCCCTGTCTAAATACCTGATGTACAGAATCGTGAACAGATGAAATGGTTGTCATTTTAGGCCACAAAGTTTTGAGAGTAGTTTGTTACTCAGCAGCAAATAAATCAAACAGCCACTGAGAGGAGACGGTATCCAATGGCCTTGTTCATGCCTTTGTCACTGCCCTAGCCAGTTTCTGAAATTTCAGCTACATTAAGTGTGACTGAATGTACATCTTAAATATGCTTAATTAAAATAGAAGGGACGTGTCATTGTGATTGCACTTGAATTATTTGGCATGTATTTATTGAACTCTCAAAAGCTGATCAATTGCCCCCATATTTTATTTTGGTTCTACTGAATCTGTATTTCTAACTAGAACTGTTAATCTGACTATTTCATTTAACTACAATCGTATTTGATGAAAATAAACAGATAGAAGCAATCTTAGGATGACGTATCCAGAGTGAAGAACTGAGCCTCATGTCATGGGAGCCCTCTGACCTTCACTGTCATAACATCCTTTCATTTTTCATTGTTTTTATTTATCATCCTATTTTTTTAAATTTCTGGAACGCAGTGTGTACTGTGTACTGTGGATGAAAGTTTTGAAAAGAACTATAAAGCACAAAGAGAAAAAAGGAACACTTTAAATGAAGACAAATTTAAAACCCCAAACTCTTTGAACTTTCAAATAGCTTTCCCTCATTTAAAATCCATAAGCTGTAAATGAGGAGTCACCTGAGACAGCAGGATCTTATTTGGGTGTTTTGCTGATCACAGGCTTGCTTTTTCTTTTCATGTTACTTGATTTTCATTTAGGGAACTGTGAGTTATACCCACAGTTATTACCAGAATTGATTTTGAGTCTGCATCTAAAGCATTATCCACTACTTCTCTAAGGAAGATGGAATATATATTTATCCAAATGTCCTGGCTGAATAAAAGCTGAGTAAAAGCTGGTAATAACAATGCTGACATATTTGTATTTTTAAGCAAAAGAATCGTCCTTTCACTTCAAAATTTCTTTCCTCCATTCTCATCTGTAAGGAAAGCCCCCTTGTAAAGTCCAGTCCTCCCATGAAGGAAACAGGTGTTATAAGTAATGGATATCTAAGAAGGTTGTCTGAAAAGACAGGTACACCTGTATGGGACAATTGGTGTGCTGTTGGAATTTCTATAGATAATGACATTACCCAGACTCCTCAAATGTCAGACATAAAATAATAAACAGGACTCTGCATGTGGTTGTTCTTTCTAATCTAATAGAGCCATCTATGGATCAACTCTCTGTTTCCCTGGATTCTGTCAGAATGATACCCTTTAATCAGCAGCTCTTTACTTCACAAAATACTGCACAGGCAAGCATTTTTTCCTCTCCACAGCATTAATTAAATTACATAAAACTGGCAGCGTTTAAATTCTGGCATCTGTATTGTCTCACTTAATTACACCCCTGGACTCCTTTCAAAATGCTTTCATTTGCTACAGGGACATCTATTGGCGAAAGAGGGAGAAATCAGATACAAGTGATCAAATGCAATTTGGGATTTCTACCCGGCCCAATGCCCACCCTTGAGGAAGGCTTTCCTTCAGTCTGTCTGTCTGCAGCATTCCCACCTGGTGCTGAGCAGCAGAGGGAAAATGGCACAGTGCTAGACACTCATTGGGAATTAAGGAAACTTCATAAGTAAAACACTGTTCAACATTCTTTCAACTTTTTTTAAAGCCCATACAAGAAGACCTTGAGTGGAATGCAGCTTACCATGCCCAATTTCAGCAATCTGTGTATGACAGATAAGAGCTTCCTTATAGCTTGGACATGGGAGCGTCTTCAGAAAGCTTGCCATGAGCATGCAGCTCGGAGGATGTTGTAAACCCAGGTCAGCAGAGGTGAGCTCTGTCTTCACGTCCTGGACAGGGTAGGGTCGCACGGACAGGACATCCTGAAGACGGAAGAACCTGCAGCCCAGCTCAAGCTGCCAGATAAAGAGCTACTGCCAGAAAAAGGCAAAGATAAACGAAGCCCACAAGTTTATTCTTGGCAAGTTCTTTCTCCATTTTTTAAAATTGATTTGTCCAAAATTCAAATTAGTTTCTCTTCTCCATCTACTTATCCTATTTACTTTTTTAATGTTAATGAATGGCTATCACCCCAGCCAGAAGTCTGAGATCATCTTTGATCTCTTTCCCCGTCCCCTATATCCAGTCCCTCATTTCAGCATCTACTTCCTTACACGTCTTCCCTTTTTATTCTCAGCTGCCTCTTCGGTGGTTTGGACGATTATGCTCAGCTAGGCTGGGTCTTTTCTACATCAGGGGAATCCCTTGACTCTTTCCTACATCCTGAACCTGCCACGAGGATCTTTTCTAAAGTGCGAATCTTGCATGGTTACTCCTCAATGGCTCCAAATTGCCGAATCCAAACTGCTTAGCATAGAAATTGAGACCCTCCATGATCCGGATCTTGATTCCTCATCAACCTCATTTCTCTCTCTATTAAATTGTTCACCGTTGTTGAACCACTGAAATGGGATCTATAGACTGAAGCTTGAAAAATGATACTTCTACTGAGAAAACACAGTGCTAAATTTGTTGGATTTTTTTTGTAAGGAAACACTGAAGAGAGAAAAATCTTAAATTTGATTAAGAAACACGTGTTACTAGTTATAATATAAATTTGGTGTTTTTGGAACTAAAATAAACACATTTAGCAATTTAGAAAATACTGCTACTGGTCAAACAGCTAAAAAGTTTATCCATCTTTGTTTCATTTGTTCAGCAAAGATTTAAAAAATGCCACTGATATAACATACGCTGCATCAGGCATTGGTCCATGAAGATGGGACACAGCTACAGCCTTCCATGAGCTCACAGTCTAGAGCAGGAAAAAAACAAGGAAAAATATGTGATACCTCGTAGTAAGTGCTATAAAAAGGCACCTGGCTTAAACAACTCATGTTAGTTAGGTCTTTTTATATTGCAGGTAGTAGAAAAGTCAGATCAATCTCATTTGAGCCAAAAAAGAAAAAAAGAGAGAGAAATTTATTGTCGTGCATAAGGGAAAATTACAGGAGCAGTATATATTCAGTTGCAGTTTGATCTAGGTGCTCCAGTAGGTAATGTTGCCAGGTACCTCTTTCTTTCTCTCACCTCCAAATATGTCTGTTTTGGCTTTCTCATACATTGGTTATCCCCATGTGGTAACAAAGATTGACATTAGAAATTCCAGGCTTGAATTTTACCAGTTAATCAACTTTATAAAGACAAGCAAGCCAACAAACAAAACTTCTTTCCTAATAATTCTATAAAATGGCCCCAGATGATTTCGAGTTCTTGGGGCACACATCCACTCTTGATCCAAACATGTGACTATGAGAAGGAAAAGTACTAGTTGATCAATATTATCTCCTCAATCTTGATGTCCGAGCCCAGGGTAAGCTTCATCCAGATAGTACAGGCTGAAAGTAAGAGAACAGTGGTTCCCCATGAAAAAAATTACCAAAAGAAGGAGGAAGAGCCGTTGGACAGGAAGGAAACAAGATATACTTGTTTTAATGCTTGAGCCGAATCTTGAAAGATGCGTAGAATTTAGCCAAGTAGAAGAGTTGATGAAAGCCATTCCAGACAAAGGTCGCAGATATGTAAAAAAAAGAGTTGTCAGAAAACATGGTACTTTCAGATACCTTTTAAAATTATTTCAGTATGGGAGGACGCTTGTGGTATATGGCAAGTTGAAAGACCAGAGATGTTGATTCAAGTCATAAGGAGCTGTAAAGTACTCTAAAGTTTAATAATCTTGTGGGAAAGACTAAGCATGCCGGAAATATGAATACTTTAAAACCCCAGTAATATTTGGGGAAGATTCTGTTCAGCTATGTTCTGAAGAGTTATGAGCCATGAATCTACATGTTTTGAATACAGTTGTGATCACACTGGCTGCAGTCAAATGGAAAAGAGATGGGTTTCGGACCTAAAGACAACATCGGAGGAATCCTCTGCCCCAGGGGTTAGTCACCTGTCAGATCTGTCAGATCAGTACTCTGCAGGGAGAACCAACCAGTAAGCAGTAGATGGAGTAGTAGGAAAAAAGGGACAGTAGTTGAATTATTTAATGTCAGAAACTAGAGTCAGGGTGACAATAATATAGCTCATGAAGCTGCGCCTTAAACCACCATTCCGTTCTCCCAGTGATATTTTAGTTTTCATGAGACTATGCGACCTTCTTGTTTGGTTCAGCTGTGCAGACGAAGTTGTTGTTCTCCCTCTTGAATCTTTACAGTGAACTCCTTCTCCTGTGGTCATCCTGGAAGAACACTGTGTCTTGCCACCTAAAGAAACTCAAATAATTCAAGAACCTGGCTCATGTCAACCTAGGGTGCTCATGTTAACATGAAGACATAGGAAAAATTCTGAAGCACAGTATTGTGAAAATACATGTTAACTTTGTGTTTTTCAATTCATTAAACAAAAGAGTATATCTTAAAAATGGGAGCAGGAGGAGGGGAAGGTAAACCAAATATTTAATTTCTTCCACTTGTATGGTAAATTTTCCTTCCACTCTCATTATAACAGAAGCCCTTATTTTCAGGCTCTTCGCTTGCTAACAGCAAGACATTTTCTTAACTAAATGATGCTTTTGAGATCATGGCTGCATATCCAGGACTTCAGCCTTCTTGATGTTTGGGTTTGCTGCTGTAATGCCCAAACAGAAATACATACAGCACCTAGTCTGAAAATGCCTATAAATGAAACATGGGCAAGTCACAACCTCTAAAGGGTGTCCAAATTCTTATTTGTGTTACAAAATGATCTGTTTCAGTATATATTTTAGATCTGAAGCTTGTAATATTTTATTTGCCTTTAACTATGGCAAAGTTAACAATTCTGACATGAAATCAGTGGGTGAAAAAAGTCCTTGGAATTAATTTATATAATTCACTATTGGGGATGTGTTTTACTGAGAACCATGTTAGTTGCAAGTTTAAAAAAATCACTGCCATTATTAATCACCCCAAATAATTGCTCTTATAAAAATGTAATTTCAACACACAAAAAAATTGAATATATTTTCTTCCCTTGATCTATAAAAAAGACATCCAGAAACGGCACAGCAGAGACACCAAGGGTGAATTTCATAGACAATTCAACTTTGGGGCACATAATGGATTTCTAATTGTACAGCTTCTCTCCCGGCAGGTTATTATGATTAGGTTGAAACATTTACATTTATATTTGTTATCTGCAAGAGATAATTAGATATTTCCACTGCAAAATAATTTACATTAATGGCCCGTAACTTTCAATAGGTAGCTTTAAACTGCACATTTAAATAATATAATATCTGTCTCCCTTAATTTTACTGTAATTGACTCCATGTGAAGGCTTTATTTTTTTCTTTCCAAAAACACAATTGGCTAAAACAACATATTAAACGCTCTAGTTTATTAGTTTGAAATTTTAATATAGGTAACCTAGCAAACTTGTTCAGAATTTTACTGAAGTCTTAGTATGTAAAATGAAAGTGACTTTGAAGCAAAAGCAAAAACTCTACAGCCTTGGCTAAAGATATAAGGACTACACGTGGAATATACTTGTGTTTGGGGAGACGTATGTAAGGCATGGTGGGATTTTCTTTTTTGTTTGGTCATTTCTGTGCATAATCCCAAATACTTATTAACTGCCAATTAGAAGCAAAGTTTGCCTTAATTATACACTTAAGCTTGTTCTCTGTCTAGGGTTTGGTCAACAATACTTTCTTTGATGAAAGATCCATTTGTAATTGTGCATTGAAAATTTCATCCATTCATTCCTTCAGTGACTATCAGATCCAGTTCAATGGATTGGGATAGGTTCATGGGATAGAGGAAAGCCCTAAAGAACTCAGTTTGGAAGATATATCTACCTGGAATCCACCTATAGATGAGCTTTGCTCTAGCGGATTAGTATCGCCAATGATACGAGAACAAAATTGACTACCTGAAATATAAACAGTATGCTGTCAGTTAGGGAACATCCATTTGGTCTGAATAATTCTTTAATTAGATATGGAAAGTGAGTGTCTCTATACTCAGCTGATATCAGCTAAGTTGGCATGATTTAATTATTATTTTTATGCTTTTAAAATCATAATATAGGAAATATCAAGACATTCCAAATTCTCATGAGTTTAGATGGACAATGATATATACATGCAGGCAAGGGCCTTCAGAAACCTGTATAAAAATACTTCAGGTTTTGGAGTTAGGAGTCATGACTTCTAGTTAGTCTAAGAGAAAAAACGATCTTTCTGAGTTACTTCTCAAAACTTCAGTTCCTTGTTGATAATTGTGTGGTGTTATTGGTGATATTAAACAAATATTATATATTACTATGTATATATAAGAATAAGCACCATGGAAATGCTTATATATTAACACTAAGAATGCAAAAAAAAAATAGTCAAATAGTCATAATAGATGATCCCCACAAAGGGTCTTTAGGGGATGTTCAGAATAAGATGCTAATCACCCAAATCTGCAGCTTTTCCCAGAGATATGTTCTTTGCAGCTTCTTTCCTAATTATGCTTTTTACTAAGTAATATAAACATTCCCTGAGCAAACTTGTTTATACTACTAATTAGTCACATCTGGAATAAAATGTTTGCAAAGACAAGAATCAACACACAACTATCTGAATTATGAGTATGTTTTTTTTTCTTTTTGCAATTAGTAGATCTAAAAAATGTGGTTTGATTCTATAGCCTATTACATTCATGTTATTAGTGCATTAATGTGTACAACTTAAAACAAGAGGCCATTTTTTTTCATGTTCTAAAAAGAATCCAAATAAAGATTCAACATCTAATGATACTTTTTGTTTTATTTATTTTTAGCACTCAAAAATATCTGCAAAGACCCAATCCACTAACCTTCTTTCAGGTCTCTGTGTTAAAAGGTTTCTTCAGCAATGTGAGTAGAAAGCAGCTTTAAAGATGTACCTGGAATGTCTGTGTCATCTGCCTTTTAGACTGAGCTAGAATAATGAATTCAATATTATTTGTTGAATAATTATGACTTTGGGCTCTTTCCTGCAGGCAGCATCTGAGCAGCTATTACTGAAGCATCATTATCAGATAAGGAGACCACTGAAATGGTTAGTCGGCTTTATTTTCACACATCTTTCTTCTCCATATACAAAGAACATAGTCAAGTGTTTGTAATTCAAATGCCCTTCAATTAGTCTAGTCCCGGAGAATCATTCTTCAACATGAAAGCCAAGGTCTGGCATTCCAAATACAGGAAGTAAATTGAATTGCATTGCATTAGTCATAAAAGCCACCAGGACAATACTGTGATTGTCACTAGTACAGTTTCCTAGGTTTGTATGAGTTTTAATATATTAACGTGAGAAGTGTGTGACTTCTAATACGACCTTGAATGAGTAAAGCCTTCAAAGTACTTTTACTGCATGCTGGCATGCCAGGCACAGTTCCAGGCACCGGGGATACAGGGAGCCCTGGTCTCTTGGAACAGTGTTGATCTTTATTATCTTTATTGTCTGTGAAGCAGATAATAAAAAGTAAAAAGGGACCATATCAGAGGGTGAAAAAAGTAATATGAAGAAAATAAAAAGAATGTGATAGAGAGAGATTAGAGAGTTTGGGGTTAATTTGGTTTAGAAGTCAGGCCCTGAGAAGATCTCGAGGGGATTTCAGGAAGAGGGGAACCTCAGTTTTGTAGCCTGGGGGCAGACACGAGCTGGGTAGTTCTAAGGAGAGGGACCACTCAGAGTGGCTGCTTCCTCCAAATGAGGTAGGGGAGCTTGGAAGGACATGAAGTCAGGAAAGTGAGGCTTGTAGGCTAGGATCAGAAGTTTGGATTTCACAAAACACTGAACACAGGTCTGTACATTGATTTGTATTTTCCACAAGTTCTCATGTGTGTTTAAATTGTTTAGATTTTTTTGTGGAATTATTTTTATGTCCCAAGATGATAATTCTCTCTGTATTGCTGAAGAATATGGCAAAAAATAAGTATTTCTCAATATTTTTGCTTTAACAAAAAATTGCAACATATTAAATCATTCTAAGTAGAGGAAAAATACAGATACATATGAAATCTAATAGTAAATATCTGTATGAAGAATTACAAAATTAATAACGTCCTGGTTAGTTAACATATAATTGATTTCAATAAATTATTCTTATTTTTAAGTACTATTGGCCATTGATAAAAAGAACAGTCATCAAATAAATAAATATCAATTTCTACAATTACAATATCAAGAATATAATGGTTGTTAGAGGATGTGGAGAAGCAACAGTGAGATTTATAGAACAAGGGCTTAAAACCTGAATTCAAAAAACATATGAAAAGATGTTCAACCTCACTGGTAATCAGAGAAATAAAAAGTCAAACCACAGTGATAAAACATTTTGCAAGCACATTTGAAAAAGTTAAAAACTACTTGCAGTGGGAACTTTGACTCATTGCTCATGAGAATATATATTTGTATAAGTATGTTGAAGAACAATATGGCATATCTAGTAAAGTTTAAGAAATGTACACCCTCTAACTGAGTTGCTCTACTCATAGCTATATGGATTGAACCTAGAGAGACAGTGGCAGCAAGTTGGAAACAACATAAATATTCACCGACAGGAAGATGCATAAAAAAAGATGTGGGCTTCCCTGGTGGCGCAGTGGTTGAGAATCTGCCTGCCAATGCAGGGCACACGGGTTCGAGCCCTGGTCTGGGAAGATCCCACATGCCGCGGAGCAACTGGGCCCATGAGCCACAACTACTGAGCCCGCGCGTCTGGAGCCTGTTCTCTGCAAGAACAGAGGCCGCGATAGTGAGAGGCCCGCGCACCGCGATGAAGAGTGGCCCCCGCTCACCACAACTAGAGAAAGCCCTTGCACAGAAACGAAGACCCAACACAGCAAAAATAAATAAATAAATAAATTTATAAAGTTCCTACCAAAATTCTTAAAAAAAAAAAAATAAAGATGTATTCATACCATGGAACATGATAGAACAGTGAAAATAAATGATCTAACACTACATATATCAACAGAGATGACTCACAAACAAACATTAAAGGGATAAACATAGTTTCAGAATAATACATATGGTGTGATACAAGTTATAGAAAGCTTTAAAATATACAAAATAATAATGTACATTGCTCAGGGATATACACAAGTGGCACAATACAAGGAAATTATAACCATATTTGTTTGTCACAGAAAAAAATTACAAAATTACAATTTCTGGTTTTGAACATTAACTTCTGTTAATTTGTCAATGACTATCAAATTGATCTTCTTTGCATGTTCATGTTCAACAGAGACTAACATGACTCTCTGTTACTTGAGACTTGTTCATTTATCTTCATTAATAGCTGATCAAAGAATACTTCTACACTTTAATTTCAAAAAGTTTCTTTCACATGAAGAGACAAAGCAAAAGTTCTTTAGTATAATGATAAGTTTGATAGAGATTCATAAAACCTCCATTATACAATAAATTCCAGGAATTAAAATATTGTCCAATACTTTATTTCTTCAAATGTTTATGTAAAAAAAAAAAAAGAAATCACACTAAAGAACTTTACCACACTATAGAAAACAGTATGGAGATTCCTTAAAAAATCAAAAATAGAACTACCAGATGATCCCACAATTCCACTTGCGGGTAGTTATCCCAAGAAAACAAAAACAGTAATTCAAAAGATATATGCACCCCATGTTCATTACAGCATTGTTTACAGTAGCCAAGATATGGAAACCAAAGTATGCATTGATGGATGAATATACAAAGAAGATATTATAGATATGTCTATGTCTATGTATTGATATATGTATATGCATCGATATATGTATATGTATTGATATATGTATATGTCTATGCATTGATATATGTATGTGTATTGGTATACATATATGTCTATGTACTGATATATATATGCATATATATTGATATATGTATATGTATAGATATATGTGTACGTATATGTATTGATATATGTATATGTATATGTACGTGTATGGATATATGTATATGTATACATATAATGAAATACTATTTAGCCATAATAAAGATTGTCTCTTTGAGACAATATAGATGGAGCCTCAGGGCATTTTGCTAACTGAAATAAATCAGAAGAAAGACAAAAGTCATATGGTCTCACTTATATGTAGAATCTTAAAACAAAAGAAAACAAAAACATAAAAACAAAAAAAAGTGACAAAACTTATAGATACAGAATGGATTGGTGGTTTCAGAGGTTAGGGTTTGGGGGGAGGGTGGAATGGGTAAAGAGGGTCAAAAGGTATAAATTTCCAATTATAAGACAAATAAGTCATGGGGTGTAGCGTGCAGCATGGTGACTATAGTTAATAACACTGTATTCCATATTTGAAAGGAGCTAAGAGAGAATCGTAAAGTCCTCATCACAGGAAGAAAAGAATGTGTAACTGTGTATGGTGACGAATGTTAACTAGACTTATTGTGGGGATCATTTCATAATCTATACAAATATCGAGTCACTATGTTGTATACTTGAAATTAATATAATGTTAATGTCAATAATATCTCTATAAAAAAAGAAAATTTATGATAAATTACTATTTTTTGTTAAAATTTCAAACTTTTTTCTCCAAAAATCAGAGAAAATGACAGAATGAAAGCAAACATTGAATTATTGATCTTTTTCTATGATGTAATTGAATACATAGAAAACACGAGGGAATCAACTTAAATATGATAAACATAATTCAGAAAGACTTCTCAGAACAACATTAATATACAAAACTGACTAACTTCCTTTATGTACAAATAGACAATTATGATATATAATGGAAGAATCCCATTTTAACTATAACAAAAATGATAATAGACTTAGGGATAAATTTATCAGGAACATGCAAGATATTTTTGAAGAAAACTTAAAACACTAAGAGGAATGATCTAATTGGAGACTTGAACAAATGGAAAACCCATACCATATTCTTGGGTTGGAACACACAACTCATCATTCTAAGGATGTGGATTTGATAACTTTAATATGATCTAAATAAAGATACCTGTAGGAACCTGACATTTATTTAGAAAAATAAATATGCAAGAATGGCATGGAAAAACCTGAAAAAAAAAAAAGTAAAGAGCTGGCTTTATCAGTTATTAGAATCTATTATAAAAACTTCAGTAATTAAAACTGTAAGATACTAGCATGTGAATAGACACAAAAATCAGTGTAAGAGTATGGATAATCCAGAAATAGACCCCAAAACACATTACCACATAATAAATAGGGTATTTAAAAAAAAAAAAAAGAAAGCAAACATTGACATTATTTTATTTACTGCTTTTTATGAGTGTCTATTTCTTTGTGGAAACCATAAGGGTATTCGAGTACTACCTTTTAAAATTTTTATGGTCATGTATGACCAGTATTTTTGGTCATCCTTTCTGACATTCTTCTTCAAAATTTGATTTCTTTGTTATGTAATGTCCATTTCATTATATTTTGTTGTGGTCACAATTAATTGCTTCTTCTGTAATTTTAGTATACTGATTATTAATAAACATTTAAAACACCGTGTGTCACTGTACTTTGTTCCAGACTGGTACTACTCAAAATTATAAAAGTATTTCATGCATTAACTAAAGTTTGTACTTGCCAAACAAAAATATTACTGCTCACACTTTGTATTGTTTCACTGTTTTACATTTTAAATGCAGTGAAAACTAAAAGTGGTGACAGAATTAAAAAATTGGAGTAATTCAAGTTCTATCACTTTATTTTTTTTCACAAGCACTGTGTTATCATTTCTACTTCAGATCTACTGTTTAAACACAAGTATATGTATTACCACAGGATTTGGAGACATGAACTGTGCCCAAAGCAAGCTTATATGATCCCCAAACTTTGCAATCTCACTCTCCAAACAGACACATGTAGCTGAGTTCTCTGAAATAACTATCATGTGGAATACAACTTACATTAAGGATAAGTAATTTAAAAATTCTCCTTTGAAGCTTACATATAGGTTATTAAATCCTAACAGTAATAGAATTTAGACCAACAATTTTTTTAAAGGATTAACTATTTTACCACTGAAATGGTTTAGAATTGTAGGCTTTTTGTTATTATGTAAAGCAAACTGGGGGTGGGGGTATGGTGGGTGAAAGTGGTCAAAGGGTGTAAGCTTCCAGTTATAAAGTAAATAAGTCCTGAGGATCCAATGTACAACATGGTAACTATAATTAACACTGTTGTATTGTATACTTGAAAGTTGCCAAGAGAGTAGATCTTAAGTGTTCTTAACACACACACACACACACACACACACACACACAGAGGTAACTATGTGAGGTGATTGATGGAGGTGTTAACTAACCTCATTGTGGTTATAATTTCACAATATGGAGATATATTATTCACTACGTTATACAACTTAAACATGCACAATCCTGTATGCCAATTATATCTAACTAAAGCAGGAAAAATTTAAAAGTAAAAAAGCAGATTGGTTTTTGGGGGGTTGCCATTATTTGAAAATTTGACACAGAGAATGTCCCCATTTACTACCCAAACTTGAGGAAGACCTCGTTCTTAGCACAGCATTGATTGATCTGTGAACTTGCCTTGTTCTTTTTCATTGCTGCTTAAATCCTTCTTTTTCCTAATCTTGATTTCAAGTCAATCCCATTCTCTCAAAGTCTACTTTTAATCCCTTTTCTCTGCTAAAAACTTTCTGAACACAAAAACGGGAGCAAGTTTTCCCACTCTGGACCACCTAAAATATTTCCTCTGTATACTACACTGTGTATACTTTATGGCTTACTAAAATTACCTTCAATTTTTTAATAAACTTTTCATCTTAAGTAATCATATTGGAAAGTTGTAAGTACTATCACTATATTTCCCACATGTATTTTGATATCCCAACTGAGTGATTAAAAGACAGGAGTGAGGAAAGAAAAAACTTAATTTATGTAGCCATTATATTTGTGAAGAATAAGGCACATTTTAGTGTGCCAAATGTCACTCTGGAAAAGGCTTAGAATGCAGAGTCCCTGCCCTACCTGAAGAGAACTTGATGCTTGATATCTGGCTGCAGCAAGAGTCAAACATTTTAACCAACCATCACACCATCAGCTCATCAGGTGGTATTGATTCAGGTCATTCTTAGACCAAAACTTGAAAACTACTTTCTCAGGGGAATTGTTATTTTGCATTGAACATAAAAGCCTAAAGACTTTAGGACATACTTTACTGGATCAAACAGAATCTGGATTTATGAGGCAAAGACATGGTTCAAGCCTATTTATGTTAGTAAATAAATATTAGAATTAAGTGATGCATGAGAAACTTCTTTATGCAGTAAAATTTGTAAGTCTCTAGCCAGGCTAACTAAGAAAAAAAGAAAGAGGACACTTATTACTGTTATCAGAAATGAAAGAGGGGACATTACTACAGATCCTACAGACATTACAAAGATAATCAAGAGATTCTATGAATGACTCTATGCCAACAAATCTGATAACTAGATGGAACAGAAAGATTCCTTGAAAGATATAATCTGACAAAACTCACACAAGGAAAAATAGGTGATCTGAATAGTCCTGTATCTATTAAAGGAACTAAATAAATGATTAAGAACCTTACAAGATAGAAAGCAACAGGCCCATATGAGTTCACTGGTGAATTATACAAAGGTGTAAGAAAGAAATTATACCAATTCTCTGTAATCTCTTTCAGAGGATAGAAGCAAAGGGAACATTTCCAAACTCATTCTATGAGGCCAGCACTATCCTAATACCAAAACCAGGCAATGACATTACAAGAAAAAAAAATTACAGATCAATATCTCTCACAAACATAGACACAACATCCTCAACAAAATATTAGCAAACTAAATCCAAAAAAGCATAAAATGAATTATACACCACAACCAAGGGGGATTTACCCCAATTATGCAAAGCTGGTTCAACAACTGAAAATCAATTATTGCAATCCATCACATCAATAGACTAAAAAATAAAAATCACATGACCATATTAATACATTGCCAAAAAGCATTTGACAAAATCCAACACCCATTTATGGTAAAAACTTAGTACTAGGAATAGAGGGAACTTTTTTGACTTGATAAAGACTACCTACAAAAAAACCTACAGCTAACATCACACTTAGTGGTGAGAAACCTGAAACTTTCCCACTAAGATCAGGTACAAATCAGGGATGTCCCTTGTAATCACTCCTTTTCAACATAATACTGGAAGTCCTTGCTGATGCAATAAGGTAAGAAAAGAAAAGAAAATCTATATAGATTGGGAAGGAAGACATAAAACTGTCTTTGTTTGCAGATCACATAATCATCTATGTAGAAAATCTTTTAAAAAATCAACCCAAAAATTCCTGGAACTAATAAGAGATTATAGTGAGGTTGCAGGTTAATATATACACTTGTTAGAATGGCCAAAATCCAGAACACTAACAACAGAAAATGCTGGCAAGGATATGAAGCCACACGAACTGTAATTCACTGCTGGTGGGAATGCACAAAGGCACAGCCACCTTGGAAGACAATTTGATGGTTTCTTTCAAAAGTAAACACACTCTTACCATACAATCCAGCAATCACACTCCTTGGTACTTACCCAAAGGAGTTAAAAACTTATGTCCATACAAAAACCTGCACATGGGTGTTTATAGCAGCTTTCTCAATTAATTTCCAAATCTTGGAAGAAACCAAAGTGTCCTTCAGTATGTGAATGGATAAACTGTGGTACATCAGACAATAGAATATTATTTGGTACTAAAAAGAAATGAACTACCAAGCCATGAAAAGACATGGAGGAAAGTTAACTACATATTATTAAGTGAAAGAATGTGATCTGAAAAGTCTATATATTGTATGATTCCAAATATATTACATTTTGGAAAAGGCGGAACTATGGAGACAGTAAAATGATCCATGTTTGCCAGAGGTTGCGGGGAGAGATGGATGATTAGACAAAGCACAGAGGATTTTAGGGCAATGAAAATACTATGTGATATTATAGTGTTGGCTATACTGTACCTCATTATACTTTTGTACAAACCCATAGAATGTATAACACCAAAGTGACTCCTGAGATAAGCTATGGATATTGGGTGATTAAGATGCATTAATGCATGTTCATTCCTGATTTAAAAAAATGTAACTTCCTGGTGAGTGATGTTGATAATTAGGGAGGCTATGCATAAAGTTGGGGGGACAGAAATAATCTCTGCACCTTCCTCTTAATCTTGTTGTAAACCTTAAAGTGCTCTAAAAATAATAAAGAATTGAAAAAAAAAGAAAAAGAAAAGAAAATGCTTCATAAACCATTGAGCATCATGCAAACATAAGACTACTCTTTTCACGTTGAGGGTGGTGTTAGACAAAATATTATTTTGTAGGTTTTGGATTGAAGAAAAAGGGTGATGGTTGGGGGGCAGAAGACTTGATTCTCTAGTGTGATTTTTAAAGGAACGATTTCAGTAAATGTATTTATACAAACTTGATAATGGTGTGAAACAAACACGGGCCTAATCCTGGTATTTGAGACAGAGGTGGATGCTTTCTCAAGGTCCCCAAACAAGTTTTTAAAACCTGCAAAAATGGCCTCAGGAAGTGGGAAGGAGAAATTAAATTTAGTTTTGCTTGTAAATAAGAAATATCCTGAATCCAAACACATATGCTCTGTGCTAAACTCTCCTCAGATTAGCATAATCAGAAAGTCGAATTTGTTAATTCCAGATCAAGGAAAGAGTTCTAGCCCATCTGTTTCTTTGCAAAATTTGAGGATCAATTACAGTCGCAGTGAGAACAGAACTCAGTGTTTATTGCCCTTTTAATAATTTTGTCCTTTATAGAACAACACTCACCCAAAAGTCTCTTCACTTCACTGCAGACATTGAGGGTCTCTGTCACCCACTTGGTGGGGAAAGGGAGCAATGTGGCAGCTGTCTCCCATGCAATATTAAACAGCAATTTGGGATCCAAAATGGAGAAGGATATTGCATTCACATAACAGTGCAGAAGAAATAAAGAACACAGTTGCCGCAAATGAAACAGAACTAAAACTAATGTCTTACTTGTGTAAAGAGTAGCTGGAGACCTTTATTGCATCTTACATTCAGACAGCTTTTCTCCAGCAGCCCCTGCAGACTGCTGAGCTGGATGTCCATTTGGCAGTGACCCTGAAGAACGAGCACCCACTCCTGACTCTCAGCAGTGCTGATGGACCTTCCTTCAAGGTCTCCCCTCCCAGAAGTGAAGGAGCTTAATCTGTGCTTAGTGCAGGAGCCAGGAGGTCAGAGGTTTAGGAAAATAATTGGCAAGTCAAAGACCACAGCAGCCTACGGATAAGGCCACAGCTCTGAGCTTGAATTTCTAACCTGCCGTTGCTTTCACGAGCCTTCTCTGCTAGACTTAGCGTTCCGACTAAATACTATTCTTGATGAATGAGCCAGGACAGGTGTGCACAGAAGACATCATTTATTTCAGATGGGAGTCAGAAGGGCATGTTTAAGGATATTACACAGGTCACACAACAACAAGGCACGTGGAAGAATACAAATGTCAGAAAACCATTTGCTTTTTACTAGAAATTTCATACTCTTTTCCCATTAAAAGTGATCTTTCTCAAGCCTCTTTTCCTGATAGGTTTAGTAACTCATCTCTTGCCATACATGTTAGAGTTCTGAATTACTAGGACCTGAAATCTTCTGGTCCACCACTTTATTAGAATTGGTAGGACATGAACGGTTTTATACATGCATACTTTCTGAATCGCCATCAAAACTCACTACTTAGATTGGTAATATTAATTAAAATATCACCCTTTTACTTTTTTTTGCTTTCAAATAGCCTACAAGATATGGTTCAATGATTGCTTCATGTCTCATGGTCCTAACTTTGTGTATCAGTTATCTTGCTGTGCTCTCATACAATGGTGCCACGTGAGTCCTGATTTGAAGTGGCCTTATTCTATGCCTGTGAAACCTTGTGTCTGACTCTCACAGTGTTCCGGGTTCTCTCCCACACCTCTCTTTCGGCTCACCACAATTCCCGCCTACTCCCCCCTTGCTTCCATTCTTCTCCCACTTCCAATCTGTAAGTGTGCCACATGACCAATTATTTTCAGAACGTTTGTAAAGTGAGAGTGACTTAGGATCCTGAGTGAGCACGGATGAACTAATTTATAATAAAACATGTGACTTTCCAAATCATCCTTCTTGAAGGATAGTTCATTTTTAATCCAAATAGTTGAGGCTGCTGGTTAAGTGACCTTCAATCAAGTAAGATGGTGCTGGGTAAGATTGCCTCTCAGATATTTGGTTGTTGGAATAATCCCTTCCAAAAGGGGACTGAATGATATATACATATTTTGTATTAATTTTAGTAGGGCATAGGTCTTATTTGATATATATATAGAAAATAAATACATTGAAGAATTCTTGCATTCCTGGGATAAATCCCTCTTGATCATGGTGTATGATCCTTTTAATGTGCTGTTGGATTCTGTTTGCTGGTATTTTGTTGAGGATTTTTGCATCTATGTTCATCAGTGATATTGGCCTGTAGTTTTCTTTCTTTGTGACATCTTTGTCTGGTTTTGATATAGGGGTGATGGTGGCCTCTTAGAATAAGTTTGGGAGTGTTCCTCCCTCTTTTATATTTTGGAAGAGTTTGAGAAGGATAGGTGTTAGCTCTTCTCTAAATGTTTGATAGAATTCGCTGTGAAGCCATCTGGTCCTGGGCTTTTGTTTGTTGGAAGATTTTTAATCCACAGTTTCAATTTCAGTGCTTGTGTTTGGTCTGTTCATAGTTTCTATTTCTTCCTGGTTCAGTCTCAGAAGGTTGTGCGTTTCTAAGAATGTGTCCATTTCTTCCAGGTTGTCCATTTTATTGGCGTATATTTGCTTGTAATCATCTCTCATGATCCTTTGTATTTCTGCAGGGTCAGTTGTTACTTCTCCTTTTTTATTTCTAATTCTATTGATTTGAGTCTTCTCCCATTTTTACTTGATGAGTCTGGCTAATGGTTTATCCAGTTTGTTTATCTTCTCAAAGAACCAGCTTTTAGTTTTATTGCTCTTTGCTCTCATTTCCTTCATTTCTTTTCATTTATTTCTGATCTGATCTTTATGATTTCTTTCCTTCTGCTGACTTTGGGGTTTTTTTGTTCCTCTTTCTCTAATTGCTTTAGGTGTAAGTTTAGGTTGTTTATTTGAGATGTTTCTTGTTTCTTAAGGTAGGATTGTATTGCTATAAACTTCCCCCTTAGAATGCTTTTGCTGCATCCCATAAGTTTTGGGTAGTCGTGTCTCCATTGTCATTTGTTTCTAGGTATTTTTTGATTTCCTCTTTGATTTCTTCAGTGATTGCTTGGTTAATAAGTATTGTATTGTGTAGCCTCCATGTGTTTGTATTTTTTACAGAGCTTTTCCTGTAATTGATATCTACTCTCATAGCGTTGTGGTTAGAAAAGATACTTGATAAGATTTCAATTTTCTTAAATTTACCAAGGCTTGATTTGTGACCCAAGATATGATCTATCCTGGAGAATGTTCCATGAGCACTTGAGAAGAAAGTGTATTCTGCTGTTTTTGGATGGAATGTCTTATAAATATCAATTAAGTCTATCTTGTTTAATGTATCATTTAAAGCTTGTGTTTCCTTATTTATTTTCATTTTGGATGATCTGTCCATTGGTGAAAGTGGGGTGTTAAAGTCCCCTACTATGATTGTGTTACTGTCGATTTCCCCTTTTATGGCTGTTAGCATTTGC
Source organism: Balaenoptera borealis (assembly GCF_965194805.1). Taxonomy (NCBI): domain Eukaryota; kingdom Metazoa; phylum Chordata; class Mammalia; order Artiodactyla; family Balaenopteridae; genus Balaenoptera; species Balaenoptera borealis. Next base: position 4,506,452 of record NC_138873.1, on the reverse strand, counting down.
CTTATGTATTGAGGTGCTCCTATGTTGGGTGCATAAATATTTACAATTGTTATATCTCCTTCTTGGATTGATCCCTTCATCATTATGTAGTGGCCTTCTTTGTCTCTTGTCATAGTCTTTGTTTAAAGTCTATTTTGTCTGATATGAGAATTGCTACTCCAGCTTTCTTTTGATTTCCATTTGCATGGAATATCTTTTTTCATCCCCTCACTTTCAGTTTGTATGTGTCCCTAGGTCTGAAGGGGGTCTCTTTTAGACAGCATATATGTGGGTCTTGTTTTTGTATCCATTCAGCCTGTCTATGTCTTTTGGTTGGAGCATTTAATCCATTTACATTTAAGGTAATTATCGATATGTATGTTTCTATTACCATTTTCTTAATTGTTTTGGGTTTGTTATTGTAGGTCTTTTCCTTCTCTTGTGTTTCCTGCTTAGAGAAGTTCCTTTAGCATTTGTTATAAAGCTGGTTTGGTGGTGCTGAATTCTCTTAGCTTTTGCTTGTCTGTAAAGCTTTTAATTTCTCCGTTGAATCTGAATGAGATCCTTGCTGGGTAGAGTAATCTTGGTTGTAGGTTTTTCCCTTTCATCACCTTAAATATGTCCTGCAACTCCCTTCTGAATTGCAGAGTTTCTGCTGAAAGATCAGCTGTTAACCTTATGGAGATTCCCTTGTATGTTATTTGTTGTTTTCCCCTTGCTGCTTTTAATATGTTTTCTTTGTATTTAATTTTTGATAGTTTGAATAATATGTGCCTTGGCGTGTTTCTCCTTGGATTTATCCTGTATAGGACTCTCTGTGCTTCCTGGACTTGATTAACTATTTCCTTTCCCATATTAGGGAACTTTTCAACTATAATCTCTTCAAATATTTTCTCAGTCCCTTTCTTTTTCTCTTCTTCTTCTGGGACCCCTATAATTCGAATGTTGGTGTGTTTAATGTTGTTCCAGAGGTCTCTGAGATTGTCCTCAATTTTTTTCATTCTTTTTTCTTTATTCTGCTCTGCAGTAGTTATTTCCACTGTTTTATCTTACAGGTCACTTATCCGTTCTTCTGCCTCAGTTATTCTGCTATTGATCCCTTATAGAGAATTTTTAATTTCATTTATTGTGTAGTTCATCATTTTTTGTTTGCTCTTTAGTTCTTCTAGGTCCTTATTAAACGTTTCTTTATTTTCTCCATTCTATTTGCAAGATTTTGGATCATCTTTACTATCATTATTCTGAATTCTTTTTCAGGTAGACAGCCTATTTCCTCGTCATTTGTTAGGTCTGGTGGGTTTTTACCTTGCTCCTTCATCTGATGTGTGTTTCTCTGTCTTCTCATTTTGCTTAACTTACTGTGTTTGGAGTCTCCTTTTCTCAGGCTGCAGGCTCGTAGTTCCCATTGTTTTTGGTGTCTGTCCCCAGTGGCTAAGGTTGGTTCAGTGGGTTATGTAGGCTTCCTGGTGGAGGGGACTAGTGCCTGTGTTCTGGTGGATGAGGCTGTATCTTGTCTTTCTGGTTGGCAGGTCCACATCTGGTTGTGTGTTTTGGGGTGTCTGTGACCTTATTATGATTTTAGGCAGCCTCTCTGCTAATGGGTGGGCTTGTGTTCCTGTCTTGCTAGTTGTTTGACATAAGATGTTGAGCACTGTAGCTTGTGGGTCGTTGAGTGGAGCTGGATCTTTGCATTGAGATGGAGATCTCTGGGAGATTTTTGCCATTTGATATTACGTGGAGCTGGGAAGTCTCTGGTGGACCAATGTTCTGAACTTGGCTCTCCCACCTCAGAGGCACAGCCCTGATGCCTGGCTGGAGCACCAAGAGCCTGTCATCCACACGGCTCAGAATAAAAGGGAGAAAAAAGAAAGAAAGAAAGAAAGAAAGAAAGAAAGAAAGAAAGAAAGAAAGAAAGAAAAAGATAAAATAAAGTAAAATGAAATAAAATAAAATAGTTATTAAAATAAAAATTAATTATTAAAAAAATTTATAAAGTAATAAAATAACAAAAGAAAGAAGAGAGCAATCAAACCAAAATACAAATCCACCAATGATAACAAGCGCTAAAAACTATACTAAAAAAAAGAAAAAAGAAAACAAAACGGACAGACAGAACCCTAGGACAAATGGTAAAAACAAAGCTATACAGAAAAAATCGCACATAGAAGCATACACATACACACTCACAAAAAGAGAAAAAGGGAAAAAATATATATATATCATTGCTCCCAAAGTCCCCCTCCTCAATTTGGGATGATTCGTTGTCTATTCAGGTATTCCACAGATGCAGGTACATCAAGTTGATTGTGGACATTTAATCCACTGCTCCTGAGGCTGCTGGGAGAAATTTCCCTTTCTCTTCTTTGTTCGCACAGCTCCTGGGTTCAGCTTTGGATTTGGCCCCGCCTCTGCGTGTAGGTCACCTGAGGGCGTCTGTTCTTCACTCAGACAGGATGAGGTTAAAGGGGCAGCTGATTCGGGGGCCTTGACTCACTCAGGCCGGGGGGAGGGAGGGGCACAGATGCGGGGTGAGCCTGCGGCGTCAGAGGCGTCGTGACGTTGCACCAGCCCGAGGCGCGCCGTGCGTTCTCCCGGGGAAGTTGTCCCCGGATCATGGGACCCTGGCCGCGGCGGGCTGCACCGGGTCCTGGGAGGGGCGGTGTGGATGTGACCTGTGCTCGCACACAGGCTTCCTGGTGGCGGCAGCAGCAGCCTTAGCGTCTCATGCCCGTCTCTGGGGTCCGCGCTGATAGCCGCGGCTCACGCCCGTCTCTGGAGCTCCTTTAAGCTACGCTCTTAATCCTCTCTCCTCGCGCACCATGAAACAAAGCGGCAAGAAAAAGTCTCTTGCCTCTTCGGCAGCTGCAGACTTTTCCCCGGACTCCCTCCCAGCTCGCCGTGGTGCACTAGCCCCTTCAGGCTGTGTTCACGCCGCCAACCCCAGTCCTCTCCCTGTGATCCGACCGCAGCCCGAGCCTCAGCTCCCAGCCCCGCCCGCCCCGGCGGGGGAGCAGACAAGCCCCTCGGGCTGGTGAGTGCTGGTCGGCACCGATCCTCCATGTGGGAATCTCTCCACTTTGCCCTCCGCACCCCTGTGGCTGCGCTCTCCTCCGTGGCTCCGAAGCTTCCCCCCTCCGCCACCCACCGTCTCCGCCCGTGAAGGGGCTTCCTAGTGCGTGGAAACCTTTCCTCCTTCACGGCTCCCTCCCACTGGTGCAGGTCCCGTCCCTATCCTTTGTCTCTGTTTTTTCTTTTGACCTACCCAGGTACGTGGGGAGTTTCTTGCCTTTTGGGAGGTCTGAGGTCTGCCAGCGTTCAGTAGGTGTTCTGTAGGAGTTGTTCCACACTTAGATGTATTTCTGATGTATTTGTGGGGAGGAAGGTGATCTCCACGTCTTACTCTTCTGCCATCTTGAAGCTCCCCCCTCGAAATAATTGTTTCTTGAATGTTTGTTAGAACTTTCTTGTAAAAACTCTCTGGGTCTGAAAAAAAGATTTTGGAGAAGATTTTTACCTACTGATTCAATTTCTGTAATGGGGAAATTTTCTTTCTCCTCTCAACTCAGATTTAGTAATTTGAATTGTTCTAGAATTTATCCATTTTACATAAAATTTCAAATGTATCAACCTAATTTTTGTAGTTTTGCTTACAACTGTTTTATCTCAGCTACTTCAGCAGATATATTCCTCTTTAACACTTTTAATACTGTTAATTTTGTAACTTCTTTGTTATCCCTGATTAATATTTCCAAAGATTTGTCATTCCTAGTAGTGTTTTTAAAAATCACTCTTTGGCTTCTGTTGATTCTATCTAATGTTATGTTTGTTTTATTAATTTCTGCTTCTATTGACTTTTTCTATTTTCTGTGTGTTATTTTTTAACATGTTAAGTTGGAGACCTAGTTTATTCATTTCAGTCTTTCTACTTTCATAATAAGAACATTTAAGACTATGAGAATTTAAGTATCTTATTAGCTGCGTCTCATGGGTTTTAACGAGCATTGTTATTATCATTCAGTTTTAATTATGTTTAGCTTTTAATTATGCCCTTTAGTCTCCCTTAATCTGCAAGAGTTCCTCAGTCTTTCTTCGTCTTTCATAAGACACTTTTGAAGAGTGAAGCCCAGTTATTTTGTAAAATGCCCCTCAATTTGTGGTTTGTCACAATGTTTTTTTTTTTTTTTCTTTTGATGTTCTGCATTTTAACCAGGGTGTGTCTAGATCTCTATGTTGATCTACTTCTTACTTGTTGGGATTCATTGGGCATCCTGAATTGAGGATTAATTGAAGATTGGTGTTTTTAAACAATTTTGGAAAATTCTCAGCCATTATCTCTTCAAAATATTTCCTCTTATCTACATTCCTATTATCTCATGCTGGAACTCTGATTAGACACATATGGAACTTCTTCAGTTTTTCCGGCATGCATCATTCTCTCATCTTTTCCATCTCTTAGTGTCTTTATGATACATTTTGGATACTTTAGATCTTCTAGGTCTGAATTTTCTCTTTAACCATATCTAATCTTCTGTTTGCCCCACACATTGTTGTACCAATTAGTTTTTGATGCAAAGTCAGTGGCTTAAAACAACAAACATTTACCATATCTGACAATTTTCTGATTTAGGTGAGTTGTTCTCCTGGTCAGGGATCGCTTGTCTGATTTTTGTTGTGAGACAGCATATCACTCACATGCCTGGAGGTTGGCTCAATGTAAGCTGGAGTGTTGGGGAACACTTAGATGTAAGTTAGAGTGTTGGAGATCACTTGGCTGTGTTTTCCTCATGGAGAAGATGGTAGGTGGAGGGCTCCCAAGAACACAAAGAGTGCCACCCCAATATGCAGTCATGAAAGCAGTGTTCAAGTCTCTCTTTGTATCATCTTTGCTAATGTTCTTTTGGTCAAGTTTACAGTCAAAGTGAAAAGGGACCATCTAAGAACATGGATTCTGGGAGATCATTTTGAACATTTTTATAAATAATCTGCCAGAGCACTCACCTAATTTTTTTTCTAATTTTACTTATTATATTTTTAATTTCTAGAATGTATAATTTGTTCCTTTTCAAGCCACCCTGATCAATTTTGATAATTTTTTGTTCCACAGCTATTGCTTCCTTTTTTAACTTTATTTTTTTATTTCTTCCAGCTTTATTGAGATATAATTGACATAAAATATTGTGTAAGTTTAAGGTATATAACATTGATTTAGTACACATACATGGTTACCACCATAGGTTAGCTAACACCTCCACCATGTCACATAATTATTCTTTTTTGTGGTGAGGACATTTAAGATATTTTCTCTTAGTGACTCTCAAGTGTATAATGCAGTATTGTTAACTGTATTCACCATGCTGTACATTAGATCCCCAGAACTTATTCATCTTATAACTGAAAGTCTGTACTCTTTGCCCAACATCTTCCCATTTCTCCCACCCTCAGCTCCTGGCAACCACCATTCTATTCTCTGTTTCTATGAGTTTGGCTTTTTTTAGATTCCATGTGCACATAAGATCATGCAGTTTATTTCTCTTTCCTTGTCTGATTTAGCATAATGCCCTCAAGTTTCCTCAGTGTTGCAAATGGCAGGATTTCCTTTTGCCTCATGGCTGAATAATATTCCAGTGTGTGTTTGGGGGTACCTTTTCTTTATTCATATATCCATTGATGGACACAGATTGTTTTCACATCTTGGCTATTGTGAATAATGTTGCAATAAATATGGGAGTGCAAATATATCTTACAAATCCTGATTCCATTATATGTGTGTGTGTGTGTGTGTGTGTGTGTATATACCCACAGAAGTGGGAATTCTGGAACATATGGTAGTTCTATTTTTAATTTTTTGAGAAACCTCCATACTGTTTTTCCATAGTGGCTGCACCAATTTACATTCTCTGCAACAGTGTACAAGGGTTCCCTTTTCTCCATGTCTTTACCAACACTAGTTATCTCTTTTCTTTTTTATGATAACCATTCTAAGACCTGTGAGATGACATCTCATTGTGGTTTTAATTTGCACTTCCCTGATGATTAGTGATGTTGATCATTTATTTCACATAACTCTTGTTTTTGTATATGTCTTCTTTAGAGAAATGACTATTCAGTTCTTTTGCCCATTTTCAATCATATTGTCTGTATTTTTTGGGTATGGAGTTATATGAGTTATATATTTTGGATATCAACTCCTTATCAGACATATTAATTGCAAATACTTTCTCCCATTTCATAGGTTGCCTTACTCTTCTGTTGATTTTTTTTCTTCTGCTGTGTCGAAGCTTTTTAGTGTGATGTAGTCCCACTTATTAATTTTTGCTTTTATTGCTTGTGCTTTTGGTGTCTTACCCAAAAACTTATTGCCAAGATCAATGTTAAGGAAAATTTTCTCCATTTTTATAGGAGTTTTACAGTTTCAGGTCTTATGTTTAAGTCTTTGATCCATTTTGACTTAATTTATATCAGTGTTAATAAGATAGGTGTTCAATTTTATTCTTCTGCGTGTGGGTATCCAGTTTTCCCAGCACCATTTATTGAAGAGACTGTCCTTTTCCCATTGAGTATTCTTAGTCCCCTTGTCAAATATTAGTTGACCGTATATGCCAGCATTTATTTCTGGGCTCTTGATTCTGTTCCATTGGTCTATGTGTCTATTTTTATGCCAATACCATACTGTTTTGATTACTATAATTTGCAGTATAGTTTTAAATCAGGAAGTGTGATGCCTCTGGCTTTGTTTTTAATTAAGATTGCTTTGGCTATCTGGGGTCATTTGTGATTCCATACAAATATTAGGATTGTTTTTAACATTTCTGAGAAATATGCCATTGGAAATTTTAAAAGGGTTTGCATAGAATCTATAGATGTCTTTATCTTTGGGTAGTATGGACCTTTTAACAATATTAATTCTTCTGACCCATGAACATGGAATATTTTTCTGGTTGCGTCTTTGTTAATTTCTTTATTCAGTGTCCTATAGTTTTCAGTGTATGGGGCTTTCACCTCCCTGGTTAAATTTATTCCTAAGCATTTTACTCTTCTTGATGTTATTGTGAACAGGATTTTTCTATTTATTTCTTTTTTAGATACAGCAAGTCCCCTACATACTAACCTTCAAGTTGCAAACTTTCAAAGATGTGAACGTGCATTACTAATGAGGACCTGATTGAATTGGAGGCCCAGAGAAAGGAACAAGAGAGTCAAGAGGAAGAAGTAACTGAAGAACTGAAAAGATTCACGACGCAGGAAATGCCAAGGGGATTTTCTTTATTTGAGGAGGCACTGTTAGTTTTTGAGGCACAGGACCTGAACATAGAACGGTACATGAACGTGGCAGATGCCATTCAGAATGCACTCCAGTGCTACCATGTCATCTATGATGAGAATAAAAGAGCTACTACCCAGACATCACTAGATCATTTTTTCAGGAAGGTAGATAGAATTGAATCCATTAAGAACCAGAACCTGTGCCATCAACATCAGGCATGAGTGAAATTGCAGCTTACCCTCCATCTCCTATTGCTGACGATCCTTCAGCTCTATCATCTCCCACCTCCTCTCCCTCCTGCAGTCAGTAACTTTTCTTGCCTGTTCACTCGATGCCAGTTCTTGTATGCCAGCTGTTGTACTGTACTATTACTGTACTTTTCAAGGTATTGTACTGTAAGATTAAAAATGTTTTCTTTATTTTTCGTGTTTGTTTATTTGTATGTATTATTTTGTGTGAAAAGTATTATAAACCTATTACAGTACAGTACTATATAGCTGATTGTGTTAGTTGGGTACCTAGGCTAACTTTGGTGGACTTATGAACAAATAGAACTTAGGAATGCACTCTCGGAATGGAACTCATTTGTATGTAGGGGACTTACTGTATTTCCTTTTTAGTGTATAGAAGCGCAACTAATTTCTGTATGTTGATTTTGGGTTCTGCAATTTTCCAAATTTGTTGATTGCTTCTAACAGTTCTTTAATGGAGGCCTTAGCATTTTCTACATATAAGATAATATTATATGCAAACAAAGACAATTTTACTTCTTTTCTGATTTGAATGTCTTTTATTTCTTTCTTTTGCCTGATTGCTATGGGTAGGACTTCTAGCATTATGTTAAATAAGAGTGTTGAGAGTTGGCACCCCATCTTGTTCCTTACCTTAGATGAAAATCTTTCAACCTTATATCATTGAGTATAACTGGTGGGTGTGCATGAGACATTCCAAATCCACATGGTGGCATAGTGAAAATAACCTGGGCTCTGAGGTCAAACAGAGGTGTGTTCTAATTGTGCCTCTGCTACTTCATATGTACAATCTTACAAAACAGAAGTGCTGTGTCTCAGTCTCTTCATCTCTAAAATTAGAACGCTATTTAGAACATATTTCTTTTCTGAGAATAAAATAATGACTACCAAGTAGTTAATGGACACTCATAAGATATTAGTCACTTCCCCTTAGGTCAGTGCTTCTCATAGTGATTCAAGGAATATGAAATATGCCCCAAGAGCAAGGGAGAGAACACATGCAATTCTCAGCCCAAGAGCGGAACCTGCAGAATTCTCCACCTTTAAATGACAAATTTCTTTGATGTCTCCTATATTTATCTTGAAAAGACATGTACATTTGCAATTCCCTGCATAATACCAGCTCTGTCTTAAGGATGTATCTTCCCCAGCGACTCGCTTCAATACCAGCTGCTTTCTCTCCCACACTGCTCACCACTGCCTGGAGTGGAGGAAGAGATTCACTTAGTCATCATTGCCAGCTACAGGTCATGTTCCCTCCTCCCTCCACAGCCCCTTAACATAGAACCTTTTCCTGGCATAGTCCGTCAGAGTCCCGGGTCACCCTCCATCATTCCTTGAAGATTGTGACATCCAAACATGAATGCTTTTTCAGCCCTGCTCCTGCCATTATTATGATTATTTTGATAATCACACAGAGCAATAGGTCTCAAATATCACTACAGAGACCCCCAGTATGAAATGAGTAACTAATAAGTTATATCATGTCTGAGCTACACACACGCACACACACATACATTTCAGAAAACCATCCTTATTCATATTAAATGCAATGAACTCCTGTATTTTCTATTCTATTCTATTCTATTCTATTCTATTCTATTCTATTCTATTCTATTCTATTCTATTCTATTCTATTATTTTTACTCTACTCTTCTAGTTCAAAAAAGATTTTTAAGTACCCATTCAATTTACATCATAACTCACTATTGATTATAAACTGAAATTTGAAAACACTCTCATAAATGATACTTCTGATATTCTGGCTGCTTAGTTCAATTTCTCTCCCTTCTAGTTATCTTGTCTTCCTCTCCACTGTGATCCACCGTACACCTCATTGTTCTCAATACCTGTGTTTCCCCATGATCTCAACTACAGGCATTCCATTGACAGTAAACACCTCCTGTCTTTCCAGTTATGCCCTTCAGTGACCCTGAGTCCAACAATTGTGACCCTTTCCTTAATGTCTTTGCTTCCACAATCCATCATTGTGATGAGTATATTATACACTCTCTCCAGTATTTAAGAACCAGAGTCTAGTCTGGCAAGACACCAGCTCTGATAAATGCAATCCTCTATCTACTCCACACTTGCATCTATACAGCCAAATGCAGCTGGATAAAATGCAGCCACATTGACTCATCTTACTTTTAATTATGACTGACCTTAGTGTTTTTTATCAGTCTTCCTACTTCTTCTTTAGGCAGCCAATGCCCCCCTCTCCTTGGGTCCCTCTCAACATTTCTCTCTCCTCAAACTTCCAACAGCTCCTCACTCCCAGTTGACATTTTTGCTTCACTGAGAAAACAGAGAACTGCCGTCTCCAATTTCCCAGTATCTGTACCACGTATACCATCACCCCTCCCACTATAACCAGGCATAAGCTGTTCCTTCTCCTATCTAGAATCATCCCTCCTTTTGTGCACTACATCCTTTTCCCTCTGAATCATTCAAGAGCAGCTCTTTTGCAAATCATCATTTCTCTTTTGCATCATCAAATTTCCTCCTCTTCTGGATCATTCCCAGTGGCATTATAACTACAGCCACTCAGTGATTTCAGTCAGCCCAATGACTTTAATGCAATAAATGCTATGTATTCATATTCTAATGACACCCAAATTCATTTCTTTTACCTTGATTTTTTTTCCCTGTAATTCAGACTTGTATCTAGTTACCAACCCTACATATCCACTGGGGTATTTAAGGAGCATCTTAAACTTAAGATGTCACAAAAGTCTTCCTGGTTCTGCCCTCCTTCTTTCACCATTTCTGTAACCCTCTGGTCTTCTCCATTTCTGTTCACTGGCAAGTCCATCCTCCCATTGGTCCAGATCCTTAGAGTCACCTTTGATTCCTCCGTGTCCCCCATACCTAGGATGACAAACTCATCCCAGTTGGCCAGGACTTTCCTGTTTTAGCTCTGAAAGTCCCAGGTCCTGGAAACACCTCAGTCTCAGGCAAACCACATGGTTGGTCACCTTATTCACATTCTACATCTTGATCTGTTGTGTTCCATGGCACTCACCTTCTGAAGTACTGTATGTTCCCTTATTTATTCATTTATTGTCCCACCCCCCCCACTCCCCTATGAATGACACTCCATGAGAACAGAGTCGTCCTTGATTGAGTTCAGTGCTCAATCCCCAGTGCCTAGAAGACCACATGGAACATCGCAGCCACTCTATAAATGCGTTTCAGACAAATGTGTGTCTCTATGCAAGACTGTTTCAAATATCCATCAGGTTAAGTTAATGTTCTGTGTCTTATCTATCCTGTGGCTTTTTGATACCTTCTGGACCTAACCAGTACCTTAGGTGAAAGAGGTAGAAAAGAACTCTCTGTCTGAAGTTTCCTGTTGCCCTATGACCCATGTAAGACCCTGGAATAGAAATTAAAGGAGGCCTTTGCCCTACTGTCAGAGTTCCAATTTGGAGTTGAAGGCTTAGCCTATTCTGAGCACACCCCTATTCTGTCTCCCATCCTTCATCAGAAGCTCTTTTTAATTGTGTATGTGTCTGTTTCTTCCCCATTAGAAGGTAGGTTTCTGTGAGGCAAATGCTCTTAGTCACCCCAGGAGCCATTATGGTGCCTCACAAACAGGATTTCTTGAAAGAAACACTGTTAACTAATATTTTTGAAAAGGAAATCCCAACAATAGAGCATCAGATCTTACCAGGAAATTGCTTCTCGGAATTAAGTGGGCATACAACTGGCGCACACTGTTTTGAAGCTAGCACGTTGAGTCTGGCAGCTGTGGGGACAGGGGGGTAGTGGTTGCTGTGTTTGCCCATTAGAGCTTAATTGACTGCATATCTCCCACCTTCGGGCTTGAGCAAAGGGCTGTTTTCAGCCCAATTAGCCTCCAGGTTCCTTGGATTTGGTTTTATAGATATTTAGACCCATAATCTGCAGTAGGAATAATGCATAATTAGTGAAGCAGTGGTGACTCACTCTACACAGAGGTGGATCTTGGCCTCCCACAAGGTTTCTAAGAATAGCTGCTGCAGACATGTTCTCAAAGAACAAAACCTAAATGCTTTGTCTATAAAGATTCCTCTTCGTGCCTAACAAGAAAGCCATGATAAAAATCAAGAAAAATAATTCCTCAGCATGCAACATATGTACTGGAGATCCTGGAAAGACAAAGAAGTCTATTCCCACAGTTACACTGTGGATATTTTTTATGATAAAAGAACATGGTAGTTTGCTGTTCATTCTGTAGGCAGAAAAAAAGTATGTTGTAAGCTTTACTTTTTCTACAACTTTCAAAAGATTTTTGCAAGAGGTAAGTGAATGCTACTACGTATCTATCAGCTAAATATAGACAAACACTATGTTTTTTAATAGGTAACACTTCAATCATTTGTCTTTTATTCAATCTGTCAATAAGTCATTTAACAAATATTTAACTGAGAATTATAATGTGCAAGAAATTGTGAAGGATATAGAGTTGTATTAAAAATTGGCTGCTGTTTTCTGGGAATTTACAAGCAAGTAAGAAGAGGAAAAATAAATGCCACTAACTCCAATAAAAGGTAGAAAATCGAACAAATAAAATATTTACTCCAGGTCTTGAGAATGTGATTTTTTTTGCTGAGCCTTAACTCTAAGAATTTAGTGCAAAGGCAAAAACAAACAAACAAAATGAAAACCAAAACTTGAGGGAAAGGTATGACCTTTTAAAAAAGTATTTAAAATACTTTAACATTAAAACAATTGTGGCAATATACTCCACAAATGTGGGCATACACATTGCAAAAATTAATAAACAGAAACCTCAATCAAAATAGAGTCAGGAGGCCAGAGTGGGAGCTTTCAGGCCCTACGATGACAGCGGAGACCAACAGAAAGAAGAGACACTTCCTCTTCTTGCCTGGAAAGAGCGCAGCCAGTAAGACTCTGTCACAACTCAGACAAGGAAGAGCCACTGTACTTTGAAGAACTCTTAATTCCTCCAGTGGAATGAGTGAGTTAGGGTTTGAGGAGAGATGAGACATTTAGGGGAATCATTCTGGAGGAGGAAAAGCTCTAGCTGGGTCTAATCTAATAATAATATATATACTATCTAATATTTATCGAATAATTTCTTTGTGCCAGGCATTGAGTTAGTTGCCTTCCATTCATTATAATATTTATTCTCAACAACATCTCTTTGAATTAAATGTGCTTATCCACAATTGAAAGGGGCTAAAACTTAGAAAGATTAATTGACATGCCCAGTTTGTAAATGATAAATTTAGGAATTAAAACAAGGTCTCAAGATTCCAATCCCTGTTCTCTTAACAGGGCTAAACCTTCTCTCCTCTTCCAGAGGAGAGATACTTAGCCCCTGGTCACAGAAGCGTGTGATCTCAGACCCAGACATCAGCACAGGCTCTGCCTTGGAGGCACATGGAAACACGATGAAGAGTGAAAACACCAGCTGCAGTCATGACTAGCCTACAAAGGTGTGGAGGGAAGACTGGTGACAGTTGAGGCTGAGATCCAAAGATCAGATTTAAAGAATGTGTATGACATTGGGCTGAGGAACTTGATCTCCCTTTTGCACAGTAATGGGTAGATAAAAGAAGACTTAAAGTGATAACATGATTAGATTTGCATCATATAAAGAAAGATCTCCCTGGTGGCAATGTGCCATGAGGGCTGCACTTCCTTTAGGGCCGTGGAGCACTGAGCAGAAGAGTTCTGGTGGCCAGGGTGCTGGCAGGAGGGAGTGTGGTGTTAGATTTCAGAGCATGGGGAACTGCAGTTCTTGTGTGTAAAATCACAATTACACAATTTCAAAATCTACAGGGCTCTACAAAGTTCCTTCATTTTACAGATGAAAAAAAAGCCAAGCCCAAGATGGTTACATAGAGCCTGGAAGCTGCTGAAGATTCTAGTGAGTGTGCAGGTTTTCTGGCTTCATGACTTTGGATTATTTAATCATCCTTATAACGCCAATGTGGAAGTGTTCTGACACTGGAAGCCTGAGACAAGGGGGCTGAGGTGGTGTGCCTGCACCCAGGATCCTTCCGTATCATTCATTCTGTCTACTACTATTTTCCCAGTTAAAGGGCATAGGGTCTAAGTAAACAAACAAAATTTGCAGCAAGGCTATTGAGCTATACAATAATAAGTGTAAATTTTTCATTTTTACCCCCATCAAACTTTTATAATAAAGTGCATCATTTGTCTTTGTCACTGACAGGTATTATCCACTTTCACATTTTACATTTTTCTTTATCAGATATTCAGAGCACACTGTGTTGCTTTATTTGGTGCACCACAAAACACTGTTTCAAGGGATACCTGCCCAGAGGACTTAATCTTGGGAGGCCACTGTGTTATCATGGGAAGAGCTCAGGGTCAGAAGACACAAGCTGTAGATTCAGATCTACAGTGAGCAGCTGCACAGACTAGGATAGCATACTTCATCTCTCTTATACTGTTTTATCTGAAAAAAAAAAAAACAACTGCACAAGAACATTTTTCTCAATTTTTGAGCATTAAATAAGGTATAATTAAATCAGTTTATAATTTTTTTTAAAAACAACTGTTAGTGAATAATATGCCTGGTTATAAAGCAAACTTTCTTTGGGTATAATCAACTTGTAAAGTAGTTATATCTACTTTTTGCTTCATATCCAGAGATTCTTTAAAAAGTTAGTAAAATTCAACAGTAAATGTGTTAAAATAGCCATTAGAGTTGACCAGAAACTTTTCACAAATGTGGACATTTCTTGTGGTCTTGGCTAAGCAGGGTGGACCCAGAGCTGGCTCTGTTTTCTAGTTTGTAAGGTCCCACTGTTCACATTCTCCCTTTCCATAGTGGAAAGTACTCATTAATGGACAGAGGCTTTGAAGCCGAATCCAGCCTCTGTACCTGGCACCAAATTAAATCTCGGAGACAGAGTTTTGGGTGATATAGAAAAGAATAGATTTATTGCTTTGCCAGGAAAAGGGGGAAACAGTAGGCTAATGCCTCAAAACTGTGTATCCCAACCTGGAGGGGGTAGCGAGGAGTTTTATAGTAATGGTTCAAAGAGGAGGGCGTGATCAGCTGGTGGACATTCTTCTGATTGGTTGGTGGGGAGGTAAGCGGGAGTCGGCATCATCAACCTTCTTGTTCCAACTGGTCTGGGGTCCACATGCTTGCGGGCAGCATAGAGTTAACTTCTCCCACCTGGCGGGGGTTTCAGTATCTGCAAAACAGCTCAAAGATATTGTTCTGCATATCCTTGAGGGGGAGCCAGAACCCTGCCCCAAGGCTGCACTATTGTTTCTTTTGACTGTTCCTCCCTTGTCTCTTTATTCCCTCCCTTCCCTAATTAGCAACTCTTTGAACCTGCTGTTGGAACTCAGGGTAGGTAGGTCAAGGAGGTTGAATGAAGCCTATTTCCTGTAATCAAGAAATGGGGGACACAGATGTGCCCAGGAGCCCCGGAGGGTCCTGCTCTCTATCAGCTTTTCTTCTCGAAGTATTTCATAGATGCCAACAGTTTTATGTGTCCTACACTAAGAGATTATCATGTATATGCAAGTTACTTGTCCACCTGCATTTGTAGATAATAAATATGGGCAAATCAGTTTCATTTTTCTTTTCCCTAAGACTCTCACAAGTTAATTTTTAGACATTAGATGCATGGCGGTACATCAATACATTTTAAACAGACCCTGTTGCTAACACTGTAAATATAGATTAGGTTTAACCCACACTAATTTAAGACAAAGTGTAATTCCCAGTATTAAATTCTACACACACACACACACACACACACACACACACACTCCTTTAAATGACACCACAGCAGCATTATCTTAATGGGCAATGCCACTTTCACTTCTGGGTCTTCCCTCAGGGATGCTATTACTCTCCATTATTATGCTAAAGGATATCATTGTAATCTCCATTAGCAGTATTACCCACATCCTTTTTACTACCTGGGAATGTCCCCTGCTTGCCTAAATTATGCTGCTGTTCTCAACCTCACAGCCCAGTTTTGGATTTTGGAAGAGGCACTAAGCAGCTGTTAGACCAGATGGATGATCTTCAGTGGTAGGGTTCATATATTTACAGGACAGGAAAACATCTGGGTAGTGGCAATAAAGAAGGGCTCTTGTTTCTCTGATCTGGTGACCCAAACACATTTTGTATTTGGGGGATTTGTGGTAAATTCCCAAAACCTAGAATTTTGGTCAAATTCAATTCTATCAATAATGGCCTACTTACAAATTGGAAACCAAAATTATTACTGTGTTACATTTTTCAAATTAAGATAGAAAATGAACGCAGTCTTGGGCTCTTAACTACACACGCAGAAAGGAGCAAAATCAACTTTGCCAGTGTCTTCTGCTTCAAAGGAAGCAGTTTGATTGGAAAGGCACAGATTCTTTCCCCACTTGAAATGGTCCTTTCTGAAGTGAGCAAATTTCCTGGCTCTGCAAGCTGGAAGACTGAGGCCCTGTCACTCCCGAGAGTAGCCTGCACTCAGCCCTGCCTGCCAGTTGCAAACTGTCATAAGCTGTGTCGCTACGTCTTGGTTTTATTAAAGTGAATACTTGGTTCAGAAACCAAGACAGATGGGAACTCCACCCTTAATATTCTGTATTCTCCAGGTCCAGTAAAGCACTGATCCCTTTTACAAAATCTAACCCCGACACACCACAGGCTAAGTAAGAAGGTGATGAAGACATTCATCACATCCTGGGATCTTAAAATTAGAGGGAGTCTGAGAGGGTTCTTATTCCCTCTACTGTCAGAGACCTGACTTTCTTTGTAACAGCTTCTACAGATAATTACAATGTCTCGACTTGTAAGATCTGTCACTAGGGGACGCAATATTTTTTCAAAGCAATGAATTTAGATTTTAGAACAAAACAGATGCTTTTGAAAGTTTCAAAAAAGGTGTTCTTGGGTAATTCTCTCCCTCCCCCCATTTATTTTGTGTTAGTGACTTGTCCCTAATAAATGCTTGGAGATCTATATTAATATCTTGTCACCTACAAATTGGCACTTGCCATCTACCTCTACAAGGATCAAATTATGAGCCACTGCAGCTGCTGACCTTCAACACCCGCTGAAAGGAGCTCAGGGTGGAGCTCAGGAATGAAGCACTCTGTGCTCTGGGAAGAACTGGCAGAACAGGTTTTCAGATAGATATTTTCAGGAGATGATTTTATGAGACCAATTCTTGCATCTCCTCATATCTAGAAAAGTACTAAAATCCTTCGTGGTGACGTCTGCTCCTCATGACTAGAAGAAACCTGCAAAAAATATGTGCTTGAATTGCATGTACTTCCCCTTCACCAAAATCACATACTGACCTTTCCCCCTACCGCTTTGGAGCAGTTTCTCAGAACAATCTGAAATGCTGTCTCCTGGGCTATAGTCCTCATTTTGCCCCAAATAAAACTTAACTCACAACTCTCACATTGTGCATTTATTTCAGTTGACTATCTGTATCTATACCTATATCTATATCTATACCTATACCTATATCTATATCTGTATCGATATCTATATCTATATCTATCTAGGAATTTTTCAAGCACCATTTCCTCTGGATAAAAGTAAAATTTTCATTTTAACTTTCTCTGCAAAATTATTGAGAAACCAGCATTTTTATATGTGCCGGGTTTTTTGGGGCGAGGATGGTTCTCAATAGCATAAAACAAACTAAGGTCTATGTCCTCACTATACAAACCCTTAAAAGCCATGATGCTGTCCTGGCAGGAAAATGCTGACCCTCAGTGATTGCTTATTCTGTAGCCTTTCCTTTACCTTGTTGTCTACGTTCTCCATCCACCTTTGTTCTCTTTAAATACCAAATGTCAACATAATCAATTCATCAGAACAGAGGTCATTCCCATTGCAGCTCAGTAAATTGTGTACATGAAAAAAAAAAAAAAAAAAAAAAAGCAGGGAATCTAAGCAGTGGGGACTTCCACACAGTGTCACAGCACCCAATACTCAAACCTCAAAAGCTGGGTGCATCACAACACTGAAGAAATAGGACAGGAGACAGTGGAAGATGATGAATGCATTGACCTCTGGCACTGTCCGTATGTGATGCTTTCAGATCTAGTTACCTGGGAAGCATGCCGTGAAGAGTAGGGTTTCCTGAGGGCCCTGGAAGACTGTGGTCAAGATGTCGTTTGCAGAGACTGGATCCAATGCAGCCCCCCTGGTCCCACCCCAGATGGCATCGTGACTCTCAACTTCCTAAGTTTGGCTCTTGTAGAAGAGTCCAGGGTGTGCAGGCATTTCCATTCATGGAAGGGCAGGGGTCGGTCCTGGGATTTCTTATAGACCAGTGGTATAAGCTTTGTGTGCAAGTGCAATGCCAGGGAAGATTTGTTTTTTTCTCTCAAGCCTGGCAGAATTCCAGGGGCACAGAGAGTGTTACAGGTGCCTCTCTGGGAGCGTAGGGCAAGGAGATAAGTCATCTAGAGCTATGCTCCAACTGTTCCAACTCTGTCTCCCCCTCACTGCTTTTAAGAGTATTTTTGGGGGGGTAAAAATACCAGAATACATAGCGGGTGGACATTACTAGTCTCTTCCTGCTCATCCAATTCCCACCTGCAGTGCTGCACGGTTTAGTACATTAAGACCTTACTACTTCACCATCCAAGCCACAAGAAATATTTTTGCGAGGTTTGTTGATATTCTGGAAAGTAACACAAATTCCTTTAGTTATCTCAGAGCACTTAAATTATTAAACAGTTGTGTCTCAGAGGAAGTGAGAAATATTTTTTAAATGATAACAAAGATGTGTAGCAAACAATTGACAAATATATAATACTTTGCTGTAAATTTCAAATAGCAAATTCAATCTCACAGAATGCTTCCATCGATTATTGAAAAACTATTTCCATGACCAACCTATGGTTGCAATTGCCTACCAAGTGTATTCATAAAGTGAATATTCATTAACACTTTCATTTACATTAATGAGTAAGGTGAATGTGAAACAACAAAAATGGATGTACTTTGGTAATTCATCAATAATAAGAGACCTTTTTTGAATTGGAAAATAGTTTTGCATACTGGAACAACATTCGCTCTAATTTTTGGTGCCATTTACAATGTGATAGCTATAGACACAAAGTACTTTTAAGTACAATCTGCTTTTTTATTGATGTATAATACGGTATTTGTCTTTCTCTGTCTAACTTATTTCACTTAGCATAACACCCTCCAAGTCTATTCATGTTGCTGCAAATGGCAAAATTTCATTCTTTTTTAATGGCTGAGTAGTGGTCTGTTGTATTTACATATGTTTTATATATATATATATGTATACACACACATATATATATCTCACATCTTCTTTATCTTCTCATCTGTTGAGGGACACTTAGCTTGCTTTCATATTTTGGCAATTTTAAATAATGCTTCTATGAACATTGAGGTGCATATATCTTTTCGAATTAGTGTTTTCACTTTTGGGGGGTATATATACCCAGGAGTGGAATTGCTGGGTCATATGGTAATACTATTTTCAGCTTTTGAGAACCCTCCATACTGTTTTCCATAGTGGCTGCACCAATTTACATTCCCAGCAACAGTGTATGAGGGCTCCCTTTTCTCCACATCCTCGCCAACATTTGTTATTTGTGTTCTTTTGTTGATAGCCATTCTGACAGATGTGAGGTGATGTCTTATTGTGTGTTTTTTTCATTATGGTTTTAATTTGCATTTCTTTGATGATTAATTATGTTGAGCATCTTTTCATGTACTTGTTGACCATCTGAATGTCCTCTTTGGAAAAGTGTCTGTTCAGGTCTTCTGTCCATTTTTTACTTGGGCTGTTTGGTTTTTTTTTTTTTTTTTTAATAGTTATTTATTTATTTATTTATTTATTTATTTTTTCACACACACACACTGTATTTTATTTTTACAAGAGATAAATCGACTGACACCAAGCATTGTACATGGATGACCACAACAAAAGCAACAATGATTGCAATTACCAAACATGAAACACACTCATACTATGTCATAGTATTGACATTCAGTCCAGTAATCCTCCACTGTAACAGCTCCTTTACTTTGCAGTGAAAATTGATTTGTATATTCTTTGCCTCTGAGTCCTTGTGGAATTTTTTTTTTTTTTTTTTTAAATTCAGACAGAAAGTCACAAAAATTATACTCATCCTCATCAGTTCACTCTTGAGCTCTTGATCAGATGGTTTACCCCTGAATACCAAAGGCTGTTGGTTTCCTGTCCTGAAACATCATGGGAAATGGAGATTTCGTTTCCTTATGTCAACCCAATATCCAATTTTAAATAAACAGTTACCTTTTCTCTGAGATCTGGTGCTTACAACTCATATTCTACCACCTAAATCTACAATAATTGAGTCATTTGTTGCAGTCTATGTTAAGGGCAAGTGGGTGGAAGTTATTGACATAACATTCAAAGAAGCACCTGTTTATATGTCTTTCGAGTGGTTTAGATTCTTCAAAACAGGGCAGATAATGAATAATGAAAGACATTTGTAAAAATACATGAGGCTTATGAAAATCTACAACCAAATAATTAACCCTTATTTTTGATATATCCCTGTGAGTGTTCACAATTATGTTGGCTTAGTCTCAATACCCCAAAGAGGTGATTATTTCGCAGTGCTCCCACATATGCCTCTTCTCATAATAAGTAAATATTCTGTGTAAGTGAAAGTTAAAATATCCTAGAGAACACATCACAAAATGATCAGTGATCATAGTGGAGAAGACACTTTTTCATACCACTGCGAACTAGATGTTATTTTTTTAGCAGATTTTTTTTTTTTTTTTTTTTTTTTTTGGTTACACCACGTGGCATGTGGGATCTCAGTTCCCTGACCAGGGATCAAATCTGCAACCCCTGCATCCCTGCATTGGAAGCACAGAGTCTTAACCACTGGACTGCCAAGAAAGTCCCAAACTAAATTGTTCTGATTTGGCTTAAATCTCAGCAAGACATCTGAGACAATTTGCTCCTCATAAGAGGACAGAAGGTTACTGGTAGAGCAGGTTGGGACCTTACAGACCATCTCATCTCATTATTAAATGCACCTGGGCTTGAAGAATTAGATTTCCATCAAAATAATTGAGCAGTACTCAGTCTACTTTGGTAAGGGCAGCAAAAAACATCACAGAGAGTTTCTAAAAAAATATTAACTGGAAAAAGTTCCGTTTTGCATGCCACATTTACATGCTTCCCTCCTCCTAGACTAGTGACAGTGGTTACATCAGATTTCTTTCAGCAAAATTTACATAAAAAACAAACACATGGAGATAGGGAAGGAATGACAAAGTAAACAGATCTATTTTAGCCTTGCAAATAGAGGTATTAGCATTTTTTTCATTACTTGACTAAGTCTCAGGACCTAAGAAGTAAAAGTGATGTGGAAAGAGTTATTTAATTCCATTTCCTGACTTTGGGGTACAATTAAATCTCAGGGTTGCCGTAGTTCTTTGTAGCATGTCTTATGTAAACATAGTAATGGGTTGATAGGTGAATCACATAATTCAAATAGTTCAAGCAAAAGATCTGTAGTAGAGAAAGGCAAGTGGTGAGTAGAGGTAAAGAGAGATCCCTTGGTCTTCAACTAGGTTGCTCGTTTAAAATACAGTGTATTAACAGGAAATTTGAGTTATAGAAAGGCCAACAGATGAGGAAACAATTTCCATTGAAAAGGTAGTTTATTAGTTCCAGTAACCAAGAGGAGAGAGCATGGAGGCCACAGGGGAAAGCACGGGGGTCAACCACGGAGCAGAGAGAGAGCGGGAACTCTGAGCTAGAACACTTACTGTGGTTTCTTTGGGAAGGGACAGGTGAAGAAAGGGAAGCAGGCTTAGTATTAACTAGTTTAAGTTCAGCAGGCTCTGAGGCACAGAGGCTGTCCCTGGTTGTCTGGTGATAAAGGCAGAGCTCGAGTGTGAGAACTGGATAGAGGCAGTAATTGGTGTGTAAACTTTGCATTGATCAGCTTGTATTTGAGAACACCCCAGGAGGAAGACTCCTAAGGGGTTGATGAAGGAAGAAGGAGATCAAGGCAAGGAGACTTGGGCAAACTATCAGATGCATGTTTGTTATATGATCATATTATCAGGCTTGTTTCAGAAGCTAGAAACATGGTTACTACAGCTACCTGTGTTCAAAAGGTTTCCAGTAGAATACACAGCTTCTAGTTTGTCTATTAGTACATTTGGTTGAGGATTTCACATTTACCTTATGTGAAACAAAAAGAAAATTCATGGAGTAGCAGTTTATAAAACACTCTAAGAACCTTATGGTAAAGAAGTGCAAAACAGATTCAGTGTTTAAAATAGCAACAGCAAGCAAACCGCATAGATGCATGGCAGAGGTTAATTCCATAAGCCAAAAAGCTAACGTTTTGAGTGAAAAGGGGAAAAATCATACATTTGTACTTGCAGTTGTAAACAAGAAGGCATGCTGGGTAGTTAGCCTGAAGCCAGCCGAATTAGAAAACCTTTCTGAGATTTTCCTTTCCGCTATTTATAGGCTAGAGAAGAGCCACTGTTTGCACAACAATAGGGCAGATTTTTCTATATTCGTTGACACACGAAAATCTTCTCATGGAGGATTTATTTGAAGTCCTGTAGTGATTTTTTCCCCTTATATCTGGACATTTTGAATATAAAAAAGCCAAATGACATAAAATATTACATTTGTTACTAAATCAACATTACAAGAGACCACTATTTGGAATGGGGCGGACTGAAGTTAGAAAAGGGAAAGGATGAATTTTCAATAATATATAGAAGTTCTGAATGGTGAAAAAATTTTAAGTAGTAATTTAAAATAGTTTTTTTTAAACTAAAATCAAACGAAAGTATTACCACGAAAGTATATTCATTTTTGACACAGGATGTTTATTGAGCTAAAGCTGATTTTAGGAGGAGCATGCAGGATGTCAGAGTGCTAGAATTCAAAGTCCACCCAACTGATTTACCAGAATGTACCTATTGCTATTGGTCACTCAAAAACTGTCATTTATCCAGAAACTTCTAAGTCTAGGGAAAACATTGGGTTTGTCTCAGAAGGAATTTTTATTTGTGGGTTGATGCTGATTTGCTGATACAACAGTTCTCACTTCCAGAGAAATCCCCTAATTACTTTTAAAGATTACCAAATTCAAGACAATGATACTACTTCCCTAAGTCATTCACAAAACTAATCTCATTACTTTAGAAAGATCAAAGAATGATTTCTAACCACTGACCCAAGTTGTGATGATTTTCCCCTAGATTTGATAAGCTCTATGGTTTGAGAAGAAGTAATAGTCTTATGATTACACCGAGCGGCAAAGGAAATAATTTTGTGGTTTCCAGCATCTACAGAAGATCCTGTATCATGTTCCATCATTAATTAGAACGGTTTTGGTCGAAAGGGTCAGAAACATTTGTGCTATCTTAAACAGAGGTTGAGAGGAAAGTGGCTGGACCTCAGGATGAAATCAAGGTGTCAATAAGATCAAAATTACTTTCATCTTTTCTTCATTGAGTATATTTGCTTGATTTTTCTCTGTGTCTGCAGAGGGACTTCCTCAGCTTATATGATAAATGTGGGAAAATAAAGAATGGCCACACGCAGCTTCAACATTGATCTGTCACTGGTCAGTCTCCCAGAGACAGAGCCTAGATCAAAACTCAATCCAGTTTCAAAGCCCCAAGGAAGGTTCTCAAAGGTCAAAAGTTTGAAGTGATACTCAGAGTCAGGGAGACTGTGGAACAGGGCTGCTACCGCTCAAGTCCTGAGAGCTGAAAGGGCTACATCCTGGGAGAGAGGAGCTGGACCATCGAAAACGCAGTGTGAGAGATGCCTTGCATCAGTGCTTGCATCACACAATGCCTGACCAAGTGCCCTCATAGCAAATACAAAGTTTGCTGTGTTACGAGCATTTGGTCGCAGATGGTCTTTTTAAAAATACCTCCCCTTCTAGGCTCCCCCCACTGTCCATTGAGAAATGCATCATTTTCACGTAGTTTCTTCGGTGGGGATCTAGATATTTTAGATAAAGAAATAATCCTTTAGTTACCTGTTTTCCTAACATAAATGGGATCTTGTTATTCCTTGGAAATGTGGATTTGTATCCTTTACAAAAACCATTGTCTTTTCCCTGCCTTACTTCCCCTCTGTTCTCCCAGCTCTCACAGGATACACACTGGTTAGGAGTTGGGGCCTCCACCCGAAGCCCCTCAATTACCTTTCCCTACCATCCATCCACATGCTACGTATAATCACCTTTGAAGTCAGATCTTCATAAACTGATCATGCTCTCCTGGGCACGCACTTTCCTCTCCATTTCAGTAATTGCTTACCACTGACATCTCTCCAAATTCACACTTTCACATCTGATCTTTTCCGGCTATTAGAGGCCATATTTTTTGTGTGTGGAGGATATTTAATTCTAATTTTCCAGCTATTTCACTACCATCTCAAAGTGTAGGAGGAAGATGTATTTCTCTGGGGGTAAGTTTCTGGAGAGAATTCTCCTTCACACTGTTGGGTTTTAAGGCACTATTGTAGGGTTTCTTTCCCTGTTCCCATAGAATCTCCCTTTCCTTCAGGGACTGATGGTAAAAGGGAAATAATATTTTGAATGTATTATTTGCTGGGTCACTAATTAATGATTTGATGTGAGACTTTCACAGACTAGGCTGGAACATGTAACGTAAGCCCCAAGCTCAAGTGGGAAGTCTTTCTTCCAATAAGAAGCATACCAGGTAGAAGAAAAGAAAAAGGTAAGTCCCAGGCACCATACCTACCTAGACATGATCACAAGAAAGGGAAAAAAGATTCACATTTTTAGTGGAGTAACTCTGCCGATTAAAATATGTGAACACGTCTATATCCTGGAATCTGACCCAATAATATTAAAATTCTTTCCTCTTTGAGAGGAGAAAGAAGGGTTCTCTCCTTTCTCTTTTTTCCACCTCCATGTGCTCTCTCTCTCTCTCTCACACACACACACACACACACACACACACACACATTACTATCACCATCATAATTGCTCTAGAAGCACAACCATCACTTGGTAATGTAGTTTTAAAATACCAGAGTGGGGGACTTCCCTGGTGACACAGTGGTTAAGAATCCTCCTGCCAATGCAGGGGACATGGGTTCGATCCCTAGTCTGGGAAGATCCCACATGCCGTGGAGTAGCTAAGCCCACAAGCCACAACTGTTGAGCCCAAGTGCCACAACTACTGAAGCCACCGCAATGAGAAGCTCGCGCACTGCAACGAAGAGTAACCCCTGCTCGTTACAACTAGAGAAAGCCCGTGTGCAGCAACGAAGTCCCAACGCAGACAAAAATAAATAAATAAATAAATAAATAAATAAATAAATAAACAAATAAATTTATTATAAAGAAAAAGAATATGTACACTACTTAAATGACACATGTCCACAAGGGCATGTGTCATTTCTTTCTTTCTCTCTCTTGATATAGAAGAATAAATTTGGAATTTAGATGTGAGGACTACAAGAGGTAATCAAAAAATAGTAACTTTATAATATTTTCTGAGTTGCTTTCCTCTCCATCTCTATTTTAGGCTTTAACTCCTGGACTAGTACAACCCTCATTTCTGTAACCCTCCCCCCCTTTACACATATAACCCACCCATGGTCCCTAAATGATTAGCTTGAAGAAATAATATAAGAATTAACTTTTTCCCATCTTCTTTCCTAATTGCATTCCCCTCATTGTTAGCCTGCCCTGGTTCTCTTGTATACATACCATTCTGGATTATTCCATAACCTATTTCAAATCCAGAGTCTACCCCTGCCTCTTTCCCTCCCTTTTTTGACTGTATTTCCTTGATAGGCGCGTGCACTTTTATCTGTCCAAAACTTTATTATCTTCTACATTTGGAGGTAGACCCTTTCCTAATATCTCTGTTCTGAGTGCCTCAATTGGCCATCTCTTCCTTCTGTAGACCTACTGTCTGATTCATCAAGGATGTTCTCAAAGGTCACCCGGACAGACAGCTTTGCAAGGCAGGAGGACACACACACGTGTTTCTCAGTCTTCTCTAAGGGCACTTGGCAATTATTCTTCACCAAGGGAGAAACTGTACTGAGTTTGATACCAATAGAAAATAAAAATAAAGTTTTCAATGCCAGAATACTTGTGATGAACACAGAAATCAACAAAGGCAGGGCCTTGAGCTTCTTTTATTAGAGTGTGTGGATTTTCATAAACGTGCTACAGATTTGTCAGTTGCTTTGAATTCCTTTTCCAGTAGTGAAATTGAATTTGTACTGATTCATCCATCCTGCCCTCCTCCTGCAACCAAGGGAGTGTGTTTTTCAGGTGGTTGACTGGAGTTACTGGTGCAGTTAGTGGCTATAACATAAAGCAAAGTTAACTGCATAACAGGAGGAGTTAATCCGTGACCTTGGGACCCAGCAGCATGGTTTGCAGATTCACAGAGCTAACCTGCTGGTCAGTATGAAACAGGTATCTTGACTACAAAGTCCATCAAAACACTGAAATTTACATGCCTCGAGGAGCAGGGATTTTGTTGTAAATGCTGCTTAATCATTGCTGGAGCCCTATAAATATTAAACAATAAGCACATAGCTCAGCTACGTTGCAGTCTGCAACTTATTTTGCATGCATAATTAGAATAAAGACAAATTCATGTCAGTCTGTTCAGAGAGGGTGCGCATGGACAAAATTAATTGTTTAGTTTAAAAATATGAAGTGAAACTTGGGTAGTTTAATAGTAAAATGGCATTATGAATCATTCCACCCATCAATATATATAAATCTAGGTATTAAAAGCAAGTCAAAATAGTTTTTAACTAATAAAACATGACACATTGTCATGATGCTATTAATTATTTTCTGTAGAATATTTTACTGTGCGTCTATGAATATTAAATATTTTTCTATTACTGAAGAATTTTGAGCCTTTCCTGTTCCCTACTAAAGTGGCTTTCTACAAACTGTTTTACCGTAATTTAAATCACTATTGATTCCCTTCAAAAAAGTACAGAGCAACCTCTGAAGAGAATGAGTATTTGGAAATTCTGCTACATGATTTTACTGGAATTGAGGGTAAATATCCTAAGTGAACAGCATTTCTTATTCAATGCCCTTAGCAATTTTATGTTTCTTTGAAGCAGAGGAATATAGTGAAAAAAATAGATATAGGCTAGGGATTTTGTTTTAAGATTTATCAGTCGTGTGACCTTGGTCAGGCCAATTAGCCTTCATTGTGTTTGTTTCCTAATCTTTAAAAATAGGAACACATTTGCTTTTCCTGCTTTATATATAAGGATAAAGGAGATAATTTATGTGAGAGTACTTTACAAAATGGCTCTGGAAATATACGGTATTTGTTCTTTGTATAGTAACACATTCTGTAAGTGAAACACCAGGGCTGTGTTGATCTCTGTTAATGCGTAATGTCTTCTGTTTGAATATGTCCTGTCCATAAGTGGTCCTTGAGTTTGCTGTAGGAGAGGTGCTTGAAAGATAAATAGACTTGTGGGCAATAAGGCTTAGCTAGGTGTGTGCTGACAGATAGAATTCTTGCTGCAGAATTACGGAAAACTTATTTCCTAGAGGAATAAAGATCTGAAATAGTCTTAATTTAAAGATACCATTAAAACACATTATGATTTGATTTTGCTAAAGTAGCTAAAGTTCACTGGTAATCATGATCTAACAATTTTACTGGTAGAAAAAATTACTTTTCTATTGAAAATCCTGTTTCTAGGAGAATTGTGTTAAGATGTATCTAAAATAGATTATTTTTTGTTCTGTTACTGAAGGTCTGTTCTATAGGATCAGTTTCTTTAAAATAAATGGATTCACGAAGAAGACATTTAAGGAACAATTATTTAGTGCCTATCTATTCCATGCAGTGATGAATAAGATGTGAGATTGGAATTCCAGGATTTTATTACACCCCTAGTTCACCTACTCAGTTTCTCTACAAGGGTTTCTAATTCAGTAAGATAAAGGAAATCATTCTAGCAATCCTTCACAAGGGTCCTTTTTTTGCAACAATAACTGTAAGAAAGAGAAGGTGCTCTTGCTTCTCTAACTTAAATGTCAGTGTCTTCTTGTCCTTTGAGGTTCAAATTAAATTGGCTCAAATGTCCATTCCTCATACAAGGGGAAGCTTAATGTGCTCCCAGGATTTTTGGGGATTCTTGGAGAAGTTTGTATGGTTCCTAGGCACTTCTGAGTTTGAGTTCTTGCTTCTGCTGAATTTGTTCTGTATTTAGGTAATTTCTGCAAACGTAGCATGCCTATTTTCCATATATGTTATCTTGCATTAAGTGCTCAAACTATTTTATAGACTTCTAGTCTACTAATATGAGTATTATAACAAATTTGTGCTAAAGTTTCTGTGACACAAGAAGGTGTTTACACTGAAGCACTGTAAATGATTAAAACATTGAATTAGACAAAACAATAACACTTCTGGAAGAAAATCTAAAAGACCTTGTTTTGCTGATGAGTTTTTACGTATAACGTCAAAAGTATGACCCATGAAAGAAAAACGTTGATAATTTGGACTTTATTAAAATTAAAAACTTCTTTGACAAAGACACTGTTAAGAGAATGAGGAGACAAGCTGCAGACTGGGAGAAAATATTTGCAAAACATATATCTGATGAAGGACAGGTATTCAAAATACACAAACAATACTTGAGACTCAACAATAACAAAATAAACAAATTCATTAAAATATAGGTGAAATATCTGAAAAGGCACCTCACCAAAGAAGATATACAGATGGCAAATGCAATTATGAAAAATGCTCAACGTCATATGTCATTAGGGAACTACAAATTAAAACAACAATGAGATACTACTATGCACCTCTTAGAATGGCCAAAATCTGAAACACTGACTACTTAATTGCTGATAAGAGTGCAGAGTAACAGGATGTTCTATCTGTTCAACTATCTATAAATCTAAAACTGTACTAAAAATTAAACCTATTATTTATTTCTTAAAGCCACTTGTTTTATAATTCCAATTATATGACATTTTGAAAAAGGCAAAACTGTAGTAATGGTAAAAGGTCACTAACTGCCATGGGTTTGGGGTGGGGGAGGTTGAATATGTGAAGCACAGGAGATTTGGGGACAGGATAGTGAAACTATATTGTATGATACTATACTGGTGGATATACGACACTATGCATGTGTCCAAACCCATAGGACTTTAAAACAAAAATAATAAAATTTAACAAATGCATTTAAAAAACATTGAAGAAATTATGGGATGCCAGTATAGAGGACAGAATGTGACAAAAGAATCTAATTGTATAAAAATTTATGAAAAAATCTCACTGGGGGGTATGGGGAGAAAGGTGCTGATCTAAATACCTTGGGAAATTAGTCAATTTTATAAAACAAAGGCAAAATAAATTATACACAAGTACTGTACTCTAGTTGATAAAGCTATTTTCCATGAGGGACGGGTTAACAATTCTGATACTACTATACATGCATAACACAGCTGAACAATTAAATAAGTTGTTGGTGGATGGTGAGAGGCAGATTTATGAGTGTCAGAGTGGAAATTTACAGATACGAAAGAGAAGGAGGCTGGAACAGTCTATGTGATGATGGGTTAGAATTGGAAACATCAATATGAATTCATCTTTGGCTTAATACAGATCTAGATGTTGCATACAGAAATATCTATAGAGAGGAGTATATACATGGGTTAGTATACCTACATATATTTTCTTCCTCTGTCAGCTGAAAAGATGTCGAAGCAATGTTGTCCCAGTAACAATGAGCACACCTAGCACTCAGATATTTGTCTCTAATACCTTGATCTAATAAAGGAAACCCAGGCTTCTTAGAGAAATTGCTGATGCTAGGACTAGGGCACGAAGTATATAAGATGAGCCTGATGTATCTTGTGGTGCCGGAATACAAGAATGTGCTCAAAACAAAATATGAACAACAAACACAAGGGTGGGTGTATGTCAAAGGTACACAAGAACCAATGGAAAGAACTGCCAATAGACAAATCTGGAACAATTTGAGAAAGAAAATAAAGTGGTATTGGATTATAACCCAACATATAAAATTGATATCAATACTGATGTAAATAAAGGATATAAAAATAAATAAATTCATGGGGTGGAAGAGGCAAAATCCCCCAGCTTTGATAAATTTATCATCATTTTATTAATTTGTATGTATATCTTAACATTAGTAAGATACTAATGATAGGGTAAAAAGGGTGTGGGATATATGGGAACTCTGTATTATTTTTGAAATTTTTCTGTAAAAGTAAATCTCTTTTAAAATAAAAAGTTTATTTAAAAAATTGAATTAGGGATATCTTTCACTGACCACTTCTCTGATATCTTCCATTCTTCCAGCATTCTCCAAATTTTCTCCTATTGTTTCCTGCTGTCTTCTGTACCATGCCTGGGGCTCAGCTTTATGCATTCGTAAAGTACAATGAGGAGAAATTATGTCTTTGATTATGAGCGTGGGTTTTGGAGTCTGACTACCTGTTTGACTCCTAGCTCTGCTGTTTTCAAACTTTCTGACCCTGAACAAATTATATGCCCTCATGAGTCCCATTCCTCATGTTCAAAGTAGAGTTGATTTCGGTATCAAACTCGCTGTCTTTTTAAAGGCAATATTTGTATAGCTCTTGGCTTATGGTACTAATCATCGGAAGTTTTTTTTCAGTTTTCTACCTTAACATAGGTTCATCATTACAATTTTTATAGACAGCTACTCTAAGAGTTTGCAGAGAGGCAAGGACAGGACCATGATAGTAATGTGTAATGTGAAAATTCAAGGAAAAGACAAAGCAACTATTTGATGTAGAGATAATGGATAATAGGATCCCAACATGATTAGGAGGTTAAAGTGCAGTATTTTCCTGGGCTTTCAAGCAGCCCCACATCAGGTTCGTTATCCAGAGGGCTCTGCAATAATGGTAATAAATATCAGACAAAGAGAGTGAAGTCTTGATTTAAATAATGCTATTTTCCTTTTCCATATCTCCTTTCTGCTTGATATTAATCTCATGAAACTTTAGGCCACCCGATACAGCAGAAAGACCACATCTTACAAGTTGCAAAAGTACGGTTAATGCATGACACTGTTCATAATCCAAAGGTCAGAGAAGGCTTCAAAAATTCCCGTCACCCTCTAAAGGAGTTTTCAAGAATAGCATTTCTGGTCTCACTACTGAACTTCACTACTGGGCTCTTCTATTTAAGATTCTTAGGTGAATTATTTTTCTTTCAATTCCGTATTTTGGTGGACAGAATTCTAAGATAGCGCCAAAGATTCCTACCCATACACTCACAGGAGTGTGAATATGATGCGGTTTCACTCCCATGAACAGGACTATCCAATGGCAAAAATAAATAAATTTTGCAGATGTAATTAAGATTTCTAATGAATAGACTTTGAATTAATCACAAGGGAGATTATCCTGGACGGGCCTGACTTAATGAGGTGGTACCCCTTCAAGTGAGTCCAGGCCTTCTCTTAAGGGAGATTCAAAGTGGTAGAGACATTCCTCCACTGGCCTAGAGGAAACAAACTATCATATTGTGGAGAAGTTCGCCCGGCAGGGCATGACAGGTGGCTTCTTGGAGCTGATGTCTTCAGTCTTACAACTGGTAGGCCCTGAATTCTGCCAAGTACAGTGGGCTTGGAGAAGACCTTAGGTCTTTGTGGCTAACACCTTGATTACAACCTTGGGCAGATGGTGAGCAGAGAACTGAATTAAACCATATCAAGACTTGAAATGGGCAGCTCTGACTTTGGTCTCTTGGAGCCCAGAGACTCCATGAGAACTCTGACACCACTTTTCTGAACATCATGTAGAAAGTAGTTTTCCCTAGACCATGGCAGCGAGGCTATCTTTCAGCCTCCAGAGCAACCAGCTTCCAGCTGAGCATCACTGAACGACTGTGGTACATACCATGTGGAGCAAACGAATCACCCAGCTGAGCCCTGCCTGAATTCCTAACTCATGAATGATATCAAATAAAATGGCTGTTATATTAAGTTACTGAGTTTTGTGGCGGTAGCTAACTGGAGTGGGGAGCTCTACTTAAGGACAAAAACAAAACAAATAAAAACACACACATGCACACACACACAAAACACTTTAATTGAAAAATTGGGGTATCAAATTCTCCACCTATTATTGTCGAGCTGTCTAATTTTCCTCTCAATAATTTCAGTTTTTCTTCATGTATTCTGTGGGTCTGTTTTTGGATGAATATGTTTATAACTTATGTCTTCTTGATGGATTGACCCTTTTACTGTTATATCATTTGCTTCACCATAATACATTTTTTTTTCTTAAGGTCTATTTTGTCTGATATTACTGAGACCAGTCTAGCTCCCTTTTGGTCATTGTATACACATAATGTCTTTTTCTATCCTTCTACTTTCAAACTAGTGTTTTTGTCTTTGCATCTAAAACATGTCTCTTATAGACAACGTATAGTTGGTTTAAATTTGCTTTTTAATCAATTCTGCTATTCTCTGATGTATAATTGGAGACTCTTATCTCATTACATTTAATGAAATTACTAATAAGTTAGGATTTATACCTGTCATTTTGCTATTTGTTTTCTTTACGTGCTTCGTTTTTATTCTTCTGTTTCTTCATTACTGCCTTGTTTTATGTAAACTAGTTTTCTAATGTACCATTTTATTTCACTTATTCACATTTATATTTCTTATTGTTTGGCCTGGGTTTACCATTAACATCTTAATTTATAACAATATAGTTCAGGTTAATCTCAAATTAATTTCAGTAATATATGAACTTTGCTTCTATACTGCTTTCTACTCCCTTTAAGCTGTTATTGTCACTAATTACATTTTAATTCATTGTGTATCATCAGTGTTGATTTATAATTATTTCATCATCAGTTGTCTTTTAAATGATATAGAGAATAGAAGGAGTTACAAACAAAACAAAAAAACAACTAAAACAAAACAAAATCCACTCATAAATTCTTCATTCAAACTCATGAAACTCCAGAGGATTATAGCTTAGGAAAATTAATGCTTTAGATAAGCAATTAAAATGTTAGCTGCTCTTCCCCAGAGTCCAAATTTAAAAATTGTCTACTATCACCCTAGAGTATAGTCTCAATCACACCTCAGATTAAAACTGAAATGCACAATTTTTGCTTGTATGTATGTTTCAGTGAGTGGCATTGTCATTAATTGGCCACCATTTTATACGTATACATATCTTTTCTAACTGAGGTCCGCTCTCTTGTACAGATTGTATAGTCACTGGTTAGGAATCCAGGCCTTGTTTATTAAACATTCTGGTTTAAACATTCTGGTAATTTCGTTAATTGATATTTTTCTGTGCCTAATTTTCCTCATCTATAAAATGAAAGTAATAATTCTTCCAGCCTGTAGGGTTGTTTTGAGAATCAATACAAGCTAAGGCCTCAGCATCTTGCACATGGCAAATGCCCAGTACATGCTGGCTGTTATTTTCCTGCTGCTGAATTCAACTCTCTCCTCCTGAGCATATGCTCTACACTCCACACCCAAATCTTGATCCTTATATTGGCTTTGATCTATTCGGCTTCTGAACCTTAGCCTCAGATCTATTTCCCTCTAGTCTCAACCTAACTTTCTCAACTCTCCCTTATCCCCACCTACTTCTTCAACTGCAACAGAATCTCAGGTCCCAGGTACTTTCTTTCTCTTATATCTCAGTCTTCTCTGGGCTTCTCTTCTGTGGCAAAAGCCAGCTGCTCCCAGAAATTTGTCTTCTCCCCTTCCTGCTGGGCACACAGCAGCCTGCATTTCCTCGTCTCCCTTGCTGTTAGATGGAAGCAACACAACAGGAGTGGAAGTGATGAGTGTCACTTCCGTTTTTCCACACATGCTCCTTTGTGATCTTTTCCTATCCCCTGACCAGATGGAAAACACACGTCCTGAAAGCAACAGAGCCTGAGTCCCCGTGACTGCATGATTTCATGGCTAGACAGACCCCTTCTCAACTCTCCAAATCTTCTACCCTACCAGTCTGGAACCATTTAAAATTGTAAAAAGAACAAGAAGTACAATTTTTTTTTGGCGTTGGATCTATTGTACATTTCCAGGGGAATTTGTTAAAGGAGAAAGTGTTATCTTCTTATACATAGAACATGCTTACAAACACAGTCAGACTTAAACACTACAGATTCAAATGGCATTTTTCGAACAAGAGCCTTATCTGAGAAGTGACCATATGAGCTGAAATGCTCAGCATATAGATGGGGATGGAACAGTCCCTGTTCCTGCCAGGCTTGAGCTCTTTAGTCCATTGTTTCAATCATTCTTTTGACAATTTCCTTAAATCCTCACCCCCATTGTTCTTCCATTGTGATTGCCCAGGCATGGAGATGTCTACACCACCCTGAGTGTGCACACCTTAGCCATGCTAGTTATGTCACATCTCTGCTTCCACCTGCCACCTCCTTTCCCATGTCTTCACCTCCTGCCTCAGGAAGAAAACAGATGCTGCATTTACTGGCACCTCCCAAAAGGGTGGCAGCCAGAGATTGTGTGTGTGTGTGTGTGTGTGTGTGTGTGTGTGTCTTTCTTAACAAAGGGAGTGTCATACTTTATAATGTAGGAAATAACTGACAGCAAAATGTAACTAAGATTAGCCTAATAAGGTATTGTATTTATATAAAACCAAAAACCCACATATGTTGTTTTTAAAAATGTGTCTTGTTAAAAAAAAAAGAAAGCACCATCAGTAAATTTGTCTTTATTCAGAAGCAGCTGTTTATAAGGGAGATTGGAGAATAATCGTTATGGGTCCCTTAGGCAGACAACATGGGGCTGTGTGTTCCAGGGGTGAGTTTTGCATGCCTGGAGGTGACTTTGTAAGTTAACTGAAGGAGCTGATCTTCCTGTGTCATAACCCTTTCTGTTCAGCCCAGGATGGTATTTGGGTTCTGGAAAAGGGCTCTGCACCAGCTCCTGTGCGAGTAGCTAAAGAAAATATCTCAGCCGATGTCCCTTGCCCAGACCTGATCACTGGGAACAGATGGCAGCAGCCCTACAGCCACGGCACTGGGTCATTTCCCCTTCAGACGTGGTGCTGTCGGGCACTGAGTCTCCTCCGAAGGCTGCGTGTTCCCCGTGTTCCTAACCTCACACCCACCGAGGCACACGCGATACTCACAGGCACAAGCTTCTTCCTGTTAAATGCCGAGCCTTCTACGCCTTTGAGGACTTGGGGAATTTAAAGTTTTAATAGTGCAACAGGAAGCCCCTTTTACCTGGTGAAAAATGAAAAAAACAAAATCAGTTCCAAGCTCCCAGGCTAGTTTGGCTGGAAACACCTCACTCCATAGAAAAATACTACTTTTTGGCAGTTCATTCTGCCTCAACTTGATAAAACTGGAACTATGTTAACCAGAATAACCTAAAGGGTTAGCACTGGCCAAGAGAGGAATTTGTGAAAACCTTGGTGGCCAAAGCAAAGAAGCAGCTATTATTCTCTGGAACTTGTCTTGGTGACATAAGGAGGCAGAGAGACTGGGTCCCCCGAGGTTCCATTTGGCCTCATTCTCTGCCAGACCTTATTTGTGACTACAGGTCCTGTTGACCAGTGGCTGCCCTGGGACCACTGTGATGCCTGGTTGTGGACCTAGAGGAGCACTTACAAAGAAACTCAGACACATCACCTCTAGCTCTTCTGTGGCCCTACTCTGTCAGTTGGACATGCCCTGAGGTCTTTTCCTCAGACCCTGAATGTATGGTTGGGACTACATACCTGGCACCGAAAGGGGCTTTGGCCAGAGCTCCATGTCTTCTTCAGCCCTGTGTGTCCTCACTGTTACAGGCATGCCATGAAGATGCCTTTGCTTCTCTCTAGCTCATTGCCAACCCAGCTCGAGTCCACTCAACCGTGAGATGTCTGGGTCTTTTCTATTTTCTCCACGTACAGTCACCCAGGAGAGTGACCGTAAGACCCTTTGGAAGGGAAGTGGGGTATCATTAGCGTACATACTCACCATCGTGTTCCAGAGTCCATCATCCACTCACAGTGACTCTGCTTTCCTGATGGAGCTCGGGATACTTTCAATGGCATGGTCTGGGCTTGTTATGGGCTGAAGGTGCCCGCCCCGCCTGCCATTCATATGTTGAAGCCTTAGCCCCTGATGTGATGCTATTTGGAAGTGGGCCCTTGGGAGGTAATTAGGCTTAGATGAGGCCATGAGAGTGGGGCCCCATGCTGGGATTAGTGGCCTTATAAGAAGAAGAAGAAACCAGAGCTCTTTCTCTCTCTCTGCCACGTGAGAACACAGCCAGAAGTCAGTCACCTGCAAGCCAGGAAGAAGGTCCTCACCAGGAACCACATCTGAATGCACTGTGATCTCAGACTTTCCAGAAACATTAATGTCTGTTGTTTATACCATCCAGCCTGTGTGGTCTCAGTCTGAGCAGACTGAGACAGGCCTGTTTGTCCGGGAGCCTACTTAGTGTAAGTGTAAATTAAAAGGTAAAACTGGCTTCGAAAAGGTTGGGGACTTGACTCAGCTTCTTTGATTTTCACGAAAGTTGCGGAGGCCAGCTTCTGCTTGGCCACCATTGCTCCTCCATCTCAGGCAGCCAAAGAAAATAGGATGATACCAGATTGGATTCCGTCTCAGACACTGGGAGTCACTTGATCAGAAATCAGTACATTATTGCCCATGGGGCTGCCGCCTTTTTTTGTTGGTACGATTTGTGGAAACACAGCCACAGTCACCCACTTACGCATTATCTGTGGCTACTTAAGCACTACGACAGCAGAACTAACTGAGTAGCTGCAACACAGACCACACGGCTTGTAAATTCTAAAATATTTGCTATCTGGTCCTTTAAGAAAAGTTTACTGACCCTTGATCTGGGGGCTCCCAGTTATTCTAAACTCTCATATTTGTTCATGTTTGGTAGCAATAATTCATTAAAATATTGGCTGCTTATTTTTCTTTTGTGGAAGCTGCCTCCCCCTTCGTGATCTGCAAAGAAGTGGTCTGCATGGCCCTTTTCTCCTTGAGGAGGGGTGTTTTTACTTTCAAGAATTCAGTCCATTTTGTTGCCCCGTGGCCTCAGCTTTCTGATGGACTCAAGAAAATTAGGATTTTGTAGATTATTGGCTTTTGGTCATCATTAGGGTGGGAGTAATATTTTTCTTGTGACTTTTTACGTCCTAATTAGAAGTGAAATACCAGAACACTTGGAGTCTAGATAATTAACATTAATAACTATTAAAACATAAATATGTGTCCTTTAGCATGTCTTCCCTATCTGCATATCTTCTCGCTTTAGTAATATAGACAGAAGGTAAGAATGAGACTTCTCTCTGACTCTGTAAATCTCGTAAAGGTGTGCATATTCTCAGAGTCCATTTTCCATGTCACCTCCCCTTAGGCGCTGTACTCCCACTTAGAGGACTGATAATGGAATATACTTAAAAAAATATGAGACTCTTGCTGTGTTTGGATGCAAACCTTGATGATAAAGCCAACAATTTTTTGGGTCTCTTTCAGTGAATAAACAATGGTAAATTTCTGTTATTTTTGTGTCACTAGCTTATCCATTAAACTTTTGTTTTTAATTATCCAGTGCAGTTAAATCTCCTTTCTCTTGGGTTTAACGATGCCAAGGACAGGTTCTCTTCACAGAGTTGGTAGAGAAAAATACCCCAAAGGGAGAGATGACTCTTTCAGATGTCATTAACTGCCCAAAGAGAATTTACCACCTCCTGAGTTAAATTGAGCATTAAGTGGCTCAGATGGATGGTTGTAACAGTGACATGCAATACCGTACAGGGGACCCTCTGAGGAACAAAGGGATAAGATCGATCAGCCCTCGATTAGCACCCAGACTAGGACCACGGTGTCATTGCCCCCTCATGTGCCATTTTTAAGGAGGATTACAGCTCTGGAGGTATGAGAGTTTCTGGCATAGCAAGAGGGACCAGCCCACATGTAACTTTTCAGACAGGTCAATAGGCACACTGACTGCTTTTCAGAATTTGGGGCTTTTTAAAGTAATTCTCCCAGTCCCCAGCATCAGGATACTTTATTTCCATCATTTCATTTCTTCAAGTTCCTTTTTATGTGAAAGCCTGTTGAAAACATCACCAGAGCAGCTTATTGATATTTATTAAAATGATCATTCGAGCAGCTGTGTCAATCCCCCTACTTTTCCTGGAAAACCAAGGTTCAAATGGAAGAGTTTCCATTTAGACAGGTGAGGAGATGGTGGCTGAATCCTCTTGACATTTAAATTTCAAGTCCATGGACATAGCGGGGTTATGAGGGCAGAAAGGACACCGGGCATCCCGACTTTTGTGCAACTTCCTCAATTCCATGGTTTTTTTTCCATGCAAAGCGTTTTGCACAGTTTTATTTTTAGAAAATTAAAATAATAGGTAGGATATTTTACACGAAGAAATATTTAAAATCTCTCTCTAAGGATAGAGAATAATATAAGCACTCACTTCTAACATCCAGATTTAAAGAAAGGTGACTTTCCCCCATGTTTACTTCAGATCACTTTTAATCTTAATGGAATAAAAGATTTCTGACCCAGTAGCCTACGCTTATCTTTCCTCAGAGGTAATCCCTGTGCTACAATTCATGGCAGCCACGTTCCCAGGTTCCTGTTTTCACGGTTGACCATTTCCTGACCTCTCCCTTCACACATCTGCACGCCCATCGCTGACTTCCTGGGCTCCTCCCCAGTCTCCTACTTAACTCTTGGGACCTCTTGCCCATCATCATCAACTACACTCACATTCGTGGATATTCGTTCACTTCTGTGTCTATGGGAAACCCAACTGCTCCTTTTCTGCATCCTCAGGATGGGGCCCAGTGCTGTCCACATTCTGTCTGCAAAGTCTATTTTCCACAAGCTCTTTTTTTAATTTTTATTTTATATTGGAGTATAGTTGATTAACAACGTTGTGTTAGTTTCAGGTGTACAGCCAAGTGATTCCGTTTTACGTATCCATGTATCTATTCTTTTTCAAATTATTTTCCTATTTAGGTTATTACAGAATATTGAGCAGAGTTCCCTGTCGCTCACACCACTTGTCTGTACCACTGTCATCCCCTCCTCCCGGAACTGTCTACTTCACTCTCAGTACCACCACCCCTACACTGTGCTTTGAATTATCTGCCTTTTTTATCTTCCCAAGATGCTAATATTATTGAATAGCTCCTCTCTCTTCTGTGTCTTAAAACTCTTTACTGGATCCTTATCATCAGTAATGAGACATCCTTAATCTTTCCCAAGGTAACAACAAAGCGAGGAAAATAAAAGCCTCCGATTGCTTCAGCATCCCTATACCTACATTCTGAGAGATATTTTCCCCTCCACAACCAAAATACGCTCATTCTCTTCTCATTTCACTTGATATTCACTCTTTCAAAAATACTGGTTGAAGTAAATAGTGAAGAGATACATAATAATAGAGCATATGTGTAAATTGGAAAGAATAACAATTTCGTGGACCCGGGTATACTCTCTCACCAACATAAGAAACAGAATAAATAACTAGTGACGCTGGAAAGTTCTGAATGGCCCTTCCAGATCCCATTCCCTCTTGCCCTGTAGCTTGGTTTTGCTTGCTCTGAATTTTATGTTAATAGATATACGTATTCTACAATTTGCTTCCATGTTATGTTATATTCTGGAGATTCATCTGTATTGTTATGTTTTATTGCTATTCATTAATTATTCCTGCTGTGTAGTATTCCACTGTATAAATACAGCATACTTGTGTTAACAGATGTTGAGTTTTTTGATATTATAAACTATGCTGCCATGGAATATTGTTTATACCTCCTGTTGCTCATGTGTAAGTTTTTTGAGAAATGGAATCACAGTGTAAGAGGTATGTGATTATTAACTTTAGCTGATATTGATAAAGTCATTTCCAAAGTGGTTGTACCAGTTTACACTTCTACCAATAGTGACCAATAGTGACATCTCCTGGCCCTTGATATTGACAGAGCCTAAGTTTTTATTTATAAGGTATGTAAAATTTTACTGGCTATTCCTGTTTCCTATTTTGTAAAATTTCTGCTTTAGTCTTTTGCTCATTTTTCAGTTGGGTGTTTTGTAACTTTTAATGATTTATGTGATACATACACATGCATACATATACCCATATATACATATGTCACCTGTGTGTATTTATATGTATATATATATATATATATATAATGAGTATATGTTTATGTGTCTATACATGTGTTTTTATGTAAATGTTTATTCTGGACTCGATTCCTTTGTTGGTTTTATGCATTATAAATATCTCCTCTGAGTTTATGCCTTTCTTTTATACTATCTTTTGATGGACTGAAGTTTTATATTTTAACAGTCAGATTTACCAGTCATTTTTCTTCATGTTTGTACTTTTTAAAATATGTTTAAGAAATCTTTTGGAACCCAAGAATTTAAAAAACATTTATATTGTCTTTCTAAATTTTCAAACTTGTTGTTAACTTTTGATCTCAATTTATCTCAGAATTGGTTCTTATATCTGGTATTATATAGGAAAGTTATTTTCTTTTTTTTTTTCCATGTGACTAACCACCAGTTCCCTAACAGATTTTGGACAGTCCATGCTTTTCCCCATGATCTAGAATGATTCCAAGTCCAGCCTTCATAAGTGTGGATCTCTTTTGAGGTCTTTTATTTTGCTTATTTCTTTAACTCTGCAGGACATGATATTTTTAATTACCCTAGTTTTATAAGTTTCAGCAGACAATGGGACAGTCTTCACTTTTTCTTTTACTCATTTGACTATTTGGCTCTTTATTTTCTCATATATTGATAAATTTTTAGAATCAGTACATCAAATCCAATAAAATTATTGTTTGAATTTTCACCCAGATATCCGCATGACTCATTTTCTCACCATCTTTATTCCTTTACCCCAATTTCACAGTTTCTGTGAGGCTTTCCATGGCCACCCTACATAAATTTTCATATTACCAAACTTTTTCTATCCCCCAATACCGACTTACTTTATCACTTAGCACTATTTGCTGCCTACCATACATTTATGATTATGTTGTTTATTGACCATATTTCCCACCAGAATTTAAGCCCTTTGAGGGCAAGGAGTTTTGCCTCTTTTATTAACCATATTATTCTGAATTCCCAGAATGGACCCAAATGAACAGACAGTGCTCTATAAGTATTAATTAAACTAATAAAATAAATGATTAATAGATTGTTTTGATTCCCACAATAGCGCCAATGGTAAATATTATTCTCAATTATTACATGAGGGAATCTAAGTTCAGGGTTAGTGTCATTATTTGCTTTCTCTAGTAAGAGCACAGATGGGACGCAATCTCAGGCTTTCAGGACTTTGGAAACGTTAGCCTTCCCTCACATTATTTTTCCTGGTAGAGAGATAGCATGATGCCTTAAACTTATTGGATGTTCAGTAAATTCTTGTTGATGACAAGATATTAGATATTTGTGTCCTTCATTACTTTTCATAATTTTTAAATTTTATTTATATCCTGTTTACTTCACTTAAATGTCTTTGTCTTCTCTATGAAGAACATGATAATTTAATTCCTATTTGGCTTCCACTCCAAATTACATGTATTCCTTTTCAAGTAAAAAAGAGGTGTACTTATATCTTTCCCCTGCTTCATTCTCTGAAGTTAGCACCAAGAAGTCAATAAAATCTGTTTTTTTAATGCTTTGACCTTGGTTTAGCCCTCATGAACTGATTCTGTATTTCTGATTTTCCCCCAAATCCTGTGTCACCCACTCCTGCAAAAAGTGCCACGCTTTCTTCTGTGTCACAAGAGTTGGATTGCTTCATCAAAAATGTGTACTCCTACACAAAGTCTTTCTTTCCTTCTGCTTACCAAGAGTCATGGTCTCCCACCATCCAGACTTCTGTGAATGGATTTTCATGCAACTATCATGCGCGAAGAAACCAAGAAGCCAAGGCCCATGACTGATGGGGACTGTCGCCGTTTCTCAGCCTGAAAATTTGTTCCTGTGACAAGATAAGCAAAGACAAGAGACTCAGTCAAAGTCAGCAGCTGCCGGAGGTTAAAACATGCATTTTGGTCACAATTCTAAGGAAGGCTAAGTGGCTGTAGCACAAGGGATATCTGGTATGTGCTCCTAAGGCAGGTGATACACAGTTTGATGGAAGCTTAGTGACGTTTTAGAGAAGAGAGATGTGTCTGATTGCTATTAAAACATCACCTTTAGTAATGGCATTGTGGGGCTCTTCCATCAAGCTGAGGTGCTGGTACTGCCACCCAGACATCCAGCTGGAGTCCAGACATCTATCGATGAGAGTAATACACCCGCTGCGGGCTAGAGGCTTCCAGACAGATTGTCCATGAGCCAAAGGCACCTCTCATCCTTCTCAGCTGCAGGAAGAACGGCCACAGAAAGTCATTCTGTTGTTTGATCCATGAGTCTTGGGGACAAAACAAAGCTTTAGTTGGACTGTCATGCATTAATCCCTATCATGCTTGCAAAATTAAAAGTAAATGTTTTAAAAGTCTGAGATGTTCTAAATTGTCAGCTATTTCAACAGAAAGAATTTGCTATGGAAATGAGATCCCTATGGTCACATGAATAACATGGATTTCTATTAAATGTTAAACACTGGAACAAAACAAAAAGACTTTGAATAAATATTTCCATAAGTAACAAAAACTTTTTAAAATCATTGCCTGGATCAGAAAAAATGCTCCATTCTTCTTTATCCTTCACCTACCTCCTCTTCTGCTTCCACCCAAGAGAGGGTTAAAAAACCCAGAAAGTCATTCAAAGGTGAACCTTATTTTCCTTTACAAAGAAATGCCTCTTTTAAAAAATAATTTGTTCCCAGTACCATGATGTTCTTTACGAACACAAATCATTCTCCTTCATCATTGAGTGGAGAGAGAGAGACAATACTGGCCCATGTGCGTAAAGTGTCTTCTTTTGATAGGACTGGGTGTACTTTTCCACTGGGCATTGTGCCCAGCTCATTGTAAGTATTTATTCATTTTTTATAAAATAAATTGCAGCTTCTATGCCAGTCCCTTCAGAGATAATGGGACCACGCATGCTATTATCGGAACAGTTCTGCCCTTTGAGTAACTTAGGGAGGGTTTCTGTGGTATAAGTAATGCCGGCTCCCACTCTGTGATGTGCAGAATAAGACCATTCTAGACACCCATGTTCCAGGTCTCTCTATCTTTTATAAACACCTGCACTCTACTTCTAAACGTCAACTCCATTGTCACAACATAATGAAAGAAACTTCAGATTCACTTCCTCTGTGCTTTCTTGAAAATGCAGCTAATGCAATTTCCTTCTTTGTGGGAAATCTTTAGAAATGTGGAGAAAATAACAAGTGATGGGAGCTGACAAATCAATGCAATTATAAAATGAGAAATTTAAAAATAAACTTTTATTTTATTTTTTTTTAATAAATCAGGGGACGTGC
This sequence comes from Balaenoptera borealis, assembly GCF_965194805.1. NCBI lineage: Eukaryota > Metazoa > Chordata > Mammalia > Artiodactyla > Balaenopteridae > Balaenoptera > Balaenoptera borealis. The sequence continues at coordinate 4,463,480 of NC_138873.1, read as the reverse complement.
CACAATCTGTGAGTTGTGCCAGTTACTTAACCTCTTTGGATCTCAGAGTTATGCTCTGTGAGCTCATAATTAATAATAATAACCCATTTCTACATCAGGCAGTCATTAACAGTAATGATCACCATTTAATAGTAATGGCTGTCTGTTGGGAAATCTAGAAAAATGGAAGCCAGTGACAAAATGAGCAGACCTAGGCAATCAGTTCTTCGGCTGCATGGTTAGTATTAAGCTTGTTATCTTCACTCTTTTTTTGTAGCACAGTTGGAGAAGTTTCCTTTACTAGGATGCTCTTTTGTATGAAAAAGAAATACTTTCAGTGGTTAGGTTAGCATTCCATCCATGTGCTATGACTGTTTGTTGAAGTTTGTTTTGCCTACTTTGGGAAACAAATAATAAACTGATGTGCTACTTGGTAGTGACAAATGAACTGCAGCTTTATCAAGTGGTAAACCCCTGTGCCTGACAAATTGACTTAGAGCAATACAGTACTAGGAGTCAGTAAGATTCCATCCTCCCGGGTAGGTCCAAGTGGAAGGTAACTGCCTTTATGAGACACCTATTAAAAAATATGTGAAGTACAATTACTCCTGGGGAAACTGGAATGTAAGATGTATCCTGATTCTTGCTGACTCTGTTTAAACACAGAGTGAACTAGAAAGTGAAGAATGGGCATGAGGGCAGAGTCCTTGGCCAGCAGGCTGGATGCCAGGCGGGTAGGTGACTTTGGTTCCCCAGGAAGGCACTGGGCTTTTTTCCCTCGGGAAATTCTTATGATGTTAGATACACTTGGGCCTCATAAAATTAGGGAACATAGTGACATTTAATTAATTTAGGAAGCACGTTCAGAGCTTCATTTTCAGGTGTTAGGTTATGTGTTGAGAAGAGAGAGAAGGTAAATCATCGATGGTGTATTCAGAGAGGGAAACATCTCTCTTTTCCCTCCACCAGCTCCTTCTCCCTCACACTCAATCTCTTGTCTGTTGTTCACTCTTCTTTGTTTCATTCTATAACATCTCTCACTTCTCTCCTCTTCTCATCAATCCGGCTGCCACTGAAGCATTCCATATCTGCATTAATGACCTTAGTCTTTACTATAGCCTTGCCTGTGGCCCCTCTCACCTCTTCTTTATTCGTATGCACTCTTGCTAGGTTAATTTTTTTTTTTTTTGCAAGAACAATACTGATTTTTGTCACAAACCTGCTCAAAAACCCTCAATAGCTCTCTCTTTGTGTAAAGAATAAGTGTCCCAAACTTTTTAACTTGATATTTAAAGTCCTCAGTAAACTGGCCCCAATCTACCCATCTAACCCTCATTTCTCATCCCCTCACGAACACTAGGTTCCACAGAAGTGGAGCCATTCTTGTTTTGGTTCATAATTTCGCACCCTTGGATTGGCAGTCCTTCCATGTACCAAGAGCTTCTGTTACAGCTTGTTTTGCCTTATTGGAAACTAAGAAAAAAAGTTCCCCTTACTTGTATTAATGCTGCTCACTCTGACTTAAAGATTTTCTCTCAGATTCCTCCAACTCTCCACCTCAAATCATCTCACCTGTTCTGTAGAGCTTGGCTCTGATGCCACCTCCTCTCTCCCTTCCTTAACCACTGAACCCTCTTCCACCAGGAATGGAAGCTGCACCTCCTTTCTCCAAATCCCTAATATCTTTATACATTTTAAAGGCAAATTACCTTGTATTTTAGAATTGTATGTGCTTGCTATATTTCCTCTCTTAGTGGATAAATTCTTTGTGGTCAGGGTCCATATCTGATTTATTTTGTGTTCCTTTTTCAGTTTGTTACATGTAATTGACACTGGTTAAATATTTGTTGAATGTAAGCATTTCTATCTTGTTTTTCTATACTCTGATTTGGGAATACCAGAATGCATGGGTGTGTGTATTTCATTTTCAAAAAGCTCTGTACTTTTAAATTCTGACCTAAACAGACGTTGAGATGACATTACAGAATATTCATCCTCTGGTATTATCATATCTCATCCCCCAAACGCTTCCTTAAATGGCTTAGCTGACTTAATGGATTGCCTTTGTTTGAAGGATCATCTAAATATAATCTTCCTCCCCTCAAATTATTTCAATCACTGTGAGCTTTTGCTGACCTACTTTTGAAACGGTGGAGAAAACCTTCCCAGAGCCAACATTTGTGACTGCAGACAAGATAATAGTGTCAGAGTAGTTAAAGGGTACTGCAGGCCATTTTCCCCACAAAATTAAAATTAAGTAAGAGGATTCAGATTATTTCACACATCATCAATTGAGGTTCAAGAGGGTCCTTCATAATAACACATCTCTTTTTTGCCCAAATTCTGAACCAAGAGTTAGGTAATTTGGAGAACAGAATATTGCCTTTATTACTACCAAATCTGATTGTGGAGAAAGTGATTTACACCTGTAGACAAGCTGTATTCTTAGAATCACCTACTCAGACAGGTTGACTTATCTAGTCACAGGAAGTGCTGGACCCAAGCAGGCACCCACCCACATGGTTAGAACTTGAACTCAAAGACATATGTACTCAACACCTGGGGACCAAGCAGGAGACGTTCTCTGTGAGCAACAGTTACACTTGGAGAGGGAGAGAGAAGTGCCTGGCTGAGCCAAGCTGGGCCATCAGAGGAAGTGACGCCTCCTCTTTAGGCTGAGGTTAGAGCAAAGGCTTGGGGGTGACCAGTGACCACACGTGTTAAGGTAAGAGGCAGGATGGGGACCAGCTATGCCTCTGGCCCAGCACTTGCTCCTGATTATGGTAGAGTGGAACGAATGAAAGTGTCCTGGCTTTTCTTTTTTAAAAAATAAAAAAGGCATTTGGTTCTCCACTTCATAATTACTGGCTAGAGGGGTGGGATAAGGAGGATGGGAGGGAGATGCAAGAGGGAGGAGATATGGGGACATATGTGTATGTATAGCTGATTCACTTTTTTATAAAGCAGAAACTAACACACCATTGTAAAGCAATTATACTCCAATAAAGATGTTTAAAAAAAAGTCAATAAACCTCTTGAAATCTTGAATTCATCAAGTGTAAAATGAGGATAAAATAACAATAATAAGAATGAGAAGAGATAATATTTATGAGAGTACTTTTAAAACTATAAAATCTTCACATATATTAGAGATTAATATGAAATTCATGTCAGTTCTTATGTCAAATTTCTGTGGTAATTTATATCATAAAATGTTAAAAAGTTGTGTTATCTTTGATAAAGGAGGCAAGGATATACAATGGAGAAAAGACAGCCTCTTTAATAAGCGGTGCTGGGAAAACTGGACAGCTACATGTAAAAGAATGAAATTAGAATACTCCCTAACACCATACACAAATATAAACTCAAACTGGGTTAAAGACCTAAATGTAAGGCCAGCCACTATAAAACTCTTAGAGGAAAACATAGGCAGAACATTCTAGAACATAAATCACAGCAAGATCCTTTTTGACCCACCTCCTAGAAAAATGGAAATAAAAGCAAAAATAGACAAATGGGACCTAATGAAACTTAAAAGCTTTTGCACAGCAAAGGAAACCATAAACAAGACGAAAAGACAACCTTCAGAATGGGAGAAAATATTTGCAAATGAAGCAACTGACAAAGGATTAATCTCCAAAATATACAAGAAGCTGATGCAGTTCAATATGAAAAAAACAAACAACCCAATCCAAAAATGAGCAGAAGACTTAAATAGACATTTGTCCAAAGAAGATATACAGATTGCCAACAAACACATGAAAGGATGCTCAACATCACTAATCATTAGAGAAATGCAAATCAAAACTACAATGAGGTATCACCTCACACCAGTCAGAATGGCCATCATCAAAAAAATCTACAAACAATGCTGGAGAGGGTGTGGAGAAAAGGGAACCCTCATATCCTCTTGGTGGGAATGTAAATTGATACAGCCACTGTGGAGAACAGTATGGAGGTTCCTTAAAAAACTAAAAATAGAACTACCATACGACCCAGCAATCCCAATACTGGGCATACACCCTGAGAAAACCATAATTCAAAAAGAGTCATGTACCACAATGTTCATTGCAGCACTATTTACAATAGCCAGGACATGGAAGCAACCTAAGTGTCCATCGACAGATGAATGGATACAGAAGATGTAGTACATATATACAATGGAATATTACTCAGCCATAAAAAGAAATGAAATTGAGTTATTTGTGGTGAGGTGGATGGACCTAGAGACTGTCATACAAAGTGAAGTAAGTCAGAAAGAGAAAAACAAATACCGTATGCTAACACATATATATGGAGTCTAAAAAAAAAAAAAAAAAAAAGGTTCTGAAGAACCTAGGGGCAGGACAAGAATAAAGACTCAGACGTAGAGAAAGGACTTGAGGACACAGGGAGGGGCAAGGTTAAGCTGGGACGAAGTGAGAGAGTGGCATGGACTTATATACACTATCACATGTAAAATAGATAGCTAGTGGGAAGCAGCTGCATAGCACAGGGAGATCAACTCGGTGCTTTGTGACCACCTAGAGGGGTGGGTTAGGGAGGGTGGGAGAGAGAAGCAAGAGGGAGGAAATATGGGGATATATGTATACGTATAGCTGATTCACTTTGTTATATAGCAGAAACTAACACACCATTGTAAAGCAATTATACTCCAATAAAGATGTTTAAAAAAATGTTAAAAAGTTGTCATGTACTATGTCTAGTTCTTTTGAGATTACTTGAAATAAAGGAAAAGCTAGGCACTCCTTACCTATTTAATGAAACAGAGGAAAGCATAAAACCAAATGTATTAATCATACAAGTATAAACAAATAAATTACTCTATGGTAAGACTGTCAGATTACAAGAAAGTCTAACAATATATTGCTTTTGAGAGATAAACTCTTGGGAAAGGACTGAGAGAAGATGGACCAGGAAAATGCAGTTTAATAAAAAGGTAAAATTTAACAAGGAGAGAAGTATATTCACAATAATAAAAAGTTGTAATTTATAAATAAGATAAAACAGGAAAATTTATACCTATAAAAACTCATAACATCCTCAGGAAAATATGGATCCAAAAAAAGGTGACAAGACTGAGTGAAAGAAGTATCTGAAAAACTAAATAACAATCTAGATTCATGTAGACATGCCCAAACATTTGTGATATATCAAAAAAAATTTTTTTTACAAATGTCTATTCAATGATACAATGATACTCTTGTAATCTGAGATTCTTTACCTTTTAATAGAGTAAATTATATATATGTATGTATATACTGCTTTATGAGAGCAATTTGTGTTAAAACTTCAGAGAAGGTAAGAAGTCAGATGTCTACTATATTTGCTCTCATGGTTGCCAGAGTATTTCCCTCATAGAAATTTATAGATGTTCTGGTTATTTATCCACCAAAAACTTTATGGCTTAAAACAATAACGTTTATTTATTTTGCCCACGATGTGTGATTTGGACAGAGCTCGGTAGGAATCTCCACTCCGTCATAGAACTCATTTCCAAGGTCCCCTCACTCACATGGCCGGCCAGTTGATACCAGATGTGGCTGGAATCTCAGCTGAGGCTTTGTTGCAGGTCTTGTCTTTTCCACATGTGCTTTGTCATGGCATGACAGTTGGGTTCCAACAGCAAGTGACCAAGGGACAGAAGTGGAGGTTACCATTCTCTTAAGGTCTAAGTTTGGAAGCTGACACAGAGTAGTATGACAGTTCTACTAGGCAGGCTAACTGAGCCTACTCAGAATCAATGGGAGAGGAAATAGATTTCTACTTATTGATAGGAAGAGTGGCAAAGAATTTGCAGCTATTTTAAATTTACCCCCATAGCACTTTATGGACTTGTTTCTTTGTTGTTTTTAACATCTTAGTCTTCTCCACTAGTCCAAAAGCTCATTGACGGCCAACATGTGTCTTATTTATTTATGTAATATAATCACTTGTGAAATAATAAGGACTCCATGAATATAAATATGAGTCAACTGGCTTACTTTAGACTCTCATAAGAGGTAGAGCAGATATCATGATATCCCAGCACAGTTTAGCTTGAAAAATGCCAGTTGTACAACGCTCAGCCTAGTGCATAGACATAACTTCTTTCCTCTGCCATAAGGTTTTTAAGTCAGACTTCTCTGCTGGAAAAAAAAAAATACAATAACAACAAGCAAAGACATTTAAGCTGCCAAACAATCCTAAAAGCTAAATTTACAACAGACTTTTAACTTAAAAGCAGGATTGGCCTTCTTTTTTTTTTTTTTTTTAAGATTTATTTATTGATTGATTGATTGCTATGTTGGGTCTTCGTTTCTGTGCTAGGGCTTTCTCTAGTTGCGGCAAGCGGGGGCCACTCTTCATCGCAGTGCGCGGGCCTCTCACTATCGTGGCCTCTCTTGTTGCAGAGTACAGGCTCCAGACGCGCAGGCTCAGTAATTGTGGCTCACGGGCCTAGTTGCTCTGCGGCATGTGGGATCTTCCCAGACCAGGGCTCGAACCCGTGTCCCCTGCATTAGCAGGCAGATTCTCAACCACTGTGCCACCACGGAAGCCCCTGGCCTTCTTTTAACATACACTGTGTGTTTTGGAAAAGAAAATGATACATCTAACATTATACTTAATTATGAGAAACTTGAAAATTTCCACTAAGATTAGGACCAAGGCAAGAATGTCCTCTCTCACGATTGCTTTTCGACATCACACTAGAAGTCCTAGTTAATGCAATAAGATGAGAGAAGAAAATAAAATGTATACCTATCGGGAATGAAATGAAGATATAAAACTGTCTTTCTTTCAGATGTCATGATCATCAATGAGAAAAGCTAAAAGAATCCATTAAAAAACTCCTGGAACTAATAAGCAATTATAACAAAGTTGCAGGATGCAAGATAAATATACAAAAGTCAATTGCTTTGCTGTATATCAACAATGAACAAGTGGAATTAAAAACACAATATCATTTGTATTAGTGCCCCTCAAAAATAATTAGATATAAATCTTACAAAATATGTACAAGATCTGTATGTGGAAAACCACAAATTTTTTGATATTTGATAAAAATGTCAAAGAAGAGCTAAATAAATACAGGGTTATTCCATATTCATGGAGAGAAAGATTCAATATTGTTAAGATATCAGTTCTCCCCAAATGATCTACTGATTCTATGCAATCCCAATCAAAATCCAGCAAGTCATTATGTGGACATTAACAAACTTATTCTAAATCTTATATGAACATGCAAAACACCCAGAATAGCCAACACACTACCAATAGAGGAGAGAAAATTGGAGGACTGACACTACTTTATTTCAAGACTTACTATAAAGCTACAGTAATCAAAACAGTGTAATACTGGAAAAAGAATGAATGGAACAGAATAGACAGTCCAGAAACAGACTCACATAAATATATTCAACTGATTTTTGGCAAAGAAGAAAAGGCAATACAGTGGAGCAAAAGAAACCTTTTCAACAAATGATGCTGGAACAACTGGACACTCAAATGCATAAATAAATAAAGGCACAGACTTGTAGATTTTTGCAAGAGCTTTATCCATAATTTCCAAATCTTGGAAGCGACCTAGATGTTCTTCAGTCGGTGGATAAATAAAGTGTGGTAGATCCAGGCAATAAAAATTGTCCAGTGATACAAATAAATGGGCTATCACGTCATGAAAAGCATATTATATTACTAAGTGAAAGAAGGCAATCTGAAAAAAAAAAATTTACTGTTTGATTCAACCATGTGACATTCTGGAAAAGGCAAAGCTATGGCAATAATGAAAAGATCAATGGTTGAGGGTTGGGAGGGCAAGAATGGATGAATAGACAAATCATGGAAGATTCTTAGGGCAGTGAAAATACTCTGTATGATACCATAATAATAGATAGATTTTAACATATATTTATCCAAACCCACAGAAAGTACAACACCAAAAATGAAATGTAATATAGATTGTGGACTTGGCTTGATTATTATGTGTCAATGTAGTTCATCAATTGTAAACAAACATACCACTCTGGTGGGGAATGTTTATAAGAGGGGAGGCTGTGCACATGTGGGGACAGGAGACATACGGGAATTCTCTGTACCTTTCTCTAAATTTTTCTGTGAATCAGAAACTTCCCTAAAAAACTAAAGTCTTATTTAAAAATCATTCAATGCAACTCACTCTATTAGGAGAGTCATAGGAGATTCTCAGTAGATGCAGAGAAGCAATTTGACAAAATTCAGCATCCATTCATGATCAAAACAAACAAACCTTTCAACACGCTAGGAATAGAAGGAACTTCATCAACCTGATAAAAACACCCATCAAAACCCAAAACCAAAACCCCAAAACATTCTACAACAAACACCATAATTAATGATAAAAAAGTTGAACACTATCCCTCTAGGTCAGGAACAAGGCAAGGATGCACGCCTTTATCAGTTCTGTTCAACATCATATGAGAGGTCCTAGCCAGTGCAATGAAAGCAATACAAATAAATGAAAGGCCTACAAATTGGAAAGGAAGAACTAAAATTGTCCTTATTCATAGACAGAATGATTGTGTTTGTTGTGAATCCTAAGGAATTTTAAAAAATCTACTAGCAATAGTAAGTGAATTTAACAAAGCTGAAGAATACAAGGTAAATATATTGATATAAAAATAGTAATATCTCTACAATTTACGCTAACATTAAAAAACATAAAATACTTAGAGATTAATGAAACAGAATTTGTTACATGTAAGACCCATACATGGAAAACTACAAAATATTGCTGAGAGAAATTAAAGAAGTTCTAATTGAATGGAAAGATATACCATGATCATAGATTAGAGGACTCAATATTGCTATAATGTCAATTCTCCCTGAACTGATCTGAAGATTCAACATAAGCTCAACCAAAATACCAGCAGCCTTGTTCACAGAAATTGATTTTAAAATAAAGATGATCTAAAACTTGTATGAAGACACAAAAGACCTAGAATTGCTAAATGACATTAAAAGAAACCGTAATTTGTAGGTCTTACATTACCTCATTTTAAGACTTACTATAAATCTACAATAATTCAGACAGTGCAATATTGGTATAGGGAGAGAGATATGAGTCCATAGAACAGAGTAGAGAGTCCAGAACTAGACCCACACATATATGGTCAATTGATTTTTCACAAAGGTGCCAAGGTAATTCAATGGGGAAAAGATGGTCCTCTCAACAATGGATCTGGAACAATTGTAAATCCATAAACCTTCACATTTTCCACAAAACTTACTAAAAATGGATCATAGACCCAAATGCAAAAGATAAAACTATGTAACTTCTAGAAGAAATAATAGAAGAAAAATATTTATAATTTAGAATGCAAACATACTACCAAAAAATAAAAAGTTGAGACACTGAACTTAATAAAAATTAAAAACTTCTGCTCTTCAAAAGACACTTTTAAGAAAATGAAAAGGCAAGTCATAGACTGGGAGAAAATATTCACAATACGTATGTCTTACAAATGGCTCAGACATATAAATAACTATCACAACTCCATAATAAGACAAACAACACAGTCAAAAACAAGCAGAAGGTTTGAATAGACACTTCACAAAAGAACGCATACTTTATGCTTCCATTTACATGAAAGTCTAAAACAAGTAATCTCAGCTCAGTGGTTTCTTGGTAGCAAGGATGAGAGGATTGATCTCAGAGGGGCATGAGGGGACTTTTGGGGTGATAGAAATGTTCTATATCTTGACTGTGATGGCAGTCACACAAAAGTCATAGAACTCTACATTTTGAATAGGTACATTTTACTGTATGTAAGTTATGCCTAAATATAATTTACTTTAAAAATACAAAAATAAAAAAGAAGGTGATAATGTATTCTTCTCTACCAAGTCTGTTTAAGTATTTGCAGTGTTTATTATCTCTTGTCTTATGTAGAAAATAAGATTCAGTGTATTCTGCTTTGTGGAACAAATAATCTGTGTTGAAATTACCCAAGTCTTAAAAAGCAAAGCCATTGATAGTTTCACATTGAGGAGTTTTAGACCATTTCATTCTTTTTAACGTTTTTGGCTGTGCATTTAATATTTACTTTGTCAGTTTGCCCTGTGCCCCTCAAAAGTCATACGTTGAAGTTCTACCCTCAGAATTTCAGGATGTGACTGTTTTGGAGATAGTCTTTAAAGTGGTAATAATTTAAAATGAGGTCACTAGGATGGGCTCTAATCCAACATGACTGGTGTCTTCACAAGAAAAGGAAATTTGAACACAGATACTTGTAGATGGAAAATGATGTGAAAACTCAGGCAGAAGATGGCCGTCTACAAGACAAGGAGATAGGCCTTAGAAGGAACCAGCTCCTCTGACACCTTGATCTTGAAATTCTAGTCTCCAGAACTTTGAGAAAATAAGTATCTGTTGTTTAAATTCTGCAGTCTGTGCTACTTTGTTATGGCAGACTTTACAAACTAACACAACCTATCCCTGTAGTTAAATTCAGTACAAATAGAAACATCATTGAATAAGCAGAACTATATTGTGTTTTCCCATTAATTTGATGCTTTAGTTTATCCCCAATGACTCTGAAGGAGGAGGAATGCACACTGAGAAATACATATATTCTCAGTTTTACAAATCAATGAAGCTAACTTCATCTCCAGTTACTATTTTCAGTGTCACTGTTCATGTCAAGTTATGACTAATTTGAAGTGTGTCTCTCTCTAAGAATATCCAAGCTTTTTGAGTGAAGAAATCTGCAACCTCTCTATTCAACATTCTCAGAACTTCTTTGTCTCTAGTCTAGTAATTGACACACCTGGATCAATCACAGAACATTATTTAGTGCCCCTTTAAAATTAAGAGACCATTCTTGGCCAGTGTCTAGTAGTGCTGGTCTGTCACTGACTGTGGAAAGTGAGGGCTTGTCACAGACTCAGCCTACTGTGGAGTGTAAACTCAGTTTCACTGCCTTCTCCAGTTTGAGAACAGATCATCAGCTTTTGTTGGAAAACAAACCATCCTGAAACTTAGTGGTTTAAACGGATAAACATTTATTTAGCTTATAGTTCTGGGTTGGACTCTGTTGAGTGGTTCTTGCAGCCTGGGCGGAACTCTTCCAAGTATCTAAGGTCAACTGGCAAGTTGGCTGTAAAGGTCATCCTCAGCTACGTTCACTGGCCTCACAGCCTCAACAGGTCAGTGGAGGCTACTTAGGTAGCAGAAGTGAGTTTCCAAGAGAGGATGTGAAATGTTCAAGCCTCTTAAGAATGAATCTCAGAAATAGTACAGCTAGACCAGATTGAAGGGGTGGGAAGAGAAACTCACTTCTTGGTGGAGGAATGAAACGGGACAATGCACATTACAGAGTGTGGATGCAGGAAGGTAACTTATCCTGGCCATCTTTGCCATCTACTGCAGAGAGTATAAAGTACTCATCATCTGAACAGCAAGGCTAGTTTACCGCCTTAAAAGCGAGTAAGTTTTTTTTTAGAAATAAAATAATTGTTCACATTCCACAATGAGTCACAATGCCACTTTCTGACAGTCACTTAGCTCAAAACCTTGCCTTATGACTAAATGTTGTTATTCTTGTTTTTCAGAGGACCTGGTCTATGTTTCTAGCTTCTTGAGTTAATAATAACCACAGCCATCACTGATTGCATGCCTCATGCCAGGCACTGAGCTAAGTAGCTTACCACATGAGCTCATTTCAGTTGTCATTCTCAGGGGAGCTGGTGGGAAGGCTTTAAGAGGCCAACGCTATGACAACCCTCTCACTGCCCGTGGGATTCCTCCTGTTGTGCCCAGTCGTCTGGGTGAGCTGTCTTGGATGACAGCCTGTAGATAACCATTTAGGTATGTTGTCAGCCTAGCTATCTCACAAAACTGACTCGATTTAAATTGTCAGTTTCCCCTGGCTGAGACATCAGAAGCTCATTAAAAAATATTCTCATCCTTTCCTGGTATTTGCTCTATAATTGATACAGTTGAGTTTTAGCACATTGAGTAGAGCTAGAAGTTCAGCTGTTTCTTTTTTTTTTTTTCTTTTCTCCTCCTCAGTCCTTGGCAACATATTATCCTCAGAAAGCAGGAAGAATAATAACACCCTAGCTACTTTCTATTCATTAGTAATTCAGTTTTCTCTTTAAAGCAAATCAACATGGTTACATATGTAGTATAGTATGGCAGAAATAATTACTAAAAGACCTACAGATTGTTGACTTGTAAAAGGTGATTCTGATATATACAGTGGGCTATTACATTCAAGATCCTGAATGAGGGGTATGAAACTGTAGATAGCACCCTGGCACTTCTTCAGTCATTGGTAACTCAAATAGCTGGTAGTGGCAGGGTGGTGGAGACCCACTAAGCAAAACATATTATACAGCCTGATTATGATTTTTTATGTCACTGTACCTACACAATTTGCCACATTCAATTTCCCTGCATATTCAGCACCTATTTAAAATATTTAGTAGTCTAAGGATGCCAGCAGAGCAAGAAGATCAAGTCAAACACTGAATGACCTCTCACCAACTTGTTATGCCATGCTTTGGCAGCAGAATTACAAAGATGATAGTAGCTGTTTTAATAAAGCATGGTGACATAGCCTTTGGTCTTAACAATGCTAAGAACGTTATACCAAATTGTTCATAACACTTTATGTTTAAATAACACTTGGTATTATACAAGAAGCTCATTTATATTGTCTAATTTTATCCACACAACAACCGCATGGGATAGATAGTCAGTTATAAACTCCCATTTTAGCAATAAGAAAACTAAGATCCAATAGGCTGAGTGCCTTTCTGCCATCCCAGGATTAATACATGCCAGGATGTACAGAGGCTAGAGCACAGAAACTGGACTTATTCTACTGGCATTCAACTTGGGGATTTGCCACTTTCAAGCTGTATAAATTATATAATCTCTCTATGCCTCAATTTCTGCATCTAATAGCCCCCTACTAGCAAGGCTGTTCTGAGGATTAAAGATGTGACTATACTGAAGTTCTTAAAACACATAACACATAGTTAGTTCAATAAAAGTGTTAGCTATCATAATAATTCTCTGTTCTTTAATCTATCATGATAATTTTCTGTTCTTCCCTAAATCAGACCTTATGAAAATTTTATAAACACATTTGCTCAAAACAATAGCTACTGGTGATCAATCATTGAACAATTCATCAAGGATTTCTCACAAGAAAATGATTCAAAAGAGGAGACAGCAAAGTGGGGACACATAGATATAAACTTTTTGGACCCAACACATTAAAACATTAATTAATCGACAACATTTAAACATTCATAGATTTCAGACAAAACATACATTTGTCTTGCCTTGCATAAAAATTGTAAGAGCTAGGGACACAAAGCCATATTCTGCTTGAATTGAACCACAGTTTCCCATCCCTCAGTCTTTCACATGGACGTGTGTTTTTCACTCTGACCTCCATTGCCGTGTTGTTACTTCTGGCCCACTTTGCCCACATTGATGTTATCTCCTTGGCCCCTGTAGCAAGTTGAATTTATAATTTTTCTCTAGAAAATAGAATATTCAGGATAACATTCTGATGATGAAAATCTAGAAAAAGGGGCAAACAGTTGTGAAGCTCAGACCATGGTCTTCTGGAAGAATCAAGGGCATGGAACTTTAGATTCCCTGCTTAGATTTCTAAGTTATTCTTTATTTGACTTCTATAGCACCAAATTCATTCTTTAATTTGTGACCTAATTTCGTTGTGGTTCTCATCAGTGTTTCTTCTTGCAATTGTGATGACAGAGAACGATGTTTTAGAAATAGAATCATAAATAAAACTGCAACTACATGTACTTTTGGTCCCCTGAGGACTCCTTCTTGGGCACTAGGCACTTATAAGTGACAGTTATCATTAGCCTCTGTGCTGGTGATCATATGGCAAAGAACTTAAAACTTTATTTTTGGTCCAGCACATGACCTCAAATGTCAAGACATGTCCTGCTTCATAAATGTAAACTTCATGAAAACTCCAGCCAATTGCTACTTTTATCACTTCTTAAGGAACAAACCAAAAAAACAAACAAAAAACTCAAGGCTTTTAAATAAATTAGATATCCAACAGGTAATTGTGTATGATGATAAAAAAATGTATGCAAGATAGAAATGATTTCAATAGAGGTCCCTGGCTCTCATTTTATGTGTTTCCTTTTTGACCTATGTTGCCTAAGTAGAAGTTTGGGAACCACCCCCTAAATGCCTTGCAAGAGAGTCTACTATGGGCAGAGGAATTCACTGACAACCATATGAGAAAGTATGTTACATTTAATTCTTAGGATAAGAACTTTCCAATGAACCAACTTTTTGATGACCTACTGGATATTATATTTACAAGTGGGTGTATCACTTTTACCTACATTTGACTATTTTTTCTCCTCCTTAAAAGAATTCTGGCTTCTGTGAATTACAGAATGGGCCAGCCATGCTCCTCCTAGTTGCCAAGAGTCATCTTAAATTCTTTCCTCTAATTTTTGGCACATGGCTGCATCCTAGAGGTTAAGTCTCTAAAATCTATATTTTACTTATGCCCAACGTCCCAGGCCCTAGCTCAGAATCTCTTGTCTCTTACATGATTGTGACATGCCAGCCTTTCTGCTTCACATACCTTTGCTCTTCAGTCCATCAAGCTTATCTGCCAGATGTCGTCCTGAAATGCAGAAAATAACCACGCTATGAACACATTCAGTCGTCTCTTGTTACCTATGATATAAAACTACATCTCAGGATGACAGTCAGTGGTTCTTAGATATGGTCCTATTTTATTTGCTCAGCTTCACATTCTATTTCTTTCATTTACTCATCGCTTAACAAGTGTTAACTAGACTTATTGTGGTAATCATTTCACAGTATATACAAATATCTAATCATTATGTTGTACACCTGAAACTAATATAATGTTATATGTCAATTATATCTCAATAAAAAACGTTTATTGACCATGCCCTATGTGTCAGGCATTGCCTAGGTGTTTGGAATAAATTAGTGACTAAAACAGGCAAAAATCACTGTCTTCATGGAGTTTATAAGTAGAAAACTGTGGCTACATGACATCTATTTTATAAATAGTCTTATTGGAACACAATCACACCTATTAGTTTCATATTGTCTAGGCTGCTTTCCCATTACCACTGCAGAGTTGAGTAGTTGCCATAGAGACCACCTGTAGGATTTATAGAAGACAAAGCAAACCCCAAAGAAGAGCACTTCAGAGCCCAAGATATTTACTATATGGCCCTTTACAGGAAAAATTTCAATGCATGCTTACAGGTGGAGGAATAGCCACACCGCCTTGTCTCTATTCACAAAATTCCCATTTTCCTCTGTGCATATTAAAGTCTTATTCCTCTTTCAGGGCCCATTTCAAATTTTCTCTTCATTATAAAGCCATGCTGGGTTTGCTCAATTCAAACTTGCCTTCTTTCTGTTCATTCCAACACTTAGCCTTTCTTTTATCTTTTGCTATCTGAAATTTCACTTCTAGATATGGAGCTCTGGGACCACAGACTACGACTTATTCATTTTACCTCTACTTCAAACAGACTAGGGGATACTCTGTACCCCTAGAAATCAAGTGCCCCAAATTTCCCAGTGAGAACCTGGAATTTTCTATTACATGGAAGTCAATCTAATTTATTATTATTATTTGCAGACTCTGTTTCTCTGGACTGAACATTGTTCCCAGATGGGACTGTGCTGTCCAAGCCTGAGGCACTAATTGCAGATCTCTTCCCAGTCGGATCCCATATTGGCTTTGGAACTCTGCAAAACCCTCAATATCCTTCCCAGGGATTGCTGGATTCATCCCCAGGGAGTGATCAAGAGGACCCCTCTGCTCCCCCAACTGGTGCAAACATTCTACCATTTAAAATCAGTTTATTTATTTTGTTTATGTATTTATTTATCTATGTAATTTTCTCATTGGCTCAGCAATGAGCCCATTTATTCTTTCATGCTTATATGATTGTTAGATAAAAGCAGAACTAGACCTTGGATTCCTGAAGATAAAAGGACTCATCAAATTAGTGCAGCAGATGTGTGTTCTTGGTCAGAGCACCTTTCTGTCTCTAAGAAATTTGTTTTTGTTTCGCAAATGAATAGGTCCCTACATGCTTAATGACTTTGTAAGCTCGGAAAAGCTTCTCTGAAAGTATAATTTGTAGGATTTATAGAAGGGAAAGCAAACCCCAAGATGTCATTAAATTATTTTTCCTTTCTAGAAAAATATGGGAAACTTGAAGGCATTCAACTCAGCTTCACAAATGGTTTTCGAATGACATTTGATTCACAAAGGTCTTGTGAGCTATTGAAGAGTGTGTTGGCTTTATTAATGCTTAGGGCTCTGCCCTGTCCCATCTAGTGACTGCCTTCTCTCCCAGTGATTTCCATAGCTTAATGTTGTGAAAACACAAACTCTGGCTGCAGAAGACATACTCAAGAGTTCCCACAGAGGCAGTGGTCCATGACAACCTTCAGATAATCTTGCAGCAGAATTTTTCTGTGTTTTCTGAAATGCTTGTAAGTTTCTTACAAACAATTACACTGACTCTACAGCGGTCCAAATTGCCTCTTAGAAGAGCTGTAACAACCAAACCAAGAGCTATGTATGATCATTTTGGTTACAGAGACAAACGTATTCATGAAAGTGAATCAAGCAAGTAAAGGAATTGAGAAGCTAAATGATATGTATGATACAGTTTCCAAATCAATATCTTGTAGAATTGGAACACAGTGACAAGGGTTGACTCACATATGTAGCAATAACTTCTTTAAAATATTTTCTAAGCTTATCATCTTTTGTATGTAGATAGAACATGTAAGTATAAAAGAGAAATCACCCATATTGCATAGAATTTTAACTTCTAATTTTTATAATTGATCCACATTTTTTGCAAATATGACAGAAGAAAATATTTAATTTATTACCTAGTGGTTATATGGACCCCAATCCTGCTGGCCATAGAATACAGTTTAGTGTCTCAGTGACAGTGTGAATATTACAAACAACCCCATGTGCAGGTGTTATAATCATTGCCAACTAGTTTTCTAATATCATTCTTTCCTTCATATTTATTTTCCAGTTTAACTGAGTCTCTCATAGTATGCTGATATTATTGTTTCTTTTATTTTTATATCCTAATCTAATTGAATTTTTGTATAAGATGCCTTTCTCTTCCCCACTGGCTTTGTTATGAGCTGAATTGTGCTCCTCCAAAAAAGAGATGTGCATGTTGGAATGTGATTTTCTTTGGAAGTAGGGTCATTGCAGATGTAATTAGTTAAACTGAGGTCATACTAGAGTAGGGTGGACCTTTAATCTGACATGACTGGTGTTCTTATTAAAAGGCCATGTGAAAAGACAGGGGCACAGGGAGGTTGCCATAGGAAGATGGAGTGATGCATCTAGAAGCCAAGGAATGCCAGAGCTCATCAGCAAACCACCTTCAGCCCAGGCAGGAGCTAGGAAGAGGCAAGGTGAGATTCTCCCACAGGATTCGGAGGGACCATGGCCCTGCAAAAACCTTGATTTGAGATTTCTAGTCTCCAGAACTTTGACAAAATAATTTATGCTGTTTTAAACCACCTAGTTTGTGGTACGTTGTTACAGCCATCCTAGGAATCGAACACAGGCTCCTAGGAATTCTCCCGTTGTTCTTTTCAGTCCTGCCTTCCACTGGCCTCCAGCTCCACGCTGTGCTCTGCCCAGGAGACTGACCCCAACAAGGACAGTCGAAGCACTCAACCACCCTCTGACTTCCAACTGGGTTTGGCCAGTGGGGACGCAGGCAGGAGATTAGAGGGAAGGGTATTTATTCAGGTCAGGTTATTTATTGCCTGAGTTCTCTGCCTGTGAGGTTTCTTGGGCTCGCTACGTCTCTTGACTCAGAACCATGGGTAAAATACATTATTATTTAATATGTTACACAAAACCGATGACAGAATAGAAAGGCTTAATTGTCTCAGTACTCAGTCTCTTCTCATGTTGGTTTCTCTGCACTTGTCTCCTATTCCAGGTTTTCTCTGGGTTCCAGGTCCTGCCCATCTCCTAGGCTCAGAGCTGCGCTGCTCCACTGGCACCAGCCCTGTGCCATTGCATCAACCATTGTGATTCCCTGCGCTCCACCCGCATCCTTGTCAACAGGTCCTTCTGCAAATATTGCTTGATTTATACTAACTTGAGTGACGACAGCTGCATTTCCTCTGGAGACCCTTCCATCACATTGTCCCTGTATCAGAGGTATAATTGAAACATGTGTACCGTTAAATATCTCTTCAGTTTCCTCTCATAAACTTTCCTTCTCCTCTATAGTCATCTGCCAAATTTGGGGATTCCTGCTCGAGAAGATTTCAGGCCAGTTTCCCCTGGAGTCTAGTCTGGGAGGGTATCTGAACGAAGGAGATCTGAACAGTTTTGCTGATGGCTAACGCTGGAGGGAGAGGTCCTATCAATAGCTACGACCACAGAAACAGTAACAGAGGGTCCACACCGGGAACTGATGGCTGACTCCTTTTAAGAACAACCGGGTTTGTGGCATTTTAACTTGCCCTAGTCCTATTTACTACTCTCCATTTCCATGGTAACCTTGAAAAATCATAGCTTACATTTGTGGTGAAAATCAGTAGACTGACGGTCACCAAAAGGAGCAGAATGGTGCTGGAGCTTCTTAAAAGTCTAATTTTCAGGAAAATGTCCTTATCTGTCCTAACCCATGGTTCCCAGGAAACCTCCTCTCACAAGACTGTCTGTATTTGACTTGCCTCTTAGCTTTCCCAGTGAAACGATCATTTTCTCTGAAGGCAAATGTCAGAAAAAAATCAAAACAAAACAAAAACAGGCAGTTGATTAATTTCATGTCTGCTTGAGGTGGTAGACAGCTGGAGCAAACAAATGAACTGAAAAGCTTAAAAGGGAAAGTTGGGAAGTGAGATGTCCATAGGGACTTTGATAAGCTCTGAAATTATTCCAAAAATCTAGAAGGCTGTGTGCATACCCAGGGCTGTGCTCGTGCACAGATCAGTGCACGTGCTAAGCAAAGTCCTGAGCAGGTGCCAAGCTCCCATCTCTGGTTGATCTTGAAACTGCCCAGGCAGGAAGCAAAGGCTAAGGCAGAGGTGCAGACTTCCAGGTTAAGCCTTGAAGACATGTCCCAGCACCCACACAGAGCTGCTTGGTAAATAATAGTAGACTTATTGGTTACAAGCATTTAAGGAAATCTCTGTCTAACCATTAACGGAACACTAATCTAATTGAGCAGAGACTTTAGTGGCCACACGTGACAAATAATACAGATTTAGATAGTTCATAAAATTCTCTAAGACAATAACAACTGTAACAAACAGCTAAAACAAAAAATTCTGGGGAGATGTGAGAATTTGATTTCCAGATTTTTCACGTTATGTTATTTAAAATATCTAGTTTTCAATTAAAAAATATGAGGCATACAAGGAAACAAGAATGTATAAACCACACATGAGGAAAGAAATAATTGATAGAAACTGTACTTGAGGAACACTATAAGTTGGACTTTAAGTGAGCTGCTTTAAATATGCAGAAAATACTACAATAAACCATGTCTGGAAAAGTAAATATAATAGGAGATGACGTTTCACAAAACGGAGAATATAGATACTGAGATAGAAATTATTTTAAAAAAGAACTAAATAGAATTTCTGGAGTTGAAAGATACAATAACTGAAAAGAAAGATTCACCACAAGGGCTCAAAAATAGATTGCTTCAGACAGAAGAAAGAATCAAGAAGCAACAAACTTGCTGATAGCTCAATTGAGATTATCCTGTCTGAGGAATAGAAAGAAAAAGAATGAAGAAAAATGAACAGAGCTAAAGGACCTGTGGGGCACCAACATATTGCATAATGCGAATCCCAGAAGGAAAGGAAAGGGAGATAAAGTCAAAAAGAATATTTGAGAAATAATGGCATAGTCTTCCCAAATGTGATGAAAAATATTAATCTTTATATCCAAGAAGTTCAATAAACTCCAAATAGAATAAATTAAAGAGATCTGCCTCTAGACATTTCATAATTCAACTTCTGAAAGCCAAAAACAAAGAGAATCTTGAAAGCAGTAAAGAGAAAAGTGACTCAATATGTACAAAGGAATGCTCATAAGACAGCTCCATCAACTTCTTAAAATTTAAAACTTTTGATGATGATTTGTAATTTTACATTTGCCCAAAGAGACTAATGTTGCTTTCAGTTAAGAGAGAAAGATCTTCCTCACAGAGATTTTCAACAAGTAAGCTCCTCTGCTAATACCCGTGCAGCATTTAGAAGGTGGTTCCCAAATTTCTACTTGGATAATAATAGTTTAAAAAGGAAACAAAATGAGTGCCGGGGCCCTCTGTGAAATACACAGTGGTATGCAATGGTATTTTATATAAATGATATTTCATCAATACCAATTACCTGTCAGATATCCAATTTCTTTAAAGAAGAAATGTAAAATTGTAAAACTGTAAAATGATAGTGATAAAAGTAGCAATTGGCTGGAGTTTTCATAATGTTGCCAAAAGTATAAATCTTGACGACCTAATGAATACATTTGAAGAAAAGGGAGCCAGAAAAATCTTATGGTCAATTAATACATTAATAAAGTCTTTTTGTATCATATAAATTATGACAAAATTCTGTTTACAATTTACATTCATATATCACTATTACTCTATTACGTTTTGTAAGTAATAAAACATTTTAAAGGAAAAATTTTTACATTTTAGCACCTTTAACTGCACTCTTTTCCCCTGCTTTTTAAACAAGGAGTCTCAAATTTTGTTTTCCTTGAGTCCTGCACATTATATAGTTGGCCTTGGGCAGGAAGCACATGGTTTAGAACCTGGCCTTAAAATGGTAGGGCACCCCTTTTAACTTAAAAAAAATTATATTTTTAAAGAAATAAACATGTCATAAATGTCTGAATAGACTGGACCCTTTATACTTGATCCAATCTAGCTTTTGGAAGAAATGTCATCTTTCTGTTCTCTAGGCTATAGCTGCAAATGCTGTAGGGCAAGGCTCTTGGTGCTGGGGGGTGAAATCAACCAAAGCCCAGAGGTTCTGAACCAGGTATGAGGTATGATACCAGCACCTTGTACAGAGAAAGGCTTGGAAATATGAGCCTGAGGGGCACTGCAGGCATGTGTTGGTGAAGGCCAGGGAAGTTATCATTTCTAAATGTTCAGAAGTGTTCAGTGCTTCACAATAAAAATGTAACTTGCCCCAAATGCCAATAATGCTCCAGATGAGAAAAGATTTTTAATCTTTCTTCCTGCCCAGCACTATCTTCTCTCTCTCTGCCACTCAGTAGCCCCACGTGGTGCAAACCACATCCAGGAAGATCCATTACACAGATTTATTTCACTCAATATAGTATGAGAAATAGACTCAGCCAACTTTGGCCGGACACATAATAGCACAGGGAGATTTCAGTGTGAATTGGTTAAGAAAACCAAAATTTCCTCATATCCAATAGGGTCTTCACTGTTTCTGAAGCTTGTGCAAGGTGGAAGGAGAGAGCAAAGGCTTTTGATGCCATTCCATGCAATTTACTATGTGTACAGAGAATCAAAAGATACATTTCATTAACTATGACCTGAGAGAGCAAGGGTACACTAGAAATATATGCTAAGTGCTAGTGTTGTCTGGAACACTAACTTTTCATGCAGTCAGCTGTTTCACTTTTCTTCTTGAAGATAGTTATTTGTCATTCTGCTATTGCTGTTCCAATTGGCAAAGCTGGCATACTTATACGCCATTATCTATAAAGTTAGGATTGGCCAGAGAAGGCAGCAGAATCTTACAAAACTATCTATTGCTACCAGGATGGCATAGACATCTACAATTATGACATTTAATACTTGAAAACATTTCCTTCAGAATTATACAGATTGTTCAAATCTTCAAACAGACGAGCAAAACAAATTGGAAGGGCAAACATGAAAAATCAGTTATTTTCTCCATGTGTGTGAAATTACTCTAGATTGCTAAAATTTAACATCAATTTGCAATTTATGATAAAGACCTATTCGTTTCCTCTTCTCTCCAATAAGATGCATCTTATGGTTTTTTTGTCAATAAATTCAATGCATTTGGAAAAATACCCAGATGGTTTAATTTCTTTAGGGAAGTGTATGTATCTAGGATAACGTTCACAGCTGCTATAGAATGTATTTCTTCACTGAGGCTACCACCTGATGTTCATAACATAAAACTGGAACAAAAAGTACAGAAGCAAAGAATTTTTAAAAATGAAAAAGATTACAGAAAAACTAAGATTATCACTATGTTCTCTTAGAGAAAAGTGGAATAATCTAACTCTAAGATTGAAGCACATCGTTAGTGCCAGATCAATGCAACAGAGAAAGTGCCCAATAAACCTCAATTCAATGGACTGAAGAGAGAGTGATTATGCATTTGCATTTAAAGAAGTGGTGTTTGAAGCTCTGTTTTTTGGCCTTAAATAGCACTGGGTGCAGTCTTGCCAGCCAGTGGAGTTGGAAAATCTTCGAAAAATCAATGCACATAGAAGTCATTCATATTACGTTCTAACTTAAAGATTCACCAGGCATGATAATTATTTAAAGACCTTAATTTTCTAATTTGTCAATGACATTATTTAACACCTACTGTGTGTTTTACATTGAACTTGATATGAGAGAAGTGCAAAACAGGCATAGTAGCTGTAACCTACTATTGTCCCTTCTTGCTTCAAATTTTTATGTGTCTGTGTTAGAGTATTTTTCTGGACTGCACATGCTTCCTCTTCTTTATACATATCTGAATTCTATTTATCATTCATTGGGCAATTCAAACACCCAGTCCTCTACATAAGAATCTGTGACCAGGAGTTATCTTTTTCCTTTCTGAACCAACATTTTCTATTTTTCAATAATGTAGATGGGCATGTATGTATCTATGCATCTACGTATGTATGTATGTATCTATCTATCTATCTTTCTATCTATCTACTTTCAATCTGTGTCTGTCTTTAATTTACCATTTATTGCAAACCTGCTAGGTACAAATTTCTTTGCTCAATGCTTTATAGCAAACACTGATACAGTGCATAGTATGTATCAGAACACTATGAGGTTGGTAATATTATTACCCAGCCACATCTTACTTATGAGTAACTTGAGGCACAGAGACATAAAGTGTCTTACCCAAAGTCATTTAGTTGGTAAATAGTAGAGCTGAAATTTAAACCTAGGCTATTAGACTCCAGGGTCCAAGCTGTTAATCAGTATGTTGTATGTTTTTTGCATTATCTTCTTTCATTCCTACAACAATCCTGTAAAGAACGAAATACAATCTTCATTTAACAGATGATAAAAATCAGGCCTATGGTCATGCACGCTAACAAATTATCCTGCCTGTGGTTCACAGATACTGATGGAAGACAAGAGACTCCTAGGTTAGAGACAAAGGACTTTATTACTCACAGTAATAATAGTAGCCAGAATATCAGGGTTTTTTATTTGTGTGCCAGTTCCCTAAGCCCCAATTCTAACAGGGCGAAAGGAAGAGAAGCAGGTGACTATTTCACATGCAGTGGACAGCATTATAAGAGGGGGACCCTGAGCTTGGGAACCCAAATCTTCTACAACAGGAAGTAAGCATGCCTGTCCTTTGTCCCAGAGGAAGACATGATCTCTGTCTTTCAGGGCTGTCTATAAACATCAGTAAAAGGAAAGTACAGAGCACAGAATGCAGTGCCTCTGCTCATAAGATATGCAGAAATGGGAGACCCATAGAGAATTTATTCTCAACAAAAGTCACACAGCTAGTGAATAGAGGAATTCCAATTTGAACCTGAGTTATATAACTCCTGTACTTTCTCCAATGATTTAAAACTATTGACCCGTTTGCTCCAGAGCTTAGTCCTTCCATAAGAGGATGGACTCTGGAACACATTATAACAAGTTTAAAATTCATAGTTATAAAACAATAAGTGAATAAATCTAATTTTCTTTATTTGTTTATAAATGAATTCATTACAGTTCATGAGCTCCTATTCAACATAATAGTTGAAAGTTTAATATAATAAATCAGGGTGACTCAACCATTTCCACTTTTAAATTGGGTTCTATTGGATAAATAATCAAATTCAGAATTCTTCTCTTCCCACTTTTCTTCACTCCTCTCTGGAGGATATGTTTCCAGTTGATCTATATATTGTCCTTACATCTGAGAAGAGATGCTCTTATCCGCGTGCCATCCTTTTTCCTCACAGAGCTTGCAGTGAAGCTCATCCCAACTATCCTGGTGGGTGTCATAAGCTAATAGTCCCTGAAGTCTTGCTTACCATTCCTGGAAGGACAAAGAATCTGCTGTTGCTGTCCATGGTTCTGGCCTGACTTCCATCCAAGACCTATTTCAGTCTCCCAGCACTGTCAGTTTAGCCTTCTTTTATGGCTTATGTGGCATGCAGGACCTGGGATTTCTTTTTTAAACATGTAGATTTTTCATTAATCTATCTGGATTTCTGTTAGTGTATATTAACCCTTTCTTTCCAACTCTGCTTTGTAGCCAGAACCCAATAATCCTAGGAATGTGAAGAACTGGATCCTTTCTCTAGAATTCAGACTGGGCCCAAATCTTAGGCCTACCCTCTCCTATCTCCCTCTTCCAGTTGATTGTGAAATTCTTATTTCCCTTTAAATAAGAAGATGATTTTTACTTTTGTTAAACTCTGTGACTTATAATATAAATGCTCTGTGCAGTTTTGCAAGAATTTTCTTCTTGAAACCCACAAAAGATTGGCTTTTCCAAATAAAAACCTTGTTTTTAATATTATTCTTTGTCATTTATCATTCATTCATTTATTCATGTATCCAATTATTTAGTATAGATTTACCAAAACTATGTTCAGCACAATTGTCTTCTTTGTTCAGTGTCTTATTTACCCTCCCTCTGAGTCATTATTGTAGCAAATACTCAATAATGCACTAATAGTATGGTGCTAGGAAAGGAATAAATAGGGTAAAAGGAATGAAAAAAAATTAACTATTAACCTTATGCAATATTTTAAAATGCAAATTAAAGACCAAAAGTTTAAAATAAACATTCTAAAAGACGTTAAATAATGTATTCAATATAATTAGATATGAATGAATAGCAACAAAATTTTCTCTGGTCCAGAAAATTTCTCTCTTCTTTGCAAACATACTTTGTTTTTTATTTACCCTAAACGTTTATGCACCAGAGGTTTTCTCCTCTTTCTATGCTATTTAAAAAGCTAAGCACCAAAAACTGCTTCAAGGACATTTAAATCCTACTTCCATGACTACTCAAGGTAGAAGAGACCAATTCTATTGGGGTTTCCTGCACCACAGCTTTCCAACCAGTATTGGGGAGTACAGAGTGTGCCATGAGTAATTGCAGGAATACTCAAGATATTGATCCCCTCAACCCTTTGGATGTCCAGATGTGAAGTGGATTGCTGGAACCTCCAGGCTGGTCACATCTGGATGTGCAGAGTTCTCTGTTTACACCAAGGTATCCTATAAATATTTTTTCTATGTGTAACATGATGGCAAAAGGACTTCTCTATACCAGGTCTTACTAATAACACATGATGTAATTGTGTAGTTACATTTTTCATGGGAATATTTATTACTACCCCAGCTGTATTGTATATAGTAATGGTTTTGTCAGTATCTTGTGCATGACAAATTTCCAACAATATTTTTAATGGGAATAAAGTCTATTTATAGATAAAAGTAAGCCTTGAATTAGTTCTCAAAAGTTAAATGGAAGACAGTCTATTTTCCAGACAGGTATCTATCTATGTATCAACTATGTATCTATCTATGTATCTATCCCTATCTATCTATCTATCTATCTATCTATCTATCTATCTATCTATCTATCTATCTATCTATCTAACTATCTATCTATCTATCTATCTATCTATCTATCTATCTATCTATCTACCTATCTATCTACCTGGGATGTAACAGGGATATTTCAACGTAGTCTGCTAGGTCTGCTAGAGAATGTCTTGGTGGAAGTACAGAATCTCTGTTTAAAATGTTACAGATAATTTTGCTTTTGGGTAAATTAAAATCAAAATTCTAAAACTTGAAAAAAAAATGTTACTGAAATTTGGAAGTCTATTCATGAAAAGCGTTAAATACTAGACTAGACTAGAGAGCTTAATTTTATTTTTCAATAAACTGTAAGTAATTGAGAGTTTTTCTTTCTCATACTTGTAGAACTATCTTAGTGGATGACTATAAGGTATCTAGGAAAGGGAAGAAGTCGGTAGCAGTTTAGAGATTTATGCAATATACTGTGAGTGTTTGATGGAAGAAACCATGTCATATTCTACTTTCTATGATCAGAACTCTACATAGGACTATAAATGTATAAATATAGCTAGTGGCTATAGAAGTGAAAAAGAAATAAAATGCATGAAAGACACAATTGAGCAATACTTGGCAACAGTCTATGATGATTAAATGAGAAATATGAGAGAGGAGTAGATGATAGATTAAGTTTGAGAGACTGGAAAAGGGGTGATTGTAACAGAATTGAGTAACAGATCACTGTTTCAGCCTTGAGAGATGAATGTCTTTGGTTGGTGAGCAGGAAGAAGGCAAGTAAGAGAGACAAAGTAGAACAAATAAGAAGAGAAGACTTGAGTAATCCATGGTGTGTGTGTTAAAGAACCCAGACTAATAACCATTTTGGAGAGAGATCTAATAGAATAAAGTAAGAAAATTCCATTGTACTTCATCTTTTAGAGTGCATGAATTATCTAACAGAGAGCAGTGAGAGAACAGAAGCATTTATTATTATTCTCTTTGACGTTTCCAAAATAAATGACATTATATGGTATAGTTGAAGAAGCATCAAGACCAAGCAAAGGTTTTCCTCAAGAAATGTTACCTAAGTCAGTAAAATGGTTGAAAGGAAATAATGATTCAATTTTAAAACAAGGAGAGAATGAGAGAAACATCAGTGAAACTTCTCAGTAGAAAGTTTATTAAAATTACTGTTTTGGTTAGTTGGATGAATATGGAAGATAAGCAATATCTTTTTTTCTGGCTGGTTCTCACTATAGTGTTTAAGTTTTATGTCTTCTTCCCATTTGACATGGTAGAAGAATATAAGAACTAAGGGATTTTTTTATGAGTTTAGGTTATACCCAATAGAGTTAAAGTACACTTAAAATACACAGTGACTCACTCATCGCCACTAGAAAGAAAAAGCAAGGCTCAAGCTATATCTATAAAACCATCTAGTGCTTAAAGAGAGGACTATATTAAAACCACAAACTTTGTATGGAAAAGCTATCTTGGCATATCACAGTAAAACAAAATATCTACATAGTACCTTGGGAATTGCACAGAAAGTGCTAACAAATTTCTTCCAGGAGAGGAAACTAAAGAATACATTTTCTCAGTGACTCACACTGAATACCCTTTATTTATAATTTTTTGAATTCTAAGTCAGGCTGGTTATAAATCTACTGCTGTATGTGGATTTTTTTTTTTTTTGTATCTCAAGGTCAATACTTCTTATGTTGATGTTTATTCAGCTATGTCAGTTTTCAAGTCATTCACAAGGAAAAAACTATGAGCAAAGAATCCCTAGATTTTTAATGTAAGTTAAATATTGTTGTTTTGAAACTTAACATGAGGCTAGAGGCTAAATAACTATCCCCAAATCATAATGCAATGGAGACTACTTCTTCCTGAAAAGATATAGCCTCATTTTGCAGTTTCTGTTATGCAATGATTCATCTTTTATCCTAGTTAATCATGGTACAAAGTTATTCAAAAGAATTCTGGATCAACATGCATAGTATTATAAATCCAGGCAGGAGTTCAGAGGTTTCTACAAGAGATATCTATAATTATTGCTTAGACTGTCAAAAGCATAATAAAAGAAACTACAACTCTGAATAGCAGACATAAATTTCATATTAGCCTCATGGAATATATACAGATTAAATTCTAAAATTCAATTAATTCAAGGTTAAAGCTACATCCACATTTGAGGAAATTGTGAAGTGAGGCTCTTCATTATTTTGTACATCATTGAACACTATATTGGACTGTTAAAATACTACACTTAGTATAATACACCATAGCCTTTGAAAGGTACAAAAATGTGATTTTTGTTAATGCTTTATTATTTTAAAATAGGAATATTAAATACAAAAGTTAATCACTTGAGAATGTACAGAGAAAAAAGTAAAAAATCACTTCAAATCCACTACCAGAAATAATCATAGTTATTTCTTCTGCTTCAGCATCTCAATGGCTGCATACTATTCCATTTTATATCTGTACTGTGTTTCACTTAAATCAATTCCCTATTGATGGAATAGCTATATAAAATTTTCACTATTATGAAAGTAGTCATGGATAGCCTCTGTCTAAATCCCACTTGTGACATTTTCTTCCTAAGATACCCAAAATGGTGATTGCTGAGCATTTTGCATCTTGGTACATTTTTCAAAGTTTCTCAACAGAAAGATTATATTAACTTACACCCTCTTCACCATAACATGATCATACTCATTTCCATTAAAACCTTGACAATACCAGTTTGTCGAATTTTTAATCCTTTTTTAACACAGTAGGGGAAAAGTGTCATTTTATTCTTTATTTTTTCATATATTTCATTTTCATATTTGGATATGTTTTCAAATGCTTGCTGACAGTTCTGTTTCTCAATAAATTATCTTTAGCTTTGGCTCTTGGCTGAATGCAATACCTACTATGGTTATTGCTACAGTCAGCATATTTATTGGAACCCATGTGTCTATGGCATCCATTCACTCATTTGACAAATATTTATCAAGCAATTAGTATGTGCCAAATACTGAATACATATGAGGAATTCATCATAAAGCAGGAGAAATCCCTGGTCCCTGTCCTCAGGGAGCATGAAAGGTGACAAATGCACAATGTGGGCCATGGTGAAAAACACGGATTTTATTCTTGTTGTAATGGGAAGACACTGCAGGCTTTGTTTGTCTTTATTTTTTTAAAGTTTTTTTTTAAGTGGAGGATACCTATCTGTTTTATGTTGTCAACATAGCCATGACTGTCCATGGGACATTACTGGACGGTAGTATTCTCTGGCTCTGCCTAAACAATGGTGCTTTAGCAATAAAAAATATAGAACAGAGATTAAACCTACTTGGGCTTGTCTATATGTTCTTGAAGAGTTCTTTGAGTGGTCCAAGGCTTTTTTTTGTCAAATGAAAGAATGATGTATGTAATAGGATGTTAAAATTGAAAATGTTTGCCTTAGTTTTGGCAAACAAAGGAAACAAAGAAATGGGTACCAGGTATGACTCCACTGCAACATAATTGAACATTAGGAATTAGGTCATTTATGGAGAATTTGGCAAAGAGGAGGCCCAACTAGTCTTTTCTTTTTTTAAACTTTTGACCCTAACTTACCATAAATGAATATTTACAAAGTTGGAGAAATGAGGAAAGAAAACACTTCTTGCACAGAATTTCTTTTCTTCTCTCCTTCTTTCATAAATTGTTGTATTACAGAAGTTATTCAAATATACAGTTGAAAACTAGATAATAAGGACAAGCAAGAATGGCAAAATAAATATTATATTTCTACCATGCAAAGATTACCACTGTCAGTACCTTAATATACATCGTATACACATATATTCTTCCCCATATGTATGCAATTTTTAATTTATGTGGGATCATACCGTGTATTGTGTTTTAACCTCTTTTCAATCACTCTCCAACTTTCCATTTCAATAAATTTTTATTTTATTTAGAGCCTACACCATGTTCAAATGTTTTCATTTACTTCAAAGATATCTTTTATATCTGGTTTGTCCAAACATTGTCAACTAGAGCCCATTTCTTCTAGGTGTTAAATCTGTGTCAATAGTTCCATCCCTTTTTTATGTTACTAACTTGTTGAAGAGAGTAGACCTTCTGTATAATCTGGTAAAAGAACTTCTTTTGATGGAGTTAAATTTTGAGTTTTGTAGCATGATTTCTCTCTTTCTTATGATAGAGGGGAAGATGGTAATTTCCCCTTTCCTTCGTCATCTCAAGCCTGTGAGGGCCAGTGCAGGGTCAATATGTATTTCCTAGAGTTTGTGAACACAGTGAAATGATATCTGAATTTTTCTTGGGAAAACTCCAAAGCAAGAGACAACTAACTAGCTACCTTGTAACTGCAGAGTAAAGATGGCAGAAGTAGTAGTGATTTGCACTGCTACCAGTGGTGGGTCCAAGGGTCGAACATGTCTCCATACTAATTGTAGAGCCTAAGATGAGAACAAAAGATATCAAGGGACTAAGGGAAGGGTCAGCCATATGAGATGCAGAGTTCATACCACAGGAAGTACAGTTGCATATTTCCAGTAGGAGATTTCTGAGGAGTCAACTTCAAATATTCACTTACAATACATCACAACATAACAGTCAGGCAATATTTTTTCTCTACTTTACACGTCCTTTCCACCCCAATCATGAAAGAGCCAATGGCTGCCTAACGGCAGAAGACAGGAAGAGCCAAGATTTGGAAGAGGGAGAAAACTGGTGTTTCACGTTCATCTCTGCAGGGCTCCAGCCTGAATGAAGTCAGCCTGACAGGGGCAAGAAGGAAGCCTGGTGAGTAATGAAATTTGGAGTTTTCATTATTATAGATTAATTATAGGAATCATACAGCTTGTGTGACTTTGATTCTGAGAACTATTTGTTATCTAGTAGTGACCAGAATTGCAAATGGACCTACTTGAGATTACTTCATCAAGAAGGTTTAAAGGATTGGTGAGAACAATTAAAAATTGCTTTGTGATTGTCCCCTATCACATCCCACTTGTTCAAAGCACTATTTATGGCCAAATAGTTGCTTCATCCTTATAGAAAAATAATGAGAAAATAGGATGTGTTCCATTAGATCTCTTTTCATTTTATATGCATGTATCTCCTTGTAGTAAATGTCTCCTTTGAGAGTGAGCTTCTTAACTGAAACTATTAATTTTTATTGTCATCATGCAAGCTGATATTTATATAGCACTTGATAGTTTAAAAAGCACTTTCATATTCATTACATTTATTACCACACTTTTACTGACTGCACCCTCTCCAATATTCCTGAGTTACATCTCTATTATAACAGAATTCTCCATGTTTTCAACATATCTCATTATGTTGCCTTCTAGTGACATGATTATATAGAAAGGGTTTCCGAAATTAGAACCAAGTCATTATGTATTTTCAGGAGCACAAAAGAGACCATCAGACACTAGAATGTTTCACATGTGTATTTGGAAAGCAGACTATTCCATGGGCTGGATGTCATTTGGCCATTACCAACAGAAAAACATTAGAATGCTAAAGAACAAATAAAAGAAAAAAAAAAAAAGAAAGAAACAGACAAATGTCAAAAGGCTTCACAGACCATAAGACATTTTAGTAGGGACAGATCCAGCTTCTTTGATTCTGTTCAGCATATCGCACAACCAGAACCCTTAAAATGAAGATAAATGAAATGAAGAAAGAAGGGAAATTGATAGCTAGCAGGTTTCAATAAGAATAAATAATATTCATAGAACAGCAGTTCTCATTAGACATGTAAAAATTATGACAAGGTAAGAATTCTGTAAGAGGTAAAGCAACAGTCAACAATTCTCTCTTTTAAAACAATGACAAAGGACAGTCTATTTTCAGCATTAGTGGCTGTTTAAGAAAAAGGATTCCATTCTCTCTCAACAAAGACACTGAGTAGAAAGTGGAGAGTGTGAAGTCATAGTTTAGGGTCAGAATGTTAGATATTTCAGAAGAGGGAGTATAATTTTTTCATTGTAAAGAAAGAAATTCACTTCAGACAAGTGGTCTTTAACTACTCAATCGGTAGGGGTATAAGGCAAGAGCTACTGAAAAATACCATGTCTTTATTTAAGGACAGTCTGTTTAGAAGCTAATAAAAACTCCCAAAGTATCTCTATAGGGGATTTTGAAAAACTTCTCTATTCAGTATCTGTCAGGAGAGTGGCAGGAGTTTCAACCAACAATGGCTTGTTTGAAGGGGTCAGGAGTAGAAAGTCATTCCAGAGGCTAGGTGCTTATTGAAGTCAGAACAGCACATAAATACTCAGAATCTTTCTCACTGTTAAAAAAATGTGTGTTATGATTGGCCACAAATTCTTGCACTCATATCCTAATCCTTTTGTCTCAGGAGTCAAAATCATTCAAAGCTCACCTATAAACCTCTCATCGATTAAGAATTCAGTGTTAATTCCCATGTAGGTAATTAACTTACAGGTTGCTGGAATACACTCACAGTTTGTATCACTGTTGCATGTACATTGTAACTGAACACTTGATTGATAATAAGACTGATTCAGATGCCTAAAAGAGTGCATTTGGTATCCATCAGTGTATGGCACTAAACCAGGAATTGAGCAGAGGATTTAAAAACAATGCCCCATGCTTTCAGATCTCTAAAAATCTATACAAAGCTAAGAGCTATCAAAAATTTTAAAAATCCAGATCACCTTTAAATTTTGCATCTAAGTTTCAGGTAATGATTTCATTCTTTCACAGTGAAAATACTTTTGTAAACAAAAAAGAGAAATTAAAAATACATTTAGGAAGTAATTAACATCTTGTTTCTGCTCTCAACTATGACAAACTATGAAGATATTCTCTATTTTCCAGCCCCTCCTTAAATCTCTGTTCATTGAGACGATATGTATGGCAGATTGTATTTTCCAAAGATCTTTGTAAAAATACACTGCATGTATATATGGAATCTTGCACTTCCTGGACAAGAGGTGAGATATATTTCCTTCCCTTGAAACTGGACAGGGCATCGTGACTGCCCTGAACCACAGAGGACATCAGAACAGACATTAAGTGGCTTCTGAGACTAGGTCATAAAAATGCCATGCACCTTACTCTCTTAGGATATTTGCTCTTGGAATCCAGCAGCCATGCTGTTAGGAAAGCTAAACAATCCATGGAGAGACTCAGGTGAAAATATAAAAACAAATTAAATGTTCCCAAAAGGTTTAGAGCGTATATGGGTGGGTAGATAGATAGACAGTGTTAAAATAAAATAAAATGGGGACCAGGCTTGAAAATTCCCCAAGGAGACAAAACCTTTTAAACCACATGAGCAAAATTAAATCTACTTATTTCATAAACAGGTATGAAACTTAGGTCATTTCTTGTAAATGTCTCTGATAATCATAAACGAAAGTTAATTCATCTTCGTAAAATGGAATAGGATAATCACTTTTAAATAATTCCCTGCCGTCTGGAAACCCCCACTGTAATAACCGATCACTGTAAATGTTGAGCAACTTCCTCCTTTTTACTTTATAAGCCATCTCGCAATGGCACGCCCTTCGTATCCTGAGCTTCCTATCAGTTTTGCATTTGAAAGTCCCAGTTTGCAAACTGCTCCTATGTACACAATAAACTCTTGCTAATTGCTATTTTATTAACCAGGTAGTTAATTTTGCTATTTATGGAATTTTGACAAGCGATAGAAATAGAGATAGGTTATATAGAAATCGCCACATATAAAACTTCAAACTCCACAAAGGAAAAATATTAGTTTAAAAAACCAAATTGCTTTTCTCTTCTGGCTCTTTACCATATTAACTTCAATGTAAAAGCTTTGTTGTATAAACTGAAATATTTATACTGATATGACTTTTCAATAATAATCTAACTTTATACAAAACCAAATTTTTTTTTTCTTAAACTATTTCTTCCACTGTTCTACTGTCTGATCTTAACTACATATGCATCTGAACTCTCCAAACCCTTCGTCTGTGTCTATGAAAATACAAATTACTATTAAGTATAAAAAAATTTATTTATATAACATCTCTAATCTATCTCTATTTTTATCTCTATATAGGAATAGGTAGGTAGATAGATAGATAGACAGATATAGATACCATAAAATGGAACAATATATAATGATTTAAAATGATGAGAAAATTATACATTTATTTCCCAGAAAACAGTGGCTGTGTGCTATATATTTTCAAGTTAAAAAAAAAAAACAAATGGGCTATAAAACAGGATATCTAATATCTTCTTATTTTATGATAGGTAGAGATTGAGATATATGTAGATTTTTTTTAACATCTTTATTGAAGTATAATTGCTTTACAATGGTGTGTTAGTTTCTGCTTTATAACAAAGTGAATCAGTTATGCATATACATATGTTCCCATATCTCTTCCCTCTTGCATCTCCCTCCCTCCCTCCCTCCCTATCCCACCCCTCTAGGTGGTCACAAAGCACCGTATGTAGATATTTAAATACCTTGATAGATGAATATAAAAGTCTGGAATACGATACATCAAAATATCAACAGTGGTTGTATCTAAGAGGTAGTATAACAAATGATTTTGATCTTTTAGTATTTCTCTTACCTGTGTATTCGAATTTCTTTTCCAAGTAGCATGTCTTATTTAAAAATGTTATAAAATTATACAACCTAAGCTTTACTTCAAATGCTTTAGGCATTTTATTTGCTCATTCTTTTGCCCAATTCTGTGTCCATGATGCTAAAAAGCTAGAAGCACAGGTCTCTTAATGTAACTGGATTCTGGTAATATCCTTTAAAAATGTTCTTCTCTCAAATGTCTATAAATGCTTTTCGCAGGAGGCAGAGTGTGGAAAGTAGAAACCTCTTCTTTGCTAAACTAAAAAAGAACTATAGATGACTTCCTGCCTTGGAAAATGTTCCCCTTTCGCCCTGACTCTGAAGATATTTATTTGTGTTTCCTGTGTGATGTTATCAGTGATTTCTCAATAGCAGCTGCTGTTGTTCAATCCATAAACTTTAAACTTTATGGGGATTTAAAAAAACATCTCATGCTCACTCACAGGTTTGTTATATAACCACCAAGTTTATTGATTTTGATGTGTAGATAGGTGTGATTTATTTATCCCTTCTAATAGTTACTTTTTAATATTTTATTTTATAAAGAAAACTTCAGGAGGAGTCAAAAATGAACTGCAAAACCTTTCTTTTCTTTTACTAAGACCATCAGCTAACATCAGAAGACTTTCCATTAATATGTCACAGCCCTAAGTGGGGTAGTCACTGGAAAATACAACTTCTGTTCTGCCCTTTCCCACAATGTCCTCTCCTCTGTTACGCAGATGTTGTACACATAGGAAAAACATACTTTCCTCCCTAGGTTTGTGATATATATCTCCATGGTTGATGCCATTTTAAGGGACAGATTTCTAAAGGGCATGAATTTAATTAAATGTATTCTGGAGCAAAATGGGACAACTTTTTCTGTTTCACTGGATTTATGGGGTCTATAGAAAGTCAACCAGTTACTGCCTCAAAAAGCCAGTGGATCCTGTGTTCTCACTGTATACAAGTTTTTAGAATTTCTTTATGAATAAGATTATAATACCCATTAACTACTAGAGAACATTTGTTGTGTCAGCATGAAGAAGATATATTAAAACTGACAGAGAATGAAGGATTTAAATGGAAACACAGTAACTTTTAAATTTTCTTATTCTTAGAAAGATCTATGGGATTAAAACTCATAATGAAAGTTGTACTTAATTTACATTTTGTTTACATCTATTTGTTTGACTTAGCAAAACCATAACACAGGCTACATTTTATCTAAAATGTATATGCACACTTTTTCTCTATATGCTGAGTGAAAAAATAATTAACAGAACTCATGCCATTTAAAATTATTGGCTCAATATTTAAATTTTAAAACGGGAGTTCCAAGAACGGCCAGGGCTTCTGATCAAGAAATACTAATTTAAAGAGGAAAATAAGTGCTTTACTTTCCCGGAAACTTCTACTATGCAAGTCTGACCCTTTTTATTTTTTTTAAATTTATTTATGTATTTGTAGGCCACACAGAGCAGCTTGCAGAATCCTAACCCCAACCAGGGATTGAACCCAGGCCCTCAGCAGTGAAAGCGTGGAGTCCTAACCATTGGACTGCTGGGGAAGTCCCAAGGTTTGACCCTTTTTAAATGAAAGAGTTGTGACTGAGGGTGAAGCAGAGTGTCTCTGATCTGGCCTTTGGAAGAGGAGACCCTCCTTATCCTAAGAATGCATCTACTGTGCTTCTGCTCTACTTATCTCTGTTTTTATTTTCTTAAATGCAAATACACCCTAATTTGTTTTTTACAGACAGTTGGACAAAAAGCAAGATATAAGATTTGACTAATCAATGTATAACTTGAACTAAAATCATATTTTCTTGGTACATTAAAATGCCACTAAATGCGAGTTAAGATCTGCTTTTCTACTAGCTCAGACCTGTGTTTCACATTGTATTAAAGTGCTGTAATCTCTGTATGTAATCATGGGATCTCTATATAAGAAATCTAATCTGTGTCTCCAGAATTTTCCAAATTTTGCTTCACACTGGGACCCTGAGAACTTTTTTCTTTAAAGACAGATTCCCAAATGTATCATGGATTTATTCAGTTAGTATCCTTTAGTAATAGGCCAAGCCTCACTGGAATTACAGCTGAATCCAAAGAGAAAAGGTTGAAATGAATAGGTAAGCAGAAAGCAAAAGGGATTATTTTCTAAAATTTACATTGGGCATTTAGTACTTCAGACATATTGAGAAGCAGTTTTGCTATTTTCATTTATCTTGTATCATTACCATTTCTCCATGTCATTTAATAGTATTTACTTTGTTTGAGATCAAATATGTAAATATTGTAAGAAAACTCATTGAAGCAAGCATGTAAAATATTTCTCTTACAGGTTAGATTATACTTTTAAGTATTTTACAAAGTTTCTGTTACGAAGCCAGTATTTTATTAAAATAAAATTTCTTTAAAAGCAGTTGAGGAGGGCTTCCCTGGTGGCACAGTGGTTAAGAATCCGCCTGCCTATGCAGGGGACACGGGTTCAAGCCCTGGTCCAGGAAGATACCACATGCTGTGGAGCAACTAAGCCCACGAGCCACAACTACTGAGCCTGCACCCCACAACTACTGAAGCCTGCACACCTAGACCCCATGTTCCGCAACAAGAGAAGCCACTGCAATGAGAAGCCTGCGCACCACAACGAATAGTAGCCCCCACTCGCCGCAACTAGAGAAAGCCTGGGCACAGCAATGAAGACCCAACGGAACCAAAAATAAATAAATTAATTAATAATAAAAAAAAGCAATTAGGAAACTTTTATTTCTTGGAATATGGTAAAGAAAACATAGTGGTTCATAACAGCTAAATATACCAGATAAAATTAAAAAAAAAAAAATTCTAACATAGATCTGAACTGAAACAAATTCCCAGACAAGAATTGTTGTAGATACTTGAATTATCCAATAGAAAATATATAATAAATATTTAAATATTTATAAGAGGTAAAGAAAGGAACAAAACAATAAAGGCTATCCTAAGTGAGCAGGTGTATTTGACAAAGAAATAAATATAACTTCTCAAAATAAATTACACATGCATGCACACTACCTTAAATTATAAATTCCATGGACGAACTAAATAGGATATTAGACAAACCAGAAGAAAGACTCAGTGTACTAAACTGAAGAAATGAATCAGAATAAGTCCATTGTTAGGAAGAAAGATGAAACATAAAAAGAAGATTTTAGTGACATAGATGATAGAAGAATAACATTAAATATATGCCTTATTCAAGATCTAGAAAAAAAGAAATAGAGATAATAAGAGAATGACTGAACAAAAGGATGAGACATAGGCTGATCATTTTGTAATATGATAAAAGACAAAAATTCAAGATGTGCACCTAAAAATATCATAATCAAACAGCTTAACACCAAAGACAAAAAGAAGATCTTAAAAGTAGTCAGAGAAAAAAATAAATCACCTGCCAAAAACTGGCCATAAGACTGATAGCTGACATACCAACAGTAGCAACAGAAGCCAAAAAGAGTAGTTTTACATATCTTCAATATGATGACAGTAAATAGATCTCACCTTAGAATTCTAAATTTAGTAAATGTATCTTTCAAGAGTAAAAACAAAGTTATTTTCAAGCAAATATCTAAAAAAATTATACTAATCCCTTTTTGATAAAATTCTAAAGGATATGCTTCAAGAAGAGGAAGACTACCCGAGAGGAAGGTCTGAGGCATAATAAAGAATCTTGATCAAAGAAAAAGTTAAACATGGGTATAAGTATAAACAAATATTTATTTTATAAAACGGTAAGAATGCCATCTGTGTGTGTGTATATGTCTGTGTGTGCCTCATTGAGTGTGTACCATCCAGGGAACAACATCATTTAAAATTTCCAGCTAAACTCACTCAGTTATGAGCATGGATACCAAAATTTTAAAAATATTGTAATAAATAAAATCTAATAATGTATTAAAAACATAATGCATTTTGACCAAGTTGAGTGAATTTTAGGGAGAATAGGTTGATTCGACATTAGAAAACAAATTAATAAAATAGATTAATGCAGAAAATGCATTAGATACTTTTAAATATCCACTAATGTTTTAAAACAAAAGAAAAACAAAAACTCCTAATAATTTAGGAATAGAAGAAAAAATTTATCACTTAATAAGGGTGAGTAAAACTGTCTTGCAACTACATCTTATTTAATGGTGAAATATTAAACATATTTCCATATAATCAGGGACATAACTGACTACCTCCTATTACTATATCTATTCAACACGGTTCAGGGATTCCCAGGAGAATAATAACAAGAAAAAGGAATTAATGGTTTAAGGTTTGGGAATGAAGAGGAGGTTACTATGCCTACGTCAACACTGTAAAATAGAAGTAAAATACAGGCCACATATGCAATTTAAATTGTTCTAGTAGTCACAGTTTTAAAAAGATATGCAAATTAATACGTTACAGTATTTATGCAGAGATAGAGACATAAAGCAGAAATAAATCATAAACAGTTCAGAAACAGATCCATACTTATGTGGAGATTTGTTGCATGTTAGAGGCACTATTACACTTCGGGCAGAAAGGGGAGATATTCAAGAAGTAATGGTGAAAGTGCTAACAAAAGATCAAGATGAAAAAAAAAAATTAATTACATGGGACTGAGTGAACTGATGAGGATGAGTATAATTTTTGTGACTTTCTGTCTGAATTAAAAAAAAAGAAAAATCCAACAAGGACTCAGAGGCAAAGAATATACAAATAAATTTTCACTGCAAAGTAAAGGAGCTGTTACAGTGGAGGATTACTGGACTGAATGTCAACATTATGACATAGTATGAGTGTGTTTCATGTTTGGTAATTGCAATCATTGTTGCTTTTGTTGTGGTCATCCATGTACAATGCTTGGTGTCAGTCTATTTATCTCTTGTAAAAATAAAATACAGTTTGTGTGTGTGAAAAAAAAACTATTAGTAACCATACACTAACTTAAAAAAAAAATTTATTAAATGGGATTCATAACATGGCTTTACTAGCAATTTACTAGCAGTTTTAAAATAAATATTATTTTTCTGCTGGCATCTCCTTCAAAAAAAAAAAAAAAAAAAGAAGTAATGGTGAAAATTAGTTATCTATATGGGAAAATGAAATTATGTTCTTACCTTGTATCTTAAGCAAAAATAAATGACATATGTATTAACAACTTACAATTTAAAGACAAATTTTCAAAATGTAAAACACAACATAAGAAAATCTCTGTATGTAATAAGAAAATACATTTTGAAAGCACATTTTGAAACATTAAAGGATAATTCCACTGTATGACAGATACTTGTGCATTGAAAGATACCATAAAGAGAATTAGAGAACAAGCACAAGCTAACAGAAAATATCTACCTAACTATAACTGAAAAACAATTTAAAATCCAGAATATTAGAAGGGATTTCTATGGATCAGAAAGAAAAAACAAATCACCCAGTTGAGAAAAGAGCAAATAACTTTCAGTTGTCTCACAGGAGAAAAACAAATAAAGAGCAAAAATATGGATATTTGTTCAACCTTTTTAATAATCAGAAAAATGTAAATTAAAACCCCAAGAAGATAACTTTTCATGCTCACCATATTGGCAAACTCTACTTCACATTTTTCTCTTTCTTCTTCAGAATGTCTTGCTAACTTTGACCATTTGTTCAGCTTATTAAACTATACAAAATCTTCTATTGAAATTTTTATTGTGGTAATGGATCAAGTTGGGGAGAAATGAATTTTTTATAATAGGCTTTATATGCAATAATATGGTATGTCTCTCTATTTAATTAGGTATTTTTTAATGAATTTCAATTGAGTATTAAAATTTCCTTAAAAAAAGACTTAACATTAAAAAAGATTGTTTCAGGTTACCTTAAAAAATTTTATAGCTTTTGTAAATGGCACCTTTCTAAGTATTAATTTTTCTATTTTAACTGAATTCTGAACATCTCCCTCTCCAGGAATTACAAATATGGCAGCAGCTACATGGGTGACAGTTCAACAATTTCCAAACGTCTGACTCTCCAATTGTTTGTGCCTAAAACCCAGTGCTTTCTAGATACCCTGGGGGGAGCGTCCACAGATCTCTCTAGCTTCTGCCTTTTAGGTGTCCTAAGTCAAGAACCCATCTCTTCAGTGGGTGTCTATGTCATGATCGGGGTGTGTGACTCACGTTCATTGGGAGCGCCTACCTTTGTCTCTATGGCACCTCAACTCTTGCTGTCCTCCTCTGCCGTTACTCATATCAGTGTGTTGGCTGGGGCGACTAACCAAGCTTTGACTCTCTTCCTGAACAATTTGCCATGAGCTTGTGTCCAGCAGACAGCTGATATCCATGCCACACATGAGCAGCTGCTCTCCTACCAATTTCCATGGTTCCTGCCTCCTCATTGCTGAAGTTTCCTGTCTCTCTGGACTATAAGGAATTGTCTTTACTTGAGGGTTCTGACAAAGCTCCTTGGGTCCCGGTGTGCTTCTTGCTTCTCTCCACTCATCCCACAGCTCCTAAGAGCCAAAGGGAATTCCAGGAGGCGGAAGAAGTGTCTAGCTCCAGAGATTCACATCAGTGATGGAATGTTCTCTGGCTCTGCAGCCCACTCTTCCTGGTTGTCTCTCACGCATCCTAGAGTCCCCTGTCCCTTCCTGCCTTCTTTGCTCCCCATTCCCACCCCAGTCTGTCAAACAGGGTGCAAGGGCTTTCCCACAGGGTTTATTGGCACCTTGAAGATCAGGAGATATCCGAGCCCCCAATGTGAATGTTCCTAACATTTGTTGTCAGTTACGACGATTAGGGAACAATCTAGGTCAGTTTGGGGTTTTTCCAGCTGAGGCATTGCCTAGATCCACACAACGGCCTTTCTCTGCTTTAGCCCTGTCCGTGCAGAAGTCTGCTTCTGAGGGGTTTTATTGCCAGAAAGCTCAAACCGCTCTCACCGGGGCTTATTTCTTGGCAGCCATTGAAATGTAAATGGAACTACACTAATGTTTCTCAAACTGAGTGGCACAGACCACAAATGCCCAATGAGATACTAATAGGTGCTCTGAAAAGACATCCTCAAAGTAAATTAGTTTGGGAAACACCACATACTCTTGGAGAATTATCATGCATATTAGCATATTAGAGAATCTGTTAAATCTTCATCACTTTTTAGCCACAACTTCCCAAACGTATTGGATCACAGACCCTTCTTTTCTGATTAATATTTATTAATAGTTTGTGGGACACTAGCATTCTGTTTATCTCAGTTTGAAAGACACAGGAATATTCCTTTCTCAGGCTCCTTTTCCTAATCCCCTACTTAGACTATCAGAAGACTTATTTTGTTGCTGTTGTTTAGTTATTGGCTTCTAATACAGCATCATTCGGTAATATCAAGGATCAGTTTTACTAGTGACACTCAAACTGCACATGTGCATCTCTGCCCCACTCCCGAAAGCTTCCATGACTTTGAGCGCTGCTCCTTGCCTAGTTCTGTCATACCGCG
The DNA here is from genome assembly GCF_965194805.1 of Balaenoptera borealis. Classification (NCBI taxonomy): domain Eukaryota; kingdom Metazoa; phylum Chordata; class Mammalia; order Artiodactyla; family Balaenopteridae; genus Balaenoptera; species Balaenoptera borealis. The sequence goes on along the minus strand of NC_138873.1, from coordinate 4,421,588 downwards.
TCCTCTGAAAGTGGCCTGGGAAGATTCCTCTCAGCCTTCTACACCTTTTCCCATTCCCTGGAAATCCTCACGGCTCTTGGCTTTGGCAAGCCTACCCTGGCATGCTTCTAAGGATCTAGACTAACATTGCCTCCGTTCCTCCTAAGAAGCAGCTTTGAATTCCGTGGGCAAACATCAAAGCAGGGCGTGAAGGTTGCCTTTGGCGTTTTTTGTGTGCATGCTGGGAGGCTGAGGGCGCCGTCCAGGGAGTCCACAGCCTCTGCTCAGATGAGCTCTAGTTCAACCCCTTCATCCGATACAGAGGCAAGCGAGGCGCACTGAGGTTTGGCATGTTGCTCAAGGTGGCACAGGATGTCATTAGCAGGATTTGTTAGTGCCCTGAAATCTAGGTCAATTGACTCTTAATCTTATGAACATTTTGGCAAATGCAATGAAAACGTACCTAAGAACAGAGATGCAATGCACGTACTGCTCTTTTCTCCTCTTTGTGTCTAAATACATTCCCCACAAAATAGGCTCATACGAATGTTGGAAACAGTACTTTATTTAGATGGTTTTATACATCCTGACATGAATTCTGAAGCTGTTGTTTATAAATAAGTTCAGGGAACATGTGAATGTGGTTACGGTTGTAGGCTGGGGATAATGACACTCCTTCCCCCTGGATTCTAATGAATTCATAAATTGTGGATGAAAAGGATCATAGCAGTTGCTTCATTAATACCCGGAGCAGGTACACAATTATTGAAAATTTTAGGGCTTCTTGTAAATTGTACGAGATTTTAGCTTAGACCTGAGGTCTAGCCAGGCCTCTTACTTCCACCTCAAGGCTGTCCTTGAGTCCTGCTTGTGGGGAAATCTCTGTCTGCAATGTAGAGTTCATTCTGCTCACGTAGCCATCTGAGAGGAGCACAGCGTGCCTCCAGGATGGGACTGATGGCAGATTGCCTCATGGGGAGAGGGGCCTGCCCCAGAGTCCTTACTGTAAGGGACCCAGCAGCAAATAGGGAAGCTCAGCTCAAGATTCCACAGCGCACGTCAAAAGTCAGAGAACTTGAACCCACTAAGCACACACCATACCAATTGTTAAAATATTAAAATATTTCCAAAGTGATTTATTAACCTTTCCCTCCCAGATGTCCCCCTGATCCAGAAGCTAAAGAGCTAATGGCAGGCAGAGCAGAGTCTTCCAAGAGCTCTCTGATCCAGTTTATTCCTGACGGCAGTGGGTTGCAGGAAGTCTGTTCCTCTTTCCATATTCCTACCTCAACCTTCTGAGGAGGGTATCCTGCCAACCCACTGGTAGCGGAGCCCAAGAATGCCCAAGATGGGGGGGTTTGCTTCTCTCTGCACACCTTGCTTGCTCCTCCGGAAGAGCCTGAGTCTATTCTGAGTGTGGAAGTTGGTCACATGGCATCCCTGGTCATTGTAGGTTTCAGTTGAACCCTCAGAGACAGCTCGGGTTGTTCTTCTGACCCACCGGCTCCCCTCCTCTCCTAGGCCATAGTGAGCCCCGGGGGACACTGTTGGGGGTCCCAGCATGCCAGTCCTGGACCCTGTGTTCCCACTCTCCTCTGGGCAAGCACAGGCACAGATCTCAGTGGAGGAGGCTGAGCTCCTGGCAGAAGCAAATGTCTTAGACTTCTGTGTTCCAGGAGGCCCTGACTGTCCACCAGTGGCCACCAGTGGTGGCCTCACTTAGCCATTTATGTAAACAGGAGCCCCTGCAGGACATAAATTATTAAGAGCCAGAGAAATACAAAGAACCTAGGCAGCATAGGTTGTTACTATTTTGAATATTTCCCTTGGCTCAATGTATGTCAGAAGCCTGCCTGTCCAAGTGGACAGTCCTTGCCCTCTATTATTTATTTTATTGAGGTATAATTGACATATAGCATTGTATTAGTTTTAGGTGTACAACATATTGGTTTTATATTTGTACATATTGTGAAATGATCACTACAATGTCTAATTAACATCCATCACCACACACATGGTTACAGTTTTTTTTTTTCTTGTGATGAGAACTTCTAAGATTACTTCCTTAGCAACTTTCAAATATACAATACAGTATTATTAACAGTAGTCACCATACTGTACATTACATCCCCAGGACTTATTTATTTTAAAACTGAAAGTTTGTACCTTTTGACAACCTTCATCTACTTTACCTAAACCCCACCCCTAACCTCTGGCAACCAGCAATCTGTCCTCTGTATCTATGAGTTCAGGCTTTTGTTTGTTTATATGTTCTTAAGATTTCACATACAAATGAGATTGTGTGGTAGTTGTCTTTCTTTGTCTGACCTATTTCACTTAACATGCTGCCCTCGGGGTCCATCTGTGTTTGCCATAAAAGGCAAGATTTCCTTCTTTTTTATACCTGAAAAATATTCCGTGTGTGTGTGTGTATGTACATATACGATATATTTTATCCATTTATATATGTACGGGTACTTAGGTTGCTTGGCTATTGTAAATAATGCAGCAATGAACATGAGGGTGCATATATCTTTTTGAATTCTTGTTTTCATTTTATTTATACAAATACCCAGAAGTGAGATTGCTAGATCATATGGTAGTTTTATTTTCTATTTTTTTGAGGAACTTTCATACTATTTTCCATAGTGGTTGCACCAATTCACATTCCTACCAAGAGTGCACAAGGATTTTCTTTTCTCCACATCTTCTCCAATGCTAGTTATTTCTTGTCTTTTCAATGATAGCCATTCTGGCATGTATGAAGTGGTATCCCATTGTGGTTCTGATTTTCATTTCCCTGAGGATTACTGATGTTGAGCACCTTTTCATGTACCTTTTAATCTGTATGTCTTCTTTGGGAAAATGTCTATTCAGATCATCTGTCCATTTTTTAAATTGGATTGTTTATTTTTTGCTATTGAGTTATATAAATTTTTCCTGTATTTTGGATATTAACCTTTTATCAGATATATGACTTTTAAATATTTTCTTGCCTTCAGTAGGTTGATTTTCATTTTGTTCATGGTTTCATTTACTGTGCAGAAGCTTTTTAGCTTTCAGTTTTAGTTTCCACAAAGAAAAATAAAAACTCTTCCTGTATAAAATTGGTTATCCTGAAAACAGTTTGTACTGGAAAGAAGAGTTAAATGCTTAATTATTTCCCTTTATCAATTTTCCTGAATAATGAGTTATTGCCCTAGCAACCTACAATAGTGAGCATTCTTAATGTTCAAATTGTCTCAGCTTCAGCCACTTGGAGTCAGACTGTCTTTGTTTTCTCCCTTTGTTCTTTGACATGATCCCATTAACAGTCACTCCTTTCTTTTTCTGAAACAATATGATGTCCAGGCTCATCCTGTATTTTCCTCAGACAAGAAATCAGACATTCCTTCAAACACTCCTTGTTCCTGCTAATGGAAAATATTATCTAGAGATCATGATCTAAGTGCCAGAAGTGTTTGTTGAGTTGTCACTACTTATATGCCTTTTCAGTACACTTTTTAAAAGCAGACAATTCATGAGTTTATACTAATTTGTCAAATTCTGAGATTTTTTACTTACTTCTTTGAGTTCATATTTTTATCTATTTTATATCACCTGGAAAATCAATGTTTCTACTAATATTACCAAATTACATATTTGTTTTATCATAAAATAATCATTTCAAGAATAGCAATCCTAATATTACTGCAAAATGAAGACTGCCAAATGAAACAAGATTTACAGGCATTGCATCCAGTTAACCTGTAAATATGTCAGTGTGTATTACATAAGAACAAAAACATTTTTGTATAACCACAGTTTAATGATCCAAAATTTAAATTATATCTTTGTCTGGTTTTGAGCTCACACTAAAATTTCAATAATATTTTCAGAGCTTTTTTTTCATAATAGATGCATAAAAAGGCACTTGATAAAACTAAACATTCATTCTTGAGAAAAACTCTCAACAAATTAGGAACAGAAGGAATCACTCCACCTCATAAATGTCATATACAAGAAAAAAAACTATAGCTAACATTATACTTAACAGTGAATCATTAAGTCATTTCCCTTAAAATTTTCTGGCAAAAGTATCAAATGACATATGCACAAGGCTATTCATTACAGCATTTTTGTTGTTGTTACAGCAAAAGACAGAAGGAAAAAAATAAGACAATTGCTTATAAAAAGGAAGCTGGTGAAGTAAAAAAAGTCAATCACAGTGGTGTGTTCTGCAGATATAAAAGATAATAAAAGAGATTGCATTTTGATGTCCAATGTCTGGTTACTCTCTAGTTCTCTCAAATCATTAAAAAAAAATTTTGTCCAGGTTTTATAACTGTCATCTGCTGGAATATTAGTTCAACTGGAGGATGGAAGGTGGAAGTTCTGGTTATTGCTAGTATATCTTTGGATACATTCCTGAGATTATTGTGTCAAAGGGTAAATGCATATGCAATTTTAGTAGATTTATTTTAGTTATTATACTTATCTGTTTGGTTATTTGATTAATATTTGTTCTTCCTTAAACTTTAAGCTTCAACTGAACACAGATTGTTTATTTTTCCTCAATATTCTCTTCCCATTATCTGGCACAAAGTTGGCACAGAGTAAATATTTGCTATGAAATTGTTATTAAAAGAGTGAGGTTTTTGTTATGATAGAAACTATAACAAAAATAGTTGTTATATTTTTGTATCCAGCTCATCATAAATAATGTTTGTATTATCAGTAAAGAAGTCAAAGTTTTATGTTTTGTTTTTATGTTTTCATCCTATGGTTAATTTTGATTTAAAATCTGTAAAACCTGTGTGGTAAAGGATGAATTCATTTTTTTTAAATAGTGTCCATTTGTTGTAGCATTATTCATTGAAAGATTTTCCTTTCCTCATTTAATTGCCTTGGCATTTTTGAATTTCTGGGAGAAAACACAAGAAAATTTTAATGACCTTGGGTAAGACAAATATTTTTGTTCTTCAAAAGACACTGTTACAGAAATAAAAATGCAAGTCCCAGACTGGGAGAAAATATTTGCAAAACACATATCTGATGGAGAATTTGTATCTGCAATAGATAAAGAAGTCTTATAACTTAATAATAGGAAGACAACCTGTTATAAGAAGCATAATAATATAGCTGAATAGATTCTCCCACTCTTCTGTGGTACACACACCCTGCATATTCCCCTCTGAGTGTAGGCAGAACCTGTGAATATGGTGGATTTCACTCTCATAATTAAGTTACTTGTCAGCTGACTTTCAGCTAATCCAAAAGGGATATTATCCGGGGTAACATACATTGCAGGAGCAGGAGGCCTGCTGGCCTGAAAGAAAGCAAACAACCATGTGTGAATGGCCTATGGAGAGGCTATGGAGCTAGGTTTTGAGGGTAGCCTTAGAGCTCAGGGCACTCTTTGGGCAACAGCCAGCAAAAATATGGGGATGTCAGTCCTACAACCACAATGAACTGAATTCTGCCAACATCCTGAATGGGCTCGGAAGAGGCACTGGACTCTAGCTGATTCCACAACACTGAAGACACCTTGATTTCAGTCTTTTGCATCTGTTAAGAGCAGAGGACTTGGCTAAACAACACAGACTCCTGAGCACTGAAAGGTGTGAGATAATAAACCTGTGTTGTTATAAGCCATTCAGATTGTGGCCATTTGTTATGCACAAGAAAACACTATTATACAACCTAATTTTAAAATGTGAAAAACCCACTTTTGAATGTGAGCTGGACTTAAAGATTCATTTTCAAAGACTAGGGTATGGAAAAGGGAAAATAGTAACTTTATAGAGGAGAAATTTTGCTTAACTATTACCTTAAGTGATCAAGGTTAAAACCAAGTAATAACTCATGTTGATATTATGCAGCCCTGATAAGATATGATTAGAAGGGCATTTCAATAGTATTTGTCTCTAAAACCCACTACCCCAATCTAGTCATGAAGAAAATACCAGACAAAACCATAACTGGTGAACATTTTATAAAATACCTGGTGAAGATTCCATGAGACCATCCAGGTCATCAAAGAAACGAGTGAGAAACTACTACAGACCAAAAGAAACTAAGGATACATGGTGTTTAAATACAATGTGTTATCCTGGATTTAATACTGAGATAGAAAAAAGAGATTGGTGGGAAGCCTGATAAAATTCAAAAGAAGTCTGAAGTTAATTATTAGTAATGCATCAATGTTTTGTTTTTTTTTTAGTTTTGCGAAGTAATGTAATTGATAACATTAGGTGAAAGTGAGTGAGAGCAATATGGGAATTCTCTGTATTATCTTTGCAATTTTTTTGTAAATCTAAAATTGTTCCAAAATAAAATGTTTATTCATAAAGATAAACAAAGAATATAATAAAATTTATGAAATGTCTAAGTTCAAAAATAGTGCTAAAGAAGGAGATTTGAGGTGGACCAGAAAGGAGAGTAAGAGGTAAGAAGAGGAATAGAATATTAAAATGTAGGCTAACTGAATTGCAAAATAACCTGACATAGCCTGTTCTCTGTTGAAAATTAACAATTTCAAAGATTATTCAATGTGACACTGTGAAGAAATTTTCTGTAGTCCATTGACTTTTAAATGAGGTTATACTTCTACTTTGTGACTTCTGATTACAGGAGCCTTCATCATGTCATTTTGAGATATATTTTATTTGCCACAGTGTTTTCAATGAATTATAGCTTTTTGGAAAATATCCATAAAGTTAAGAATAACAAAGAAAAATTGTGTAAAAATTTGAATAAACACTTCATAGAAGAACATTTATGGATGGCATAACAGCACATGAAAAGTTTCTCAACATCACTGATCTTTAGGGAAATGTAAATTAAAATATTGGGATATAATTACATATCAACTGAATGGCTAAAACTAAAAGACTGACCATATCAAGTGTTGACAAAGATGTGGATCATATAGCGCTGGGGAGAATGAAAATGATACAGTCACTCTGAGAAACCATTTGACAGTTTCATAAAAAGTTAGCAATATACCTATTATACAATCCAGCAATTCGACTCTAATTTTTACCCGAGAGAACTGAAACACATGTCCATACCAAGATTTGTACAAGAATGTTCATAGTATCTTTATTTATAATAGCCAAAAATAGAAACAACCCAATGTCCATACACAGGGGAGTGGATAAATAAATTTTGGTATATCCACACAATGGAATAAGTACTCAGCAATTAAAAAAAGGATGAACTATTGATGCATGCAACAATAGGTGAAACTCAAATAATTATGCTGAGAGAAAGAATCCAGACTAAAAATAGTGCATATTGTATGATTGCATTTATATAAACCTGTAGAAATGCAAACCAATCTGTAAGGACAGATAGTGGAACAGTGGTTACCTGCATACGGAGCAGGGAGTGTTAGTGGGATGGGATTACGAAGTGACAAGAGAAAACTTTTGAATGTGATGGAGATGTTTATCTTAACTGTGATGGTTTCACAAGTGTATACATAAGGCAAAACTCATCAAATTGTCCAATTAAATATGAGCCATCTATTGTATATCTATTATAGTTGAATAAAATTGTAAAAAGAAAAAATGTCATAAAAATAAAGTCATGACCTAGCATCAGCTATCTTAACTCCCTTACAACTACGTGTGGGCTGTTCCAGACAACTGGCTCTTCGGAGGTGGCTGGTGCCATGGTATAAAATGAGAGCACCAATAATAGCAATTTTGCTAAATTCATGTAAGCTATTATTTTTCTTGTATACACAGTCAAATTCTAAGAAAAATCAGTAAAATTTGTGTGTATTTTTTAAACTACTCTTATTTTTTAAAATCCTTAAACTGTAGAATTTTGTGGCAAGATGTCAGTTCCACTTTTATAGTCCATTTTCTCTAGTCATAAGTGAAACTCCCCACTAAGCTGTCAACTGGTAATAGGTTTCTCCAGACATTGCTATTATTAGAAAATTAACATGAGCATCACTAAAGGAGGAGGAGTGGGAGGGTTAATGTGAGGGAATCTTCTCTCTTCTGTCTTTTATGATACATATTTGAAGAAAAGATTTCAGTCTTCTGATGTGTTAATCTAACATCTTTCCCTCCTACTCACCAGCATCAAAGTTATTAATAAAATATTCAAGAGTAAGGCAATAGGTGCTACATTTGAAATTCACTGTTATATCTGAACAGAAGAAAAGGCAGCAAATGGCAGGATGACTTTGAAGAAAAAAATAAGCAGGAGGTTTGAAAAGTGTGAAAGATCTAGCAAGGCAGAAATAGAAAGAAAATAAACACAAATCATGTACAAATTAGCAGAAAAGATTTTAAATGTTTAAATTAAAGATGCAAACTATGATTTCTTCCACTAGATAAACCAGAATGTAAACAAAAGGAAAGAGATAAATTTGATCAAGTAAATGAAGTTAGAAATGTGGCTGGGAGTGTTGGGGGAGGGGAGCTAATGATAGTGCTATATTCCAGGTGTGATGTATTCCAGGTGTGTTTCACACAGTTTTATTTATTTATTTATTTTTTAATCTCACCAATCCAGCCAGACAAATATGGTGACTATTTTATAGTTACAGAATTGATACTTAGAGAATTTAAATTGCCCAAGTTCGAAGAATTGTTATACATTAGAATCAAGACTCAATGTAATCATTTTTCTTTATAATTATATTATACTTATTTATAAATTCTATGGTTGATGGACATTTGAGTTATTTACACTTCTTTTGTTATCATGACTTGTGTTGCTATGGACACACAGAACATATATACTCATGCTTTTGAGTATATACCATAAAAGTGGAATTGATGATAAGGTTAGAGATGCCACTTCAGTAGATATTGCCAAACAGTGATCCAAAGCAGTTTTAGTATTTACATCTCCACAATCAGTGCATGAGGGTTTCAGTTGCTCCATACCCTAGTCAATGCTTAGTATTTTCTATCTTTTCCTATTTAACAATTCTGTTCTTTTTCATTGTTATCTCACATGGCATTTATTTTTTTCTATTGGGGTTGGCTACCTTTCTCTTACTGAGTGAGGGTAGTTTTTACATATTCTGAGTCCGAGTTCTTGTTAATATATGTGCCACAGATATCTTCTCAAAGTTTTTGTCTCACCATTGTACCCTTCTAAGGCTGTCTTTTGATGAACACTCTTCATTTTAGTGTAGTCTGAATTATCCTTTTGTTTTCCTTTTGTGCTAGGGATATTTTGTCCTGTTTAAGAAAATTTCACCTATCCCACACTCACATAAATATACTTTCATTCTCGAACAACATTTTAGGGCTTTAATGCTTTATTTTTTATATGTTAGATGTAAAATCATTCTGGAATTGATTTTGATGTATGCTGTGAGGTAGGGATTAAGATTCATTTTTCCCATATGGCTGTACAAGTGATGTGGAAAAGCTTATTGAAAAGCCATGCCTTCCAAACTTCACTCTAGTTTCATCTTTGTCATAATTCAGGAGTATGAGCTGTTTCTAGATTTCCTCTTATATTGTGTTGGTCTATTTATCTATCATTGCATCAATAAAATACTGTCTTGGTCATTGCCTTGATATTTATATGAGATATCATGTTTTTTATCAATATATCAGCTTTGTTTTTCTTCTTCAAGTTTATTGGTGCTTTGCATTTCATATAAATGTATGAATCTGCAGGAGAGAATTATCAGGATTGTTAACCTTATGTAAGCTCTGAAAATTGTTCTTATTACAGCTCTCTAGCAATTTGTTTTTCTTCTTATCCCAGAAGTTGTTCTTGGCCAGCTCTGTGAAGCTTCACCCTACCTATACACAGATTGATATCCAGCCAAAGACTCACTTGGGCTATTACACAGATATCTAGATATTGTCCTCTGCATAACTCCTTCCTTTCTGAAATTTGCCTCAAAGCTTCTAGACCTATACACAGATTGATATCCAGCCAAAGACTCACTTGGGCTATTACACAGATATCTAGATATCGTCCTCTGCATAACTCCTTCCTTTCTGAAATTTGCCTCAAAGCTTCTAGACTCTCAGTCTGTTCAAACTGTAATTTCTGTCTTCTCACCCCTGTAAGGTTGCCAGGCTCTGTTTGTGGTCCCTCTCCCTCTTCTGTGTTTTGGAAGTTGCTTCTTGACACAAAGCCTGAGTGATGTTTCCTTTCTCCCAGGTATCACAGTCAGAGTTGCCTGTTTTGTAATGTCTGAATATAGTTGTTTCTGTATTTTGCTCAGTTTCTAGTTGTTAATGTTGGAAGGCTAATTCTGGATCATCTTACTATCTATGGGCCAAAAGTAGAACTCTAAATGCATTTATTTTGAACATACACATCCTAAATATATTTATTACCTGTTGTCTAGTCTGTTTTACCTTAAAACTATGACTTCATGTTCTTAGAAGTGCACTAACAGCCCATGGAGACACACTTTTGCAGCTTTAGTAGATTTTTTCCAGAGTATAGTGAGTTGAACTTATAAGTGGTAGAAATGCAATGTTTACATATTCCAAGCACTAATAGGAGTAAAGTCCTTGTGGTGATTGTACAGCAGATAACAACTTATGTATCAATTCTTAGTTGCCCTGTAGGTTAAAAGAGAAGGTTTCCTATCCAAAATTTTTTCCAGATAAACTTGTATCTTTCAATGGAAGACTAGCAAATCAGCTACATTAAGTTGTAACTATAAAGACTAAAAAGTACCCATATTAGAAATAAAACCTATGTATCTGAAAAAAACACAACACAATTCTACAATATGTATATTCCATTTAAATAATCAGTTCTTCTAAATTGGAATGTCTCTAGAATGCTGAAATTGGCTCTGTGTTTTCTTTGTATGTACTCAGTGAATTTTTGCATTTTTAACAAATTAAAAAGTCAAGTAGTCTTTGAGATACTGGCTTATTTTCACTCCAGTCTATTAGCTTTTTTCCATATGTCTATAAATTCAAAGATTCAGTATTAAATAAAAAATCTTTTTTTATTCAATTGTTGTTACTTTTTTCAATGAATGTAATAATTTTCTATAGAGAATACATTGAATTGAATAACTATTTCTATCAAAGATTTTCCTTATGAGAGAGATCTCTTTAATTGTATTGACTCTAGTTAGTTTCAATTGTGAATACTGATTTAAAAGGTATTGTTTTAAGATATACATATGTGGTAAGAACAGTACATGCTGAAACAAACCAAGAGATTCATGTTGATGTTTTCTTCCAAGTAGCATGGATGTTTAACCACACTGAAAACTATTTTAGGAAAAATCTACACTCAAATAATATTGCTGAAGAGCTTAGCTAAAGAATTACAGCTCTTCAACCAGTCCCCAAAGTACACAATGTGGCAAGAACATTGCGCTGTTTTGAAGGGATCACAACACAGGCATATATTTCATTTCCTTTTTGTCCAGGGTAAAGATGAAGGCTTCTTCCTGATCATTGAGCCTTTGCTATTTTACTCTGACTTTACTCTCCAACTGACAGCATGTGTAAATATGATGTTAGAGAGATTATAATAAGCATTTAATTAGACTACTATCAAAGTATTAAAGTATTCAAGCAATGTGAATTAGACAGGTTTTTATCATCTTTTAGATTCTTGTGATCATTTGGGAAATTTTACTTGTCACTATTAAATAACTAATTGTAGAGAAAATGATCATCTAGAGACTGTTAAATAGAAAAAAGAAAGATTTGACTAAATGAGGTGATTCACATGAAGACACTATTCATGTGTGCCATATTTTCATATTCTCTGTATATCTACATTATGCATAACAACAGAAAATTAAATCTGGTTCTGAATATATTTATGTACATATATATGTATATATATGTGTATATATATATATATATATATATATATATGTATGTATATATACACACACACACACACACACACATAACTATAGTTTGGTAGACATCAATAGCACATGGAGGTATCTTGTGAAACATTGGCATTTAACATAGCGGCTTATAGCTCAAAAACTGCATTGTGCAAACATTAATACAGCCTGCCATTTGCCAAGGGAAATACTTTTGTGAGGCTCATTAATTTAATTGGTCCCTGTCATCTAGTTAAAAGGAAAAGAGAAGAGCATTTTCTGACAAAGCCAAAGGTGGTTAAAAGTTCTATTCGGTTGTGCAGCACTTGAGAAGTTTTCAAGTTAAGAAGGAAATTGAATTCGGCACTTGGTACCACCTGCCTCCCCCCGTCCCCCACTCCACCCCCATGTCTTATGTGGTGAATCATAAAATTTTTAACTAGAACAGACCTGGAACTCTTAAATATCAAGAGCTTGCACTAATTAATCTCTTCCTTTTAATTGCATGAAAACATATTTTATCTCTTGAGATATAACTGTGGTTTGTATCCATTCCACTGCAATGTTCTTCTAACACTTCTCTGTACTCCTAGCCTAAGAATCAATGTGGATGCCTCCCCCTGCCTCCCACTGAGGGTCTTTTGAAAATTCAAATGTTTCTTCTTCACTCACTCTCTGCTTTCAGTGGCACATTGTACCCCTCCCCACCCTGACACATTAGAGACAAGGAAAGCCTAATTAACTTTTTCCTCTGCTTCTGGCCGCCACTCATTAAAGTCCTGTGCATTTTGCAAACAGTTGTTTGGGTGCTTCAGGGAAGGCTCTCTTGAGTTGGCGTCTGTGGAAGAGGAGCTACGGCAGCTGTCCTGGGCAGTATTTGCCATCCCAGTTGCAGGACATGAAAGTCCTTCCAAAGGAATCTGGGATCCTCTTACCTCAGTCTGTGTCTCATTGAGGTCCAGCCTCGTGCCAGGGATTCACATCCACCTCCAGTGCCCTAAAGTGCTCTTTGCACTTTCCATTCTGTTTCTGAATCATGATCTTTTTGGCTTTTTATCAACATGATCATCATGACTTCCTAGAATAGGAATCAGCAAACTACAGACATGGCCCAAATCCTGACACCATCTGTGTACAGCCCAAAAGCTAAGAAGGTTTTTTACACTTTTCAACAGTTGAAAAAAATCAAAAGAACAATTCATTACACATGAAAAGGATATAAAATTCAAATTTCAATGCCCATAAATTAAGTTGTATTGAAGCACAACCATGCTCACTTGTTGATGTGTTGTTTGTGGCTCCTTTCATGTTTAAGGGCAGAGTTGAGCAGGTACAACAGAGACTATATGGTCCACCAGTCCCTAAAATAATTTTTTCCTGGCCCTTTTCAGAGAGTTGGCCAAACCCTATCCTAGACTATTGTTAGAACACAGGGATGGGGATTTTAGAGTATGTTATTTCAGGCCTACCCTTTAGAAAATTAGAGGTTTGGTATGGTGAACAGAGTTCCCCAAGAACCACCTGGGATTGCAATGGATGAAATAATGAGCCTGCACAGACACTAGAGTTCCAATTCTCTTGATAGAAGTGACTCAACTATAATCTACTCACTTACACCTGCTTCTCTCTTCTCAGCCTCATCATGTGCGTGGTTACGGAACCAAAACATTGATTCGGCCCCTAATATGTGTGTCCCGCTGTGATAGGTTATTAAACTTTCAGTGCTTTGGTTTCTTCATCTATAAAATGAAATCTTTGAAGTAAACAGTGTCTTTGGTTCTTCTTCTTGCTTCAAAATTTTATGATTGTACTAATTTTACAATGAATACCAACCTTCAAAATTTTAAGTTTCAAACCAATTGTTGAATTCAAGTTGCAAACATTTGAAAAAAGATAACTTTGTCACAGTTAAGCAGTTCATACTGTGAAAATTTTGTTTCATCTCTGAAATACCTCTTCCATCCCAAACCACCTGGCACAGTTCAAAATGAAACATTGGTCTCAGGGAGAACCCGATACCCTGAAACCCAACGTAGCTTAAACCAGATCTACATAAGCCTGATCTCCATGGAATTTGTGTATCTCTCAATGATTCCTGCTGCAGAGGGTAAGTGATGCCACTGAACTTTTCCACATACACAATCTGTCCCTAATTCTATTAGGCCGAAGTTTGTATTCTACTTTCTAAATCAGTTAAGACTTGTAGAAAAATTAGAAAAAAAAATTTTTTGTGGTTAATTGTCCTCATTAAGAGAACACTGACAGCCCCCCTGGGTCACTAGAGCAGTTTCCTTCACATTAGAGATGCTTTATCCCTTAAGTGAAAATACAGGCTGTTCTACTGAGACACTCAAACTGTACCCTATTCCAGGCTACCATGGATTTTTAAAATGTAGTAAACAACTGCTCTGCTTGAAAGGACATGTTGAGTCCTCCTTTCATAGACTGCCATCTGTAAGATGTTCCTTTGCTTTGTTTAAGGGGCCCTGTTGAAAATATACCTGCATGGGCGGTTAGCAGGTTCTTTTGGTTCAGCAGATGGTCTCTCTACTGTAAATTACACTTTCCCAGAGACCGGCTGCACCCTATTTTTTTTCTCTTGTTTGCAGTCGAAAGTTGACTTAGTCATTCAACTCCTTCTTTGTCGATTAGCTGTAGACTTACAAGCTTGTCTTGAATTATTCAAATGGATTTTCTTTTTTGTTATAAAACTCACCAGTGGTAGAAAAGTTCAATCCAACATCAAATACCAACTGCTGACCCTTTAAGGATTCTCTCTTTGGTCTCCTTGTATTCATGCTTCTCTGCAGGTGCGGCTGCACCTGCACCTTAATTGTTCAGAATACTTGGGTGACTGGTCTATTTTGAAATTTCTCTCCAGGAAAAGCAATTGCACCACCAGCCTGGATAATCTCTCCCATGATTTTACAGTTCTTACAACCAAGGAAAATTTAGCTTTCTCTGCCCATTTAGTAAAAGGCTACAGTTTTTCTTTTCTTAGTCTACCCAAATTGCCTCTATCCGAACTGGGCAATGTCATGGTTTTTATATCACAACTTGGACTGCTCTAAATAGAAATTCTTTCCTCAGTTAAATATCAAATGTGAGATAAATGTTGATTGTTTCTATGATTTTCTGCCAGGCATTACTTGAGATAGTTATGCTTGATAGCCACTATAAGGAAATGTAAAATCATGGGCAACCTTTCTCTCTGCTAACAATTAAGACAGAATGGCTTTGAATGGCCAGACATCTGCTTGGTGCTGTTTTTACTCTTCTTTCGATTTTCTGGAATTTCCTTAGAACTTCTCTGTCAAATCCTAAGAAATGCTTCCTTAATTATAGATAGAGCCCTCTGTAAACAAAACCCAGGTGGAAGTGATGAAGAATTCTTGTTTTCCCATCTGCTATATAAATTTAGGACTTTTAAGATTTGGTCTGGAGAATTCAGAGTTTCCCATGGACCACCTGGAATTAAAATGGTGTGATAAGGGACCTGGACAAAAACTGGAGTTCTAATTTCCCCCAGTAATGATACTTCAAATGAGCTGTACTTGCCCAACCTCACTGCTCTCTCCTCAAATTCATTATGTGGGTGGTTAGGGATGTGGAATGGAATTAATGTGAAAATACTAGAGGAAATTTACTTGAAACTGTTCCTGAAATTCAACTATGCTTATAGTCAACAAAATCACTTAAAGTTTTACTCAAGAAAGCTCAGTAATTGTCCAGATAACTGCCTTGAAAGAATTTTGGGCATGACACAGGGAGGGGAGCTCAGGCTGAGCTCAGATGACTTCCTACATAGGGAAGACAGAGCTGAGAGTTCAGAGAGATCAAGAAAATGAGAGTTGTCAGGACAGATTAGCAGAGAGAAAAGTGCTGTACAGAGAAAGAACTCCAACAACCTTCAGAGACTCCCCCTTGAATATTCTTCAAAGTGCTAATCACCACATGTGTGTAAGAAAAGTGCTCAAGGCCCAAGAAAATGCCATCCTAAAAGATTAGAAGAATTAATATCCAGCACTTACACAGGGTTGGGAATATTGCCTGTGTGAGCAGCCATGGAAACTCATAGTTTATGGGGCTTGAGTAAAGAACTAAGGTCTTCTGTTAGTAGAAGGAAATGATTAGCCCTACTCTAAACTTCACTCTGATCCCACTAAACAAATCTTAAAAGCAAGATCCAAAAGGAGCAAACAGTTCTCAGAATTATATTTCATATCTGCAAAAAGTTAGGTAGAGTTATGGTAGATATGAAAAAGACCAAAACTGAAGTTCTAGAGATAAAAACTACAATGTGTGAGATGAAAAATACACTGGATGAGATTAACAGTGATTAGACATTGTTGGAGAAAGGATTATTGCATTTGAGACATAAGAATAGAAATTATCATATATATATCATATATATAATTATCTCATATATATAATGGAATGTTACTCAGCCATAAAAAATGAAATATTGCTATTTGTTACAAAATAGAGGGTATTATTCTTAGTGAAATATGTCAGACAGAGAAAGAAAGATACTGTATGCTATCACTTATATGTGGAATCTGAAAGAAAAAATAAACAAATATAACAAAACAGGCTCACAGATACAGAGAGCAAACTAGCAGTTACCAGAGAGGAAAGGAGAGGGGGGAGGAGCAAAATAGGTGAACGGGATTAAGAGGTACAGAGAACCAGTTATAAAATAAACAAATTATAAGATATAATGCACAGCACAGGGAATATATTCAATATTTTATAATCATTTTTGTATGGAGTATAATCTTTTAAAATGCCAAATTACTCTGTTGTACAGCTGAAGCTAATAAAATATTGTAAGTCAACTATACCTCAGTAAAAATAAAATATGGAAAAATATATATTATGTTAAAACTATCATTACTCAAAAGAAAGTTTAAGAGGTGACATTAGCATCAGAAAAAGTGAAGTTAACAACAGAATACTACCAATAATTTTCAAAAGTCTTTTTATAATGAAAAAGAAGTCAATTCATTAAAAGAGTGTAACAGTACTAAACACTTTTGTATATAATAATAGAGCTTCAAAACACATGAAAAAATTGAGAAAACTGCAAGGACAATGTTCAAATTAACAATTAGATTCAGAAGCTTCACTGCACCTCTCAATAACTGATAGAACAAGTAGAAAATCAGAAAGAAAATAGGAAAGCTGTACAATGCCATCAACCTGACTGACATTTATACAAATCCACCCCAAAACTGTAGAATAACATTTTAAAGTGCCTATTTATCAAAATAAATGACATTCTGAGCCATAAAGCACATCTCAATAAATTTAAAAAGATTAAAATACATATTTAAGTAATACAGACTATTTTCCCTAACCATAATGATATTAAGTTAAAAATCAATAACAGAAAGATCTCTGGAAAAATCATCATTGTGAAACTAAAAATCACATTTTCAAATGACCCATGATCAAAGAAGAATTTTTGAAAAGGTAATTTAAGTGTTTTGAATTGACTGAGAATAAAAATATAGCATGTGAAAATTTGTGGCATTCCACTAAAGCAGGGTTTATGCTAACATTTATATCAACAAACACCTATATCAGAAAAAAAGAAAAGTGTCAAATCAATAACCTCAGCTTCTAACTTCACAAATTACAAAAAAAAAGATTAAAAACAGATAAGAAGAGGAAAGAATAAAATAAAGACAAGAACAACAATAAATAAAATACAAACCAGAGCAACAGTAGAGGAAATCAATGAAACCTAAAGCTGGTTCTTTCAGGAAATCAATCAAATTGTAAACTTCTAGCCAGAATGATCAAGGGGAAAAACAAGAGAAGACACAGTTGCTAATATCAAGAATGAGAGAGATGATATCAACAGATTCTAAAAGTATCAAAAGAATAATAAGAAAATATTGTGAGCACCTTTATGCCAATAAATTTGAAGATTTAGATGGAATGCACAAATTCCTTGGAGTACATACATCAGCCAATCTCATTTAAGAAGAAATTGATTATTTAAATAGCTATATATCTATTAAAGAAATTAAATGTGTAGTAAAAATCCTTCTTACAGGAAAACCTATGGGTATAGATGGTTTCACTGGTAAATCTATCGAATGTTAAAGAAAGAAAGAATAGTAATTTTGCATGAATTTTTCCAGAAAATTTATGAGGAAGAAATATTTCCAACCCACTGTATGCTATCAATATGACCCTGATATGAAAAACAGGTAAAAACATTACAAGGAAAGAAAGGTATAGACCAATGTCTGTCATGAACATGGATGAAAACTTTTAAAAACAATTTAGCAAATTACTCTATACATATTAAGAAAGGTTAACATACTATGACCAAGTGGGATTTATCCCAGAATCCAAGGCTAATTTAACGTTCCAAAATCAACCAATTTATTTCACCTTATGTATCTGTTTTCTAATGCTAATAAATTCTAATAAATTTAATAAACTTAGCCATTTAAAACAGCACCCATTTACTAATGTGTATTCTGTAGGTCAGAAGTCCAGCATGGTGTGGCAAAGCTCTATGCTCAGGTTATCACAAGGATGATATAGACATGTTGGGTGGTCTGAGTTCTTATCTGGAGGTTCTGATCCCACAGTTCTTGTTGTCAGAATTTAGTTCCTTGTGGCTCTAGGTCTGAGGTCCCTGTTTCAGTCTGGCTTCAATCAGCTTCCAAAGATGACTCGTATTCCTTAAATATGCCTCCTTTCACCTTCCAGCCAGTGACAGCAAGTCAAACCCTTTCATGCTTCAAATCTCTGATTTCCTCTTCTGCAACCAGTTGGAAGAAGCTCAACTTTCAATGGTCTTATGTGATAATCTCCCTTTCTTAAGTCAGATGTGCCATGAAAAGAACGTAATCAGAGGTGTAAAATCCTTTATATTCACAATCCTCAGGATTATGCAGGGCGTCTACATTGGAGAGGAGGGTGGCACAAAATCTTGGGGAACATATTAGAATCCTACCTATATCATCATATTAACAGATTAAAGAAGAAAAATCACCACAATAGATGGAGAAAAGGCATCTTACAAAATCAATCATCCATTCCTGATTTAAAAACTCTCATCCAATTAGGTATAGAAGAGCACTTACTCAATCTGATAAAAAGAATCTGTAACATCCTAAATAATAGTAAAACAGTGAATGCTTTCTCCCTATTATTAACTAAATTGTGCCTCCCCCACCCCCAAATTTATATGTTGAAGTCCCTAATCCACAGTATCTCAGAATGTAACTGTATCTGAAGATAGGGCCTTTAAGGAGACACACGAGGATGCAGGAGCACAGAGAAGACACAGCAAGGAGACAAGAAGATAGCCATCTGCAAGCCAAGGAGAGAGGCCTTAGGAGAAAGCAAATCTTCCAACACCTTGATTTTGGACTTCCAGGCTCCAGAACTGTGAGAAGTAAATTTCTGTTGTTTAACCCACCTAGTCTGTGGTATTTTGCTATGGCAGCCTAGGAAACTAATACACTCACTAAGACAGAAATAAGCCAAGGATGTTTGTTCTTACCACTTCTAGTCAACTTTGTACTGGCAGTTCTAGCCAATGTAATCAGGCAAGAAAAATAAATAAAAAGCATCCAGAATGGAAGGGAAGAAATAAAATTGTCTTTATTTGTGGACATGATCATCTATGTAGTAAAATTGTGGGAAATTACAAAACACCACTAGAACAAATAATAAGAAAGTTGTAGGAAACAAAATCAATGAATGAAAATCAATTATACTTCTGCATAATTGCAATAAAAATTGAAAATTTAAATTTTAAAAAGGCTTGTGCAGTAGCATAAAAATATGAATTACTTAGGGATAAATCTGACAGAAGTTTTAAAGGGTCTATATACTAAAAACTATAAAACATTGTTGGGAGAAATTAAAGAGCTCACAAAAAATGAATATATATATATATATATATATATATATATATTCCAAATGTCAAGACTCAGTGACTCAATATTGTTAAGATGCCATTTCCCCCTATTTAAGTTATAAGTTCCATGCAATTCCAGTCAAATACCAACAGCCTTGTTTTGTAAAAGTTTACACACAGATTCTAAAATTTATATTTTTATTTTTTTTAACATCTTTATTGGAGTATAATTGCTTTACAATGGTGTGTTAGTTTCTGTTTTATAACAAAGTGAATCAGCTATACATATACATATATCTCCATATCTCCTCCCCCTTGCATCTCCCTCCCACCCTCCCTATCTCACCCCTCTAGGTGGTCACAAAGCACAGAGCTAATCTCCCTGTGCTATTTGGCTGCTTCCCACTAACTATCTATTTTACATTTGGTAGTGTATATATGTCCATGCCACTCTCTCACTTTGTCCCAGTTTACCCTTCCCCCTCCCCGTGTCCTCAAGTCCATTCTCTATGTCTGTGTCTTTATTCCTGTCCTGACCCTAGGTTCTTCAGAACCATTTTTTTTTTTTAGACTCCATATATATGTGTTAGCATACGGTATTTGCTTTTTTCTTTCCGACTTACTTCACTCTGTATGACAGACTCTACGTCCATCCACCTCACTACAAATAACTCAATTTTGTTTCTTTTTATATAGAAAAGTAAAGAAAGTATAATAGGCAACACAACTCTGAAAAGTCAAACAAACGAATAAGCAAACAAGAACAAACTTGAAGGACACACAATATCTGATTTCAAAAAATATTATAAAGCTTCAGTAATCAAGACACTGTTTTGGTGGCATAATTGTTGACAAGCAGATCAACATTTGTCATTACTCTTTAGTGTTTTTCCAGCCTCAGGTAACAGTCTTCTTGTTCCCTGCCTGCCTCTGCCTCCTGCCCTAACCCAAGGCCTATATGTCACATGTGTTAGAATTTCATATTGGCGATAGTTCAATAAAGGAATATCCTGAGAGTAAAACAGGTGAACAGTGAGAAAGTTTATGAGAACTTCTAGGAAATATGTTTCTTTTTGAAAAGAACACAAATTTATTAATAAAAACAATTACAAAAATAACTCAGCCAACACAGAAGAGTTTAAAAAAGAGAAAAAGAAAGAAAAAGGAAATATCTTCCTAAATCAGATCACCCAGAGAATGAACACTGTTAATATCTTACAAACTTTATTCCAGCTACAGACCTCTTACATGCATTTGAGAGGTTAGATGTATGAAATCATTTTACAAAAATTACATGATAATATGTATGATTCTTAAAAGGACATTATCAACTGTAATTTCATTTGACTTTAAAGTGGAAAATAAACGGAATTTCTTTTAAGTTTTATGTTTAAAGAGTTTCAATTACCAGTAGCAGTCACTTTTACCACATTTGCTTTTGTTTTTATTTTTCTTAACTTGTATTTCTCTTTGGCTGAACATCAGATTAGAGATTTTTCTTTCTCTAAAATTGCTCATGATTACTTAAATGTTGTCTTTTATTTAAAGGATAGCTTGACTGGTATAAATTTTTCAAATCACTTTTTTTATGAAACTTTTTTTTGTTATGGTTATTAATATAATTTTTTTATTGATGGAGTTCAGAACTTCCTTAGACTGTCTTGCTACTCTTTTTATCTGCATCATTCTCTCCTCGAAGACCATCTTTGCCTCTCCTATCTACAGATTTGTCTCTTTTTTATACCAGGAGAGTTTCCTACTATTATGTCTTATACTGTCATTACTTGTATGTACCATTTGTGAACTTCTTAACATCCAATCACCTTATTGAAAATCATTTTATATTTATGTTTCCATTAGCACTTACTTTCCATAGCACTTACTTCTTCTAACTTACCATATTCCTGGCATGTTTATTATACTTTTTTTTCTTATTTCTACTGCAGTTTTCATCTCTATAAAGATTCTATATATAATTTTTCCATTATTTCCTCATTTCTGCTGGTCTACTTTTCATTCCGATAACATATCTTACTTTCTTGAGGACTTTCTAAATGATGAACATGAATATTTTTACAATTTATTTAAGATTGAAGAGATTTATTTGCTTCTTACTCTGTTTCCTTTGTTAATTATTTTCATGATATATGTTCTTCTTTGGCCTTTTGCTAAGTCACCTTCTCATGTCAATGATTTTTTTCATACTCTGTTACATTAAAATCCATTGGTTGTACTTACATTTTCATGTGTAAATTTGCAACATCATGTAATGGTCATTTGGAAATTAATGATTTCTTGAGTAATGTAGATCTTGTAAAAGTTGCCAAATTTTATTAGCTAGTATCAAAGAGCTAAGATGCATTAATATCACCAGCATACTCATCAGAAAGGTCTTTGAATACTGAGAAGCTGTTGAGCTCAGAAGTGGTGGATATAATTTTTCCAAAATTTGGAATTTGACATGAAAGCTTGAATTTTATCATTAGCTACAAATGCTGTCAATTGTTTTCCTGTCTGTAACAGGCTCACTTTCACCATTTTTTGACAAAATACCTGTCAAACACTCATGTCTGAATAATTATAGTTTGTCAGTCTTTCAAATAAAAATGATGTATGTGAAAAAAGCAAGTAGTTCATTTTGCAAATGAAACGATGACACAAGTGTTTTTCCTGGGGACAGCCATCCTTCGGCATGTACCAGATATACTTTATGCAGAAGTCCCATTTCCTTAAACAGAATATTTTTTAAAAACATATAAATAAGAGTACAAATTTAATAAAGTTAATAATTTTTACTGCACTAGTGCAAATATTCTTAGGTGAGAATTGCTTCTTTTCTCAGTGCTGTAGCCACGAAAAATATGATGACTGTGGGTTCACTTTGGTGCCACTGCCTTGATTCATGCTAAGCCACCAGCAGTTTTACCCACCATTGTTTTTTCATCATCATTGTAAATGTCAACACAGCAAGAAGGCAAATGACATCTCAGTATGTTATAAAGGCAGTTTTGACTTTGTGTACCATTGAGAAGACCTCAGGGAACCCCAGGACTCTGGGAACATCTTTAAGAACTACTGGCTTAGGTAAAGTTGTGCAAGAAATAAATCAAACTGTTATCAATGATTGCCTCATGGTGGTGGCATTAAGAGTAAAAAAGGAGTCAATCTAGCAACACGTCTCTGTTTTTAATTTTTTCAACGCTTATATTACTTTAAAAATTATGTTAAAGACTCAATAAAGAGAAATAATAAGAAAAATAATTATCATTACAATTATCAACAGTAATTTGGTCCAGGTCAAAACATAATTATATCCTAACTATGCTGATGCCTGCTTTAAGGTGACCTCTATTTTTAAAATAATTATCTAATAGTTAATCAGTGCTTAGAAAAAGATAGGGAATTTATGATTTTGCTTTCAATATATGTTTTTTTTTTTACTTGAGATAAATGCTTCATTGATTTATATAGTATAAAATTCAACAAATGAACTAATTTAACTTGTTGGCAAAATCAGAAGTATGACTTGAGTCTTCTAATCATCAGTGTGTAAGTAAATATACAGGTAAAATCTTCATTTAATCCTTTAGAAAGTCACATATTTAAAATAGCTTGCTCCACAGATAAGTTAATGACTTTCACTAAAGTATGCAATAAGGTGAGAAAAATGTAAGTCCCCTATGAGTGTTAAATATATGTCATTAGTCAACAGCCAGCTCCACTTCTTTTTTTTAACATCTTTATTGGAGTATAATTGCTTTACAATGATGTGTTAGTTTCTGCTTTATAACAAAGTGAATCAGCTATACATTTACATACATCCCCATATCTCCTCCCTCCCACCCTCCCTATCCCACCCCTCTAGGTGGTCACAAAGTACCGAGCTGATCTCCCTGTGCTATGCGGCTGCTTCTCACTAGCTATGTATTTTACATTTGGTAGTGTATATATGTCCGTGTCACTCTCTCACTTTGTCCCAGCTTACCCTTCCCCCTACCTGCGTCCCCACTTTTAATGATTTCCCTGAGCTGCACAAGCTAGTTGAATTGAATGATTTAATCAGCACACTATTTCCTATTTTCTCATTTATGCACATTAACTGAGAATATAATTGCGCACATTATATGGAAACCCTTTCATGTCCTGAGAGGGTCAACAGTATTATTTCGAGCTTATTTGGCTTGAAGAAACCTGGGTTCTATCTGCTCTACATAAACTGATTAAATACCATATGCTAACACATATATGGAATCTAAATTTTAATTGCATTTACCATATTCCTTATAGATTTTGTTCAGCGTAATTAAACCAATTAAACTTATAACACACTTATTCACAGAAGATGCTAAGAAAAAAAGAATTAAGGAAAACTGCATTTTTCACTCACTTGATAGCATCTTGAGCTTTTTTAGGACTAGATTAGACATCATTGCAATTAACTGAGTGTAATTAAAAGGTAAAGAGATGGTCTTACTGTGGTCACCCATTCACTAGGAAGTGCTGAGGCACTGATGACTGAAAAGCAATTAATGGGATATTTTCATGACATTTATCTCAACGGACACTCATCAGACTTATGGTTCCAAGAACAAACTTTTGTACTCAATGAGTGTTCAAATGCTAATTTGAAGATTTGAGTAATATAATAAAGATGTGAAATTTTAAAAAAATGATCCATCTCTGCTGTGCGGGGATTGGCAAACTTTTCTTAAAGGGCCATGTAGTCTCTGTTGCAACTATCCAACTTTGCCATTGTAATGTGAAAGCAGCCATAGAGGATGCATAAAGGGCAGTGTTCCCACGACAGAAACAGGCAGAAACAGGCACACGGCTCATGGCCATGGTTTGCCCAACAGTATGTCCTCCAGACCTAAAGTCTAGAATAATGACTGTTATAAACAGTGTCCTTATAAGAAAACATGTCAAAAGCAAAAAGCAGACTTGCTTTTTATACTAAACCATATGTGAAACATCATTGATAGTCCTTGAGGTACAAAAACTATCAAAGATTGGATTTATTTGTGGAACATCTAACACAAAAACCACTATTATATGTGGGTCTGTTTGAGTTTGTATATACTAAACAGATTCATCAGAAATTTGAAAGAATAGTGTATTGTTTTTCCTCGGTTTAGAAATTCATATATTACAAATGCTAGTCAAGACTGATCTCAGGTGGGCTCGGCCTACAGCGGCTGGAAGCAGGATTTTGGTTCCCCGGCCAAAGATTGAAGTCAGGCCATGGCAGGGAGAGTGCTGAATCCTGGCCTCTAGACCAGTGGCCGGTGACAAAACCCTGGCCCGTCAGCCGCGTAGAAATGAATTTCCACAGAGACGGAAAGTAGTGAAACAAGTAGAGTGTTTATTAGGAGGAAAAAGGGTACGTGTGGATAGACACACGGACGGACTCAGAGAAAGAGCCGCGCCCTTGTGGTAGTTTGAATCACTTATATGGGGCATTTCTTCCAGGTTTCTTCTGGTCAATCATCTTGCTTTGCCTGGCTCTGAGTTCATATTTTGTTTGTCTCAGGGTCCTCCCGTGTGTGCATGTGCATCTCTTAACCAAGATGGATTCTAGTGAAGAGGCCTATGGGTAGGTTGACGTCACGTACTATGGACTGGCACCCCCCTCCCTTTTTGACCCCCGAGGAGCCTTTCTGCGCATGTGTAGTTGGGAAGGTCTCCCTGACCTTGAGAATGAGGAATATGTGGTCCCTTTATCTCTTATGAGGGGAGGGTTCAGTTTCTCTGCCAAGCCAGTACTGTTATCTTAAAGTGTCCACCAGAGGCAAAGCTATTTACCCTGTTCCTGTTGTTATTTTAATCTGGAAGTGTAAACAGGAGGCTGGCTGTAAATATCCAACCTGGAGCCCATCTATCTCCTGCCTCAAGACCATTCAAAAATTCTCTAATTATGAATCAGTGGTTACTTCCCTTATTATTTCCTGAGCAACTAGTGAAATGCACACAAAGAAATTATTATCTGGTCTTTATTTTAAGGGATTGATGTGGGAGGCTACTGAGATATCAATAAAAAATAGGAAAATGGACCTCTTTTGTGACTGTAGTTTAGGGGATGGGAGCTGGAAGCTAAGATATCAGGAAAAGGATTTACCATTCTCCTGGGTTGAACCCCTTGCTGATCTGTTTTGGAATCTGGGAGAAAATTGTCCAAGCAGAACTCCCATCTCCAGTGACCTTGCAGCCTCCAAACTGAAGAAGAAAATCTGTACTAATTCAAATTCTGAGACCTTCGCTTTTCTCCCATGAAAGTCATTTGCACATGATTGATACGGCCTCACAACCCTGGGCTAGTCCTAACTTTCCTTTCACTCTTAGCCTAAGACCTCAGAATCACTTGCTTCCTATCAATGAAAAGTTTCTAGGGCAACAGATTTTTTTCTACTTTGAAAGAGGTCACAATAGCTATTGATATAGATATACTTTAGCTTCTTTTCTCAGTACAGAAAATTTTGCTTTCCATGCTAGGAATCACTGTGATATCCTGGTATTTGGAGAAAACGCCCATTGTAATCAAATCTTAAAGACACACACACATTATTTGCACATCAAATGAAGTAAAAGTAAAACACTCTCCAGCTCTCCTATACCCCCTGCTCCTGGGAACACAACTGTATGCTCACAAAGCACCCTATGACCTCACCCTACGATGTAATAATTAAGCTTCTAAAGCTATTATTCCCTGAAAAGGAAAACAAAAAACAAAAAAAGCATGCCAACAAGAGTAGAGTGTACTGAGTTTTGAGGATATAAGTGCTCTTACTAGCTGTTTCTACATCTCCATTTGTTGGCATAGATGAACGAAGTAATTGTAGATGCCTTGATCCTTTTAGGCTTACTAAATTTACTTATTCACATGACAGGTCATCCAAAAAGGGTCAGTCAGTTATTGGTATATTTTTCCAGGTTCCGTTGTTAATATAATTAGGGGTAATGTAAATTTGAGCAATTTTCCAAACCATAATTAATAGGGCACAACAATATACAGAGAAATAAAAGCCACGATTTTCCTACATTGGTAGTCTAACACTCATTAAAGCAAGCAGCGTGGAAGCATTTACCACAAGCCAGACACGGGGAGAGGGCTTCAAACAGATGCTATCTATCATTTAGTCTTTCATAGCCCCCATTTTTCAGATCAGAAACCGAAGCTGACAGAGGTTGAACCCCATCCTTGTTTGCTTAACCAGTCGGTGGGAGTTTCAGGATCTGTACTTGGGTCCGAGTGTTCCTGGTCATTGTACCATATTGCATATGCCTAGATTAAAATTTTGAAAGTGAATACACAGTTTAGAGTTCCAGGAGTATCCTTTCTGGGAATATTTATTTGGATACTCTTCTTGGGGACAAATGCAAAAGAAGAAGGGAAGTTTGGGGAGAAGGTCCCTTCTTCCCGACATGGTCCTTATGCCATCTCTCCGACAGCAACCTCCCCTCTTCTCTTTCATTGCCTCCACAGGTGATGGTCAGTCTGATTCACTGTACAGCAGGACACAGATGCCACCAAGTTTACTAGTGAGTGGTGTCATGCCACTTTAAAAGATGCTGTTAATAGGGTCCCTCTTAACTCTTCCTCTCACTTCCAATGGTAGGTCCCTGAGCCATTTTGTAAAATGGGACTCAGCGCTTTACCCCTTCCCTTCTCATGGCAGGTCTTCTGCCATGAGAGGACCTCTCACAGAAGCTGAGGTAAATTCTGCTCCTTAATCTGCAACTACATCTTAAGGAGAGAGTCTTTTCATGGGATTCGAATTGTAGCAGACATAGTTCAGGGCTGTGATGGTCGCACAGATTGGGGAACAGTGAGAACAAAAGGAACAGGTGCACAGAGATCGCAGCTGAGGGTGGAGAAAAGAACAATGAATCCTTGACCATTGTCCTTTCCCAGGTTCCCCAGAAATCTCACTGCATTCTTGCCTTAGTTTCTGAGACACAGTGTATCCTCATGGTAAAGTCCCCATGTGGGCTTAAATGAACTTGAATTGATTTCTATTTGTTTCAACAAAAAAAGAGTTCTAACTAATATGCTAACAAATTTACAAAATGCCCTAATAAAATCATTCCATGAACTCTGACTCTGCAAGGTCTTTAGTACTGAAACACAATCTATTTATTTGCTCTAGCCCAGCCTCCTTGTCCATTCTCTTCAAGGATTCTTATACAGCTTCACAATTCTGCCCAAGAATTCTTGAGACAGTCGAAGTCTAGGAAGTATTTTTCTAATGTTTTGAAACTTATGGGAATTCTGATTAATGTACATTCCTGGCAAGAGTTATGTTTCTGATATGCTGTACTGCCAGTATATTTTTTTCCTATAATAAGATTCCCCAAATGATTTTTATACACATCTAGCTATTCCTTTAAATAATGATATAGAGTTTGCATGTAAACCTTTATTCAATAAATCACTTTTGATGATAGATATTTTCAATGCTAGTATTACAGTTTCTAATGCAAAATGTAAGCACTTTACTTTTATGGTTTCTTAATGTTGTGAATCCTCTGAAAGCATATTTTGTTGATTGTTCCACTATGGCTTATCCTGTTTACTCCTGGACAAATAAATCAAATTTTACCTGCATTAGTAACCCCTTTCTTGGAAATATTTAAGAATGAGTAATGACACAGTATGACTCAATGAACCAAGCTATAACTGATGATTCTCCAATCTGGAGAAAACATACAAGCATATAATAGAATGTGAGGGACTCTGGAAGGAACATGTCATATGGTAGAGTGAGGAGAAAACCTGAAGGTGTTAAATTTTCGAAGGTAGCAGCTCATTAACTTATCAGGTATGTTCTATGAGCCAGAAACTATTCTTGGCGCTGAGAATACAAATACTAATAGAGCAGGAGGTCTCAGTCTATGTGAGAAGAGTCAAAAATGCAGGGCAAGCATATCTTATAAGCTTCAGAAGTTTTCTATTTGCTGCTACTGTGGCCACTCCAGGGGGATAAACTCTATTCTTTTACTTGTTCCACATTCATTTTCTTATTTTTGTCATCATGTTATCAAGTAGGATATTTTCTGGCTGAAACAGGGAGTATTTTCAAAAATCCATTTTATCTCCACTATTGGCTTATTTTTTATAGATGTTTAGAAATCTGTTTTTTTAAATGTTTGTCCTAGGGTAAAAATATAAAAAGTTTAATTAACCACAGTCTATGTTCAAATAGTTACAGATGGCTACACATGTCATGCAAGCACCCTGCAATAGTAAAGTTATCCTTTCTCCCTTTCCTCTTTTTTTTTATTGTTGTCATATTTTACTATTGTTCATGCTATTGACCAACAATTCACTGCTACCAATTTTGTTTTAGATAGTAAATAATTTTTTATAGCTAATTAAGATAAAGAGAATATACTGTATATATCATCATTTGATAATTTCTGGGAATCTTCTTTTTTGTAGATCAAAGTTTATGTTGGTATAAATCTCCTTCTGCCTCAAGAAATTTCTTTAACATATCTTACAGTGAAGGTATAATTTATGAATTTTCTGGTTTTGCTTGTCTGAAAAAGTTTTTACCTGTCCTTTACTTTTGAAATGCAATTGGCTAGGTGTAGAATTCTGGATTGACAATTATATTTTTCTTTCAGCACTTTAAAGATGCCATACCATTTTCTTCTGGGTTGTATAATTTATGATGCAAAGTCTGCTTTATTTTTATCTTTAGTCTCTGTAATGTGTTAGTTTTGGCAAACTTAGAAATTTGAATATTAAGTGTTCAGATATTTTTCTTTCTTGTCTTGAATTTATCTGGCTTAATGTTATCTAAATGTCTTGAATCTGTGTTTTATATTTTCATTTGGAAATTCTCAGCTGTTATCTCTTCAAATATTTCTTCTGGCCCATTTGATCTTTCTTCTGTGTCTGGGATTGCCATTATGCATAAATTACACCTTTGGATACTGTTCCACAGCATACGGATGCTGTGATGTTCTGTTTACCTCTCCCCTACACCCCCCGCCCCTGGACATACTCTTCTTTTCCATTAGTGTTTCAAGTTTGGCAGTTTCTATCAAACAGTCCTTAAGTTCATTGATACTTTCCTCCTCCTGTCATGTCTACTGATGAACTTGTCAAAGGCAATCTTCATCTCTATTATTGTGTTTTTATTCCTTGTGTGGTAGGCGGAATAACGTCCCCTGAAGAGATCCACATTCTAATCTCTGGAACCTGTAAATATGTAATGTTACATGACATCTTACTCTGTTCCGGCTGCTATAACACATTACCATAAACTGGGTGGCTCAGAAACAAGAGAAATGTATTTCACAGTTCTGGAGTCTGGGAAAGCCAAGATCAAGGCCCTGGCAAATCCAGGGTCTGATGAGGGCATATGTTTTGGTCCATAGATGGCCATCTCCTCACTGTGTCCTCACATGTGTGAAGGGGAAAGGGAGCTCTTTGTGCTCTCCTTTATAAGGGCACGAATCCCATGCATGAGGTCTTCACCCTCATGATATAATTACCTCCCAAAGGTCCCCCCCTTCTAACAACATCACATTGGGGGGTAGAATTTGAGCATATGAATCTGGGGTGGAGGGAGCACATATATTGACATGGTAAATGGGGATTAATTTTACAGTTGGAATTCAAGTTGCTAATAAACTTAATAGAGTTTAAAATAGAAAGATTATCCTGGATTACCTTGGTGGGCGAAAGGGTCCTGCAGTGTGGAAGAGAGAGGTAGAAGAGTCCAGGTCAGAGCGATGTAATGTTAAAAAGACTCAGTTTGCCACTGCTGACTTTGTAAACAAGGCATAGGGTCAGAGAATGCAGTCTCTGCAAGCTGCAAAGGACAGGGACGAGAATTCTCCCCCTAGAGCTTCCAGAACAGAATGTAGCCCTGCCAACATCTTGATTTTTGCCCAGTGTACCTATTTTGGATCTGACATCCAGAACTGTAAGATAATAATTTTTTGTTGTCTTAAGGCACCAATTTCTCAATAATTCGTTGCAGCAGCAATAAACTCATACACATGACATTTCCACTTGACTCTTTTTGCTCCTACCTCTCTCTTAAAATTTCCATCTGTTCATGCATGTTGTCTGCCTTTTCCACTATGAACATATTTTTCATACTTATTTTGAATTCCTTACTGATAGTTTCAATATCTACATAATTTGTGTCTGATTCTGTTGACAGCTTTACTTATCAGAAGTTTTTTCTTTTTTTTTTTCCTGATCCTATAATTTTTGACTGATGTTCATAGTGTATGTGACAGTATGTTATAGATTATAGTGAGTAGTGTTTGTGCCTGGAAATAGGCATGCTTATTTTTTAGCTATGCCATTATTGGTGGTAATGAGAGGTTGAATAAATCATGTCAGGAATTGATCTGGATTTGGAATTTGCTGTTTCCATGTCTGCCTTCAGTACACCACTGACTTCAAATTCCCCCAGTGTTACCTTGTGCTTAGGTTCTGGATAATTTTCCAGAGAGTTTTACCTCAATGTACCTCTCCAGCCACAGCTGTAGGTGTTGCCTTTGCACTTATACCTCAGAGAGAGTCTAGTTTCTTATTCCTTCCCCTCCTTCAGCAACAGAAATTCTTGGTTACTGGGTGCTTGGTAGCCTTGGCAAGGGGGCCAGGGGATTCTGTTTTCCTGGTTCAGCCTCTGTCTTACATCCTATGTCCCTGGGTTTCAGGGATAGAGCTTTCTAAGTCATCCTGCTTCTTCCCCAGTGATGGAGGATCTCTAACTGCCTGGGTTCAGGATGATTTTCTGTACTTCCCCAGGATTAGAGAACATTTTCTTTTGCCCTTCCACAGGTCACTGTGGGTCTTCATATATGTGTACTCTGGGGTTGCTGTTGCTTATTTCCTTTCCTCCAGAGGCAGAAACTTTGTTCCTCAGGGGATAACTATTTTTAAAAATGCAGAAACCCTTTCTGACTTTATCTCTTAGAACCTTACAAGTTTTGGAGGTCTTTACCATCAGTCCTGTGTGCCTACTCTTTCACTGTCTTCCAAGTACTCTCTGTCTTCCAAGGTGACCCATGTGCTTCAGGAGTTGTGTTTTTGTTCACCTTTTGAGTTGTCACCTGTGGGGATCTGAACACTTTTATTACTTTCCTCTTGTGCTCTCCAAGTACTTGCCCTTTGTTCAATCTTAGCCCAACTCATAGCAGTTCCAAATAAAAGCTGAGCTCTCAGATTTTTGTAAATCTCCTGGAAACAACTGCCATCTTTCACTACTAGGGGCCCTCCCTTTTTCCAGTTCTTCTCCGTCCCAATATTCTGTTATTTTTCTTATGCCTTCTTACCAGTTCTGATGGTCTTTTTTGTTTTTGAAGGCATTGCCATATTGTTTGTAATTCCTGTTTTCTCTCTTTCCTAGGCTGAATATGCCTTTTCTGGTTTGCTCTTGCTGACTTGTCTCCTTGTCTTACATGTTTTCTGTGAAAAGGTAGGAAAATTCAGAAATAAATTCTCTCAAGTTATTCCTATGGGAAGCTACTGATAGTTTACTAATTTTCTTGCTAGTTACTGAATTAAGAGTTGTGTATTGTGATTGATGGTTCAGTGATTCTCAAAACTGATATCACCGAGCAAACTTTTAATCTATATTCTCCTCTGGACCTTTTGGGAAAAATTTGCTGATTACTAAACAGGCTACATTTATGAAATAATTGCTCATTGTCAAAGAGACATTTATAATTTCCAATTAAAGTTGCTAATTAGCATGAACATCATGAGTTACTCTCACTGAATTGATATACTAATAGACAAAACAAAGAAAGAAGAAATTTTAATTATTCTATGTAATCTTAATGTTGATAAATTTGCATTCTCTTTTTGGCTCTTTAAAGGATTGAAAACATATTTAAGATACCAATTACAATCAACATGGAAGGATTTTGAGTACTCAAGGAACAAATGTTGTGAACCATTGAGAAATAACCTTTGAACTTTCTTTTTACTTATGGACTTCCATTGCTTTGCAGTTCATTTAAAATTTTTTACCCAATTTTGCATAATGAAAATAAAACTGCCTGAATTTCTATACGGGATTTTATGATTATGAAGTTAAAATGGCAAGTATGAATGTTTAAAGGTCTTATGGGTTAAATAAAACTTCTGACAAGCTGATAGTCTAGGTTTCTATACTACCAGAAAAGTCCAGCCTTCTGGAAACTGGTAACATGCTTTTCCTTTGACAAAACTTTTCTTAAATATAAGGAGGCTATAATTAAATAATTGGGTTTTGTGTTTGTAATTTATTATCACATAAACAGAACATATAATAATGTACAAAAGAACAACAAAATAAAATCTATATAGTCATTATCCAAATTGAATAATAAAACATTATCAATACAGTTGAAAACACTGATGTACTCTTCCAGAATTGAATCTTTCTCCTTGTTCTGGGTGAACTAGTACCCTGATTCTAGGCTCTTAATTTTATTCCACAGGTCTGTTTGTCTATACTTGTGCCTATAGTATATTGTTATACTGTCTATATTTTTATATTTAACCTAGATACTTGGCATTTAAATCATCTAATTATCTTCTTTTTCCCCCAAATTTTGGCTATTTTTGGTACTTAAATTATGTTTTTGTATAAGTTTAATAAATTTTATTGGAAATCCTTTTGAGAGTATGTTTGGAACTTCATTGAACCTATAGTTTGCAGAAAATTGACACCTTTATGATATATTAAGACATTGTATACATGATATGTTAAGTCTATTTATTGATGACTTCTTCCTTAAAGGAAATGTGTGCCTTTTTAGACTTATTTCTAGGTACTAAATACTTTTATTGTTACTATAAACAGTATTTGTTTTTTAATTACAATTATTTTTAAAATATATGTTGCAGAGTATAGTAATAAAATTGGTTTTATATTGTGCTCATATTCAGAAACTTGTTAAATTCCTTCATTAAATCTAAAAAATTAAGTTCAAAAAATCCTGGGTTTTTAAAAATGTGAACAATAAGCAATCATATTATCTATACATAATGGTAAGTTAGAATATTTTAAAATATTGAAACAGCTTGCATTCCTGAAGTAAATTCAGCTTGGTCATAATGTACATAATTTTTAGTACTTTACTGGATTTTACCAGCCAATATTGTTTTAAGTATTTCTATACACATGAAAATGAAATTTGCATGGAATATTGTTTTTAACTGCCTTTGAACAATTATAGTACTAAAACTATTCTAGATTCTTTAAATTATTTAGGAAATATATTTTTCCCTATTCTCAGGGAATTTGTATAATATTGAAATTTTATTTTCCATGAAATTTTGGTGGAACTTACCTGTAAAACTAGATTGTTACTTTTAATGAGTTAGCTTTTGGATAATAATTTAATTTCTTAAGTGATTATAATTTTGGCTGGTTTTGTCTTTCTTACATATCAGTTTGGTTGTTATATTTTTCAGAAATATGTCTGTAGTTATCACATTTCAAATTTATTACCATAGATTTTTTGGTATTACTCACTTGCTCTTAAAGATAACTCATATTGTCTGTAATTGTATCACCTTAAATTTTTATACTATTTTTGTCTTCTATTTTTTAAAAAATCAATCATGACAAATATTGGGTATTAACTAATCTTTGCCTACAATTAATTTTTGATTTTTTGGATTATCTCTTCTACTTTTGCTTTCAATTTTTTTCCCCTTAATTCTAATGTCTTTGGATTAATTTTTTGTTCTTTCTCCAATTTTTTTGAGTTGGATGGTTCGCTCATATACTTTATATTCCTTCTTCCTTTTTTACTATAAACATTTAAGAATATATAATAATAATAAATAATATTTTATAAGGATTTTAAAATACCACTATAATTTTATTATACAAACCTTGGATTTACTATCATTTTATAATTATTACTATCTATGTATATATTTGCAAATTTTTATTAATGTAACATCTTAATCTGTGAGTTATTTAATGAAAAAATATTCCACATATTTGGAGAGTTGTTTCTTAATTCAATATTAATTCCACTGTGTTGAGAAAATGTGGTTTGTTCCTTTTACATTATATTTATGGTCATTACTAATACTTAAAATTAGCTTTAATCATATTATCTTATGCTTTGTATTTGTCTTATTTTCCTTATTTTGCTTCTAAAATTTTTGGTCTTATTTTTATTATTATTTTCTTAAATTCCATTTTTTCTTTTCTTCTGGAAATTATATTGCAAATCGCATTCTTCAGTGTGTGTTCTTAACCTTCTATCATGCACACTCAACGTCTAACATTAATCATTGTATCTTTCTCTTCCCAAGCAATCTGTGGATCTTAGAACACTGTAACTCCAGTTCCATCTATCTTGCTTAAAAGTTTTTTTCTATTATTTCAGGAAAATATGTTTTTAATTCCAAAAATCAAACATTATTTTTCTTGCTGTGGTCAATTATTTTCAATTTAAAACCTATTTACTAATTTATTTCTCACCATTTCCCCCCCATCTCAGACCTTTATTCTAATATCGTTTTCCTTCTTTCTAAAGTGTTTCTCTAAAGGTTCCTTTTATGCCCATCTGTTAGTGGTAAACTTTCTCAGTTTTTATCCAGAAATGTTTTTGTTTGGTTTTTGAATGATTATTTAGCTCTGTGTAGAATTTTAGGTTTATAGTCATTTTCTTTCAGTAATCTGAAGTTATTATTTCAGTGCCTTCTGGCTTCTACTCTGTTGTTGAGAAGAATAATCGTTCCTTATTTTGTGGCTTATCTCTTTCCCTCTCTCTCTGCCTTAGGTTTTCTTTTCTAATTTTAAGATTGTTCATTTTGATATCCTGCAGTTTCACTATACTAGGTTTAACTATAGATTTTTTTTATACATATACCGCCTGTGTTTTTGTGGCTCCACTTCAGATCCAATTTCTAGGTCTCTTATACTCTGTTCATTTCTAATTTTCCATTTAACCTAACCACTGAGTTTTCTATTTTAATGAGATCATATTTTATAAATCTATATGTTCTAATTAGATATTTTTCAGATCAGCCTATTTACTAAGCTTTGTTGACTTATTTCTTGTACAGGTATTTCTTCACAATTTAAAAACATAATTAGCTCATGACCCAGATCTGTTTAGTTAAATCAGTTTGACAAATATGTACTGTCATGGTACAACACCACCACAATCAAGATTTGGAACATTTCTGTCACCTAAAAAGTCAGCTTATGTTCCTTTCAAGTCAATTTCCTCCTCCCACTAACTGTCAGTGGCCACTACTGATATGCCTCCTGTCCCTATAAGTTTGCCTTTTTAAATGTCATATAAATGGAATTCTACGTTATGTTATCGTCTATGTCCAACTTCTTTCCTGTAGTTTTGAGATTCATTCATACTGTTGCATGTGTCAGTAGTTCAGTGATAGTATTTCATTGCATGGACTTACTGTGTTTATCCATTTACCTATTGATGAACATTTGAGATATTCCTGGTTTGGGGCTAATATTAATAAAGCTACTGTAAACATTTGTGTGTAGATCATTGTGTGGGAAAATATGTTTTTACTGCTCTTTGGAAAGCCTATATTCAGGGAATAGGATTGCTGTATCATATGATAATTTTATGTTGAATTTCACAAAAACCTACCAAACTGTTATTCAAAAGAAAAGCCACACCGTTTTGCTTTCCCAATTGCTATACATCCACCCCACATTTGATTCTGTCAACCATTTTAACTTTGGCCTTTTTTTATGTGTATAGTGATATCTTATATTGATATTAATGTCATTTCAGTTATGACTTAAGATATTAAGCATATTTTCACAGGCTTACTTTCCATTCTTGTACCTTCTTTGGTGAAGTATTCATTCAAATATTTTCCCATTTCTTAAGATTATCTTATTATTGATTTGTAAGTGTTCTTTATTTATTATGGATAAAGGTCCTATGTCATTTATACATTTTGAAAATATTTTCTCCCAGTCTCTGGGTTGTCTTCACATTTTCCTAACTGTGTTTTTGGATGAGCAGTACTTTAAACTTTGAAGCCAGTTAACTTATGAATGCCTTATCTAACAAATCTTTGCCTGTCATATTATCACAAATATTTCTTCTATGTTTAATTTTTTTTTGCAAATATTTAACCTTGTTTAGGTATCAGAGTAATGAAGGTCCCATAAAATGCATAAGAAAGATTTACCTCCTTTTTAAAATTTTTTTGGAAGAGTTTGTGTTGAATTGACATTATTCCTTAAATATTTGGTAGAATTAATCAGTGAAGCCATTCTTCACCAGGGTCTTTGTGAGAAAGATTTTAACTAAGAAATCAATTTCTGTACAGGATATAAAGTTTTCTATTTCTTTTTGAGTAAAGTTTGGTCATTTGAGTTTTACAAGGAATCTATCCATTTTATCAAAGTTATCAAGTTTATTGGAAAAAAATTTTATAATAGTCTATTATTATCCTTTTAATGTCTTTAGTACATGTACTATGCTCAGTTCTTTATTCCTCCCTCAATTACTGAGAAAGAATTGAAGTCTTCAACTATACCTATGGATTTTTCTATTTCTTCTTTTAGTTCTATCAGCTTTTGCTTTAGATATTCTGAATCTTTATTATTTGCTGCACTTGTATTAAGATTGTTATTTTTTTTGGTGACTCGATCTCTACATCATTATGGAATGCCCCATTTTATCTTTGGTAATATTTCTTGTTCTAACGTTTTTTCCTTGTTTGAAGCTAATAGAGCCTCCCCAGCTTTCTTTTGCTTAGAATTTGCATGATATGTCTTTTCCCATCCTTTTACTTTTAGTATATCTTTCTCTTTAAAGTAGATTTCGTATAGAAAAATCTAGTTGGATATTACTTTTATATCCAATATTATTGTGTTGCCTTGTAATTAGAGAGTTTAGACCTTTCATATTAATAGAATTCTTGATAATGGCTGGGGATTTGTTTATTCTAAACGTATTTATTTCTTCTGCATGTGTTTTCTTCCTTTTTTGAATTAACTGAATGCATTTTACCATTCATTCTCATCTCAACTATTGGTTTATTCACGCAGCATTTTGTTTCATTATTATTTTTCATTTGTTGATCTCTATGGTGTACAATATACGTCGCTAACTTATCTCAGGCTACATACACATATACCTCCTCACGTAGAGTATAAGAAACTTCCAAATGTACGCATATCCTTTTCCACTATCTTAATTTTATTTTTTGCAATACCTCTTCTTTTTTAAATTCTACATATTGTAAACACAGCAAAGTTTTGCTGCTATTAATTTTTTAGATACTCATTTTTATTTTAAAGAGATTACAAATAAGAAAAATGTCTTTTATGTTTACCCACATATTTATTATTTATGGTGCTTTTTAAAAAAAATTTCTATCTGGTATCATACTCTTTCTGAAGAACTATATTATAATCTTCTGGTAGTGTAGATCTGCTGGCAGTGATATCACTCAAGTTTTGATTTTCTGGAAAAGGCTTTGCTTTTACATTTGAAAGATATTTTCACATGATATGGTGAAAGATGATAGGTTTTTAGGTTTTTCATTCAGAACTTTGAATGTGTGGCTCTATTGTCTTATTTGCATAGTTTCTGATGACAAGCCTGCTATTATTCTCATCTTTGTTTCTCTGTATCTACATTTTTATTCTTTTATTTCAGATGTCATCCACATATTTCTCTTTATCTTTAATTTCTAGTAGTTTGACTTTGATAAGCTTGATGTTTTTAAAATTCTGCTAGAGGTTCTTAAGATTTTTTGTTTTGTGGTTTGTTCCTTTTTATTAATTCTGTGAATTTCTTGGCCTCTGTATCTTCAATATTTCTTCTCCCATTTTCTCCCTCTTCTCCTTTTGAAATTCCAATTAAATGCAGATTACACTTTTGGACAGAGATTTTAGATTGTTTTTCTTATTTCTTCTTTCTCTCTCTGTTTCATTTAGAAAATTTCTATTGATCTGTCTTCAATTTCATCAGTTTTTTCCTCTGCTGTCTTGTTTTTCAGCATGAGTGTCAAAGAAATTCTTTATCTCTGGCATTATCTTTTCTAGCATGTCCACTTTTCAATAGCTTCTCTCTCTCAATGTTTAAGTCCCCATCTGTACATGAATAATTTTCCCAGAGTAGACCACTGTTGCTTACTACTGCAAAGCTTCAATGAGGAAGGGTTTTTGGTTTCCTTGTTTGCTTTTGTGTGTGTGTGTGTGTGTGTGTGTGTGTGTGTGTGTGCATGCATGTGTGTGTGGAGGTATGCTCCTGTCAATCCTTGGTCCTTGTCAGGTGTGTCCTTTTGCATCTGAGCTTCAGAAGTAGGGCTTTCTCACTATTCCATCCCCTCTTCCACAAGGTTACAAAACTCCGCTTGGTGTCAGTGGGAGTTTTGAGCACAAGTTACCTTTTTGTCCCTCTCCAGTCTCAGCCAGACTCTCTTCTGTTTCAATGCAGGATTGTGTTCATGAGTGGGTTTCCTCTGCTTCCCTTGGTAGCAGGTAAATTTTATTTTGTGTACTTGCAGCACAGAGATGTCAGGTTTTCCTCCCTCTTTCAGCAGCTGCTGACCATTTTTTTTGAGACTATGAGGCAGGAGCACTTCCTTGTTTTCTCCAGCAGTAAACGGTAGCTACTTCCTATGAGACAGAGGTTCACATGTATACCGTTCTGTTCTGTCTCTCAGCAGTGGCCGGTCACCATCTGTATGCATATGCAATGGAGAGCAGGTCTTCAAGCTTTCTCACAAGCACCCAGTGGTGGCTGTAGAAAAAAGCTGTCAAGTAGGTTTCCCTCCCTTTATGTCTGGGATTCCCACAGATTCTAAACTATCACACAGGTACATACTCAGCCTTTAGAAGTTTGATAATGTTGAAGAATTTTTATTGCCTGAAATTATGGTTGCTACCACTTCCTCTCATGCTCCACAAGGATGAAACAATCTATATGTCCTTTTTGTCCTCTGAGAGGCTTGTCATGTATTGGGATTAAGTTTACTTAATTGTTTTATGACTTTAGGTCTCTGATGGGTTAAAAAAGTTATAATTTTATGGTTTATCTGATTGCTACCCATTGTTATGGTGAGGACAATATTTTATTGCAGTTTTCGACATCCTATGTAAAAGTGGAACCAGGCAATATCACTTTTATAGTGTAGAAGTACAATAACACCAAAATGGCAACTATTCTAAGGAAATTGCCTCACATGAAAAGTGATGGCTTTGACACAGTTTCACGTTTTTAGTCTCTTCAAAATAAATCTGGTATAAGAATTGTTCTGTTAGAGACACCTCAAGTTAAACTCCTTTTGAGTTTGATATCATCAAATTTTTCTAACTTCCTTTGGTTTTGTTCATTCCATACTTGGGATTGTGAGTTTTTAAATCTGTTCTCTTGACCTCTCTGTTCTTGCTTCTTTCTTTTTGCTTAAATTTTAAATTTCAGCTACCCATTCATATCAATTTATTAGTAAAATATCTTCTAATTGTGCTGAATTAAACCTTGGTGCTTACTAGCATGCATATCTTAGATGAATGTCACAGTTTCTCATGAAAACAAAGTTCAGAGTAAACATAAAAAGCATATGTTCCATCTAAGCCTCTTAATTGATTCTGAAAAGTCATGGGCGTGAGATCCCATGATGATTTTCATCACTAGTACAGTATGTTAAAATAGAATAAAAATGCTTATTTCATGAAGATCCCACAAATGCCATTTCTATACTAGAAATAGATGTTTGAAAACTAAAGAAAAAAGTTTCTGCACAACTTTAAAAATGGGAAAATGGAGTTAACTGATATTAGGTTCAAAGGAACTGTAGATCATCTCTCATATGATATGCAAAAATGCATGGAGTTTTATGATGGAATTTATAATAATTAACAGAAGAACACATTTTTAAAATATATTTGCCATTGTATTTGCCATTTCTTTCTATTAAAAAATATTGGAATTTTAGCTTGCTGGGGCAATTTGTGTTTTGTCCTGATTTTGAGAAAGGAGGTGAGTATCTTCAAAAATGGTATTCTTCTTGTATGACACTAACTTCTTATGTAGTCATGCTTAACTTGATGTCAGCTAAAAGTTATTTGTAAATACGCAATTCTTTAATTACTGTCTTCTTCATTTTATTCCATTAGCATTCCATTAGAAACATAATTCATAAATGCATTCACTGGTACTTTTAAATACTACATGAAGATTCAACAATATTACTTGAATTGCCAGGTATTAAGCAATTTTTCCAGCTTTTTAATTTAACTTTTGTTATGGTAAGTCCTTTCCTTTATCTTATACATGTTTACAAATGTGCTTAAAAAGGAGAGACAGCACTGGGTATTTGGGAATATCTTTGAGGTGTTTATGTTTATAAAACCAATCATTTTAAATTTTTTATTTACTTCTAATTTTTAGGGGCGTACTGACATAAGAAACAATAATGATGATTTAACTAATGCTATCTTCAAACAATGAACATTTGCAGAGGGAATAAATGTGGAAATTAACTTAATTTTCTTTATATATTTGCATGGAAACATTCTATTTCTGAAAATTTCTTTATTGTTTTAAATGGCAAAGTAAATTTTTGTGAACTGTGTGAATTAAAACAGTTTAGTCAATTCAACATTGCATGAGATTTAACTAAATATAAAGGTCTCAGAATAAAATCTCATTTGGGTCATGATGACATAAAAACTATACAATATTTGACGAATCATGTGAACTTTTATTACTAGTGATACAGCTGTTCTATAAAACAACCTGGCCCATGAGGTTAAGGAAAACAAGTAAACTGATACTACCCAAAGAGATGTATATTTTTTATTTCGCTGTCATCGTATAACATTTATTTTAATGGCAAGTGTATAAAAACATGAGTATAAATCTTTCTTCTGCAATCTGATGTATCCCCCTACCCTAAGTGTGAGTTTGCACATGAGAAGACCCGTAACAGAAAACACATCGTGCTCTTGAGCACAAGAAGACTTTCTCCTGACCTCTCCTCCTACGTTAGAGATGCCGTCATTTGCAGTGTTTTGTCTATTTTGTTTAGCCTTTATCATCGTTAGCTTTTACCTTACTCCTAAAATTGAGTATTATAACAATCCTTTGCATATCAGCAATTACTAAAGCAAATTTTTCTTCCCTTAAAAAAGTTTATATTGCATCGCACTTAGGTATACAAACATTTTCAAACATTGTACAGTGATGCTTCATGTACTATCAGTCACACCGTTGAGTTCCAGGTGTTCTGCATCCTCCCCAGTATTTGATATCGGCGTTTTTGTTTTTTACTTAATAGTAAATATCCTAGTAGATGTTTAGAAGGATCTTATTTTAATTTTAATTTGCATTTCCTTAGTGCTAATGTTGTAGAATATTTTTATATGATAATCATCATTACTATACCTTCTTTAGTGAAGTATCTATTTAATTTATTTAATTAGGTTCTTCGTTTCTCTATTGTTGAGTTTGAGAGTTCTTTATATATTTTACATACAAGTCCTATATCAGAAATGTGGTTTGCAAACTTTCTGTTTAATTAAATATCTTACAATAATTCAATCAAATATACTGAGAACTAAGCCTTAAATCCAGTCTTTAAAACAATGAATTTTTTGCTCACTGCAAAAGTGAGAGAAACAATGGATCACATTTCCCATCTTCTCAGTAGAAATCCAGGCACTAATGAGAAAATTCAAATAGAACACACTTTATCATAGCTACAATATCTGTTTTTCTCTGTATTTTTTTGGCAAGGGACAATTGCAAGAAAATAATAGTTTTCAGATAGTTTCAAAGGCTTTAGTTAATTAACTTCGGCTTCCCCATTTAGAATTCAATTGAACTCGCTACAACTGTTGCCTACATCTCATTGAAAATCAGATGGATTGAAAGATGAGCTATCTGCTGTAATATAAAAGTGCCCTGTGCATTGCACATCTAATAACTCTTTTCATTCCTTTTGAGCTACCAATATCATTGGAACAGTTTCTTATAGGACACAAAAATGCTATTCCCATTCCTTCTAATATCATCATCAGTGTTTTCATTTTCTTCTTTGCAATTGTGTAGTTCCTATGTTTTTCAAGGTCTAATTTTGCATAAATTTATGAATACTGGAATGATAAAATGGCAGAGAGATGTAATCTCAGAGATATTCAGATTTCCTTCTTTCCTTTCTTGGGAGAGGAAACAGACCCTAGTAGGGGAATGCATTTCCTGAAATCAGAAACAGGTATCTGTTATATCTGATTTTGTTTCATTATGGAATCATTATCTGATTTTGTTTCATTCCAACATACAAATCTTTCTAAATAATTTTCAGTGATCCCCAACAGATAGAAATTGTTGCCATGACTTGTCATAAGTGGCTCCAGGAAGTGAGAATATACTAAAAATATACAGAGTGTCAGTAGAGACTGGACCTTCAGATTTTTGTAGCTGGAAAGTTACCAATTAAAAAGTTTCAAGCAGCTTCTGCCTTCCTGGTCATGGGTTGGCATGGTACTTTGAGGAAGCTGACTTCTTGTTTTGGGAAGACAGAATTGAGTTCCTTTCGGCTGTGAAGATTTAAGCATATCTTAAACTTGTCAGGGACCTGGGTTTACAAACTGTCCATGCACACGGCAAATGGCCCTCCAACCCAACATTTGCCTCTTGTTTCACACAGGTGTGTACCCGAGAGCAACAGACTCACGTGGGAGCAGAGTGACCCTGACACTGATGTCTTCTCCTTGTGATGAAAAGATACGAGGACACATCTAAGGGCCAGTAGCTCCAATGAAGACCATATGACAGGGAAGGAAAACCAGAGAGCCGTTAGGAAAAATTCCTTAAGAGAAAGAGGAAACCAGGAACAGGCCAGGGAGAGGGAAACTGGTTCTTTGCACTTTTTTGGCTTTATTGATGCTGGACCCGGACTCTACTTGACCTCTCCTTGCTGTGTTTGGAAATGTTCTGGAGAAAAGGCTGCGTCCAAGTATACTGAAAGTACCCTGTGCAGCACGAAAAACTGTAAAACTTGATTCCCGTGCTGTTTTGCTGTAGGACCACCTAACTGAACATGGATTTGAAAGGAAAATGCTCTCACTCTGAGTCTGGGTGAGCTGGCAGCATCTGCAGAGGTGATCAGGTAGAGAGCAGGACATATTGTCAGCAAGAGCCAGCCGGCAGCTGGCCAGACGCTGCCTGAGGAAGACGCCCAGCTTCAACATGGCTGTCACGACCTCAGGGTCCACAGCCCAGTGTCACGTGAGTGGGAGAAATGGTAGTGGAGGCCAGCCACGTGGTTTGCTGAGTTCAGCCATTGTGGAGCCCACCTAGTTCCTGCTTCACTGACTGACATTGGCTGGTACTCAAAACTGAATTCATGAACAAGTTTAAGTAATCCTTGTGATCTGGGAAAGGAAGATCCTGGATAAAAACTGGATTTCCAGCTCATTTATAAGATAAGAATGATTATCATAATATTTTTAGTACTTAAGAGGAAAGTGATTTTATTGCCTTTTAACCTTGGGTAATAAAGCCTGAGATGTATATTATACAGCACAATGAATCTTCTCATATAATAATTTTTCTTATGGCATCTTTACCACAGGTGAACAACAGCACGCACACAGGCTGCCCCCTGATGCAGAAAAAGCTTTTTGCTTCAGCACAGATACCTGTAAAAATTGGAAATTCGGAAACAAATCAGAAGCAAATAGCTATTGAGCCTGCCTCATGCAAGCTATGTATGTGCTTAGGTTAAATGAATGCACAGAAGACACCAGTTCCTGCTCTGGTGGAGATTGTTTTACTGCTCACAAACATTTACTGCCCTTTCTATGGGCGGATCACACTTCCCACTCCACCGTGAGTGGTTTACTGTGATCTCCTCTCCATGGCGTCTGAGGTCAGGGTAGCGTGATCAGCAATGAGTCCTCATTGGTTTCCATCTCTGGTTGACATTAATGAGCACGGTCTCACTTGATTTTCCTGCAGGAAAAGAAACATGAGTTGAAAGACGCTCAGGTGTTTGTGCTCCTTGTTTCCACAGCGT
Organism: Balaenoptera borealis; assembly: GCF_965194805.1. Classification (NCBI taxonomy): domain Eukaryota; kingdom Metazoa; phylum Chordata; class Mammalia; order Artiodactyla; family Balaenopteridae; genus Balaenoptera; species Balaenoptera borealis. The sequence goes on along the minus strand of NC_138873.1, from coordinate 4,376,924 downwards.
TTCCTGACTGAGGCACTCTCAAGGCGGAGATGACATTTTAGCAGATATACACATGACAGTAAGAAAAAGAAAAGTTCAATATGAACAAAAAAAAAGTTGATCAGGGTAATGGGATTAGAAATGGGGCAGGAGAAAAGCGGGTTTGCAATTTCAAATAAGGGGCAATCGTTGTAGGCCTCATAAGAAGGTCAGGTTAAGCAAACCTTTTTCTTCTAGGGTTTAAGTAGAACTGTGTTACCCCCATCCCTAAATTTTTGGTTATACCATCACATTTTAATAACTCAGTGTTCTATTTTTCTCCTCATATTTGCTTATCCTTTTTGTCCAAATCAAATACATGTTGAACATCTACCAAGTGTCCAGCTGAGGATGTGCCAGGCTTTGGGGATGATGGACGAGACCGACAGGAATCCTGTGGTCCCAGCTGAGGGTCAGAAGCTGGCACAGCTGTGCTCGGGTGGGCTCCACTCCATGGGATGCTGGGGTCTGTTTCCAAGCTCTATTCACTCGGGGACTCTTACAACTGCTGGCAGTCTGTGTCTCCCATCACCATCTGGTCCTCAAGACTTAATTTTTAATTGAATAAAACAACCCCGTGGTGACTAGGCAACCGTCACCCTGGCCTTGCTCTAGTGAGTCTGAGCATAGGACCTGCTCTGCCTTTCAGTCCCGTCTCAATCAGCCACATCTAAAAACAGGTCTTCAACATCTGCTCTGCAATTCATTGCTAGTCACGTTCTTATTCACCGTTCACACCTACACAAACCATGTGGAGAAGAATAGCAAAGTGCTCCAATGTTCCAGAAGTAAACTTCATTTTTCTTCCTGTATGCATTCTGCTTGGTGGCAGAAGCATTATCTCAATTTAGTCCCTTCTCTAGGGATTTCATATAATCATTTCTCTGTCCCCCAGGCAGGCTGGGACCCTGGGAATCCCCTGAGGCTCTTTCAGGCTTGTTGACTAAGCCATTAGTCAACAGGCACAGCTGTCTCCAGGAGCAAGACAGCAAGACAAGTGGACATGTGAGGTAGTAGGGATGGGTGACGATGATGCCGGGAGTGAGGGGACAGAGTGAGAAGGAGACTGCAAACCTGAACGGGGTCAAAATCAAGATTAAACATGATCGTTTCTAGTATATAAAAACACAGTTGATCATGTAAATTGATCTTGGATCCTGCCACAATGCTGAACCCCATTATTAGTTCAGATAGTTGTTTGTGTTTGTTTATATGTATGTATTTCTTTGGATTTTCTATATCCAAAATGATACAAATAAAAATAGTTTTATTATTTTTTACATTCCTTAAAAAAAAAAAAAATCAAGATTAATCAAACAGATACTTTCAGTCCAGGGGCTGAAACCAGGAATGTTGGCCCCTCCTGACAACAAAGCCATTTCTGCTTTGAGTCTTGCTATGTGTTCAGAACCCTTCTCTGAGGAAGGGCCCACAAGGTCCATCAGTGTTACAATTCCTGGACTGACCTGGGCTCCCTCCCTCTCATCCCTTCCCTCAGGGCTCGGTCCGGTTGGAGACACCAGGATGCTGGGCCATCTCTCAAGCATTTTAGGATCTGCACATTTCTAACTCCCCTTCAGACTTTCCCCCTCCTCAACCCTGGGACCCATTTGCCCTTTGTCTTGTGTGTATGAGGGGGTAGGGTGCAGCAGGGAGCCTGTGGGCAGCCCTGCCCTGACTATAGATCTAACTCCTAAAGTGTGTACCCAAACCTGACAGTCAAAGGCCAGTCCTCATCTCCATAATTCTCTCTGAATTTCTGCCGATTCTTCCCTTCCCCAAGGAAATGAATGCAGAATTCCCCATTCGGATTTTACAAAGTGTGAGACAAGTATCATGTGCGATACTAAACGGCTTCAAAAGGGATTCAGACTCAAGGCATTAGGTAGCATTCAATCACATTGAGGAAAAATCATTCTTTTTTAATTCTCTATTGTTCCTGATGACATCAAAGAGAAAAATGTTCTCCTGGTACCCTTATGTTCAAAAAATCACCCTGATACACACACTACCACTCTTTTTAACAGAGGTTAGGGGTACACTCAGGCTTTCGCAGGGAATAGAATTTGAACAGAACTGAACAGGTTCAACTTTGTTTTCATTTTGTGTATTTTATGCTTAACTTCTCCTTACAGCAATGTGAGATGTGCTTACCCTTTCAGTTTGGGTTATAAAGTTTCCTTTTTGAAATAATTTTCCATGAAATTATTTATTAAAAAATACATTGGATGTAGAAAACAAACTTATGGTTACCAGGGGATGGGGAGGAGGGGGGATAAATTGAGAGATTGGAACTGACATATACACACTACTATATGTAAAATAGATAACTAATAAGAACCTGCTGTAGAGCACAGGGAACTCTACTCAATACTCTGTAATGGCCTATATGGGAAAAGAATCTAAAAAAAGAGTGGGTACATGTATATGTATAACTGATTCACTTTGCTGTGCACCTGAAACCAACACAACATTGTAAATCAACTATACACCAGTAAAAAGTTTTTTAAAAATTTTAAAAATAAATAAAATAAAATATTCATGGGTGTATTTACATGCTTTGCAACACCATATTATTTTTTGGGTTATAGTGTTATATTTGTTAAACGTCAAAATGACCTTACAAGAAAAATATGGGGAAAAAAATACATCAATAAGAGTATAGACTGTTCACCAAGATGGTAAAAAATAATGTATGTGGGGAGGAAATGACTAATGTTTGGGAAATGCTACCCCAGCTGCCTATCTTGGGGAAGGCAAGCAATAAAAGGAACTTCAGGGATCTATACCTCCAAGAGCATTGCAAAATAGTACCTCTCCACAAGAATAAAAGCAAATTTCCTTTCTTTGAAAAGGAAATATTTTAAACTATTAAGACTTTCAAAAAATTCTTTTTTTTGTTATTCAGAAAACTTTTACTTATCCTTGGCCAGCTCCTCCACAAATTTGCTCAGAGATTGTTCCAAACCTTCAACATTTGCTTCAAACGCACCTTACAACTCACTTTAACCCAGTCCTAACCGACTCTTCCATCATTAAGGAAAACAGAGTTGACCAGACCTGGTGTCCCTCAACTTCCCCTGCTCAAACTGACAGTACATATACCTGCCCAGCCCTTCCACCAGCCTAACACAGAGATTCTTTCTTCTTTCCCTTCCCCCAGTATTTGATTTCATGTTTGCTAGGAAGTTAATTAATTAAATATTCTCTCATTCTTTTAGCTTTTTATCCTGTCTCTGCTTCTTGGTTATTTTCCATCAGTCCATGCTTATATTCAAATAACCATTATCCTGGTGGGTGCCTTCCTGTGATGGTGCATCCCCTCAGAATAATGACCTGATTTCCTCCTCTCCTGCTCAGTCTAACTTCCTAGAAGGTTTATCTGTATCCACTCTCTCCCTTCCCTGCAAAGGCATTTTTACAAAATTAGGGATGGTGAGAAACATTAATATCGAATCTACAGGAAGACATACATGCAGAAAGACTTCATGGGGAAAACATTGGAAAGATAATAACTATATACCTACAAACACTCACACTGGAAAACAAGAAACATGTCAGATTGATTCAGAATTGCACATTAATAGTCTCTATACACAGAATAGAGGTTAAAATAGGAGGTTTTGGTTTATCTAGAAAGAGATGCAATAGCTAAAATAAATGCTCAGTATTCACAATAAAGCTCTAGAGAGTAAAGAATATAAAACAAAACAAAACAAACAAAAAGCAAACAAAACAGGGTGGGAAGAATTTGACCTTTGATAGCCAGTTCTTCTTCTGTGAACTGAGTATTGATTCACTGAAAATACCAGAAAATATTTTTAAAATGTTCCTGCTATTAGCTGCATGACAGGAAACTCTTCTTAAATTATCTGAATCATTTTTGTCTTAAATAAAAAAAAATCTCCTTCACGGACAAGTTCTCAGGGATACATAAGAACATATATATCATGTACTTTCAGAAAACTTCACTCAAAATTAGTCCTTACTGTAGTTTAATGATGGAGAGTGAAAAGAAAAATCAGAAATCTTATACCTTTCAAAACGAATCTAGCAACAAAAACCTTTGCATTTAATACAGAGGGTAGCAAACTTTTTCTGTGAAGAGCCAGATAGAAATATTTTTGGCTTTGAAGGCTATATGGCCAGTCATAATTATACTATTCTGCCATTGTAGGACAAGAGCAGCCCATGTGTATATGAACAGGCATGGCTGTGTTCCAATAAAACTTTTATTTACAAACCAGGCCAAGGGCCAGATTTGGCCTGCAGGCTATAGTTTTCAAACCTCTGATTTAGTAGATTAGAAGGTATGAATGTGATTCAGACTTTTTGCAAGAGAAATTCTTACATTCTCTTTCTTTTGGTTTAATAAAACTTAGCATCCTATTGGTAATTTTTTTCAGATAAGTTACTCTCTGTATTTTGGAAATAAAGTCACATGCACTTTCAGTATATTTGTAGAGAGAATCATGAGTTTAAGTGACTCCTATAAAAATCAGTTGTCTTTTGTTCCAAAAGTTGTCTCTACATAAACATTCAAAATGAATGAAAATTAAGGTCATACATGTTAGGAAAACAGAATTCTGGCTTTGACTGGTCATCACTATTTTTCTCTAGGGAACTAATAGCTGGAAAGAAAAGGAAAGGTAGGCAAATTCCAATAATTTCATAGCTTGGAAAGGCAAATAGTTTATAATGATCAATAGTTTCAAATTTCAATAAGAAACATCCAGTAAGCCTTGTTAACATCCAGTGGTTAACTTAACCTTACATCACCTACCACAAAGAAACATTAAGTCTGTTATGTATTTTTTTTCTGCTTATTTGCCACCAAAAGGAAAAAAAGTAGTTTAAAACTTTTAATCTTTGAGTTTGCTACCCTCTTCTCTCATTTTTTACGTATCATCTTTCATTTAACATTTTGCTTTGTTTTGTTTTTCTTTTATTCTAAGAAAACATTGCTTACCTCTCTGGCTCTGGAATTGGAGTCTTGTGCCTCTGACCTATAGCACATATATGTAATGAAACACATCATTCTTCCAGAGGAAAAAGCAGCCTATAAGGACTCTTCTATACTAGTTAGCTTTTAATAATTCCCCTTAGGACAATTCTCATATGTTTCCTTCATCAGTTTCCTTCCACTACTCCATTTTTCCAGGAGGAAACCATCCACAATATTTTTTTTCCATCTAAAATATTTAGAGGCATTGTGCATATTATTCCCCACAAAGGACCTTCCAATTAGAATTTGTCACAATGGTTCCCCCTGAAATCTGTCAGGTTAAGGATTTCTTCTTTCTCAGAGTGAGAGTCTCGGGCTGACAGACAGTAGAACCACATCCATTGTGCATTTTTATTCCTCTTTGAGCCTGTACATTTAGGTCATCTATTTTTTCTTGTCTCTAGGGCTTTCCTTCTTAACCTCTCAGCAATAACTATATTCATGTTTTCTCCAGTACATGTTACAACACCTCATTCCTTGAAATTTAAAGGCCTTGAACCTTGATTTATTACAGAAATCCACATGAGAAAAGGAGGTCAGAGAATTTCCTCATTCATGTGAATAAATATAAAAACTTTTGATGTTTATCTAAGGGAATGGAACCCACTAAGAAAGACTAGATGATCCTGAGTCTCTTCTCCTGATAATGGCACCAAACTCCTCCTTCTAATAGTAATTTTTGTTTTTAAAGAACTTTAAGGTGTTTGCCCTCTTTTCAGTTATGTTTTAGGCTAGGGAAGGCAGCCAAAAAGACTTTCATTCCCACAAATACACACTTTAATGAAAATTTCCCATAGATCTAACTGTTCTCCTTTTGGATCCTGTTTCAGGGGTATTTTTTAAGGTGTGGTTTGTTCACTTAATTTTCACAAGGTGAAAACAACTTGGAATATAGGTTTTATGAATGTTAAGTTACATTTTTTCCATATTTCTTCAATTCATGACTCATATCTCTTATTTTCCTTTTATTGACTTCTGTAATCAAACTAGTAGGTAACATTTAAAATATTTGTCTGACTATATTTTTTCTAAATGTTTTTCCTGTTGTTTTTTTTTGGGTCAAGCCAGATACAAATACTGGATATGAATAGCTTTTGTGATAACAATAATCATTCCTTCTAACTTTTCAGCTGGGTCACTAAGAAGATTGAAAACTTGAAATCACATGCAAATTTTAGTGGCATAAATCCTATTTAACTGGCCACACATTGCTTAAGGACAAAATATAAAATACAAGACCCCTGGACATTAAACGCTTGAAAATTCTAGGGCCAAAATAAGAAGATTCAAGAAGGAGTGTATATTTTAATGTCTCTGAGGCAATGAGCAAAATTACACTTGCTGTTAAAGACACAAATAGATAGTCTGCTTATGTGGGTAAAATGCTTACTCTCAGGGGAGAAGGTGAATTTCAGAAAGCAACCTCCACTTCCTTTTCCTATTACTGTGAGCTTAATATACGGGGAATATTATTCTAGATATGAGAAATCATGCACATCTTTATACAATAGCCACAAGTGGGATCCATTTTTATTACAGGATTATTAGATCAAAATACGAGAACTTGGATTGTGTTTTAAGAAATATATGAATTAATTTTAAATTGTAGTCTTAGGCTACAAGCCCAGAAATGAACAAAATAATCTAATCCACAGCAAATGTAAAAAAAACAAAAACGGTTTTAAAGTCAAATTGGGCAAACGCAAATGACAAAAAAATCCATCATTTTAAATGAATATCTGACATCTTCATACATTTGAAAAAAATAGCCATATACTCATCTGGAAATCATCAATACTTTATCAAATTTACCTAAAGTGTGCCTATCCCAGTACTCATTGAAATATTAGTGGAATAAATGGGCAGAATGCTTTGTGGATTTGTGTCAGCAACTTCCTCTTCACCAAATTAACTCTTAGCTAAGAATCCCCTCCCCCAGTTTCAGTAGTCTGAACTCATTTTCTGTGACAACCGACATCCACAGCAAAATAAAGAGCATCTCAGAAATGTAGGACGAGCACCCAAACCACATTCCGAGGCAAAAAGTAGCAAACCTTTGGTGTTTGCTTCCCAGAAGGTGCCATTCCAGAGCTGAAGCTGCATTGCTTTCCTGGTATTAATTTTCCAGATCTCCAATCTTTCATGTCATAGCTGATAGAATATAAATACATTTCTATAACTAGATTGCTTGGAACTTGCTCAAGATCGACCTGTGACCTTCATTTATGAGAAATGGATATGCTTGATTGCTCCACACTGACACTGAGCATGTTCAATTAATGCTTACATTCTAAAGAATGCGCAAACAACACAAATGGAAATTAAACCCTTTTCGCTATCTGTCTGCGTCTGAGCATTCATAAATTGAGATAAGTGTGAAAGAGCTGTCCTCAATCAATTTCAGCTCCACTTCCTGACCTGATTAAGCTATGTGTATCAATATACATTCCCTTAATTAAATGTGGTTCGGTGAGCATTAATGGTATTAAAAAGAGAGAGAGAATGGGGCCTCATATTACTACCCATCATTTTGTTGGGGAAAATAATAGAGAGACTGATGAAGAGGAAAGTTGACAGAAGAAAAAGCTGTTCTGTACATTATCATAATTATCTCCTATGCTGAGTGATTTCAAAGCAAGACACTAAGGATGTCACTTGTTTTTGCTCAGCCGTCTCTCACGAGGTCTAAGGATTACAGGAAGAGGCAGAGGCACTGCATCATTCTGAGAAATTCCGTCCTGTTTCTGGTGTGCTCACAATTCATTCCCCGCTTATTTTGACACTGCTGCAAACATTCCCAAGCCTTTTCTGGCACTCCATAAGCCATACAAGAAGGTGACTTTATGAGGCTCAGCTTTCTTCCTAAAGCATTAAAACTAAATGCTCTCTCACTGGGCTGTTAAGCAAGATTCAATATGCGTCTCTCCTTTCTGATTGCTGTCTCATTTTCTTCTTTCCTGTCTTCTTTGTCCTCTGCAGAGCCGGCAGAATGTCTCCCATGGAAGACAGTCGTTGATGAGACTTTAGCCTGCAGGGAACTCCGTGGTTTCCTGTGTGACTTTGCCGGGTGGTTCTGATAGTGTTGGCCCTACACTGACTGCTGCTTTCATCCTGTGATATGCTGAGAATGTTGCTAATTAAAGGTTCTCACAGGGATAGCTTTTTACTCATTTTACTTCGGAGCCTAAAAGATCAAGAGCTGACAGACTAGAAGACTCACAGATTGACTCAGAGGAGGCACGAGGAGACAAGCAGAATACAACTTCTCGGGCTGGGTTTATAGTCATTCCACAAAAGATGTTACTGCAGCACCAGTTGATGTAGCTGCCTGTGGATTAAGTTGCCTTTGATACCATTTGCAATAAAGAGCTACTGTGTATGACAGGTAAGTCTTGAAGAGTAGGGAAGACTTAACAGGGGAGTGAGAATTGATTACATATTAAAGTATTGGCATCAGAAAATGAGCCTGATTGCCTGTGAATACAAGAAAAATGACAGATACCTGCTTCTCCTAACTCCTGGGAGTTAAGTCCTGAGGTGGAGAATTAGAGTCTAATGAAGCTTTAAGCTTACATCATGAATCTGCTGGCCTTGGTTGATCCGGAATGTTGTTCTGACCAGAAAGACACTTGGGGGGCAGAGCCAAGAACCTGGTTACTCACCTTACATGTCTTTTAAGAAAATGGCCCAGTGCTTCTGGAGCTCCAGAATTAGGCATTTTCTTTCCCTTAGGGAAACTCAGAACTAAAGAAAACCCAGATTTTTGGTGAATAGACCAACTGACTTTGGTTAAACTAGTTTTAATTGACTGTGGATGATTTTTATCCTATTACTTTCTATGTTTCTGATAATGTCAGCTCAGGTGAAGAACACAGGGGATGCAAAGACCACTATCCATAGTCTCTGTCATCCTTGAATCAACTTATTTCTTTCCAGTATTTTCAGTTTCAAGTTCTCTCTCTCTATTAGTGTTCCTTTCTATCAACTTTTAAATGTGTTCGAATCTCCTCATACTTAAAAAACAACAAAACCAATACATATCCAAAAGGAAAAGAGGAGGAAGAGAAGAGGAAAATAACCTCTGAGTTGACGTACTGATGACCTTTCTCCCTTTAGCTGTCTGTAGTCCTCTCCTCCTCTGCTCCACAGCTAAGCTTTTTAAGAGATCTGCCTACAATTGTCCTCTCCACATGATTACATCCCACTCACACCGAAATTTATCTTCTATGTCCACAATTCCACCAAAAGTGTTCTCATCAAATCACCAACAACACTGTGGTTAAATCCAAAAGACACTTTCAATCATCATCTTACTCATCCTCAGCCGCATCCAAAACAGTCAGTCTCTCCCTCTAAGCACCTTGACTCCCATGATGCTTCACTCCCCCAGGGTTGGTCTCACTCATCTTTGGCCACTCCTCCAACTTCCCTTGCAGGCTTCTTGCCCTGGGCTGCCTCTAGCTATCAGTATTAATATCTGAGTGTTATCTCCTTTTTTTCACTCCCTGCATCATTTCATACATATCCATGGTTCCAATGATCAATTTTATATTAATGATTCTTAAATTTTTATTACTAGCCCAGATTGCTTTTTTGAGGTCTCAATTTACTTGCCAAAATCCTCACTGGGTATCTGAATTTGGATACCTCACCTGTGCCAGAAGTTATACATGTTAGAGAATAAACATTATTTTTCCCTAAAAATAAACTCTGCTTTCCTGTGGTTGAAATGACCATCAACTCAATTTTTGCAAACCAAAGCCCTGAGACTCAGTTTTGACTTTCCTCTGTCCTCAACTGCCTACTCATCACCAAGTTCTCTGACTGTGCTTCTCTGAATTGGTCTACTCGTCTATATCCTCACTTTAGACTCGTTACATGGGCCAAGACCAATGCCGTTTTCCATTAGCATTACTGAAACTTCCTCCTTTTACACTCTCACTTTTCTGGATGCAGTCTTGCCCAATTTCTACCCTCAGCTGCTCCTCTAAAAGGCTTGCTTGTTTGTGTCACTCCAGGCTTCCTCTTGCCTCTCCTACCTCTCCAACCCAATCTCTGACCACTTTCCTCTGCTTTGTACTTTCCAGACATCATGAATAATTCTTTCACATTTAGGCCTTCCTTTGGATTCTGCCTAAAAGATACTCTCCCTATATGTTGCCAAAATTATTCCTTCTCATTTTTCAGAATTGTATTAAATTACATTTTTTTTCTAAGAAAATCTTAAAAATCTCTGAATCTCCACCGCAAACTAATATATTGGCCTTTGCTATATACTGCTATGATTCCTTTAATATTTCTTAGTTTTATTATAAATATTTGCTTTATTGCCTATCAAATTTCTTAAAAGAAAGCAAGATCAGTGATTATTAACAGGCAGAATCATGATTAGGGTTGAATATTAAGAGCTTCTTAAGGAAAACCTCCATTATTGTTAATTGAATTGACTCAGAGTGGTCTTTTCAGGAAAAGACTTATCCACAGGGCTTTAGAAAAACAATCAGCAGCAATTGTTTACCATCGTGGATGACTGAGCCTACAATACCAGCTTGGGCAAAAAAGAGCCTGGAGAGAAAATTAAAAGAAAGATCTGTCAATTGAGATGTCCACCAAGGGTTTGAAAAGCTGTGACTATTAGAGTTAATAAAGAATGTCAGAGTATTCCAGGATAAAGATCATTTTATAAAAATTAACTGTATCTATATACATTAGTGAACAACATGAAAGTAAAATTAGCAAAACATTCAATTCACAATATATTAAAAAATAAAATACTTGGATAAATTTAACCAAAAAGTTCATACTTGTGCTCTAAAGACTACAAACATGGTTGAATTTAAAGAAGATCTAAATAAATGAAAAGATATCTCATATTCATGAATCAGAAGACCTCATTGTTAAATGGCAATTTTCTCTCAAATTTACCTACAATTCAGTGCAGTTCCTACTGAATTCCCAGCTTGCTTTATTCATAGAAGTTGACAAACTAATTCTATATGGAAGTACAGTCACCTAGAAAGCTAAAACAATCTCAAAATAGACAAAATTGGAGGACTCACAATTCTTGATTTCAAAACTTATTGTAAAGAACCTGTGGTCATTTCTCCAGTTCATGAGTATATAATTACAATAAATATACCAAACTGGTGGAAATCCCATATTGACTCCTTGACCTAGGTAGCAAGGAATATTTAGAAGTGTAAGTGGGCACCTCTAGAGCTTCTAAACCTCTCAAAATAATAAATCAAAAACAATATATTTTAGCCCATCAAAATATGTCTTATTTCAAAAGGGTTTTGCCTAAACTACCTATAGTGGATTATACTGTCAAGAGTTGAGATTCCTAACTACTTACAAGCAACTATCTCTGAGTAGTGGAATTAAAGTAAGATTATTTTATAGTTTTAACTTCTCTTTTAAAATTAATATATGTTCACTGTGTAAGAAAGGTAGTAAAATTTTAATAGTGTTTTCCTAAGTGAGCTTTGGAAAGCCCACTATAGTTGATTAGGATCCAGTATTGCCTTCTGGGATTGATTCTCTGGGTCTTTGATTTCTCCCTTAGAACCTTCCTTTTCTAAGTAAGTAACTGGGTAGTTTTCTTACCCTGCTTCCTACCTATAGTGATTTGGGGTCTTTTAGTAAGACAGCAGGTGGAGCTGGAGCAGCTGGAAGCTGGCCAAGCCTCTCTCTCCCTCTGTCTCTCTCTTCAGGAAGTCTCAGGACTTTTCTAAATGGTTTCTCTGAACGAGCATGTTTGGATTATCGTGTAGCTGAGTGGGTTCAGGGGAGTCAGACTTCCTACCATGTGATTTTAGGTCACCACAATGAGAATTCCAAACACCAGGGAAAATGTTGCACCCCCTTTCCTCAGCGATACTACACCATCAATTCTACCATAAGCTCTTAGTTTAAGTAAGTCATAAGCCCAGATTCAAAGATAAGTGACATAGACCCCTCCTCTTAATGGGAGGAGGGTCATGGGTACATTGTTGAATAGCTTATGGGATGGGATTTGTTATTGGGTTACTTTTTGAAAGGACAATGTACCACAGAAAGTAACATCATAATATTGATTAATTTTTTATATATGATCTCTCAACAATTAAATTGAATTCAGTGGAGTTTTAAGTGTTATTTAAGTGGAACGTTAATGTGACTGTCTCTCAGTATGTAATACAATTTTCGGTTCCATATCGGAGAGGGCAAACCCTCCTAATTGCAACCATTTGTAAAACGAAAAGGATGTTTACACAAATGTAACTTCAAGTCAAATTTCTCTAAGAGATATGTTAGAACCCTTAAAAGCTGGGTTAAGGAAATTAAACTCCAGGATTTTCAGAGATGGAGGTATATGGAAACATGTCTTGTCAGGTCATTTGCCTAAATTATAGTTTAATATCTGCTCCTGTCCCTTCAAATGATAGTCAATACTATATCGTATCAGTTATTGCCATCTACAAATTAGAATGTCAAAACCTAATTTGGTGAATCTTTGGAGATAAAGAAAACAACCTAGAAATACTGTGGAAATGTAAATAGTTATAGGAAATCTTTAAGGACAGCAAATTCTTGAAAAGAAGCTCACCAAGTAAGATTAGGGACATAGCAGTTCTCCAGTGATAGCTAAGATTATAGGTAGTAGAGAGCATAAGTGACATGTGATTATATTAATATTATTATTTTACTGCCAACTCAAATTTCTTTTACTTTGCTAATGAAATAATTGTTAGATTATGAACTAGTGCATATTCTAACTTATTGTTGTTTTTTTTTTCGGGGGTGGGGGGAGGTCAGAAGTAATTGCCAGTGTAATGGGAAGTATCCAGCAATTGATTTTGAAATTTTCTCCTTTGCAGAATGCTCACTCTCTCCACAAGTAGAGAGTAAGGCTCTTATTGATTAAAGAGTTCAGGTTTGACCTTTCTGGCTGGGATTTTAGGATTGGTGCTCACAAGATCTTGCAGCAGCCCAAGGATATACATAGTTTGTTCATTCTGGAGCCGCCTTATAATATGCCAAGGGAATTACCAGCCTATAATGAAATGTAAATGAATTCCACATTCTTTGAGGTTCAAATAAAGTTCAGTGAGAAAGACTTCTCAGTACTTGTTATACTGAAATAAGCCCCACTCCATCGTATAGATTCATAAATTTTCTACAATTTTTCATTATTTAAAATAAATAACACTCCCACTCTCTCCCAAGAGATTACGGGCTTAAGACACATTCCCCAAATAAACTAAGATGACAAACAAAATCAATAATCCAGTAAGGCTGGAGGAGTGCCAGCGCACTCCAGTTTCTTTTCGTGCCTATTTCCCATTTGGTTTCTATAATCATTCAAGGTGTTTCCTTTAAGTTATGAAGCTCCACCAGCTGATAGGCTTGCTAATCCATTAGCAGTCACCCTCTCTGTATGCTTGGTTCACTCTGAGAGTAGATCAGGGCAACCCAGCTGACATTCAAGGATGTAGGTAGCCCTGGTCTTAACCATTCTTATGCATAGCACTGATGCTGGTGGGAAATGTGATAGAGAAAACATTTTAAATACAAACCTGTCAGGTATAAAACAGATGGAAGGTAAAGAAACTTATGCAGTCTCTAGGTGTTAAAATTATCCTTCCTCCTCCAAACCAAATGATTTTAACTTTCTTATTATTCTTATCTCTTCCATCTCCTTGTCTGTCTCTGTGGGGAAAACCCACACACGTGTGTCTTCAGAAAATCCACCCAGAGTTCTCCTAAAGATACACTTTTCCCTATTTAATTTTGATGAAATCAACCTCTTTTGTAATATTCAGTTATTTTAGACCTATGGCTTCATTCCTCTGAGGAACAGAGAATGAAAGGAACTCAATTTGTACAGGATATTAAAACTACACGTCTATGAATCTAATGCTTTAAGTGTTGTGTGTGAACAGTGTGACTTTAAGAATATATAGCTACTAGACCATACCTGTCTCCATAAACATCATACTCAGACCTTAATTTACAAAGCTAAAGGGAATTCAGAAAAATTTAATGGAGCTCAAATAAAAGAAGTGCTACACGTTTTAAAAGATTACAAAATCAGCATCTTTTTAGAAAAAATCTGAGTTTCATGAATGGGTACTTATGAGGGATCCAGATGCACCAAAATGGCAATCTGTTATTACTTGAGTACATTGCCCTGATGTCTTTCTGAGCAGAAAGATACATGCAGAAAGTAACTCTTTAGACTTTCATTTGAATCTTCATGAGATGCATATTTTTGACTGCTTATTTTTGTTTCATTTGTGATTTAGTTTTGCTTTTGAAATGTAAGCAAACAGTCATTGAATAAAATGAGTGATTTGGTGTCCAGCTATCTAACATGTACCCATAGTCAAACTTAGATGCCTTTTGTTGTTTGTACTTTAATAGCACTTCAAACACTGTTCCAGGAAAACAGAACCAATAGGAGATAGATAGATAGATAGATGAAAGATAGACAGAGATTTATGATGAGGGATTGGCTCATGCAATATGTAGGCTGAGAAGTCCCATGGTTTCTTGACTGCGAGCTGGAGGCCCAGGAAAGCCAGTGGTGTGGTTCTATTCTAGTCCAAGCCCAAAGACCTGAGACCAAGGAGGCTGATGGTGTATGTCCTAGTCTGAGTCCAAAGGTCTGAGGACCAGGAGTACCAATGTCCCAGGGCAGGAGAAGACTGATGTCCCAGCTGAAGCAGAGAGAACAAATTGGTCCTTCCTCTATCTTTTTTTTGTTCAAGCCCTCAGCGGATTGGATGTTGCCAACCCACTTGGTGAGGGCGATCTTTACTGAGTCTATAGATTTAAATGCTAATCTCTTCCCAAATCACTGTCACAGACACAACTAGACAAGATATTTTACCAGCTATCCGGGCATCTCTTCACCCAGTGAAGATGACCCATGAAAGTGACCATCACAGTACCTGTTCTTTCTCTATTTATTCCACTGTTTTTAACAAAGGAACAGGCAAACTCTAGACACTAAAATGCACCTGGACAGAACCTATGTATTCAACTATTCACTCATCCCACTGTGCTTAGCACGGTAATAGCACATTCCAAACCATAACATTTACCTGAGTGAGTCCAACCATCATTCAGCCATTGACATGAATGTGTTGACACAAAGTATTTTCCTCAAAGCAATCCGGTTTTTTTTTTTTTTTTTCTTGCATTCTTTAAAGAATTAAGGTGTTTTGCTTACATATCTATCAAGGTGGTTTTCTGTTCTCCAAATCTCTCTTCCTGTCCAACAATCACATGCTATAATGATTAGCACAGTGACAGTTATTTTTCTGCTCAAAGACATACAGTGACCCACTACTGCCTGTAATAATATTATAGAAATACTCAGCCTGGCTCTGAGGTGTTCTGCTATGTGCTTCTCTGAACTTTTTCTTTTTACTTATTATCCATTACTTTTTTTTTTTTTTTTTGGTTGCTCCATGCGGCATGTGGGATCTTAGTTCTCCAACCAGAAAGCGAACCCATGTCCCAGCATTGGGAACATGGAGTCTTAAGCACTGGACTGCCAGGGAAATCCTTATTATCCATTACTTTAAACTTATTACCTGTATTATTATTATTATCATCCTGTACTTACTGAGCACCAATATATCCTTTGAGAAAATTACCAACCTGATTAGTGAACATATGAGCTCACAGTCAACAGGGGATAGAGATATGTGAATAGATACTTCTAATACAATGAAATGGGCACTAACATAGAGGAAAAAGTCACATGAGAGCATTAAGAATGAGAAAACCTAGATGAGCAGAGGGTAAGTTCCCAGAGGACACATATTAGATGGGCTGTTGACAATGAGTAGGAGTTTATCAAACAGATAAGGAGCAAAAGTGTATTTAAGAAGGAAGGAAATAGTGAGCAAAATTTGGAAGCATTAAGCCATATGCCAAGTTCAGGGAATGATCCATAGCATGACTATAGATTAGTGTGTGTCCGGGGAAGGAGTGGTCAGAAATAAGTCTGTGGAAGAACATTACAACTAGACAGGAATCTCATGTTGGGAACCATCAAAGGTCCTCAAATTGAGGAATTTCATGGTCAGATTTGTATTTTATAAAATAAAGCAGTAAGTAGAACAGAAGATTGACCAGAAAAAGTAATAACTAAAAGTAGAGATTCTAGTTAAAAGGGATTGAAATCACTTTTTTTGGCCTCTATGAGAGAGGTTATAACCGGAGTGGCTGGTTTACTAGAGAAGAGGAAAATATCCTGAGATAATTCTGAAATATTTTTATGGGACTCGATGGCTACTCAAATATGACACCCGAGAAAGAATATGGAACAATTGATGACGACTGTCACCTTCTAGACTGGGAAACAAAGTCAAAGATAATGAAATTATATAAGATAAACTCAGCAAAAAAGAGTTGGCTTTGGGTCTGAAGGAAAAAAAATAATTAATTTTGTGGCACATTTTGTGTTTGAAATGTTTTTGTTGCTGTTAGATAATTTGTCTAGCAATAAGTTAAAATTATGGCTTTAAAGCTTTCTCAACTAAAGATCAAGATTTGAGAAGCACTACAATGATGTTATGTGAAGCTGAGGGAGGGCATACTATTTCAGAAAAAGAGATGGATAATTAGAAAAAGAAAAGAGTTATAACTGCCAAAATTTGGAAGCAACCAAGATGTCCTTCAGTAGGTGAATGAATAAAAACACTGTGGTACATTTACACAAGGGCCTATTATTCAGCAATAAAGGGAAATAAGTTGTCAAGCCATGAAAAGATGTGGAGGATCTGTGAAGGCGTATTACTAAATGAAAGAAACCAATCTGTAAAGGCTACATACTGTATGACTTCAGCACATACGAAATTCTGGAAAAGGCAAAACTATAAAGACAGTGAAAAGAACACTGGTTGCCAGGGGTTGGAGAGGGGCAGTTAGGGCAATGAAACTATTCTGTACGAAATTATAATAGTGGTATATGTCATCATCTATTTGTGCAAATCCATAACAGGTACAACACCAAGAGTGAAACCTAATATAAACTATGGAATTTAGGTGATAATGATGTATAGGTTCATCATTCATAACAAATGCCCCACTCTGGTGGGGAATGTTGACAATGGGGGAGGTTATGCACTTGTGGGGTGAGGATTATAAAGGGCGTCTCTGTACCTTCCCCTCAATTTTGCTGTGAATCCAAAACTGCTCAAAATAAATGGTGTCTTTAAAAAAGGAAAGGTAAAAAGAGAAAGCCTATGGAATACCAACATTTAGGGCAAAGTGTAGCCCACTATGGATAAAAACCCAGAGAAGAGAGAATTCTAAAAATACTGAGTTTTCAATGTCACTGAATAATTCAAAGTCATTAACTAAGAGAGTGAATGAAACATATCTAATGGATTTACCAAGAATGCCGCTGATGCTATTTGCCAGAATTCCATACATTATCCGTAGAGTTACCAGGATATAGGTTTGATTGTAGTAATTCAGAAGAAAAGGAGAAGTGAAAAAATTGAGACTGCAAAGATAGATTCATCTTTCACAAAATTAGCAATGAACTTAGCAACAGACACATAACCTTAAGTGTGCCAGGACACATAGTTGACCAAAGGAGTGGCTAAAGGCCAAAAGATACCATTTCCCATTCACAATACTAGAATACAATATGAATGATACCTCTGGGAGTTGTGTAATGTAGTGGCTAGTGCAACAGAGTATATTGTAATAAAATATACTGAGATAAAAATTTGGGAAGGAAAAGATTTGCACAGGTTTAATAATTCTACTTTGAACATATTAAATCCAAAGAAGCTATAAGATGGAAATGAAATGCAGTTGTTTCTCCTGATGTGACTCTGGACATCAATTCAGATTGATTTTATTTAAAGTTAATGGAATAGGTAAGATCGCTCAGTGAAAAGATGCAGAAGGAAAAAGAAGTGGTCCCATGACTGCATGCAAAAGAACTCCAAAATTTAGAGATAAAATAGAGAAGAAGAATCCAGAAAAGAAAGATAAGAAGGAATAATCAGGAAGGTACAAGGCCAATGAGGAGAATATACCATCATAAAAGCCCAAAACTGAAAGGATTTCAGTAAGTCAGTGGTTAACTAATTTTAAAGACATTGATATGTTGAATAGATAAGGAGAGAAAGTATTCATTGTCCTTACTAATATGAAGGACAAATGATGACCTCAAGGTAGGCAACTACGGTGAGAATTTAAACCTTCTATGTGGCTAACCGCGTACATTAACATGATTTTAATATATCTCTCTCTTCAACAACATAGCTTGGCTATTCCAGGAAACTTTTCCCAGGAAGATAAAAGTTGCAAATAACTTCACTGGTTATTCCATAAATTTCTGGACAGATCCATCAACCTTCAAGAAAACATGGAATGAATCATACCCCAAGATTCTTTGAACTCCTTACCCCCAAACCTTGCCTTGCTCTGTTCACCGATCCTATTATATCATGATGCTTACTTGATCCTAACCAAGCTTCCACATTGAAAGATTACCACACAGCAAAGTGTCCGTGAATGTCCCAACTGTGGTCACCCCTCTCCCAGGGATGTTAGTAAGCCTGAAGACAGTGTTCTTCCTTACCGTGGTTAGAAAAAGCTTCAGCTTTTTATTAGCAGTAGGTTGCTTTGGTGATATTCTGGGGACCCAGCAATTGACAATGGTAAACACAACAGGAAGAAGAAAAACTGTACAGATGCCTTGCAGAATAATGGGAGGTGAAAAGTAGAATCACTATGTATATACAACAATTTTGAATCACTTAGCTATAAGAAGGTAGGTAGCTGGACAAAGATATAAGGTCAAAAAACGGGTTGTTTTATTTGATATTTTGGGGATGGGAAAACTAGAGCATATATGTTTACTGAAAGGAATAATCTTGAGGAGAGGTAGAAATTGAAGATGCATAGAACAGAGGGCATTAAATAGGTACAGGGATGGAATCTGGGGCACATGAATGAAGATAAGCTTTGATGAGAGAAAGGCACTTCCTTCATTACCCCAAGAGAAAGAGTACCGATGCAGATGAATTATAGATTTGTTGGCTTAAAGGTAAAGACATCTTTTGTTACTGTTTCTTCAATTGAGTTTAAGTCAAGGAATTCATGAGGAGAGTGTGGTGGGAAGTTTTGAAAAGCCAAGAAGTATAAAAAAATCATTTCTAAAATATAAATGCAAGTGGGGCACTGTGGCGAACATATATGAGGTCTGAAGTCAAGGTTGTGAAATAAATAAAGGCTAATAAAGCTGATGAGTGGTTTTTCAAAATGAACGGAAAACATTCTCATTGTTGACAGGAATGGAAGGTCTTCTGAGAGAAGTGGAATATTTGGGCCACGATGTCAGGGAGAGCCTGACCAGAGGGACATCTACAGATTCCTAGGACAGCTGTGGCAGCACAGTGCCCCCAATTAATTTTTTAACAGATTTCACTGAAAAATTCCGAGTAAGGAATAGAGATTTCCCATATACCCTCCACCTCACAAATGCACAGCCCCCCCTGTTATCAACATCCCCCATCAGAAGGTGTGTTTGTTAGGGTTGATGAAACCTATACTGACATGTCATTAACACCCAAAGTCCATAGTTTACATTAGCGTTCACTATAGGTGTTGTACATTCTGTGGGTTTGGACAAATGCATAATGGCCTGTATCCACCATTATAATTATCATACAGAATAGTTCCATTGCCTTAAAATTCTTCTGTGCTTTGTCTATTTATCCCTCCCTCCTTCATCGTCCCTGGCAACAACTGATCTTTTCGATGTCTCCTTTTCCAGAATGTCATATAGTTGGAATTGTATACCATACAGCCCTTTCCGACTGGCTTCTTTCACTTACCCGTGATTAATTTTGACGTAGCTGAAACAGACCAATTTATGTCCATCTTGAAAGCTTAAAATCAGTGAATAACAATACATCTTTTTTTTTGTTTTTTAGAACTCAGAAAAATTTCAAGTATGTGTTTATGTTGATTATGATACCAGCATTCCTCTTTCCGTCCATATAATGATCTATATCTTCCATTGATTGTGGGGAGTTCATCTTTGGGGCCTACCAGGGGAATACTGCATAGCAAATATTTCAGAAATATTCTTTTACACTTTCCATTGGCTGCTTAAATTATACCCTCCATTGTAAAGTTCACTTTATTCAAATTTGCCAAAGCTGATGCAGTGTTTATGTTCAGGAGAAAAAAATAAATAAAAACAGTAACCTGCTTTCTAAGCTCTTGTTCCAAATATTCTACAATTTAAGTATAGAACCTCGATATTAAAAAGCAGTGGTGATGTTTCATTTTGTGGAGCAGAAACATAGACTTGAAGCAATGATTTGAAGAACATGGTAAATTTAAACTTTTTAGTTGTCCTTTCTGACATCCTTTTCCTATAATTTACTACCAATTAGATGATTCACTTCCTCTCCATGTTTCCATGTCCCTTTAGAAATTTCTATAAAGAGTTCAATGCTTTTTAATTGTGTTATATAAACCACCTTATGTCAGTGAAGCCTGTTTTGGTGGGTATTTCAGCTGTGAGGATATGGTCATTTGAATTCTACACTTGAAATATTTAATTTGGTGTGAACCAATTAAGCGTGACTGTTAAATATTTTATATCTCCTCTTTCTTTCTAGTTATTTTAAATACTGTACTCTAAAAGCACAATTTTGGGTATCTCTTGTTTGTAGTTACTCAAGAGGTCCTATCTTAAATCTCCCTAACATATCTTGTATATGAAGAAAGTTTGGCATTGCACACATATATATGTCATCACTCCACCAAACTGACACAGTCAAGAAATCCATCTGAGAGGCAGATTTGAAGAAAATTAACACATGCCCATAGAGTGTCAATTAGCAGGGGAATAATAATTAGAATGATATAATTTTTAAATTACAGTGCATAAGAAAATAAAAGGAAATAAAAATTTTAGTTATTGAGGGTCATAAACATTAATTATAGCAAACTCCATCCTTCGCTGTGGAATGAATATTTCCAACTTTATTAATGCACTGCCTGAGGTTTTTGTGTTTGTTTTACACTCTGATGCATAAGATTTAGTTCAGTAAGATGTTCACATTCCATAAATAAAGCCTATGTGCATAACATTTCAAGTATAACATTATACAGGGCATTTATTCAGTTCTAGTGTAGGACAATTGAGACTCGTGGATATAGTAATTTTCATCACAATCACAGTGAGCCATTCCATTAACTTATGAAAACAGAGTTCTGCTAAACATTCTGGTTATTAACATGGAACCGAAGGTCCAGGATGATTGGATTCATCCTCTCAATTTTCTCACTTTTATTCTTTCCTATATTCTTTGTGTGGCAGCTGTTGAACTTTGGCCAAAGTTTACCAGGTTTTCCTTTACAGCATATGCTGTTTTTAGTCCCAGTGTTGGTTGAGGGAGATCAGGTGAACTCATCTTCACAACCTTTATGAGAATTCATAAAGTCTCAGTCAGATTTTATATGTTTTTTTTCAGATTTACCAGGGAAAAACAAAATGACCTTGTCCTCTGATACGATGCAATGAAAGGGTAAATCTGAAAAGCAAGAGTTTGTAGGAATGCCAACACGGAGAAACAACTTAAATGTTGGTATCTCACCCAAGGTCTGAGGATGGTTTTCCCTGAAATTTCCTGTTGCAAGTCACCACATTTTTTGCTAAAATCTTTTTTTTTTTTTTTTTTTTTGTGAAGACAAATTTCAGTCTCAATTATATATTACAAAAGGAGAGTTCATTGGCATATAAAAATATGACCACATATTTTAAATTTATTTATTTATTTATTTGTTTATTTATTTATCTATGGCTGTGTTGGGTCTTCGTTTCTGTGTGAGGGCTTTCTCTAGTTGTGGCAAGCGGGGGCCACTCTTCATCGCGGTGCGCGAGCCTCTCACTATCGCGGCCCCTCCCGTTGCAGGGCACAGGCTCCAGACGCGCAGGCTCAGTAGTTGTGGCTCACGGGCCCAGTTGCTCCGCGGCATGTGGGATCTTCCCAGACCAGGGCTCGAACCCGTGTCCCCTGCATTAGCAGGCAGATTCTCAACCACTGCGTCACCAGGGAAGCCCACCACATATTTTAAACTCTTATGGGTACTAAATACTGTGGAACTCAAAAGATGCAGTCACTAATATTATGAAGTTTAAAACCTGGGTTTAAAAAAAGATGTACATATGATGAAAATTAATAAAAATATTAGATGGAGCAGTATTATATAAAAGAAACATACCATATTTGAAAGAAATCAGAGGCAGAGGAGACCCTCTTGACTGGAGTATTCAAAAAAGGTTTCAGGAAGCAGGCAGCATTGGAGCCCAGCCTTGGGTGCAGGATTAAAATTTGCATCAATAGGGAAGACCCAGAGAGGTCATTCTGCTGGTGGAAAGCTTGCAAGCAGAGGTGAAAAAACAAAGCAAAACATACAGCATGCTCTGTGGATAGGAAAGCAGGCCTGAGCAGATCTGAGAGTTCTTTGTGGAACTCACAGGACATCAGTTTGAAAATGAGAATAGGACAGATCTGATTTTCTAGTCTAAAATGATTTGACTCTACCCTGTGGACAGTTAGAGATATCCTGAAGGTTTCTGGGACACAGGAGTCACTTGATGAAATTCAAGTTTGAGAAATAATGCCAGTGTGGGTAGAGAGGATAATATGGAAACAACTGGATTATTAGGAGACGTGAATTAAAAATCTGGCAATAAGAGTGAAAAAAATGGTGAATTTGAAAAAAAAAAAAAGGACAGAAAGAATTACTGCAATGTTGGAGTGATATTCTGGGAGAGCGGTGCTGGGTATAATTCTAATATCTGAAAGTTGTGCCTTTCGGAGACTTGGAGAAAGGTGGTATCGATGACAGTAAATGTGAAATCAGGAAGGAGTGATTGAAAGAAGGAGGTGTGGAGGGAGCACATCATTTGGTTTTAGATTCATTCTTGAGGTGAGAGCAAGGCACTTAAGTGGAAAGGGCCATTAAGCATATGTAAGGTTTGAGTGGAGTGGATTCAACTCTCACACATTTGAAGAATTTCTTCTCAGTTCACGGCACAGTACAAATAATTATTCAACTCCCTGGTCCCTGCTGATTAGTCAGTGGGTCAAATCACTCACTGCAGACGTTCCTAATCAGTTCCGTTTAGGTCTCATATCTAAAAGCCACAGACTTCCTCTTCCTTTCCTTGAAGTAGAATTTAGAAGCATAAAAAGCAGGGGAGACTTCGGCTCCAGAGATCATTTAGAATAAACACGGTGCATAAATCTCCCCACATCTCTTCTGTTCACCCAGTGGAAAGAAACTATCAAACTTTGCACCCCACTGCTATTCCAGCTATTGCTATTTCAGCTCAGTTTACGAGGAGAAAGATGAATTTACATGAGACCTGTCAGGAAAAAAGAAAATCAGACTTGCAACTAAGTGCCAGTCTAGTCCATAAGGAAGGCCCCTTTCTTACCCTACTTGCATCACATTAGGAAACAGCTACTTTTTTGACCTGTTCATTGTTTGATGAGAAAATGCCTCAAGTTTTCTATTTTTTTTTCCCTCTCAGTGTCCTCATCCAATTTTGAATATTTTGTTTTCCATCAACAACTTAATGGGAAGCATGTTCTACCCCTGTCTCTGTGATACTTCCTTTACAGATAAGACGCTCCCACACCACCCCCCACGAGCACTGCCCCAGAAGCAGGATAACAAGCAGGGCTCCAGCTTCACATCCGCCACTCACAGATGTAGGATCCTCAACAAAAGACTTAGTGAAATCTCGATTTTATTCGTGTCTGCAAAAGGTGGACTTTAATTTTTCAGGAAATCACAGGATTTCTATCACTACTTTTTTTTTTTTTTTCAAGATTCTCTCTTCTTGGTAAGACCAAACTATTCACCTTCTTGGGATCTACAGCATTGCAGAGAAAACTACACATTTATGCCTATTAATGGGGCTGTAATTTATGATTTACATCTGAAATGGGAACTCAACTCTGCTTGGCAAACTTTCAGTATGTTTCAATTATTTTGTGCTCCCCCAGGCTGCAAGGACTCCTCAACCTTCAAAGTTGACACTCAACACAGCCCAACGTGCTCAGCAGAGAAGTAGGAATGGCAGCCAGCAGAGGATCACGGCCACCAGAGGATCACGGCCACCAGAGGATCACGGCCACCAGAGGATAACACCCATATGTTCCCACCCACAAATAGACACTCCCCACTACACCAAGAAGTTCCCTTCTGCCTCTGGTTAAACGGAGCATCAGTCCTCCTGGGAAGATCAAACCCTTCACCTACGCCCCATCCCCCATCCTCCCCAACCTCTTCTCACCTTCGAATTGCTCCCATATTTCTGACACCATCAGTTGCTACATCTCTGGAGGATCCTTACTGTCATTATGCAAAATGTTACGATTATGCCTCATCTTAAATAAAATTCTTCCTTCTGTTCAAATCCATGTATAGCCACCACCGACTTTTCTGCTTGCTTTCACAGCCAAATATCCACACACAAATACACACATACCACACACCACACACATGCATACACACATACACAGGCACGCACACAAGCACACTTCTGCCGAGATCACCACATCGTCCATGGGACCAGGTCTGGAGGGTACTTGGACTGGCTTCACTTTGTTCTCTTGGCAGGACTGAGCTGAGCCCTCTTCTGCCCTGACACCCAATCTTTCCTTGGTGCTTATCAGAAATCACAGTTATCTATTTTCCTCTTCTTCCCTCTCTGGGTCTTTTCTTCTCACCCTTTTCTGCTAATACTTATCCTTTAAAGGATGGCATTTCTTGGAGTTTCATTATGGACCCATTTCTCTGCGATTTTTATATTTAATCTCTTGGAGGATACTTATTGGTTCATAGGACTTTCTTAACATTTGTATGCTGGTGATTCCAGATTTGTATATTCAGTTGTCTCCTTGACATCCCCCCTTGACCGTGTCACTGACAACTGACAATTTATGAAGGGCTATGTCTCAGAGAAGCTGCCCAAACTACTAAACTGTGTGTATATTTCCCTCCGTCTCCGGGCCCCTGGTGTTTCTTTATTACGCTTACCAGCAGTTCTAATACATTTTGGGCACTATCGTTAGGGGGTCTGATTGTTCATTTCGTTTATGTTGGTCTGTCTCCATTACAAAGCAAAGGTGATTCAAGTGAACAAAGAACATCTCTTTGCCTAAAAATGATGTATATCCAGTGCCTAGGAGATTGGATAACACACATTAGACACTCGATGGATATTTGTGCGTCCTGTGGATATCAGTAACGAGACACTACCCATTCAGGGGCCCTCTCTGTTCCCTAGATCAATGTAAAACATGGGCGATGTCAAATATGAGTTTTCCATTGCAGAGGGTTTCCCATATAGTCACAACAGATAAGTGCAGTGAAAATAATGTGAAAAGAATTGATATCCAGGTAAATCAATCAAGTGCAGCCACAGCTCCTAATCTCCCATCAACTGCACCTCTGAGGAAGTCTCCCTGGTACAGGTGACCCTCCTCCCCTGCGGGCAATTCCTGGCCACCCTGGTGCCAATACCATCCATTTTCTCCCATTTCAGAAAGCCTTTCAGAATGTTTATGAGATCACTTAAAAATCTGCATCTGTTCTAATGTATAACTTCATGCATCAATCATTCCCAGATATCTGCGTCTATGACAACAGATCACTTGTGACACACTTCACAGCAGATCTACACACGGAGGCTGAAACGATCTTTTAAAATACCCAGCAGAGTTATCAGTATCTTAACTTATGAGTATTCACTTTAAAAATATGTAAATGCCTCAGTGCAGCAATCCTTAGCAAGTCTGTTTTGATGCAACTCTTGAGCTGTTTTTTCATAGTAACTGTTGAGGCAAAATAACCCTTTCTTATTTATTCTTTTATTTTTAGTCTCTAGTTTTTCCCTCTGTGGGAGGCCCAATGTCATTGAATCAGCCCCATTTTTAATCTTAGAAACTCTATTTTTAGGTAATCAAGTAATGAATACAATATTAGATTGAATTTTTCCCAAAATCTTTTCACTGACTTAACTGGCCCATGAGTAAGAAGAGCTGTCAGTGGCCTGTCTCCCTGATGATATTAACTCACTTTCTCTGCACATTTAATGTAGAACAAGCATTTTCTCTAAACTTGAAAATTTTACTAGAGGTTCAAAAGTTACACAAATTTAATAAAACAAGAGTAACATAATTAGCCTTCCTTATTTCTTATCAGGAATGTTAATTTTAGAACAATTTCCCAGATCTCATTTCTATTGTCAGGCAAAGGATTGCTTCCTCTAGGCCCTTTTCTTTTCCTATTACCATCCAGGAGTGAATAAAGCAGAGGAAGAGGGGACGGCACGGAAAAGGGATGGAAAGCGTCCTTTCCTGCCTTAACACCTCCGCGTACTGCACTATTTTTTTAATGAAAAGAGACTTTCCATTTGAAGTCGGCCTCCTTATCCTCACCATCGGTCCCCCTCCGTTTGAAACCTGCCACAGGGTTGGCAGCTGCAATCAAATGGGCTAAATATTACTGCCGCGTGAGCGCTCAGAAGCTTCTTCTGCACGGAGGCCCCGGGGTGATGTGTCCTCTGTGCCAGATGCCCAGGTCAGCCTGGGGTGCCTCAGCTCTGGGCCTCCCTGTGTCCGCACTGGGAAGGACTCAGCAGAATCTTGGCGGAGATGAAGACACTATTTGCATCTGCAGCTTATGGGGATGTGCAAAAGAGCCCCCAAGTTCAGCTTGCCCAGTAGAAAATTGACCTAACGGACTCCCATAATTCTAGCAGTAATTTAAACCCCTGGCCTAATGTGATCCAATGACCAGACCAGGCAAAAAGACATCTAACCTGAGAGGAAGAGGGAGATGATCTTAATAAAAGGTAGAAGGAGCTGGAGTCACATTTGAAGACTTTCAGGGGACGGCACATTTTAAAATAAGCTCAGAGAGGCAATATCCTGTGGCTTCTATAACCTTGTCCCTGTTGTTTGAAGGTGGATCTTACAGTGTCTGTGTACCAAGGTAACTAAAAAGATTTTTTCTTTTTTTTTGGCATGTGGGAACATAGCATTTAAACATGTTCTAATTGCTTTATGAATCTCATTGGTATTGTCTCTGCTTGCTTGTGAGCAACCTGTTCAGAGGAAATATCTACATCTTCCTTTTGTTACAGCAGTCCCTGGCACAGGACTCAATGCACAGTGGTGCCTGGGATATATTTCTGTAAAGCATTTACATACCTCATCTCCAACAGTCTCCAAGTCCTCTATTTGAAGTGTCAGCTCACACAGAGGCAGGCAAATCCCCTGCCTGTTCTCACGGAGTTCCCAGATGGGGTGAGGAAAGTCTTCCTGACATTTGTTGGACTTCAGGCAGGGTCTGAGGGCCAAGGTGGGAATGCGCAAACTTGTTTCTCCCAGCCATCGTATTTCTCATTATCTTCTTCTACAGAACTTTCCCCTTTTGCAGTTCATCTTCTACAAGTACTGACCATTTTTCATGAGTCGTCAGGCATTGAACACCTATGCGGTCGCTAAAGTGCCACCACCTTGATTTTGAGGGGTGAGATGGCTGGGGGTTGGGTCGCAGGCCTTGCAGCCCAGCAGAATCACGCCCTGAGTCCGGGACACTGCCTCTCAGTGGCCCTTTCTTGCTTCCTGCTACAGGAGCCGCTCACTGGTCCTGCTACCATGCCCGGCCGCCACCATGTTGCCAAGCCCCCATTTTACCTTTCTTGGACCTCCCCCTGTTAGTTTGCAAGACCCCTAAACCCTCAATCCCCACAGGGGTGACCATTTTTCACCAGGAGCAGTTTAACTGTCTCTTCCTCTCACTCCCAGCCCATCCAGATCTTAGTGCATCAGGTGCTTTACTAAAGGCAGACCTTGCTCTCTCCTGGCAGGTGCCCTGGGGCTCTCTCTTAAGCACATTAGTTTTCTGCTTCTGAATTTTATTAACTACAAGATACAGAGAAAGACCATAGAAATTACATCACTGATTGTAAACAAGCACAAGTTCATTAGGGAAAATATACAAAATAAAGGCAAGAGTGAACGGGAAGATCAAGAGTTCCCACAGTCCTATCACATACCCCCAATCCTTTTTACTATTTTGTTGTGTCGTCTTCCAATCATATAAATTGCTTGTAATATGTATGTGTAATTCTGCTAGTAAGTAAGGATTATAAGAAATATATAGTTTTATTTGGAGTTTTCCCTTAATATTATATTGACCCTTTATCTTATTTTTCAAAATAAAAAATCTCAACTTCTTAAATTTTATTCTATGGAAACAAAACAATTTTTAAATATTCTCTTGTAATTTGACTCAGTTTCTCCCTGCCCCCCCCATTTTTTCTATTATAGTAACGTTGGTGTCAATATTTTTTATTAATACTCTATTTTTCCTTACAATATATCTTCTAGGATGTTGTATTAGGGTACTGACTAAGCTTGTGTTAAAAAACTCCCCAAAGTACAGTGCCTTAAACGAGATAAAAGTTTACTTCTCTCTCACCTGAGTGCAGAGATGGTGGTTCTAGAG
This sequence comes from Balaenoptera borealis, assembly GCF_965194805.1. Lineage (NCBI taxonomy): Eukaryota > Metazoa > Chordata > Mammalia > Artiodactyla > Balaenopteridae > Balaenoptera > Balaenoptera borealis. The sequence continues at coordinate 4,348,330 of NC_138873.1, read as the reverse complement.
TGGCAGGCAGATCTGTCAGCACAGGTTTCCTGCTCTGTGTCCTCACTGGCTGTTCCGTTTGTCATCACATCACATGGTAAGAGGGCATGGAGGACCCAGGTCTTCCTTTCCTAAGAATGTGTCCTGTAATTTTCATATGCCATTTCTGTTTCCATCCAATGAGCCAGAATTTAGTTTTATGGCCACACCGCCCAAGGGAGACTGGGGAATGCAGTCTATGGGTGGTGGCCGTGTGCCCTGTGGAAACTGGCCCTGCTGGTGGGTGATTCTGCTATAAAAAAGGAGTTGGGACAGTGGACCTGAGACCCATTAGCAGACTCTCATGTGGCAGGATGGCTGGGTCAGTGTATAGGATGAGTTTTCTAATTCTTGAAATCTACTTGAAAATGATACTGCATAAATTTTGTACATTTCCCTGGATCCTTATTGTTTTGTTTTACATTTTTATTAAGAAGTAAGATTGAACCTATTTTCACATTTATTAGTCATCTGTATCTCTTCTTTTGTTTGTGTCATTTGTTCATTTTTCCCTTAAGCTACGTGTCTTTTCCTGAGTCCTATATAAGTTTTTCTCTGGTTCTCTTTTCCTATGCATGTATTACATATTAAGAAGTGAATCATTTCACTGTGAAATGTCTTGAAAAAAATTTCAGTGAGTTATTTGTCCTTTAAATTGGTAAATGCATTTTAACATTTGGAATTTTAAAATATTATGTATTGTGTATTCCTTTTTTATATATTATTCCATAATTTTTATCATTAGAAAGCCCTCCGTTCTTAAACACAAATTACTGATATCTTTTAATTGTTATAAGGTGTTTTATAAGTACATCCTTTTGTAACGTATTTTATCTCTTTTGCAACTTAAGGATTAATTATACTTCAGATACAACATAATTTTGACTGAAGTATTTACTGAATAAGACCTCTGTTTTTCCAGTGACTTATCATCACACCTTTATCATATTGTAAATTCTTAAACTGTTACTGGATTTCTGTTACATTTCTTAACTATTTTGTCAAGACTATTTGTATGTAATCAAAACTATAATAATTTTTTTGTCTGAAAAGAAATGTCCCCATACCTTGTTCTTCATTAAAAAGAATAAGAGAAAGAAAAGGCTACTATTAACTTTTTATTCTTTTCAATTAACTTTAAAATTTTCATCAAGTTCCAAAACTAAACAACAAAACAGTCTTCATAGAGATTTTGACTGAAATTGCAGCAAAACTGTTATCTTCAGAATTAAACAGATTATATTAATCTCTATCTTTTTATAGCCCACTATATAGTTTTATAATTTTTTTTAAAACTACACATTTTATATAGGTGTCTCTGCATTTATCCTCAATTTTTGTACATACATCTTTCTTTCCCTCCTTCCTTCTCTGTTTTTAATAAAACAAAAATATCTTTCTTTCTGACTTCTTCATGTCTTCCTTGCTAGTGTTTTCCCTGTTTTCCTTCTATCTCCTCTCTCTCCCCTCCATTTTTTATTACTATAGAATAATAAGTAGTTTTTACTTTATTTTATTTGGTTTTATGGTGTTCTGTTCTACCACCTTCAAGGGGTAATATGTACCGTTTCCTTCTTTGAAAGTCTGTAAAGTGACTAGGTTTTCATTTGCTTGGTTTGGTCTATTGCACTGTTTTGAACCACTTTATTCTGCTTCTCCTATGGCCTTTATTCTAATAATGTGTCTACGTGTCTCTCCCTTAATGAATGAGTCATTGAACATTTATTTGAAAAGCCTCAATAATAACAGAAGTTCATAAAAAATTAGTCTATTGTTTTAAATAAGTGCTAAGTGTGTATCAAGGTATGTGTTATGGATCATTGTGATAAAAGAGGATTCTAGGTTCAAAAAGTATTTGGGAAACATTATAAATATTCTCCTTTTCTTGAAGATATACAGAGCATATTAGCATATTAACGGATTGCAAACACTAAAAATTCTTGTAGTAAAATTATTATTACCTCTTTATTTAGAATTCTGAAAGATTTTTTACTTTATATATATTTGTATGTGAATATATATTTACATATATATATGTATACACACACACACACACACACACACACACACACACACACTTGCATGTTGTTGGACTGCACCCCACAGGCCTGCAAGCCCTGTACTTGCCCAGCCTCAAGACCTAAGAAAGAGCCTGTAGTCAGCAACAGAGACACTAATGGTTTAATGGATGGGGGAGCTTACACGTCTGAAGCCAGTTCCTGGAGCAACACCCTTTCCATGTCTAAAGATCAGAATAATTACAGCTGGGGCCAGGAGCAAGTTATGTAGGCAGTTACTGATTAGGTGCTATGACTAAGAGGGAAGGTCAAGCATGTGAGCAGGTGTAGGTGAAGCAGGGACTGGTCGGGCAGGGGATGTACAGAAAGCCAGAGAACAGCCATCTTGGGTGGCCTGATCGTACGTATGTGAAATATATATATACTTACATACAAATATCTGATGTGTCTGAGTAATCTTTGGAACTGCATGTCTCCAGAAATGTGCTCTCCTCTTCCACCACCTTTGTTTTTGCTCTACATGTCTGTGTGCCTAGATTTCTGACTGATACCTACTGACACAACCAGGAGATCTGCTTTGCAGTAGTCTACTTGACCAAGGCTCCAACATTCCATGTCTGACTGTCCTCCTTTTATTTAGTACTGGCTGGGATCTACCCAAACAGATGGATGAGTTAAGATCACTTGGAGATGCCATTTTTCTTCCACCTGGAGATGCCTGTTCAGTGAAAAAGATCAGACATCTTAAGGAGTAAATCTGTAACAAATCAAGAAGAGTTTGTGGCTTCCAGTTGGAAAGTGAAGTTGTATTGCCAGATAACTGCCTTGGGAGTCTATACTCCAGCTACTCCTGTAATTTGCTGGAGTAAGGGCTACTTGTTTCTAGCTTCCTCTTCTTCTTCACTGATTATCATTTAGGATACTTAAGTATACTTAAGTCCTCCTGAGAATCCTATGAAGTAGGCAGGGCAGATAATATTAATTCCTTAGATAAAAGTGAGGCTCAGACAGGTTAAGGGACTTTTCCAGGTAGGAGATATTGACTCGAAACCTGTTCTTCCGCTTCCATAACTTTTCACTGAATAATGCAGATGATAGGATTTAGCTAAAGAGAACTCTATCCCCAATGGCAAGGATTCCATTCATTCTTTTTACAATTAAAATAAATAATAAGATGGGAATAGGGTCCATTAATTTCTACATACCAAGATGTATTCTGGACCAGTGTTGTACAATAGAACTTTCCATGGTGATATAAATATTATTTTCAATAAATAGCTGCTATTCACATGTGAATACTGGGAAACTGAACTTTAAAATTTATTTAATTCTAACTAATTTAAATTTAAATATCACAGGTAGATACTGGCTACTGTATTGAACAGCACAATTCCAGATTCTTAAGATTATGAAGATATAGCTGATGAATTAACAAAAAAATCAGTCTTAGTACCCAGGAATATTTGGAACAATTTAGTTGAAGCAAATGACCTTGGATTATCACTTAAAAATAAACTTAAGCCCAAAGAATAATATTGTGTATATATAAAACTTTCTGGGAATACACACAGTTGTTCATGTGATGGTAGAAACCAGTATTAATATGACATGATGTCAACCCTACAGGCTCGTAAGATCTACCACTTCTGGTTACTGCACTTGCAAAGTACCAGACAATGATTAAATCTGACACATAAAATAACAAGAGAACAAAGTCAAATGCCAGCTGCAAATATCACATTTTATTGTACACTCTTTACTTTGTGGCAGAGCTATTTTTCAGCAATAGTTGAATCTAGGGCAAATGCCAATCATGTCACACATTCTCTGATGACACAGTGGAGAGTCCATGGGGTGAGGAGGAGAGGTCTCTGCAGGAATTTGTCTCCTTTGAATGGCTTCCAGCTTTAGACCTTGGACACTGTCTTCTTCCCAACTCTTTTCCTGGCTTCAGCTGTGACTGAGACATTGATTTTCACAGAAATCCAGTTGGCTGACACTTTCCAGTAAACCCCAAGAATGATGACTTGAGACCCAGACTCTGTATGAAATAATAGAACAAGAATTTGGAACAAGAGGCAAAGCAAGGGTGAAACCAGTTAAAAGGTTGATCACACAGCAATTAACATCTCCCTGAGAAGTGTTAAAGGCAGCTATTTCAACTTCATAACAAAATTAAAATGGAAAGAAAATCATTCTGTATTTGTCTAACATGCATATAACTGAACACTGATGAATTTCAACTCATTCCAAGCTATATCATTAGACAATTTTAGTGTCTTTGGAATGGTCCATAACAAGTGAGGGGAATTTCCCAAATTTTTCAGAAGCCCGGCAAAGATAAATACGTTTATTATTTATAACATGAAATTCACTATGGAAATACCACAATAAATATTAACAGATGCATATTTTTGGAAAGAATTGTTTATGTAACTTATACAGTTCCCAACTGTGGCCATTATGGTTTATCTTAATTGTACTAAGCCATTTAGCACCATGCCTCATGATGTATTTGTATACCAAATTGAATATATATATATAAAACTGGTTGAACAGCTATATTCAAAGTGTGCAGATTGATGAATCATTTCTGACTTAGAAGGAAATCACTTCCATTTTTCTCAAACTTGGCATAGAATAAACAATATAATGTTGGTAGGGATAGCTATTACAGACATGAGGCTGTAATGCAAAATACATTGATCAAGTATAACAATACTCTCATATAGCAGGATAAAATTTAATAGGCTCTAAGTTTCAAAAGATCAAAATCAAAAGCTCTTTTGATTGGAGGTATCTTGGCTTCAAAACAAAGATCTAGAAGTTCTTTTAAAACTTATACTGAATGGTGAGAACAGATCTGTTAAAACCGCTAATGCATGTGCTTGCCAAGGACATTAATACAACATGTGGACATTGCTCCTCTTGTATTTGTACTCTTCAGCCCATACAGAATTATGTTCAGCTCACATCCAGGAGGAGGGGTTAAGATCATGAAGGCTCTGGAAGTGAAGGCCTTTCCCTGAACAAACTCCCAGTGTTGAAGAGTTACAGAGGGCCCATACTAATGGCTGAAACAGTCATGGATGGGGGGAAACAAAATTAAGGGAGTTCACCAAAATTCAGTTTTCTAATCCACATTGTTTTGCTAAGTAGCAATTAGATTTAGCAGTATGAATTCGAGGTTGAATATTTAATTTTCACTTGAGGTAAATTTTAGTTCTCTATTCAACTTCCTTTGATGTATCTAAGATAGATAATGTTAATGTTAGATGGCCCCAAGCTGAACTTGGAATGATGTATGATCTTGTAATAAATAACAGGAATCAATTTGTTCATATCTTACTAAGGATTTTTTGTCTACATTTATAAAAATTCAGATTTGTAGTCTCTCTGTATATTTATAGTTTTAGAATAATACTGAGCTCAAAACCTTCCATTTTCTGAAAGATTTTCTGTAGCTATGGTTTTATTTTCCCTTTAAACATTTGGTAGAAAAAAACAGTGAAGCCATGGGGCACTGGAATTTTCTTTATCACAAGGTCTTTGATTATTTTTAAAGTTTTAAATATATATAAAGATATTCCACTTTTCTTTTTCTTCTTGAGTTGTTCTGGTAAACTGTTGTTAAGGAATCTGTCCATTTCATCTGTCTTCAAATTTGCTGCATAAAGTTTTTTAAATAATATTCTTTTATTGCTCCATTAATGGCTATAATATTCTCTGATTACTCCATTCTTATTATTCTATTAATATTCTCTTATTATTCTACTAATGAATGCATTATTCTATTCATGTCTTATCCCTAATATTGGTAATTCTTTTCTTATTTTTGCTCTTAATGTTCTTGCTAAAGTTTTATTTCTATATTGCTATTCTATAAGAATTCATTTTTCATTTCATTAATTTTCTCTGTTATTATCTATTTACTGTTTCAATATTTTCAGCTGTTATATCTAAACTTCTATTTACTTTAGGTTCAATTTGCTGCTCTTTCTTAGCTTCTAACTGTGGAAGATTGTATCGTTGCTTTAAAATATGTTTTCATTCTTGATATAAGCTTGTAAAGCAGTAAATTAACCTTAACACATATCTCAAGTTTTTGGTATGATATGTTTTATTTTTATTCAATTCCAAAATGTTCTAATTTTCCTTATTTCTTTTTAATTCCTGGCTTATTCAGAATGGTTGTTATTTTTTACTGTAATTTTCAAATATTTGAGGATCTTTCAAATGTATTCATATTATTGATAACTAAATTCTGTTTTGCTCAGAGAATACGCTTGGATAATATTGATATTTTACATGCCTTGAAGGTGTTTTATTGTACAGCATATAGTCTACCTTGGTAAATGTTCCATGTACCCTTGGAAAGAATGACTATAACGTTTTGTGTTTCTTGGATAGTTTTACAGATATAAATTAAGTCAGATTTGTTGGTAATTTTCTCTAAACCTTGTAGACATTTCTTGATTTTTTTACCTGCTTGTTTTATCAATTATGAACAAGTGCCGACAGCCTCCAAATATAGTTGTGGATTTGTTTCTCTTTTCAAGTCTGTGAGATTTTGCTTCATGTGTTTTGAAGCTTTTTAGTTAGGTTCATATAATTTTAGGATATGTATTTCCTTTAAATAATATAGATCCAGTTCTAGATACAGATGTGGATCTAGATCTAATTCTAGATATGGATATAGATGTATTCTTTAGTTTTTAAAAGAATACATATTTGATACAGTAAGGGTATTTGCTAAAATGGCCACAGTGTAAATGTCAAAGGGTCAAGTCTGAGACATAAAAGAAATAATAATTTTGAATCTGGGTGATAAATACATTTTAATATTTTTGTATATCCTTACAATATTCTTCACAGGGAAAAAGGAAATTGGAAATTCTTTTGAAAGAGAAAGATAATGTACCCGTAAAACACACTGCATTTCATATTATGGTAAAACAACTACTTATTTATAACCATCCCCGATTATCACTTATTTTCACAGTTTAAGGGTGAGGTACAATTAGGATTAATGGTTCTCAATGACAGTTTTCTTGGAAAAAGTCATTCTCCAATGCTTTTATTCAGTGTACTGGTATTCAAAGACAGAAAATTTACTGATACCATGCTGCAAAATAAATAAAACTAAACACACAATAGCGTAAACACAAAGGATATTTACCACCTCCACTGGGAATTATTTGAAAAACACTTGAGCATGTCCTTACATAATATGTTAAATTACAGACATCTGACACGTGTCATTCAAAGGCTTTACCTCCCTCAGTTATCAAGTATTTCTCTAAGTGCCGTTTATGTAGGATTACAAAATGCTGTCTAATATTTCTGTGTGTATAAGCTTTATTGGACTTACTTGACTGTAATCTCTTTTGTGGCTGGATAATGCTCTATTCAATTTTTTCCTAACCACACTGCTTGCTAAAGGGCCTTGCACATAGGACATGCTTGAGTTGGGTTTCCTAGATTCTATTAATTTTGTGTGACAATTAGGACCATCATGATAAAATCAGTTCTAACACTTTTCTCTAAGCAGTTGTGTTCATCACTCTTTTTTCACACAACATTTCTTGGCTAATATGTCATGCATTCCATCCTGTGAGCAGCTGGCATGATATCCAGAATAGATGTAGTGCATTGATTCTTGACTCCTGGGAGTTACCAGCTGGCATAGATAAATGGGCAACTAATAAGTACAGCAGATAAAGTTGTCTCTGCCTCATCCCAAAGGAGACCCTCATAATTTTCCTTTTTGAATTTATCCAGATTCTAACATATTTTAAAAGAATTCCTGGAAATACTCTCTATAACTAATAAAACCATTGAGAATTTGTCTTTTTGTATCTTACTGCTTAACCCATTCAAAAACATCTGTGGTATATAGATGAATAATGAAAGATTAAGTAACACTTGCAGATTTAAGATCAACTTATATAACATAGCATCTTTCCAAAATCAGTGAGGTGTCAGACTCATGAGCAAGGCAGATTCTGCTGAATCAAGCATCCTGAGAGCAGATCATAATGAAGTCCTGGACATCACACTGAACGATCACAGATGGTAAAGATGGCACTGAAAGCTTTGACTGTGATTAGATTAAATACTATTTTTGATAAGCTTTGCTAACCTCATTTTCAGGAAGAGTTAGGTATATATAGAATATGCTCTAGTAAACCAGACAGCTTTTGTTGCTTTAGAAATAAAAGAACATTTTGAATTAAAGATAATGAATCTAAATCTCTACTGCATATGTATTTTTTAATAGGCTTATCTATTTGAATACATAATATTATATTCTTTCTCAACAATCAGAGTGCCTTAGTAAAGAAAATTGCATACAATCTGGCACTGCAGAAGAACATCTGCAAAAGAATTACTTTAAAAAAAGAGAAAATTAATGATTAGCTGTATGAAACACAATCATAGAATGATATTATTTTAGGGATCAACTAGTTTAATAACCTGAATTTACACATGAGATAATCAAGGCCTAACTCACAAAGATAATTTAATGACAGGGCTAAGAACTTGGGTCCTCTACATTTCAGATCAGATGTCTTTTCTTTCAAGTCATCTTGGAAAACCACTGTAAGCCGATATTCATGTAATCCTCCTATGATGACTGCACCGAAAACCAGGAATAAAAAATATATGTGGCTCTGCAATTTTATGTATTGACATTATTTCAACCTTAAAGCTACTCAAGTTGAATTTGAAGATTTTCTATCCTGATAATAGAGTACAACAAAATAAAAGTAACCAAGGGCAACAATTACTGAGCCTGCGCGTCTGGAGCCTGTGCTCCGCAACAAGAGAGGCCGCGATAGTGAGAGGCCCGCGCACCGCGATGAAGAGTGGCCCCTGCTTGCCACAACTAGAGAAAGCCCTCGCACAGAAACGAAGACCCAACACAGTCATAAAAATAAATAAATAAATTAATTAATTAAAAAGTAACCAAGGGCAAATTATCAATAGTAAAGGACATACACCTGAAGGAAATGTATGCCAAAATATGTTGCAACGATCTCTAAAGAAAATACAAATAGTTGTATGTGAACATACACTATGTATGTCCAAAAGAAGCTTTGAGATGAAAGGAAAAACAAAAGCAGCACACATACCAACCCTCCTCCCCCAAAACAACAAAATGAAACAGGTTGCAGTACAGAACCTATCTCATTGATGCACAAAATGTTGGATGGATAGAGTGTCATGAAATTAGAAGGATATACACCAAGTGTTTACCTGTAATTACTCCTGTGAAGTGGGATTAATGAGGTGGGGAGGTACTTTTCTGTAATTATTTTTATTTCACATTTCTGTTTTTTTTAATATTATTAATGTCCACACATTACTTTTCTAATACTGTTTATTCCAAAATGGAGCTGCAATTTAAATATTTAATCTAAGGAAGTCAATTTCATAAGGAAATATTTTTGTGTACATCTGTTTCAAGCATTACCTGAATGTCATAAAATGTGTCAGAAAGATCAGAAAAAAAGTGATAGGCTTCTAATAAGTAGCAACATACCAACAATTTTCCCAAAAGGAGCACAGGCTGAAAGCAATTACTTTGGAATGAGGGAGAAGTTTTATCCTCCGTTATTGCAAATATCTTTAAAATCTTTAATATTAATGATTATGTGTTACCACTTGTCTGTGTAAACTTCATTAAACAGTCTGTCCTAGACAACTGTAAATTCACCCCAATATATGTAACTGAATATCTGAGGAGACATTGTCTTATTTACATGAATATTGTGAAAACATTAATTTGTAACCACACTCCTCTGATCTCCCTGGTGACAAATGCTTTGTCTCCCTGGGTCTCAAGTGGGAACTAAATTGTGAGATTGGGATAACCTTATTTTCTCAGTTTGCATAACAATTTTTTTTTTCATAACGAATTTTTTAATGTCTTCTTACCTAAGTCTTCTAAAACTCTAACATAACTACACTGTGGATTTCAATGACTTCTAGAGGCATTGACTTCAACAGGGCCAACAATTAATTACAAAGAGCAGTGATAACTGTTATTAGTTGTAATTTATTTCCCTTCAATTAGATAAAAATGTTCCTAAGGACTGATTATTAAGAGCACTGAGTTAGAAATCAGCTAGTCTAAATTCCATTTCTATCTTGGTCCTTATTAAACGTAGGGACTTGGATTAGAAACTTAATATTCCTTTGCTTTAGTAACTGCTTTTGGAGAAACCATGATTAAGAAATCTGAAATAAAATGAATTTAGCTTTCAACTTCCATTTCCAACACAACCATCAGTGAATTCTATACATTCAAAGTTTGTTTTTGAGAAATTGGCCTGAATGATTATTGAAGTGATTAAATATGATTAAAATAGGATCTAATAAAGTCACTTACCTGAATCTAATATTTTCCCAAATATTTATTGTATAGTGAATCTTGAGATAGTAGAAGTCATCAATAGGTTAATTTAAATTAGAAAAACAGTAATTCCTAACACATACAAAAAAATTAAAAACAACCCTTTTTTTCTAAAATATCTAAAACTCTCCAAGGAGTGTATAATTGTTAATTTAAATGTTTTTATCTTTCTTTATAAAAAATAAAATATAAGGATTTAGAGTAAAAATTATCCAATGAGTATTTGTGATCTTCATTTTTCCCTATTTTCTGAACAATGATAAGATGCCAAGTTTAAAGAGCTACTTGAGAGTATATTCTTTGCCGTATAATGCTTAAATTTGTTCATTTTTACTATGCACTTCAAGAGAGCTGCCCTTACAAGACTGTTTGTGCTTTATTATTCACTTCCTCAGAAGTTTGGAAGTCAGGACAAAAATGGAGGTCCAGTTTATTCCACATTCTATTTACTGTTATAATACTTTATTTTCAGGGACTTCCCTGGTGGTCCAGTGATTAAGACTTCGCCTCCCAGTGCTGGAGGTGCAGGTTTGATCCCTGGTCGGGGAGCTAAGATCCCACATCCCTTGTGGCCAAAAAAAAAACAAAACAAAACATAAAACAGAAGCAATATTGTGACAAATTCAATAAAGACTTTAAAAAATGGTCCATATCAAACACATTTTTAAGAAGTACTTTATTTTCAAAACTGAGTAATGAAGAAAATGATTTCTTGATGTCAAAGATTTTCTATAAATCCATCATCAAAGGAGTGCAATCTGCTTTAGCACCCCACGCGGGTCTAACTGCACCAACAACTGCACAGACACTGTCTGGAAGTCATTGGTAAATCTTTGGTTCTATGGGCACCAGCAACGAGGTGGGGTTGAGGAGTGCAAAGACAACTCATCGACTTTAGGTTTCTGGCTTTGATAAACCAAGAAAGTTTTCGACAGAAATAGCATCCCCATAATGCCCATCTGTACACAGCATTAGCTGACTTTTGAATGCCTTATATCCTGGTTCTTTTTTTAAAAGTGAAAGTACTAGATAGCACTTAATTAGAAAAGGACCCAACTTCATTCAGATTAAAGTTTTGCCTTGCAGTAAAACCATTTTGTCAATAGACTATTGCAACTCACCAAAGAAGACTGCTGCAAATTAATTACAAGTGATCTTCAAGTTATTCATTTTTACACAGTTTTAAGATTTCTCCACATACCCTAGCTTTGCTTAAAATACATTTTTTTAACCAAATCATCTTCTTTTTCCATCGGCGTCTTCATCAGCTCTTTGACAATGATCAGTGCTTTCCATTGTATCTTATGGTCTCAAAGATATCCATGCTGATTGGAGCCATCATTCCACAGTGGAAGGTATCCCTCCATTTATTAAAAGGTTACATGCCCTCTGGAAACTTTCCAGAATCCACAAAACTTACATAATACACTTAAATTTTTTTGATCCTCAAAAATCCTCTACATGAATTATGGTGAAATATACATGGCAAGGTTTATGACTTTTCGGCATTCACCTCTTTCAATCACTCTATCACTTTTAAATTCTTTTGATGCATAGCCTTTGCTAAGCCTATGAATTCGCCTGCTTTCCTAAGAGACCATGCCACTATTTTAGAAGATATTTTCTTTTAATAATGTGGGGAAGACATTATAGGTAATGCACAACATGTCTAAAAATGTGGAGAACTAACAGTATTTTAATCAAAACAAATGCAGAGATATGACTTGATTCACTGTATATCTTCCCACCAAGGCTTGCACACATCTGAAAGTTCCCCTGATCTGTGTATGCATATTTGTCATATGGGTTTTCAATTCAGATGGTAAATTCTGGGGAAAAATGTACATTATTATAGTGTAATTCAGATTATGAGTTCAAATAATACAGGAATCTTGTACTATATGTTCTGTTAAGATGGTCATCATAGTCTTTACACTAGCTATGAATTGGGTTCACTTATTTCACATAGATATTTTTAACAATACTTGAATGGAAATTACAAAAATAAACAGAACATAATTCTATATACATCACAAAGATTACCTATAATTTAATAAACAGTTAATCTAGAGATGTAAACATCTGTATGTGCATATAAAATTTGAATTATATATCATACAAAATCAGAATCTGAGATGAAGAATGAAATTATGAAATTGAGACCACGTTTTAAAAATATTAATAAGCATAATTTATGTAGAGATATAACTATTATGATTCCACAAGACAGACTGGTATTCTCTCTTTTTTTAATATTTTATTTTATTTTATTTTTATTTATGTTTGGTTGCATTGGGTCTTTGTTGCTGTGCATGGGATTTCTCTAGTTGCGGCGAGTGGGGGCTACTCTTCGTTGCGGTGCGCGGCCTTCTCATTGCGGTGGCTTCTCTTGTTGCGGAGCACAGGCTCCAGGCACGCGGGCTTCAGTAGTTGTGGCTCGCGGGCTGTAGAGCGCAGGCTCAGTAGTTGTGGCACGCAGGCTTAGTTGCTCTGCGGCATGTGGGATCTTCCCCCGGATCAGAGATCGAACCCGTTTCCCCTGCATTGGCAGGCGGATTCTCAACCATTGCTCCACCAGGGAAGTCCCCAGACTGGTATTCTCTTAACTAAAAGTGACCAAGACAAATATAGTCCAGGTTGCCCTTTTCCTTCCACCTTCTTTGACCAGCTCATTCTGTTATCCGTGTAACATTCACATACCTGTCACATGCCTTCATGCCCTATTGACCCATGTCCTAGGTTCAAGGGTGATAAATAACTGAAATTCAGGGTGCAAACTAGAGAGTCTTTATTTTCCATCTGCGAAATTCAAGTTATTTTTTCCTATTTTAAAAGTTGCATATATAACTGGATCACTTTGCTGTATACCTGAAATTAACCCAACGTTTTAGTCAATTATGCTCCAATATAAAATGAAAACTTTTTTTAAAGTTATATAAAATAGTGATTAAAAACAAGGCTTTGAATCTCAACCCCATGACTTACATTGCTGTGACTTTGGCTGAATGCATCAACTCACTCTGTCCAGATTACCAACTGTAGAATGGGCTTTACATCTACTCTCAAGGTCAAATGAGATATATATTACACATAAAATGTTTTGCACAAATCCTGGCTCATAGAAAGTAACAAATATACAGGAGTTCTTGTAAGGGTTGCTGTATTCTATCATAAGGAGTTTTGCCTGTGATTTCACTTGGGTTGCGTTCGATATTGATGCATACATTTCAAAGCTGTCTGATGCATCTGGCTGCTAATATCATAGAGTGACTGCTCCTCTCTGCTCCCTTGGGAAGCAATGCTCTATAGTAAGCCCTGAATAGTAAGGCGGAAACAACTTCAATATATCTTTCCAGTATGGTATAGTTGCTCCTTACATCACACCACAAAAAACAATTTTGCTTTTTCAAATAAAATTATGGCCAATATATGCACCTAAGATGAGGAATTTAGGTTAGTAGATTAAGAGGCCAACTGAAATAGATTCATGATATTAAGATAAAAATATGAAAGTCTCATTATATAGAAAATAGGGTAAAACTCAGAAAAAGTAAGGTCAGCTTTGCAGCAGATTTTAAGGTGACTTTGATATAGGACTTCCACAGGACAGGTACAAAAATATGTACATTACAGATTGTGCTTCAAGTGATTATTAAATCAATGTGATTTTTTAATGGTGTGTTTTGACAATATTCAGTCATAATTCAATATAATATTGCCAAATATATTGTGTGTGATTGTAAACTATGCTGGTCATACGGAGAACATGGATTTGAAATAAAAGTGGCAGAGCAACTTGCCCAGAACTCAGTCTCAGGAGAAATTTAAAGCTGAGCTGGCACAAGGGGGCATCTGGGTGCGCTAGTGGGAGGCCAACAGGGACAAAAGTTTTGCTTGCAAATCTTTTTTCTTATTTTACTCAAAAATATGACAGTTCAGAAACCTCAGACCACTTATCTCAATTGGGCTTCTAAAGAATGCATGATTGTACGATGTTTACATCAAATGATACTGAGGCTGGAAATTCCAAACTCTTTCTGGAGTGAGTGATGATTCGACACTGTCATCTGAGCAGAATTCCTGTGTCTGGGGAGAGAAGCCCCAGGGATTGATACGGGTGCTTCCATTCTGCCCTGCACCACCAGACTTCTGTTCTCACGGGATTCAAATAAGTGTATGTACCCAAGAAAACTGAAAACATACGTTCACTCAAGAACTTGTACACATGATCATAGCAATGCTATTCACTATTCATAAAAGTGGAAATACCCAAATATCTATCAACTGATGAATACATAACCAAAATATGGTAATCCATACAATGAAATATTACTTATCCATAAAAGGAAATGAAATACTGATACATGCTACAAAATGGGTAAAACACTAAGTGAAAAGCCAGGCACAATTTATATGATTCCATTTGTATTAAATGTCAAATTCACAGAGACAAAAGGGAAATTAGTGGCTGCCAGGGACTGGGAAAATGAGGGAATGGGAAGTGGCTGCTTAATGGATATACCTTCTTTTTAGGGTGATAAAAATGTTTTGAAATTAGGTGGTGGTGATGGTCACTTAACATTGGGAATATACTAAAAAACAATTAATTGTACACTTTTAAATGGTTAAATTGGTGAATTCTATGTGATGAGAATTTTATCTCAATTAAAAAAATTTTATACATGGTATCAACTACGTATAAAATAGACAACTGATGAGAAAATACGGTATAGCACAGGGAACTCTACCTAATGCACTGTGGTAACCTAAATGGGAGGGAAGTCCAAAAGGGAGGGGATATCTGTATGTGTATGGCTGATTCATTTTGTTGTTCAGTGAAGGCTAACACAACATTGTAAAGCAACCATACTCCAATAAAAATTAATAAAATAAATAAATAAATTTATTCTCTCAAAAAACAAACAAACAAACAAATAAATAAAGTGCCTTGGGATGCTAAGCAATTTCCAGGAATCTGTGTGCAAACACTCCTCCCTACAATTCTAAAGAAAGTCAAGCTACCATCCTTTTTCTTAAGGGGTTATATTCTGTTATGCATGTGAAAAAAGTTTCCATCTGGAAAAAAGTCTTTCAATTGATTTCTTATTGGCAATTTCAGTTATTTACTATTTCATTAACATATCACGTTAAGTTTATCTGTAATTTAATTACAAAGAGATGATTAGGAGAAATATTCATTCTGTGTCCTTGTGCTGTTTGCATTAAAATTTCTGAACAATTTAGGGGATAATTCTTTCTAAAGCAATTTCCTTGTTTAAATTAGGCCATAAAATTGGATTACTTAATAGCAATGCAATAAAGCTGGACTGCTTTATAATCTTCCAGGTACTTTCACATCTAATACTGCATCTGATTCCCATGTTAACTCTGTAAGATAAGTATGCCAGGTATTGTTACCCCAGATCCGCAAAAGTAGACACTGAAGGAGAGAAATCAAGCCATTTCATTTTTAAGTCAGTGGCATATCAGTGACTAGAACTTAAATTTTGAAATTCTTGCTGAAGAAAGACTCTGTCTATACCAGCACTTATGCTTGCTTTAGCTACACCACGCTTGGTAACAAACATTCTGCCGGTGTTGCTCAAACTGATTGCGTATTAAAGTCACCAGGGAGTTTTTAAATCATGCTTGGGTTACACACATCCACACACATGCACACACACACATACACACAAATGCATACACACATGGATAACATGAAGAGCTTTTTAAATATTGGAAAATCATCATAAATAAATATTTACATACATTATTATAAAAAATTAAAAGACTCCAGCAGACAAAGGGATCAGTCTGAACTCTGCTTGATTTTGTCCAAAGTTTTTATATACATGCTTACTTTATTCTTGACAGTATTTTTTGTAAAAACTTAAAATATGTGTAACCAATGGAATTTAGAAATTTCACAATGAAATATGACCCCCTTGTTGAGGTAACCAACACTATTTTTATGATACATGTATGAGATAACAGCCATGTATAGATGTTTCTACTCATTTATGCTCTTACAATTACATATACAATAAGAATTCTCAAATATGAAATTGAAGTCTTCTGTATTTGTGTTCATTTTCCCTGCATGGTCTTCTAATTTCTGAAAGATCTGTGTTGTAAATTTACACCATAAGTAAAGGATTCATTTTCTCCTTGAATTCTATCAGTTTTTGTTTTACATAAATCAAAGCTATATTTTAGGAGCCTAAAATTCATGAAGAATTTACCTTTCAGCGAAGTAAAGAATTATACCTTTCAGCAAAGTAAATTTCCCTCATTTTACACAATTTTTACCTTGAATGTTATTTTATTGTTTATTACCATTGTCAATGTGCTAGCATGTAGCCCGTATCCTTTACATTCCTTTATTTATTTATTTGTTTATTATATTATACCTATATTTATTTACAGATTCTTATGTCATTGAGATTTCAGTGTGCTTCACTGAAGAAGATTCTTCTGAGAATCTGTCTTTAATAAATGACTTTAATCCTTTCATATTTATTGTTATGACATATATATTTCTAGTTTTTCCTTCCATATGTTTTCCTATGATCTATTGATCATGCTTTCTAGTCATTTACTTTGTTTTCTTTTATCTGATATTTGTTGAAGGTGTCAAGATTTCTATGGTCCATTTTTTTAAGTAAATATTTATCATTGTACAATCTACCTAAATTTTTTGGTGGTTACTCTGAAAATTTTAGCTTCTATTTAAAATTTTAAATTTCTAACAATATCTGATGCTAATCAAGAGATACAGCTTAACATATTTACACCTTTCTAGTTTCCTTCCTCACTTCTGAGATGATATGATCTGCAATTTTGATCAATAATATAATTTATTAATTTTTATTCAATTTTTATTTTATTATTCTCTTTCCAATTATTGATGCCATTATTGATGCCTGTTCTTTCTGACTCATTTATTTTTTCTTGCAAAAATATATCCTCCAGAGATTTTTTGAAAAAGAATCTACATAAAGCAAAATTATCTTTACATTTCTAAAAATGTTATATCACTCTCATGCTTGAATGATAGTTTGACATGGATAGGAGTCTAGATAAGGCTTATTTTCTCTTATATTTTAAAGATATTTCTCTTTCTATATTTATATCTATTTTTACTGACAAGATGCCTAATGCCAATCTGGCTGACATTTATTCATAGATCATCTCTACTTTTATCTTTGGAGACCTTAAGATTTTGTGGTTTTTATGTTTTTTTGTTTTTATTATTTAATGCATAAAATTTTTTACTGTGGTGTATCTAGGCATATTTGTGTATAAGTGTGTGTGTGTGTGTGTTCACTTAGGTAGTTCCTTGACTTATTTTTTATACTCCCTATTCAATAGGCTCTTTCAATCTTATCCTTATGTTATCTTTAACTTCTAATAAGTTTTCTTAACTTTTTCTTTCAGTTTTTCTTCTTCATTGTGACAATTATCAGTTTATTAATTCTCAGCTCCAAATCCATCCCCATTACCTGCCTTGGGAAAATATAGCTGGGTTCTTTAAATATTTTTCCTTTGCTAGTTTGCAGATGGTATCCTTGGTCAGTCGAGAGCAGGGACATTGAAGGAGGAAGTGTTTTTCGCCTCCTAGTTCTGGGCTGCCCCTCTGTCAATCCTGCAGTATGTGTGGAGTTTCCTTCTATACTGGGAAGCCAGCAGCACCTGGCCTCTTCCCATTGCAGCTGCTGCCACCATCCCCCCAGGCAGCCTGGTAGCAGCGTGCCATCCTCAGTGGACCTCCTGTGACCACCCTCAGCACACGGCCCTCAAGCCCCTGTGCAGTGGAGTGCTGGATTGGACACTTCCTCATGACTCGTTTTCCTGGCAGCCCCTCTCCAGTGTCGTGCCACTGTCTGCATGCCTTCCTTTGGACACCTCACCAGGGACTTCCTCGACAGTTTTCAGTAAGTTTCAGGACGTGAACCCTCCTGTGGGTGGATCCACAGGATTCCAGAAAGCAAGTCCACAGTCCCAACAGAGCAGGACCTAGAGAACTTCTCCAGTATCTATTCTCTATGGCCGCACCCTCCCGATAAGTTCTGGGTCTCAGCCCTGGTGGAAGCATCTCGTTTCTAGTGCTCCATCAGCCTTACGCATGGTTACTCCATATGCCTCCTAGTCCTACATTCCTTATTGGGCAAATCCCCTGTTATTTTACTTTCCTGTTAATAATTCTTTATATTAAGATTTCCATATTCATATTACTCTATGGGTTTTCTCTCCTTACTGGATCCTAACTAATGCAGAATAAGCGTCAGGGACTGTCGCGTGAGATTGATCATAAAGATGGAATTTCAGAATTGGTTTGGCCACGCTCTGAGGATGAATGCAGAGCTGAACTCTTTGGGAAATTGGAAGCTAGTAATCCATGGTGCACGCTGGCATCATAATTAATCAAGTTATCACCTAAGGTTAATTGTGATGAAGTGACAGCTGCAGAAAATGCCCTGGGACTCCAAGTGGCTGTTATAATCGACTGTTATGGCAGTAGTGGTGACTATAAAGAGTGTGGGATGGATTCTTTTGAGTGCACTTGGGCGATTACAAATAGAATATGACAAATTCAGACTTCTAAGTATCAGCTTGCGTCAAGGTCTGAGAGCCAGAGTTCCATCACAGCCCTGAAAGAATCTCTTATTTATTTTATCCAAATGGTTGATGCTGCTAAAATCAAACACGACATTTAATAACGTGCGTGGCTGAAGTGCAATAGCAGTTGAATGCAGTCTTGCCGATGTCCTCCTGTGAACGACCTTTGAGGAAGAACGGGATCCTGAAATTTAGACCAGGAATACATGTCTGAACCTGATTAAATGGACAACACTGCATTTTCAAGTCACTCTGTCTCTTTTGTCGGTGGAAGAAGTTGGCCCTTTGTATCTGAAAGTTCTGTGATCACCTCCCTTGAGCAGGTGACTTAAGAGGATGTTACCCAGTGGCACTGCATCCTAGCAGGTGTTGGGATTGTACAGGTGTTAGGGTAAGTGGGGAGGAAGATAACACTAGATAAGGCTGAATTCATTGGTGTGGACACACTTGCAGGATGTTCTGGACAAGTCACATGACATCATTCAGCTGAAGATGCTTCACTGGAACTTGTACTCAACAATGACCTCCATTTAATGAGGCTGAGATGGCCAGAGCTTCCTGGTGTGATATAGAAGAGGGAACCCAAAGGGAGACAGAAATGTTGTACTGGATTTACAAAATTAGAGCACAACCTCGTACTGCTTTGAGAGATAAACCTTAAATATAAGGACACAAAATGGTTGAAAGTTTAAAAATGGAAAATAAAAGATATACTATGCAAACACTAAACAAAGTTTAGATAGTTACCCTGATGTCAGTCACAGTAAACTTTAAAGCAAGAAGCATCACTAGCACTATAAAGGATCTTGCAAAATGATGCAATGGTCATTTGACTAGGAAAATATAACCTATACAAAATAAAATTAATTTATATAATTATAATGCAACCTGACAATAGATAAAGCTAGGAAATTATTGAAATAAAAGAAGTACACAATTCATAGCAGAAAAAACTTCTGCTCATTAGACATTGATTTGATTGCTTGTATATAGAACATTCCACAGATATTTAATATTATTAACACAAATGATCATTTGTAGTCTATATCAAACCAGAAACATTTAAAATTACTGGCATGTGTATCAGTGTTCATTCAGATGTAGAAAATAGAAAGCTATGAACAGTGACTTAACAAAAGATTTTGTTCACCTCACTTCTTTTGGGTGTCACCACAGTCTAAGGAGTCTGGGTTCACGTTTTTGTTACTTTCTTTGCACTCCCCTGACCCCAAGTCATGGTCACAAGATGGCTGCCTCAGCTCTAAACATTGCTTCTGTAGTCAGTTCAAGAAAAAGAAAAAAGATTCATTAAGATCTGTTTTCTTTGAAAAAAAAGTTAAAGCATTTCTTGAATCCCCAGAATATGTTTCCCTTTATAAATGCTGGTAAGCAAGCATGACTTTTCAGCCTCTATAATGGGAGGCAGCAGGGGAAGTGGAGTTAGGAGTAGCTATTCCATTAGAAAATTGACAGCACCAGGTACAGTATATGTGTTTATTGATATGATATTATATTTTCTACCAACGAATTGCACCTAACATACCTACTTATGGAATTTCAAATTGCTGGTAGGTAGGGGCCATGCCATATAGTTCATTTGTTTTTCTCCAGAACATGTAAAGAAAAAAATATCTTCCTACAGATTTGATTAACTAATCCTCATTGAGACATTTTCTCACATGACTGAGAACCTTATTAAAGACCTATCAGCCACACTCCGAGCCCAAATGAGTCTACAAAGCCCTAAGAACAGCACTGCTTTACGCAGTGAAGTATTCCAGCGGGTGCTGGTACCCAGCCTTGCAACGCGCAAGCATGGCTATTATCAAAGAACATTTAAACACAGATTTCACAATTAGATGACATCTGAGTTTCATTCCAACACTTAGTTTTTATGAAAAAAAAAGTTTGAATTTTCCCTTGGAAAAGAAAAAATGTAATCTGTAGTCTGACACTTTGGCATTCTCATTTTTCAATTATGGAGTCCTGACTTCAAGAAATATAATGTCTTATGTCAAATAAAAAATGGATTCTGACCTTCTATTTTCTGCACTAGGAAATGGACTGACTGAAGAGAAAATTAAATGTGACATACTTAGGAAGGGAACATGAAAGTTTTACTGAAGTAGGAACATGGTCTGTCTCCAACTTACTACCTGGCATTGAATTGAGAATTCTTTGGATTCCACCCTCTGTGTGGTGCAGATTGTGTTTCTTCATTAAATATATCGGAAATTTAGCATACTATCAATTTAAGTTATGCGTCACAATTACTAGGGATGAATTGTTAGTGTGAGCTAGGCAAGTTCCCACAGTATTAAAATATGCCATAACTGCCAATCTTTGCCATCAATAACTGCACAGTCCTTTTTTATTCTGGTCAGTCATCTTCACCCTAGGTTATACTTAGGATACATAGGTGAAGTAGCTCATAATGTCGTCAATCTATTTATCTCAGTTTTATTCATTAACTCTATTTATCATGATGCGTGGGACTTTGGAGATGGCTCACAGTGATTCTGAAGATGAGGGTCATGCACAAGATACCTCTACATTTCACATGAGCAGACTTGGCCTCATGTCATAACATTTTCAGGAGATGGCCCAAGAAAGTTACATTCACGCAAACTGTCTTCCACTTGTGTCCTATTTTGAAATATATATTATTCTACTAGGGTTGCTAGTCTGAATGTAATACAATGGAGTTATTTTTTCAATTAATGATCATCTCACTCTTTGATTGCTATATAATTGCTCTTAATAAATTTATCTGAGTTACTTTCTCCAAAGGTGTTATGATGCAATTTTTTGTGCGTTACAAGTTCTACTCATCTTGTGTGAAACTCAGAGGCATTCAGGGATGTCAAGTAATTCAAGATGGAGTCACAATGGCCAATGTGAACTTCCATATTAGTTGTTTTGAAATGTTGGATATAGGATGACCAATCTCAACATGATAAATCAAGAATGTTACTTTAGATAAGAAATTTGTTTTGGTAACATCCTTGGAAAGACTTTGCTGGAATTGAAAGAGCAACTGATAGAGGCAAGAACCCCTGGGACATAACCCTTATATCTTACTGACAGTCTCCTTTGCAATGAGACCACTGAGCCAGGAGACTTGGAGGCTATTTGCTGGAGGATCCAACTCCAGGCTGGCAAGAGCTGTTACAGACAGATGCTGCCAGAGGCCCTGTAGGAGTAGAGGATGACTTCCTGCTCATGCTTGTCCTGAGACCTGTTGCTGGACCAGAGATACAGCTTCTGCTATGAAGTCTCCTTCCTGGACTGCTTGGAGTGGTTTGTTACTACCTATTCTGGTTCTACAAGTTTGACTAACTTGTGGGCTAATTGTGTGCAATAAACTGACTAATTCCTGAATTTTGGCTACATTTCGTACACCTCCAATCCTGGGATTCTTACCTGGTCCCACTGTTGGCCCTGTGACAGAACAAAAGAATTTCTAAATCAATGCAGAGCAAAAAACTTGCATCACCAGCCTGGAAAGTTCTCAACATACTAGACGCCGTAAAACAGAGAGTTATATTTGTAAATGCCTAATGCTTATGTATAATAAATTGCTACAGAGAGTAATACTTTTGTATTGGTTTCAGAACTAAAATAGTAGTTTCAGATGAAAAATATAATTTTTGACTTAGGAATTTCTAGCATTTTCAGACTGTCCTTTCACATTATAGGTAGAACGTCACTCTACTTGTTGAATTACTAATGGTTCCTGGTTCCAAAATTCTGCATGTAAACGTCATGCCTGTATTCAAATTTGTGAAGCTAATTAGAAGCTGTGTAGTTCAGGTATTCATCATCTGAAATATTCCAGAGTTAAACCAGAGTCTAAAAGACTAGTGAAAAAATAAAATTTCCTAAGAAAAGGTTTCTAATAAATTCTAAATATAGTGCAATTCCAAGACATGTGACATAGGGCTTGTAAAAAATTTAAAGAAATATTAGTAGAGAGTCATTTCAAAGCTATTTATTTAAGCAGAATATTCTACATTTATTAGGTATTTAGTATTTTTATAGAGGTATAATTGACATATAAGTTTCAGGTGTACAATGTAATGATTAAAGATCTGTATATATTATGAAATGATCACCACAATGAGTTTAGTTAACACTTGTCACTACCCATAGTTACAGATTTTTTTTTTTCTTGTGATAAGGGCTTTTAATATCTACCCTTTAGGCATCTTTCAAATATACAATACAGTATTATTAACTATGGTCACCATGCTGTATATTACATTCCCATGATTTTATTATTTTATAACTTGAAGTTACTACCTTTTAACCCTCTTCACCTACTTCTCCTACTCTCCATGCCCCTCCTCCGGCAACTACCAATCTGTTTTCTGTATCTGTAAGTTTGGTTTTTGTTGTTGTTATTGTTTTTAATCCCACATATAAGTGAGATCATATAATATTTGTGTCTTTCTCTGACTTATTTCACTTAGCATAATGCCCTCAAGAGTCAACCATGTTGTCTCAAATGGTAAAATATCACTCTTTTTATGGCTGAATAATATTCCATTCATTCCATCTTGTTTATCCATTCATCCATCAATAAACACTTAGGTTGTTTTCCATGTCTTTGCTACTGTGAATAATGCTGCAGTGAGCATGGGGGAGCATATATCTTTTCAGTTAGTGTTTCCATTTTCTTCGGATAAATACCCAGAAGTGGAATTGCTGGATCATATTGTAGTTCTATTTTTAATTTTTTGAGGAAACTTCAGACTGTTTTCCATAGTGCCTGCACCAATTTACCTTCCCACCAACAGTGCACAAGGGCTCTCTTTTCTCCACATCCTCACCAACACTTGTTATGTCTTGATTTTTTGATAGTTGCCATTCTAACAGATGTGAGGAAATAGCTCATTGTGGTTTGAGTTGCATTTTCCTGACAATAAATAATGTTGAGCATCTAGTTTATTTACCTTTTGATCATCTGTATTTCTTCTTTGGAAAAATGTCTATTCAGATCCTTTGCCCATTTTTTAATCGGATTGTTTAGGTTTTTTTGCTATTGCATTGTCTGAGTTCTTTCTATATTTTTGATATTAACCCCATATTAAATATATGATTTGAAAATATTTTTTCCCATTTGGTAGGTTGCCTTTTCATTTTGTTGATGATTTCCTTTGCTGTAAAGAAGGTTTTTATTTTGATGTTTTTGAAATTACTTATTTAAAAGACACTTCTGTTCCTCTCAAATATTTGCCTCAAATTTGCTATGAGGTTTAGGCCATGAAAAAAATCCCTTAACTTTAATGTTTCAGTATTTATACTTGAAGATGAACAATATTAAATAATGGTCAATACTTCTGAAACTAATTCGAACTTAAAACTAAAGTGACAGAAATGTTACAAATGAAAACACATTCCATGTTTATGCAGTGTACTTTTCAATTTTTCTAGGTTTTTGGTATTACAGAGGCATACATAGCTTAAAATAAATAAAATCAGAATGCACAAGCAACTTAGCTTACTTAAGTTATTCTATTCTAAACTAATAGAATACTATAATATTTTATTATGAATATTTCATTCAACAGTGCATAATCTTGATATTTATTCCTCTAATGGCTACATAATAAGTCATTAATTTGATTCACTGAATTTTTCTTACTCATTTCTCTTTTGTGAAGATTTTGTTGTTGTTGTTATAAGTAAGAAGATACCACACAACAAACAACTGTTTACTCTAATTTTCCAAATTAGGTAATCCGTTAAGTAAAGTATGTGACACTTATACAGGTAACATCAGTGAGATATTAAGTTGTAAATATAGATGAGTGTCTAAAATGTGAAAATATTTACCATGTATCATGTATTTAAGAGTCCACTATAGTCTGTGCTGCACAATCTTCACTTCTGAGGAAAAATTGCACCTACACACATGTCCACATGCAAAAACATCTAGAAGTGTGTTAACTAAGCATTAGAGTGGTTATTCCTACATAGTAGCAAGTTTATTTTTTTTATTGTATTTTTCTAATATTCCAAGTTTTCTAGATTTTTTGTTATATACACTTTTTTAAAGTAAGCTGAACTGTACAACAGAAAAGTTGGCAACTAATGCTGAGGTAAATAATGTTGATGTTAATACCGTGCCCCAAAACTTTTGGAAAACAATATGCTGATGTATAGCAAGAGACATAAAACACTTAACATTTGATCCAGTGATTGTACTGCTGAACATTCATCATAAGGAAATAATTCAATATGAGCAAAATGGTGTATGAACAAAGGTATTGGTTGAAAGAAACTAAATAAGACATATTTTCAAAATTAAAGTATTGGCCTGAGAAGTTATGACATGTTGGTAAAAAGGAACATTATGTAGTTATGCACTAGTGCAGTTTGTGGAAACATCACTTACCAAATTTATTTCTGAAAAACAATTTATAAATTTGAGTTAGAAATTTTAATATGTGCATAATCATTGACCCACCAAACTGATTTGCAGAAATGTATTTATAGCAAAAATAGGCCATTTGCACTAAGATGTTGGTACAAAGGTATTTACAATAAGAAAATTTGTAAATAACTCAAGTGGTGTTTCCATAATATTTTGTAGAATAGACATGGCCTAATTAAAAAGAACAACCCTTCTTGATCAGTATTTATATTATCTGTTATTTTTTCTCATTCTAAAAGGGATCATAATATACAACATAAATTTCATAAATTTTGGGGGGTAAAATATTTAATTTAGACAGCATTTTCCATATTACTAGATTGTCATCATTTTTGTAATAAATTTTTTTGTCTTTTTAAAATAAATAAATAAATATGTTTTTGTCTTTTTAAATTTTCGGTAACTTCTTTAATCATTGCAGGTACTAATATGTTCCCAGTTATACAAGCTCTCTTTTCCCTAGTCATTCACTTATCTTTCATTTATGTTGGCTTCCATGATATCTAAGTTTCTAATCTGTATGTAATCAAACCAATTAAACTTTTCTGCTTCTGAGATTTGGGGCTTCCAAAGCCAAACACCCCTATAACAATGTCACAAAAATAGTCTCATTTTTTTTCTAATACATGTATAAATTTAAAGAACATTTATATCTTTTAAACAATAAGAATTAAATTTTGTACATGATAAAAGAAAGCATCTAATTTTTCAAAGTTGTGGAGAACTACCTTTTCTCTACTGATTTGAAATGCCACCTTTATCATAGATTAAATACATATATATATATGGATCTATTTCCACACTTATTTTTTCTAAGTTATTGACCAATATTTTGAGTCAATACCACCATTATTGTAATAAGTTATAGTATATTTTGAGATATGCATGTACAGAAATATTTGTAACGGGTGATATTTTTGCTAAAACTTCCTATTCTTTCTTGAATAATTTTTGATAATTTATATTTTTCAACATTTTCAATTCTTTTGTTATACAATATGTGACATTTTCTTACGATTTTCAGTCACCTTTGTGTCTTTTTTTCCTCATTCCTCATGCAATGTTTGTAGCTATATTATCACACTTATGTTTTTTCTATTGATTATTTTCGAAGGTCCAGTTTTTAGATTCATTAATCAGGCTAACTACTGTGTTTTGCATTTAATTAACTTCTTTGACTTTTATTAATTCCTTCACTGTATAATTAAATTTATTATGTTTTTATCTTCATGATTTGAATATATAGTTTGATTATTTTCAATCTTTTTATTTTATAATAAATGCATGTCAAACTATAAATTTTTCTTTTTAATTTGTAATCAATTATATTATGATATTGTGTTATTTATATTTTTTTGACTTACTGAGACTCCTTGCAGCCTAATATACAATATATTTTTTATAATTTCCAGGTTTCTTGTAAAATATTTTTATTCTCTGTTTATTGCACACCCTGTATTTTGTGTGTGTGTGTGTGTGTGTGTGTGTGTGTGTGTGTGTGGCAGGGTATGTGTATAATCTCAAGGATACTTATTGTACTATACCAATGCCTCACATTCTTGCTTATTTTTGCCCAATTTATTATTAAATTAGAGGCAATAATTTGTTATTGCCTCTAAGGATAAATAACTGAGTATTAATATGCAGCTATATACTCTCTTACCCTTCTTCTTTCTCTGCTCTCTTTTCCGCATCTAGAAATACTTCAAGCTTCACTCTGTTACGTTTTTTCCCAAGCTCTAATCTCTCTCCAGCCAACCACCTAACTCGGTTTACACAGCTATGTGGGGAAATGGTTCTGCTGCCTGCTGCCCTTTGCAAGTTCAAGGCCAAAGATCACTGTCCTTGTTGAACTAAATGTGGTTTTTAAAGTAAGTAAACCCAGGTAATTCCCCAAATGCTTCCCTCCCCCGTTGGAGCTTTTACTGATTAATCCTTCACTTAGGTCCCCTGGCCTTTACTGTAGCATTTTCACAAGAATCTTTGGAGCTGTAGCTTCTCAACCTCCATTTCTCCTCCAGCCTGGTTATTTAGCTTTCCGTCTTTGAGACATTACTCAGAATTTCTAGTTTGCTAATTATACTCTTTCTTTTTTCCAGGTTTGCAACATATTTTCAATTATTTCAGAAGATTTGGGATAGAAAGTTGTCAAAGTATGTTGAAACATGATATCTTGATATCTTTAATTATGTAAATCTATTTTCTATATTAGAAGCTAGTAAGGTTTAATTTTCTGTATTTTTGATAACTGTCTAGTATAATTTAAATTATTAAAATAACATGCATAAATGCAAGAAAATTGAAATAGAAGACATCATAATCCTTTTTATGTTTAAAAGGCAATCTTGTTTTCAGGTGTTGAAACTCCAGATGTGATGGCAAAGAAATTCAAATGTATCCACTCTTTTTCTTAAGTTAGCAAAAATATTTTAGGTACCATTTTTGTTGTTATTTCTGACTTCAGGTGCTTGATTTTAACTGGATTTTGGATGGTGAAAGTACAACTCTTATGAGATCAAACCACTAAATTAAAATTATAGAGTAATGTTAGTTACTCTTAGAAAAGAAGATTGTTGAAAATAATTAAAAGTCTTACCTCTAAAAAAAAATGAGATCCTCCAATAACCTTACAGTTGTTCTGAGCTCTAGAATATACTATGGAAAAAATAGCAAATATTAAGTACACCTAAAAATTCTCCATATCTAAAACATTATCAAATTCCTCCCCACCTACTGCACTGTCCCCATTTTAGTCAAAACCAGCATCTACTCTAGACTGCTAACTGCAAGATTCTCCTTCCTGGTTTGACCAGGCCACTTCTACCCCTTTCCAATATATTTTCTATTGATATATTACGGCCAAGATGATCTTTTCAAAACACAAATCTGATTCTGTCATTCAAGGGCATGGAACCCTTCAATGGCTCCCTGAAACCCTCAGGAAAAAGATCACAGTTCTCAAGTAGGTGTAAGGCCCTGCCCATCAGGTTTGGGAACGCAACATCACTTCGCTGGAGCTCTGTGCTTGCCTCTCGAGGTAGCTTGTCCAAGGTACACAGGTTCTGTTTATTGCCCTGAACATAGCCTTCTATTTCTGCCAATATGACAAGTTTTACTTGGATAAATCTACCCCTTTAAAACCAGATGGATAAATATTTTGAAACAGTTTTCAAATAGCACAAAGTCTGGCAAAATAATGAGTCATAACAACAGTTTAAGTGAAGGTCGGAGGCCACAGAGGTAGGTGGCACTCTGCAGTTACCTCTACCAGGAGTGCCCCTGCTGCCCTGGGCAAATCTGCAGGTAACTTTAACAGTTTTAGAGGGTCATAGCTCATGCTCAGATCCTCAGGATGGGGAGTCTACCGGGCCAGTTCCACTGTTTCGCTTTCTGATGGCATCCTTTATTTCTCTTTTGCAACACCAGTCACATGCATAATTAAATAATTCGTTGCACAATTACTGAGATATCTCCCTTATCCCATAAGAGCAGCTTCCTTGCTTGTTTTATTACCCTATTCCTTTCCTTAGAATTTTTTCTTGCAAATGTAGAATTCTGGTAAGTAGTTGTTGAGCAAATGCAAATTAATGTGGGAATTAATTACTTCACCTCTAAATTCAGTCGGTGGTAGTTATCCTTCAAAACTACCCAAAAAAATGTATATCTGGAACTTCATTTATTTTTATGTTGCCCTACAGTAACTTGATATTTCAATCACAGGTTATCTTGACTAGGGGTCCCACTCATGGCTGGTTTGCCTTGATTAGATTAGAAAAGCAGCATGCACGGGGAAGTGATTTTTAGGTGCCTTCTAGGCTCAACTCAGAACTCCAGGTACACGTGAGCAGAGATCACTTAAGTGAGATGCTTCAGACAGAGCAACAGACAGGCAGGGTTTGACCTTTCCACGAAAAGAAAGGAAGAGTTCATAGGGCATTTTACTAGGGTAGCTCCAAGAAACCCTCTATCTTTTGTAGGTACAGTAATTATACATCAGTCATTAACACTAGGTGTTGCCCCTCCCCCTTCGGGAACATTGCAGCTTCAGTGTTATATACGTGAGGGTTGCCTACAGTCACTCCTGCACAGGGATATTACACTAATGTAAATTTGAGTTCTAAAAATAAAATAAAACCTAGAAACTTGACAAAAGCATCAATTTATTACAAGTTTCTAGAAACATTTATTTATGTATCTGTCATAGCTAAAGGTCTGATTATCTGTTATGGTCATGGAAAGGGAATAGCTATGGCTAAATAGGAAATCTCTATCTATGCACGATTACGTTCAAGTCGGGACAAGGTTACAGTTAAATTTTTTATTGTTCTCTGGTGAAAAATCATCCTTTTTTTGGCTAGAAAATACAACTGGGTGTTCGTGATATTTTAGAAATCCACATATATCTTCTTTTAATTTAGACAAACATTTTGAACAGATTCTGTATACCAACACTGTGTTATTGTTGATTCAGAAATGAATGAGGTCCACTCCTAGTCCTTAAAAAGTTCCTAAATTTGTCTCTTCCACAGATGGTAAATTCCTTTACTTATTCATTCCTTTGATGATAATCAATCACGGTGTATTTAAGACCCTCCAGCTTCCCAAAATATGAGGATGAAGTCCACACTCCTTCCTGCAGCTCACAAGGTATTTTTCATATAAACTTTGCTGCTGTCTCTCTTCCACTGCAGTATCTCATCTCTCCAGACATCCTGCAGAATTACGAGTTGCTCCTCCCTAACTTGCTACCCACCACTCACGTTGGCCTTTATGCCTCTCAAACAAGTCAACCTTGTTTCTGCCTCAATATCTCTGCCCTTGCCGTTCTCTTCGCACAGAATGCCCTTCTCTGTCACCTGGGCACAGCTTGTTCACTCTCATCATTCAGCTCTTAGTGTAATATCACCTCCTCAGAAAAGCCCTCCCTGAATGACCTGTATCACACCAATCCAGCCTCTTCCCCCCTGACCTAGTTACATCATCACATTTACCATCATCATTATCACCATCTGGGATCACGTTTTGTCTACTAGTTTCTATTATTATTTTCTGTCATTCTCAACTCAAAGATAAGTCCCAGGAGAGCAGTTTCTGCATCTACTCTGTTCACTGTTATAGCCACAAAATCCAGAACAGTGCCAGACACATAATAGCTGCTCAATACACATTTGTTGAAGTAACAAGTTAATGTTTTGACAGTTTTTTCCTCTTTCCATTCTGCTAATGATCTAAGTGGGCAGGTTTCCTTAGAAGATTTTAGAGAAAAGAGAACTTCTAAAATATTCCTGCCTATTAGCAATCTCAACATTGCAACAAATGCAGGTTCCCAGGCTACGCTAACTCAAATCAGGAGTGCTGTGTCTTTGATTTCTCCAGCCTTCTCTAGTCTGGCTCTCAGAAAACACAGGGATATTGCCCGTCATTCCCCAGAGTGTGAGAAGCCCCACACACAGCACACAGGTTTGCACCTTTCTTACACTTGGATGCCTTTCTTTATAGGCTGTGATGGCAGACACTGGTTCCAGGAGAATGGGCACCAGTCCTCATTATGTCTCAGCCTATTGACCTAAACAATTCTCCTTCTGGTACTATTCTCTGCTTGAAACACATCATAGTGAAAGCATATTAGGTTTTCTGATACAACCTCTCAATTGTGAGGTTCACAACCCCTGAAAACACCCCTGATCTGATACTGTGCTCTTCTTATCCTTAGCTGGAGTGACACACTGCTGATTCATCTTAGGCTGATTTGAAATGTGAGATTATTCTTTGAGATCAGAATATTTGGACATTCTTGGAATTGCCCATGTATAGTTGCTCCCCTTCCTACCTATTTCACACATTCTGCCTTCTCTGTGATTACAAACGATTCAGATAAACTTTCACTATTTCAGAAATTATAGGCCAAATCAAACATTATCTGCCACCCATAGGACAGCAAAGGGCGCTCTTCATTTCTAGGCAGAGCATTTTGTAAATTGGAAACATATCAGTGACAATTATCAAGGAACAGTTTTCAAAATGCACTCCTTTCCACAGAGCCTAGCAATTCTTCTTTCAAAAAGACATTAAGCAAAATCAATGCTCTGAAAATGTCATTTGGAGCATGCAATTGAATTAATTTATTTGTTTTATGATATTTTACAGTTAGTCATGTAAAAGACTTTCACTTTATTTGTTTCGTCTGCTCATTTAGATAATGCTTTAACTGCCATACATCCCAGTGATGGTTATAAAGAGACTGCATGAGAATACCCATATCTTCTAAATATAGCATGGCCATAACAAGCTGGGCTGACTATTCATTTTATCTTTCATGCAGGCACTTGGCTGCCACTTCAAATATGAAGTCTTCTCCTTTTTCAGGTAACACTATTATTGTGTAATTAATATTACAGATGAAATAATAAAGGAAAACCTGTTATAAACTTGCTAGGAGAAAGTATATAAAGACCTTCTCAATAAAGGTGCATTTGAAAGTTCTTAACTGAAAAGCCCAAAAGTCAAACCAAAATCTTTATTATCTCTACTGTAGGAGATAGGGTGCATGAATTTATATTGAGTATTGTTCACAGTGTCTTGATTTGGGGGGCAGGGGAATACGAACATTTTTTCTTAATACTTAAAAACTTGGGCTAGGTACATGGATATATTGAGACTTTTCCCCACAAAGTAATAGCATCAAGTATAGATGCTTTCTACTTAGCATTTTCCACAGGCAGTAGGTTCCAAACTTTCTTCTAAATATTACTTCCATCAGTGTGAATAATCAAACTTTAAGAAAGTGTAGATTACTCTAGAAATTATTGGCCAGATGTCTGGAAACCTGGTGATGAGTCCGGTCCTCACTTTTGGAAGTATCCTTCAAGTGGCTACTTGGTGAAATGATCTTGTCTAGGAAAGATTGTGTTCCCAGACTCATAGGTTTAATATTGTAGCTCAATGTGGATATTTTTCTTAGGAAAATAAAGATAACTTCTGCCTATGATTTAATAAAAAATGTATGCCTTTGTTTCTTAGTTTATTTTTTTCTTTCAGGGGCAATCTAACTTTTATATTAACTGGAATCTAATCATAGAGCTTATTTATATTTGGATCAACAGTTCTGAAATATAATATGAATTATGTCCCTAAAGTGTTCTCTTAACTATTTTACTAACTATTATACATATACAAATATCAAAATTTGAGTAGAATTCCAAAGAAATTTTGATATTAAAAATATCTGCTTGTTATTTATTTATTTTTATTTATTTACATACTACATCTCGGAACCTAGGATTCTAAGATGTCTGGATATTCTTTTTTTTTTTTTTTTTAATTTTATTTATTATTTATTTTATTCATGGCTGTGTTGGGTCTTCGTTTCTGTGCGAGCGCTTTCTCTAGTTGTGGCAAGCGGGGGCCACTCTCTTCATCGCGGTGCGCGGGCCTCTCACTATCGCGGCCTCTCTTGTTGCGGAGCACAAGCTCCAGCCGCGCAGGCTCAGTAATTGTGGCTCACGGGCCCAGTTGCTCCGCGGCATGTGGGATCTTCCCGGACCAGGGCTCGAACCCATGTCCCCTGCATTGGCAGGCAGATTCTCAACCACTGTGCCACCAGGGAAGCCCCTGGATGTTCTTTAAAAATCACATTTAATTTTTTAAAGATTATGTCTCATGGAAACAGTCTGATTTGTGGCTTAACTGGGGATATCGTTTCCTTACCCATAACTTTTCTCTGAGCTTCATGCAATGGTGCCCATCCAGAGCCTTCCTTATGCTAAATGGTAAAGAAAGAAAGAGTCACTCACAGTGGCCATCCACTGTTTACAAGTGCCAGTCTCAGAGGATGCAGCAGGTTAATTTCTCCTTTTATGAGAAATCATTGCACTCTGTACTTCTCTTTCGATAGAACTCACTAAATTTATCTAACCGTTTGCTGTGTAAAGTTGATATATCTTTGTGGTCTGTAATCTCCATCGTGTCAGGGACTATTCATTGTCACTTCTATGTTCCCAAGACCTACTGCAATCTATCATTACACCAGTAGCACGCTGTTTCACTCATGCAACAAGTATTTGTTGACTGTCTGTTATGTGCCTGCTATTGCTGGACGTGATTGTAAATAATAGAGATTTAGCAGTGAACAAAAAAGGCAAAAAACCCCGCCTTCATAAAACTGACATTTTAATGATGAGTGTTATTACTGATATTTTAACAACTTCCATGTTTCTTAGCTGTCTTTGGATCCTTATTTTCCTGTATACATTTCAGAATAAGATTCTTGAGATCCTCAAAAAACTTCAGCTGAAATTTTAATTAACATAGCATCGAATTTCTAAATTAATTTGGAGTAAATCTATATTTATATGTCATCTCACTGATTTATTTAGATCTTTCCTGATCCTTTACTCAGATCGTCTTTTATGCGTTAGTGCACATTTAATCATTATTAGGCATTTTCTTGTATGTTTATCATAAATATTTTATTTTCTATTATTTCACTACAGGCAAATTGTTAGGCATTTTGTAATTTATTCATTTATTCAATAAATATGTTGAATTTTCTCAATTATCATAGTCTGATGATTATGTTTGTTGCATACATAGATGAGAAAATCATAGACAAATCATAGTGTTTGTGTTTTTCTTACCTGAAAATCACTACCTTGCTTGTTGTTTCATTCCTTTTTTCTTTCTTTTTTTTTTTCTTACAGCATTGGCTAGGAACTCTATTCTCTGTTGAACAGTAGTGTTGAAAATACACATGCTTGTCTTGTTCTGCCTTTTGGAGGAAACGAGTCTATAATTTTTTCCATTAAGAATGATGTTTTGTGTAGATTTTTGATATGCAACATTTAGCAAGTTAAGGAAATTCTCTTTTATTTCTAATGTGCTGAGGGCTTTTGAAAGTCATAGATATTGAACATTATCAAATGCTTTTTCAGAATCTACTGAGTCAATTTATAATTTTCTCCCTTAAATCTGGTGAATTGCGTTGATAGATTATTTATTGCTTAACTGTTTTTCCATTCTTGGATAAACATTACTTGGTCATGATTTATGAATTTCATACACTGTTGGATTTGAACAGACAATATTTTACATATATCTGCATAGGTGAGTTAAATAGACCTGTAATTTTTTTCTTATACCATCCTTACCTGTTTTGAAATAAGATTCTACCATTTTCATAAAATAAGCTGATTAAAAATTTTGAGGATTGTTACAATTCATTGTTCAACCAGTTTTTCAGTTGGCAAATTGGTCAGTTGACCTATGTTTTGCTCTTACAAACTAAATGAAACTTCTATATATATATATATATATATATATATATATATATACACACATATATATATGTATATATATGTATGTATATATATACATATATATATATGTGTGTGTGTGTGTGTGTGTGTGTGTGTGTGTGTGTAGGTGACTATTGAGGAATAATTTCTTGGCAATAAAACCTCTGGGATAAAATTATATAAATTCAACCAAATACGACGAAAATAACCTCCAAAAAGCTTCACACTCCCACCAGCATATTTTGAGAGTTTCTGCTTCTCCCCTTGTGCCCAAGTATGAAGTATCAAAAATGCTCTTAATTTTCACAGCATATTTGTGAAGAGTGGACCCTGGAGCCAGTCCTGTTTGCATCTGAACCACGACTCTTACACTTATTCACTTTGGGAAGCTGGCCAGGTTCCTTATCTCATAGGGCTGATTAAATGAGTTAATGTAAAATGCTACAGTGTGTGGGACATAATATTTATCATTAATTTGCAAATATTATTATTCCTAATATTTTTGCAGTGTGAAATATTTTTCATCTTGACCAGCATTTATTTTATTTCAAGTAAGATAAGATCAAAAATTGATTTATTTTTGACCTGTGTTTTTTTTTCTGTAAATTGTCTATTCATATAATTAGCTTTTCCTACTGAGTAATACATCACCTCATCATGATATATATGGACTTTTTATAAATTGAGAAATCTGGTGCTTGCTATCACATTTAGGTTATGAACTCTATTCTTAGCTATCCAATGGATATTTAACTTAAATTATCACATTTATTTTAAATTTAGTAAC
Source organism: Balaenoptera borealis (assembly GCF_965194805.1). Taxonomy (NCBI): domain Eukaryota; kingdom Metazoa; phylum Chordata; class Mammalia; order Artiodactyla; family Balaenopteridae; genus Balaenoptera; species Balaenoptera borealis. The sequence continues at coordinate 4,312,737 of NC_138873.1, read as the reverse complement.
TAAATATTTATAAAATTAAACCTATCAATTTGTCTCTATAGCTTTTGACTTTTGTTTATACTTTTGCACATTACAATTATAAAAAATTCACATGCTTTTTTCTTAAATTGTCACTGTTTTATTGTTTACATTGAAACTCTTGATCAAACTGGAATGCTATTTGATTTAGTGATAAGGTAGACATCTAGCTTTATTTTTTCCAAATAACGACTTATCCCAAACTAATTAATTTATGAAACATAATTCCTCCTCTCATACAAAATGAGACTTCATCATAAGCTGAATTTCTGCATTTTTTGTGCTTATATGCTCTGTATTATTTGATAAACTATGTGTTTCTATCTTCATACCAAATGGTGTTAATTTTTGTAGCTTTATACTAAGTTTAATCTTGGGAAGTGTTGGCCCACCATTGTTATGCTGTACATTTTCAAAAATTTTCAGATGAGATTTAGTATCATTTTGCTAAGCTCCCTTGTAAAATGCTTTTTAGTATTTTAGTGGGATCTGCGCACTGTATTTAAACATTCTTTTACTTTTTATGATCACTGATGAATGGCTGATTTGGCTGAAAAGTACTGACAACTAGATATAAACACCTAGCCCTACAAAAGTTCCAGAGGCTTTGATTCCTCTATGTGTCTGTTTACACTACATGTGAAATGGACACGACCACAGGCACTGGGGAAGGGCCTTGATCAATTCTACACTAACATTAAGAATTCTCTTCCGCTGCCCTGGATTAGTCATCACTGTCTCTGTAGGAGCCCTTGAGGGCTCAGAATAGCCACTTATATTAAATTGAAACCTCTTACATTAAGACCCAGAACTGTTTTGTACTTTACTGTAGTCAACTGGTCTCTTCTCTCGCTACATTCCAACTGCTGTTCTCTGTTTCTGCTAAACAAATTCACTTATACATATTAACCTTATATTCCTATTCTAAAGCAATTCTCTCTATCCTTTATTATCCTCTCATTCAAATCTCTCTTCGTCTCACTTAACCTCTGAAATAATTCTTATTTCGAAATTCCTTTGCTGTCCATTTCTGCAGATTCTCTCTGAATGCATCTATTCATTCCTACTTTTTCATTTATTTACTAAATATTATTTGGCAATATTGGATCCTAGGAAAAAGGCTGTCTTTAGACAGCCATGACACAAAGTGATAACAAAAATATTAACTAAGCAAGTTACTTCTTTTTCTAATCTTCTGCAAAAAAAGAAATAACTGTCCTCCTCATGGTGTTTGAGGACAATATGAGTTATATGCATGTATATACATATACATAAAGTATTTAGAACATCTCTATCTATCTATCCACCTACTTTCTCATTGTTCATTCATTTTATTTGCTTTGTCACCATTACTCCAAAATCCAGCCCAAATCTTGGAAAATAGTATGTGCTCAATTAGCATTTGTCAAGTGAGTCTTTAGTCATGAATGAATGGTAATATATCTATGTGACTCCTATGGTGGTGTACTCTATATACAGAGAATTTGATAAATGCATAGACTACAACTGAATATATTTGAAAACACCTATTACTACAGATTAAAACTTTTTTGATTGTGTCAGCTGTTCAAACTAGGTGTTTTCCAGTTCCAATAGTAATGAATAAATGTTTCCATTAATAATTAGTGAGAAAATTAAAAACACTTAAATTGTTTACATGTTATAGCATCACCACAATTTAAAAACCAAGATCTTTGTTTCAACTACAGTTGTATCCTGATTTTAATATACATATCCCTGAAAGTTTTAAGAATGAAATCATTTGATAAATAAAAATTTACCAATTATGCTCAAACTTTAAATTAATCTTAGAAAATGGCATTTACAATTATATTAATTATTTAATTAATTCTTCTGAAGGATAATTATATGAACATAATTTCAAAATATTTATTTTTCCCCAGCTTTATTGAGCTATAATTGACATATAACATTGTGTAAATTTAAGATGTACATCCTGTTGATTCGATATACTTACATATTGCAAAATGATTACCACTGTAGGTTAGCGAACCCCTCCATCATGTCACATAATTACCCTTTCTTTTTTGTGGTGAAGACACTTAAGATCTATTTATTCTCTTAGCAACTTCCAAGTGTATAATACAGTATTATGATTTACAGTCACCATGCTGTTCATGTGATTTTCAAACCTTATTCATCTTATAAGTGGAAGTGTGTATCCCTTGACTACATCCCCCCATTTCCCACAGGCCCCAGACCCTGGTAATCACAATGCTATTCTCTGTTTCTCTGAGTTCAGATAAAGAAGATGCAGTATATATATAAATATACAGTAGAATAGTATTCAGCCATGGGAAAGAGGAAAACTTGCCATTTGTAACAGCATGGATGAAACTTGAGGGCATTATGCTAAGTAAACATTTCTAATTTAAGCTTTTTAAGTTATGTCAATATAAGGGTCATATGCCATATTAAAATACACATATGTTTTTTTAATATGGGTACTTCTGCCAAGAATTTGATGCTGGTTACGCTTTTTTTTCCCTAAATTAAAGCAAACTTCCAGATAATTATAAAACAAAAACAGGAAATGCAGTCAAATGTGTCAAAAAATATACATTTTATAACATCTAAACACAGACTTTTTATAAGTTTTTCATTTAATGAAAAAAGTTGGCTTCTTGTACCTTGTCAATGATAGAAATGTAACATTTCTGAAAAACAGGAAGACAATGTCTTCTTAGTACTCCTTTCACCCTGGAAAATCTTCTCGGGTATAATCACACTGTGAAATAACTCATCTGCTTCATTTCTACAAGTTTTAGTGGTATATTTGTTTTATTTTGACAATTTTTACATAACACTAATAAGTTTCTAAACAGGAAAGAAGGGTATGTTGGTAATCTAAACTGAATTTACCTTTATAATGAAGAAGTCTTTAAAAGCACCAGAAATTACTTATCCTCTTCCAGTATCCCAAGAAAGTGTCTTTTATAATAAATTGTAAAAATTCAGATAAATTATGACAAAATTACTTTTCAGGTGAATCAAGTCTAGAAGTTACTTCTCCGTACATTCTTTTAGAAGTCATAAATTTCTCTCAACTCAAAGATAAAACATCATTTGAAAACATACACACATTATCATATTTTATATGGACATTTATTTTTTTACTAAGCAATAAATTTCAACATTTGAAAATGTAGCAACACCCTGGTCCTATTCCTAGGTACTGGTGATCTTTCAATATATTACCTCGTACTCTGGATTTTTTCAAGACAATCAATATCAAAGGGCATGCATTAGCTGATCGTCACATATCTTAAAATATCCTTAGTTGTAGGCGTCAGTGTAGTCCCACTTTAACCAGCAATCAATCTAGATGATCACCGAGTCTTCAGTGCCTCTCTCAATTGACAGTGAATAAAAGTCATCTGGGGCTTAGTAAAAACAAAACAGAGCAAGCAAAGAAGCAAACAAAAATCAAACACAATTTCACTTGCTCTATAACCAAAGATTCTGATTTGGTAACTAAGGGGTGGGTCAATGCTCACTTCTAATGTGTATTTTCGATCATTTCTACTGCAGTTGTTCTGTGGACCACGTTTCCAGAAACATTTGTTTACATTTACCTGAGAAATTTTCTTTTCAATTTTGCCATCAATCTTCCTCACAAAACAAACTTATGTATGTTTTGTGGTCATTTCCTGTTTCATTTTACTGATGCCCTAATGAGGAGTATAGAAAGCTTTTTTTTTTAAACCACCTGACATGATCCATGATGTCAGGGATTCTTTTGAAAGACATTCCTCTTCTTTTTGGTACATTTACTGCATACTTTTAAAAGTTTCCTTAATATTGATGGCAACTATTTTAATAGCTGGTTTTAGTGGTGGTTTCATCAGTGTTGAGCATATTTTAAAGACAAATTTAAAATGTTTAATGCACAGATGAATTATGAAAATGTACTGTGAAGTATGAGTTGTGATTATTCAAATTCTGTGTACCTGAGATACGACTTAAAAAAAAAAAAAAAAAAAGAGGCAGAAGTCTTAATTTACATCATTTAAGAAAATCAGTCTGGCTAAAACTTTTGTAGCTAAATGTGAAGTAAACAACAAATGCTTTTTTTTGCATGTTTTTTTCTAAGCAGCTGGCAACATTTTGCACACTCTTCTTGGTGTATGCCTCTGTCAGTGGTTGGTGGAAATAAGAACATTTCCCAGTTTCTTATCCACTCTTTCCAGGAGGGGAGATGAAAGGTCAGAGCAGCGAATTGTTGACTCCTGGAGAGTTGGTGTAATGATGGCTCTCAGCTAATCTTAGCACCAGAGATTTCCAGTCAGGAGAAATTTCATTTCTAAAAGGAGGCAAAGCCCTTGGAGACTGGCCAGGTTTGTAGAAAATAATACCATTGTTCCTATGGTCCTTTCTTTATACTGAAGCCTAGTCTACAGATTGCTTAAAGGTAATAATAGAGCCATTAGTTTCCATTTAGTAAAATCCCAATATTTTGAAGCAGTCAGTGTAGAGAAAGATGAAATAATATAACAACAAATAAGCAGGAAGCATTAACCATGGTGCATATAAAAAGAATACAAAGAACTAAAATCCCCAAATAGTTTTCATTTACTTAACATAAAGTATATTCAAGTTATTTTGTGCACATTATTTAAACTAGCTTCAGAACATGAAATATGTATAGTTACTCCATTTCACTGACATGAAGACTGAAACTTAAATAGACTAAGTAACTTTCTCCAATTACATGGACAGAAAATGTTACTTCTACCCATCAGTTCTGTGGCTCCCAAGCTTCTGCTCTTCCTAATAGGAAACACTTATATTGTACTTCCCATGTTCTGTATTCTTGTCTTAGTGATGGAAATATTACCATCATCCCCATTTCACAGGTGATACACTGAAACTTAGAGAAACTTAGTGACTGATCTGAGGTCACTTGGTGAGAGGGAAAGCCAGGATCCCTGCCCTGGGCTCATGAAACCCACAGTCTGAATCAGGGTGTGACAATGCCTATGAACTGCTATACTACACAGAGCCTTTTGGGGAAGCTGGAAAGGAGAAAACCGAGTATGACAAACACAGATCTCTGGGTGTACTCCCTGGTCATTGGCATAGTTAATGTTGATGCCCTGTGCCCGTTTGGTTATCAGGGCTGGCATCTTACCATGAAATAAAATATTTTCCCATCATTAACTAATTAGGGTGCTAATTAAATAAAAGATCCACGGCTGGTAGAAATCCCAATACAAACTGAGCACCTTGGAAAAGGAAATCATCTTACAAATTTCCAATTCTAGGATAACGAGCTTCTTGATGCAGCCTAGAATAGTTGAATGTTACAGAGAAAGCACAATACAAACCACAAACTGCATGCATAGAGGGCAGCAGATAATTAATTCAGATTTTTGTTGGCTGGCATTTTGAAAGCCCAGTAGTAATCTTTGTGTACCCTTAGAGAGTGCGATTGTAAACTTGGTTTTAATTACATGTGTTAATATGCTGGTTAAAGAAAGAATCTGCTAAATTATTTACAAGTGCTAAATTATGGAAAGGCATTCTGGCATGCATGAATGGTGTTTATTTGCCAGAGACATTAGGCAACAGGTCATTAGTGAGAAGCAGTTTCCAAGAACGTGAACTTTGGTCTTCTGCAGGAGTTACTGCTTCTTCTCTGAGACCTGTATTTATACCAATTGGCTGTTGGATATTCACGTGACTCCATGTGTCTGTTTGTGATCTGCTACAGGGAAACCTGGGCTGGAGGCCAGGTTTTGAGGTGACTTTAACCAATGAGGGTGGTGATTATTTATTCACTAACCACAAATATTTTTGAGTACTCACCTTATGGTGAACACTCACTAGAGGATGAATCTGCAGAGCTGGAGAAGATACACACATCCCTGTGCACCCAGACTCTCCAGTGAAGTGGTCAGTCCTGGCAGTTAACAAGTGATCATTAGTTTAGTTGGGATCAGGAAAAAGGCAGATCTAGAAGGGGACAAAAAATGGGCCAGCCTTTATATTTTGTATACGTTGGAACAGATCTTTTTGTCTTATTTTACCTCTGCAATATTACGTTAAGCATAGTGCCCTGTACTACCTAGCTGGGGATCAATAAATGTAGATTTGTGTAAGTTATATACACTCATGTTTGCCTGTATAATGTTCCTCTTCAAAAGTGCAAGTTACACAAAGAGTAGAACTAAAACATCCGTCCTTGTTTGCATGACAATTTTGTTTCAAGTGAAAATACTAGTGAAAATTCAATTAATTTTGGGTCAAACCATTTTATTTTTAACCTCTGTAGTGAACTATTGGAGAGGTGGAAGGGAATGCTTTGAACACAGTGAGGCATGTCTATTCCATGTCCAACTTTTTCTTCCTGAATCTCCAATAAAATGTATTTGGCTGAAAGAACACAAACACCACTCAACTGATTGAAGGAGGAAAGGATTTATGTTTCCAACCAAGAAGCTCAGAGATGATGCAAGATCAATGGTGTCTCAAGGACCCAAGTTCTTTTCGTTACTCCAATGAGCCATCCTCAGGATGGGCTTGTCTTCAGGCTGTTAGCAGGAGGACTGCATCCATGCCTGGGGTCATTGGATGTGATATGCGCAGAGAGAACACAAAGGCCATCTCTTCTTGTAAACCTCTCTTAGGCATGGAGAATCTTTTTCAAGAATTCCCCAGCAGAATTCTTCTCGGATATCCTTGTCTAGAATCTAGTCCTCTATAACTCTGTGAACCAATTGCCATCAAGGATATGATTCTCCTTAAACCAATTCAGTCAGTTCCTGAAGGGGGGTGGATCAGATTCTCCTGAGGCACATAGCAAGGAAAAGAGGTAGATACATGGAAAAAAACAGTTCTCTTAGGAAGGAAAAGGAGTTTAGGTAACTAATGAGGGTGTAATGCAAAGTGTTAGAAATATGTGATTGTATCTTGGTTTGAGTTGGCTGTTAAAAAATATAAGCAATTCACTCCTGGCTGCAATGGTTGTGAAGCAAGAGAACAGCAAGTTTTTCTCTGGGCAACTGGAAACCATTGAATGGTGCACAAGTGTGCAATGCTCAGCTGGAACATCTTTCTGGTATTCTGATTACTATGCCAGGCGACAGTAACCGTATATGTTTCTGAGGTCAAATTGCAATTGACTTTCTCTCTAAGGCTGTCCTTCAATCCATGATTATTAATTCTTATTGAACTTCCCAGTGCACAAATTACTCAAGCAATCTGCCCTCTTGAATTTCTACAGTAGATTTGGCGCATCATTAAATCTTCGTGTGAACTCTATGCCCATCCACATCTTTGCTGGAATAAAACAGTTATGCAGAAATGTGGCACAATGCAAACTCACTTCAGTGCTTTTAACTAACGTCATTTCTTTTCTATATAATTTCTTGATTTTATTTATCTAAAATTGGTCTCAGTTTGGGCTCTGCAGACTCTTAATCTGCCACATCATTTCCCCCACATCATTTCAGCGTCAACAAAATTTCTGATTTGATTCAGGACTACTTCTGCTCCCCAGAAGCCACACCTCTTATCCTCAGTGAATTCCACAATATCTTTATTTCCCGTGGGAAATGAGAAACTGTCCAGCAACAAGGTCAAGAAACAGAAAAATGTTCTGGAAAGGCCATGGTTTGGCTGATAGGTTCACAAAAACAGAACTCATTGAATAAGGGGGAAAATCATATATTATGTGAGGCAGTATTTATAAAACTACTTTTGAGATTATTGGACTAAGGGAGCATCTCCAACAAACATTTTCTCCTATTTTCTTATTTTAGTTAAACTGTTGTTCCTTTTTTGGTTGTGTTTGTATTTTTGTTGTTTTGTTTTGTTTTGCTTTGTTACTCTTAGGTAGTGGTAGTTACTATTTTCCTACTGGCTCACCATTGATTATTCAGTCATATTCCAGGTTAAATGTAAAGACAAAAATAAACTGATAAGGTAGAATAACCCTTTAAGTTTTTAGAAATATTTATGGACTTACAAGTGTTCACATCCTTGCTGATTCTGACTACAAATTATTAAGACAGTTTTCCAAATGTCATACATGAAAATCTATATGATTTTTAGAGTCAGTGTTACTCAAGTTTACCCAGACTGTCACCAGCACCTGTCTTTCTGAGAAAGAGAAAGCTCTGATTCCTGCCTTTGGTAAAATAGGAGCCCCTTGTCTTGGTCTTTAAATAAATTTTGGTGTCAGGGTTTTCTCCCTCAATGGTCCCAGGTGTCTTGATGACATCCTTCTGCATCTAGGGAATGGTTAGCCCAACACAGATCAGGGAATACACATCAACTGTGGTTATGGTTCCCTTTTCAGGGAGTCTCTGTGTTCATAGCATTTTATCCTTAGGCTCAACATTTTCTAACCAATACCTCGCAAAAAAATTAATAATCACCCCCTTTGGTTTTAGAAAAACACATCCTGAGGTTTTAGCTAATATGATGATAAGGGATTTGTTGGTTACTATCTGCTAGAGAACTTCAGAACCTCACATATTTTTCCATGAGAAAAATAACTTGAGGTTTCTTTCTCTTCACTAGAATTTGAATTTTCTCAAGTCTGCCTTTAAAATAGCTGCACTCTGTGCTACATCTTTGTTTTTCTTACTACAGTGAAATATTATTCAGACCGCTGGCCGGTAAATGTTCTGGGAGCATAATGTAAAGTTCTTCTGGAAACAACCAATCCATTTCTGCAAGACTTTAAATTACACTTTCAATCCCTTCTCCTTTCTCATTTGATAATGTATCTTTTCTCACTTCCTTCCACTCATTAATTTTTTCCTCTCCTATTATTTGTCATTATGATCTATAGCTGTTGTTTAACTATCTAAGGCAATTTATACCATTTGCATGAATAATGTTATGTAAAATAACATAGTACCACAGCATGGATTAAGGAAACTCACTTTATAATATCTGATTAATTGTGACTACTCTTTCCATAATAAGTTAATACAACATGTGCTTCATCATATGTTATGGAGATGTGTAATGCATGAAAAATTTTCTGTGCTTCACTTTAATCAGCATTTTATACCAACTCCCATTATCATCTATAAAATGCTTGAAAATTGTTCCTGGGCAATCCAGACAGCATGATACTTACTTCAAGGAAAACGATTTAATATTTTAAGCTTAAATATTACATCTATGTGGCAGTAAATAAAAATTTGTGGGATGTAGTTTCTAATTATTTTGATCACTTACAGGCAAGCAATTCTTTTCAAAAAATCAAAGCATATCTTGAATTAGGAAAAGTTGGTATAAATTATTAAATGAAGCGACAAACTTAGAAATTTTAAAACCCCAACTTAAGTAACAGTTCAGTGGGTGGATGTCAAAAGTTACTTCACATCTATGCATCTCAGTGACATCATTGATAGAATGGGAATAACACCCGTATCTCTCTTGCCTGTATTGCAGACTGTCGTAAGCATCAAATACGATAGTGACCTTGAGAGCACTTTATACATGTTAAAACACCATGCACATGAAAGACTTGATTCTAAGTCTCTGAAGAAAATCGTATGTTCATTAACATTTCCCTCCTCTCACCACATCACTAGGAAGCTCATGCTGGCTCTTTGCAAAACGGTTAAACAGTTATGGCCCTTTCTGATATAATTAGTGAACGTCCAAGTCTGTGGAGTTTGTTTTCAGTGCCATCTTCCTCCCTTTGCGAGACCCCTATTCTCTCTGCTGCCAGCAGTAGACTCTGCACGCTGCAAATATTTGCCAACCTGGTTTAATTTGTGTTGGTCCCTGCAGATCCTTTGCCCTCGTGTTTTTCTAAGGCACCCATGGTACCACCTGAACAGCCCCTGGGACCTCGGCCAGGCATTGGAACTCCTTGTCTGCCTGTGCAATCTCAGCTGCCTCCAGCTCAGTCTACAAGCCCATCAGTAGTAAAACTGAGAAAACAAACCTCTAAGTCATTGAGGTTCCCACCATGATTGTTGCAACATCAATGTGCAGGCGACACTCAATCTTTCCAACGTCATATTTTCACATTATTGTAAACCTCTCTCATGGATTGAATTTGATCTTTCACATTAACTGATGATGATTTCAAGTAATCCTACTGGATTGGTGGAAACCATCAGCCAGGGGTCCAAGCCAGGGTTCCCCAGAGGGCAGGCATGCTTGTCTGTGAGTGTTTGTACCCTGGGCCCCCATCTCAGCAGGAGGGAAGACTTTTTTCTCATCACTTGTGTTCATCGGGAAAGGCTGTGTGTATGCAACGGTGGGGAACAGCCCGCAGTTCCGTGTCTTTCCCCACAGCACTTAGTTTCTCACTCTGGGAATCTAGGTTGCTGTGGAGAAGGGGAGATGGGAGGTGGTCATTTAGGGCCCAGCACGATGGACACCCCTTCACCCAGAGCATCACCATGTGCTGTGGCAGAGGACAGAGAGGTGAGGGAATCACACTGAGCCTCTTCTGCCTCAGAAGAAAACAGCCAACATCACCTCCACTTATTATTCTTGGCAAGAGTTAGTAACATGCCCCGTCCAAATGCAAGGGAACTGGTAGTCTTCTCTTTTCCCAGTACAAAAGGAGAACCGGATATAGTTAACCACTGGTGAGGTTTACCCATCTCTTTCACCAAATCCCACCCCGTGCAGAGGGGCTAGGATGAAGCCCTGGAGTGCTGGGACGTGCTTACTCAGTATAACCTCTTCGCAGTAGGTTTCCCCCAGTTCATGGCCGCATCCTTTCTTACCCTCCCTCCAACCTTTAGGCCCTCCTTGGAGGAGTGGGGAAGGGGCTGGCAGAGCAGCCAACAGTGCCATGTGCCTTGTTATGTGGTCAGCGCCCACACCAGGGGCCTCACCCAGGAGATCACGGACACTAGTGGGTTGTCATTTATTCAACAGGGTTTGTGAAGCAACAAAGACCATTTCTTCCACTTTTGTTTCTGGCAGAAACAATTGCTTTTTGCACGGGGGCTGCAGAATAGAGCTGGCCAACTTTCTGCTGGAAACCCTGAAAAGGGTGTTGAGCAGGCAGACAAATGGAAAGGGGAATTGCCTAAATGGAGTTTCCCAATCTTCAGGGCCGTGGGGAGTTTGGATGGTGACCCACCCACCCTGGACTCCCGGATGCTATCTGAGGATGATGCCTTCTGATTCTGACTTTTGAACCTATGATTTTCAAACACCTTTTCAAAAAGACACTCTTTAGAAAGTATACACGTGAGCAATTTTTAATTTTTTGTCCCCCGAGATTTTCTCAATTTTAAAACTTCATAGGGTTCTGACTCTTGAACTAAGCAAAAGGAAAAAAAAAAAATATTTCAGCATCAGTTTAGCTGGATTGAAAGGGAACAGGAAAATACAGAGAAAATTCACAGGAAAGGGTATTAATATTGCATTGCCTCTGATGAGGTCTTTTCAGAACATGTTCTCTCATGAACCATTTCTACATATATTTAACTGTCTCACCCCCTCCTGTATTTCATGTATTTCATTTTTAATTTCAAAACCCCGGGACGATCCTGATTCTTTCACACAGGTAAAAAATACTTTCCTTTTTAATTCTAAATTGTATTCATTACTGAGTAGGAATTTGTAGCAAAGGGTTTAATTCCGTGTGGGGATTATGTCTCCAATAAAGTCGAGAGTCATGGCCCAAAGAAGGGAGGGGCACCATATAAACAAAGAGGGGGGCAGATGGCAGACCAACGCTGTAGGAATTTGTGACTTGAATATTATTGATTTTTTTCATTCTAAAGTAGTTTCACGTTTTTCAAATGAATGCTTTTAATTGTCTTTTTAAATTCAAAATTTAACAGCCATATGAAATAGTGACTAATGCAAATACAATAGAAAGACATTTAAAATAAAATTTTAAAGCATTTTTATTTTTCAAAGAAAATGCCCGGAAATTGGGATCTGTGGGAACTAAAATGTTAAAGTGTTGACAGCAAGTCAAGCTTCTGTGATCCTTATTAACTGACTAACGCAAGAACCTGGTAAACCGTGTGGGCATAGCCTGCCTGCAATTCACAGACTGCTCTATTAGAGAAGACAATTTCCCCGGATAACACTCATATCTATGTTTAACACAATATGAATTTGAAAAATGATGTTGCAAATAGCTACAGGATTTACTGCAGAAATCTCTCCTTTCAACAAGAATTTATTTTGTTTGTTAAAATTCCACACTCTTTTTTATAATTTCCCGCAAGAAATTTAAACTTTTTTTTTTTTTCCGCTTAGTCAAACCTGCTCTAACATCTGATCTTCTATCCCAGCACTTGCTTCCAGGGGACTCGCACAGGACGTTCTGCTTTCAGCAGTCAATGCCCAAGGAGTGAATGAAAGCACGAGTAGATCAGTGTCTAAAGGTGACCCCAGCCTGCAGAGCCCTGAGCCCTGACTACGGAGCCCAGGGCACAACTGCAGCTTTAGCAAGTGTGATGATAAGAGACCAGGCAGATTTCTTGAGGTGGTCTATTTGCTTTGAGCATCAAAAAACCTGCTTTCCTTTCCTGCAAATGCTTGTTTTGATGATGGTTCAACTATGAGTACTTTCTTGAAATGAGTGGAAGAGGACCTGTGATTAACAGAGCCCATTAAACAGCTAAACTTCAAAATTTTAGAGTTTCTTTATGTTAATTCACTTACTTTCTAAATTATCTAAATTTCTAAACTAACATTCTTTTACAATATTCAGCTATCCCTTATAAAGTTCTTACTATAGATACTGGGCACTTTTACAAGCCCTTTGCATCTATTAGCTTATGTATTCCTTATAATAACTATGAAGTCAATTCTTATATTGTTCCCATTTTACTCATGACAAAACAGTGCAATCAAGGAAGTTGCCTGAAGTCACCTGACTAGTAAGACATGAAATCAGGATTCAAACCACAGTGTGACTTCAAGTCTATGTTTACAACCAAAACACCACACTTCATGGATGTCATTATAAGTCCCTGTACTTGGTCTAGGTTGATGCCTGAAAACATGCCAAGTGGAGCAAGTCTAGAGAAATGTGTGCAGTGAATGTTCTCTCTGCCCTCCTAGCCCATCCCTTCAACGGGACTTGACTCAGTGGATGCCCAATGCCCCAGCCGTTCTTCCCATCTCCTGTGTTCTTATATTCCGCCCTCATTTGCACGAGCTGCAGCAGTGCGAAGTTTGAGCCCATTCCAGGTACCTGAATGGTTCCCAAAGGAGTTGGGGTTGAGGCCCAGCAGAACAGGGTCTCTGGAAGAGAGCAGCTGGGCAGCCTCTGTGACCTTGACAGACAGACAGCCCACACTCAGCAGCAGCACAGAGAAGGTTGCAAAGAATGGGCTTATACGGCAGTGATAGAGTCAAGATTTAGAGTGAGATTTACAGGACAAAACAATTGCTAGAAACCAGAAGGGCTACATGGATGTCTTGAATATAGGTTGAAACATCAAATGATATAATCATAAAGATAGACCTATCTATAGTTCAAGGGAAACAGACATGGCTTAAGAATCTGTGAATGATACCTCTCACTGGATATGAGAAATACAAGTGATTTTATTTTCTATTTTATTCATTTCTTAGTTTTTCCCCAAGATTTTCTCCAAGGACAAAATATTTGGATTTTATATTCGGAAAAACTAACTAATCCTGTAAGAGCTCAATGCCAGCTGTAACATTATGCATGGAGGTGTTAAAAGACAATTGAAAGCTACACTACACAGGAAACTTTTTTTAAATCCAATACAGATACACAAATTGGGTGATTCTTGGCAGTGATGAGTTCCCAGATCACATTGTGTTAAGCAAACATGAGACACTGACCTACCATGGTTGTTTTACAGGAAATTCTTGCATTCATCCACCTAGCCCTCAGCTCAGACATTGATGGAGGTCCTGCAGTCCGCCATGTATTGTGCTGTCATGGTGATGTGAACACAATTACATAAAGTATCTAGTCTTTTATCTGCTCACACTCTATAGAAGAGACAAAAAACTATGCTCTGTAATCGTGTATAAAATGTGCTGTGATGGCTCAAGGGAGAGACATTTAAAATAAACTTGGGGATTCTTCAAACTTCTAGGTCCTATCATTCTTTCCTTGCAACTTTGGAAAGAACGGTATTGAGGCAGGTTCCAGGGGACATACATAGAGTCAGAGGTTGTCCACCTAATCATGCCAAAGGACTGCTTGTTCTTTGAGAAGAGGCCAGCCAGGATGCCAGAACTCCTCCAGGTAATAAACCATTTGTTATTTGATCTATAACTTATTGATGATTTCCCAAATTATGTGTTAAAATAATCTGAAATTGAATCACACAATCGAGTCTTTTGTGTCTGTCTTCTTTTGCTCAGCTTGATGTTTCTGAGGTTCATCCATGAGTGATGGTGGGTATAAATATTTGTTAGAATTGTCAACCTGTACCCTGACAGTGTGTGCATTTCATTCTTCAGGAATGAAGACTTCAGGAATGTCTTGTTTCCCTTAGAGGGGGAACACCCTTAGCTGGCCTGCTATTTTCAGTCTTCAGCACACTCACCCCATAAACTCAGTTTAGGTCCACAGGAAATAATCGACAGGAAGTGGCTGACCTAATCTGACTGTGGCTCCTCAGGATCCCAATATCCCATCAGCCATGAAACATTCATTGAAAATGTGAATGGTTTCTTCTTACCAACATTTATGGCGAGTCTGCCTCTTTCCACTGCTCTCTCAGAACATCTCTAGGTCAAAAAAGGAAATGCGACACATACTTCAAGTCTTGTTAAAAATTAATTCAAAATGAATCATAGTATTAAATGTAAAATGCAAAACTACACAACCGCTAGAAGAAAACATAAAACATACAAAAAATATTCATGACCTTGGGTTTGGAGAACATTTTTTAGATACTACAACAAAAGCAAAATCCATAAGTGGAAAAAATATATACTGGAGTTTATCAAAATTAAAAATGATTACTGTGTTCAAGACACTGTTAAGAGAATAAAAACACTGGAGAAAATATTTGCAAATCACATTTCTGATAAAGGACTTGTATGAAAAATATAAAAAGTAGTTTAAAACTCAACCATAATCAATCAAGCAACCCATTTAAAAACAAGATAACAGAAACAAAAAATAAAATATCAAACTGAGATCCAAAAAGTGATGACCTTTCATAAAAGAGAAGTTCTGTTTTTAGGTACACACACAGTGGTAATTAGAACAACTGCTTAGGGAACTGCCTCTTTTATCATTATGTAGTATCCCAATAATCCTCCTCGTCTTGAATTTTAGTTTGAAATATCCTCTGGTTAAAGATTTTATGATATGTCCTAATCTATTATTTTACTTTTTTCTTAAAGAAAATAGGTTTCTTTCTTTATACAGTAGACAAACTATGTGTAGGTATTACCTTTTTTATATAATCTGGCAATCTCTGTATTTTAAGTGGTGCGTTTAGACCATTCACATTTACAGTTATGATTGATATAGATGGATTAACTATCTATTTAGCTACTTCCTATTTATTCCATTTGTTCTTTATTTCTTTTCTATTTTGGGCTTTTTTTTGTTTTTAATTGAGCAGTTTTATGACTATATTTTATATATTCTATCAACTTATTATTTGTAAATCTTTTCAAAAAATTCAGCACTTGCCCTAGGGCTTAAAACATACATTTTTAAATAAATGGAGTCCACTATCAAATAATAATATACTGTTTCACATGTAATACAAGGACCTAATAATAAGATATTTCCTATATCTCCCTTTCATCCCTTATGTTACTGTCATTATATTTTTCAGTTTTACATATGGTGTAAATAAGCAACACGTTATATTAATATAGTTTTAAATAGATCTTACATTTTAGAGCAATTAAAATAAAAAAATTATTTTATCTTCATTTAGTTGGTTTATAGTGTTCTTCTTTGTGAAGATCCAAGTTTCTGACATATATTATATTTCCCCTACTTGGAAAACTTCTGCTAACATGTCTTATAGACAAAGTCTGCTGTCTTCAATTTTTGTTTGTCAAAATGTTTCTTGCACCATTTTTAAAGGACATCTTCTCTCGGCATAGAATTCTCAGTTGACAGTGTTTTTGTTGTTGTTGTTGTTAGCACTTTAAAGATGCCCTTCAAGTTGTCTTTCTTGTGTAGTTTCTCACCAAAAGTCTGCTTGTCTTGTGTAGATTGTGTGTCCCCTCCTGCTGCTCCAACCGTCTGGCTTCTTGAAGGTTGTCTCCTTTTCCTTGCTTTTCAGCAGTGTGAATATGATATGCCTATTTGTGAATCTTTTGCTATTTGCCCTGCTTTGTGTTCCCTTAATTTCTTGGATCTACGGTTTGTGGTTTGTCACTAACTTTAGAAAACTCTGGCCGTTACACCTTCACATATTTTCTCCCTTTTTCTTCTTCTGCTTGGATTCTTATTACAGTTGACCCTTGAAAAACGTGGGTTTAAACTGCATGGGTCCACATATCTGTGGATTTTTTTCAATATGCACATACTGCAGTATATGATCTGAGGTTGGTTAATCTGTGGATCCAGAACTGAGAATGTGGAGGGCCAACGGTAAAGTTATATGCAAATTTTCAACTGCGTGGGGGGTCAGTACCCTTAACCCCCTGTTGTCCAAGGGTCAACTGTACATGTGTATGAGTCTGTTTTTCCTTCACAGTCCTGAGAGGTTATGTCTTTTTCTTTTTCTTTTTTTTTTTCTTTGTGAATTTCAGTTTAGGTAATTTCTATTCGCCTGTGTTCAGGTTCACTCATTCTTTCCTAGGCTGTGTGGAATCTACTGAAGAGCCAACTGAAGACAGTCTTCATCTCTGCTCCTCTGTTTTTGATTTCCAGAATTTCAATTTAATTTTATTTTTAGTTTCTATCTCTGCTGAACTTACCCACCTGATGCTGCATTTTGCCTACTTTTTCCATTAGTCTTTAATGTAACAATCATAATTATTTTTTAAATTTCTATTTCTAATTTTGTGCCACTTTTGAGCACACTTCTGGTAACTTTTCTTTTCTGATTGTGATCTATTACTTTTTTGTATTCCACATAATAACTTATTAAAAATTAAGCATGTTGTATATGACAGATGATAATTAAATTAATTTTTTTTAATGCACAAGCATGCCTTTCTTTCTACCATTTTAAAGTCACCAAATATTAATCCTTTTAGCCTTATCTTTATGGTTGTATACTTCACATTCTCCATATTGTAATTCTTTTATTCAGCCTAAAGAATTCCCTTTGGTATTTATTGCAGTATAGTTCTGCTATCAATAAATTCTTCCAGCTTTTGTTTGTCTGATAGTGCCTTTTATTCTTTCAGTTTTGAAAAATACTTTCTCTGGATGTAAAATATTTAAATATACAGTTGATCCTCAGTATTTGTTGATTCAATATTTACAAACTCACTAACTTGCTAAAGTTTGTAACTCAAAATGAATACGTATGGTGCTTTCAAGGTCACCCACAAACACGTGTAGGCTGGCAAAAGCTTCGAGTCACTTGGCATACATAGCTGAAGATGTACAAGACAATGGTCTACTTTTTTGTTTTTAGCTCACATACTGTAAACAAGTGGCCTTTTTGTGGTCTATTTAGTCCCTTTTTTTTTTTTTGCATTTTGTGCACTTTTTTGATGATTTCATTGTTTAAAATAGTGCTGGAGTGCTGGCTAGTATTTCTAAGCACAATAAGACTGTGGTGTGCCTTATAGAGAAAATATATGTTAGAGAAGCTTCTTTCAGAAATGAGTTATAGTTATAGTTGTAATGCTGTTGACCATGAGCTCAGTGCTAATACATCAACAATACCTATTAGATAAGGTGTATTTAAGCAGAAATATACATACAACAAGGTTATGCATTGATCAGCTGACAAAAATATTATGATCAGAGGTTTGAAGGAAACAAACTCTGTGTTTCCCTTAGGAGAAATGGTTTAGTAGTCACTATTTCAGTGCTCATGATGACTTTCTAGAACCTGACTACCATGAATAATGAAAATCAACTGCATATATTAGTGTGTGTGTGTGTGTGTGTGTGTGTGCGTGTTCCAAGCTTTTTTTGTTATTCTCAGTAGCTGTATTGATCTACTTTTCTCTGTTCTTTTACAATCAGAAGCAGAAATTTCCTGTTTAATTTATTTTTGGTTTTTAATGGTTTTTAAGTGAAATAAAGCAGCATAGTATGTCTGTGAAGAGAAGGTGACCAGCATCTGTTACATATCAGTTACTAAGTATTAATTAAGAACATTAGCTTAAAAATAGTATTTTAAAAGATATTTCTGTCTACAGATAGTCTTTATCAATGACTAAATTATGGCTCAAAGATATTAAATAACTTGCTTAAGCCTAGATTTTAACTTAACTCTGTTGGCTTCACAGCCAATACTCTTACATGATTGTCACTTCACTCATTGATTCAATTTTCTTATCTAAAAAATAATTGCTAATAATCCTCCATGCACAAGAATGTCAGGAGCATGAATTAGAGAATGTCACTGTCACAGACACACAGTAATTGCAAAACAGTGCTTGTCACATCAGATCTGTCACAGCTCCTCTCTAAAATACATTTAGCCTAGGAAAATGCCATAGGATTTCAGAAAAAGCATCTACAATGTGTGTTAATGAAGATCCAGTGGTAGCTAAAAAAAAAAAAATCAACATATGACACACTTTTTCATTATGATGTGTTGTGATGGTTCTATTTGAAATGTTTCACAGAGGACAGTTATTTTAGTGTTTATCAGACTTGTTGGAAAGGCCCTTTGGGAGTGTTAATGCTTAAGATTCTTCATTAACTAGAAAGATGAAAATCTGCCACTGGGCAGTAAACATATTTTAACAAATCACTCAAGAGGATAAGGTCACTTCTCCAATATTATTCTCTAACACTTGGATGTTTCAGTGTGATGACAGAGGGAAACATCTACTCCACTCATCAAAACTAGGGACTTGCTGATACAAGTTAGCCCAACAGTCCATCAGAAAATAATAATAATAATAATAATAATAATAATAATAATAATAATAATAATAATAAAAGCCTTACCATTTATCCACAGCCAAAACATGCATGGATCATTGTGCATGGGCCTGAAATGCTTCAAGTCAACCTGTCAAAGTAGCTTGTTATATATTAAACTAATGATCTGCCCTCTAAACCAATGCCTTCTCCTGTTTTTCTGTCATAGCTAGGATTACTATCCCCTTAATCACCCACACTAGAATCTTGGGAGCGACTTTTTTTTTTTTTTAACATCTTTATTGAAGTATAATTGCTTTACAATGGTGTGTTAGTTTCTGCTTTATAACAAAGTGAATCAGTTATACATATACATATGTTCCCATATCTCTTCCTTCTTGCATCTCCCTCCCTCCCACCCTCCCTATCCCACCCCTCTAGGTGGTCACAAAGCACAGAGCTGATCTCCCTGTGCTATGCGGCTGCTTCCCACTAGCTATCTATTTTACATTTGGTAGTGTATATATGTCCATGACACGCTCTCACCCTGTCACATCTCACCCCTCCCCCTCCCCATATCCTCAAGTCCATTCTTTAGTAGGTCTGTGTCTTTATTCCCATCTTGCCACTAGGTTCTTCATGACCTTTTTTTTTTTTTTTTCCCTTAGATTCCATATATATGTGTTAGCATACTGTATTTGTTTTTCTCTTTCTGACTTACTTCACTCTGTATGACAGACTCTAACACCATCCACCTCATTACAAATACCTCCATTTCATTTCTTTTTATGGCTGAGTAATATTCCATTGTATATATGTGCCACAGCTTCTTTATCCATTCATCCGATGATGGACACTTAGGTTGCTTCCATGCCCTGGCTATTGTAAATAGAGCTGCAATGAACATTTTGGTACATGACTCTTTTTGAATTATGGTTTTCTCAGGGTATATGCCCAGTAGTGGGATTGCTGGGTCATATGGTAGTTTTATTTTTAGTTTTTTAAGGAACCTCCATACGGTTCTCCATAGTGGCTGTATCAATTTACATTCCCACCAACAGTGCAAGAGTGTTCCCTTTTCTCCACACCCTCTCCAGCATTTACTGTTTCTAGATTTTTTGATGATGGCCATTCTGACCGGTGTAAGATGATATCTCATTGTAGTTTTGATTTGCATTTCTCTAATGATTAAGGATGTTGAGCATTCTTTCATGTGTCTGTTGGCCATCTGTATATCTTCTTTGGAGAAATGTCTATTTAGGTCTTCTGCCCATTTTTGGATTGGGTTGTTTGTTTTTTTGTTATTGAGCTGCATGAGCTGCTTGTAAATCTTGGAGATTAATCCTTTGTCAGTTGCTTCACTTGCAAATATTTTCTCCCATTCTGAGGGTTGTCTTTTGGTCTTGTTTATGGTTTCCTTTGCTGTGCTAAAGCTTTTAAGTTTCATTAGGTCCCATTTGTTTATTTGTGTTTTTATTTCCATTTCTCTAGGAGCTGGGTCAAAAAGGATCTTGCTGCGATTTATGTCATAGAGTGTTCTGCCTATGTTTTCCTCTAAGAGTTTGATAGTGTCTGGCTTTACACTTAGGTCTTTAATCCATTTTGAGTTTATTTTTGTGTATGGTGTTAGGGAGTGTTCTAATTTCATACTTTTACATGTACCTGTCCAATTTTCCCAGCACCACTTATTGAAGAGGCTGTCTTTTCTCCACTGTATATGCTTGCCTCCTTTATCAAAGATAAGGTGACCATATGTGCGTGGGTTTATCTCTGGGCTTTCTATCCTGTTCCATTGATCTATATTTTTGTTTTTGTGCCAGTACCAAACTGTCTTGATTACTGTAGCTTTGTAATATAGTCTGAAGTCAGGGAGCCTGATTCCCCCAGCTCCATTTTTCTTTCTCAAGATTGCTTTGGCTGTTCGGGGTCTTTTGTGTTTCCATACAAATTGTGAAATTTTTTGTTCTAGTTCTGTGGAAAATGCCAGTGGTAGTTTGATAGGGATTGCATTGAATCTGTAGATTGCTTTGGGTAGTAGAGTCATTTTCACAATGTTGATTCTTCCAATCCAAGAACATGGTATATCTCTCCATCTATTTGTATCATCTTTAATTTCTTTCATCAGTGTCCAATAATTTTCGGCATACAGGTCTTTTGTCTCCTTAGGTAGGTTTATTCCTAGATATTTTACTCTTTTTGTTGCAATGGTAAACGGGAGTGTTTTCTTAATTTCACTTTCAGATTTTTCATCATTAGTATATAGGAATGCAAGAGATTTCTGTGCATTAATTTTGTATCCTGCTACTTTACCAAATTCATTGATTAGCTCTAGTAGTTTTCTAGTGGCAGTTTTAGGATTCTCTATGTATAGTATCATGTCATCTGCAAACAGTGACAGCTTTACTTCTTCCTTTCCGATTTGGATTCCTTTTATTTCTATTTCTTCTCTGATTGCTGTGGCTAACACTTCCAAACTATGTTGAATAATAGTGGTGAGAGTGGGCAACCTTGTCTTGTTCCTGAACTTAGTGGAAATGGTTTCAGTTTTTCACCATTGAGGACAATGTTGGCTGTGGGTTTGTCATATATGGCGTTTATTATGTTGAGGAAAGTTCCCTCTATGCCTACTTTCTGCAGGGCTTTGATCATAAATGGGTGTTGAATTTTGTCGAAAGCTTTCTCTGCATCTATTGAGATGATCATATGGTTTTTCTCCTGCAATTTGTTAATATGGTGTATCACGTTGATTGATTTGTGTATATTGAAGAATCCTTGCATTCCTGGAATAAACCCCACTTGATCATGGTGTATGATCCTTTTAATGTGCTGTTGGATTCTGTTTGCTAGTATTTTGTTGAGGATTTTTGCATCTATGTTCATCAGTGATATTGGCCTGTAGTTTTCTTTCTTTGTGACATCTTTGTCTGGTTTTGGTATCAGGGTGATGGTGGCCTCGTAGAATGAGTTTGGGAGTGTTCCTCCCTCTGCAATATTTTGGAAGAGTTTGAGAAGGATAGTTGTTAGCTCTTCTCTAAATGTTTGATAGAATTCACCTGTGAAGCCATCTGGTCCTGGGCTTTTGTTTGTTGGAAGATTTTTAATCACAGTTTCAATTTCAGTGCTTGTGATTGGTCTGTTCATATTTTCTATTTCTTCCTGGTTCAGTCTCGGTAGGTTGTGCATTTCTAAGAATCTGTCCATTTCTTCCAAGTTGTCCATTTTATTGGCATAGAGTTGCTTGTAGTAATCTATCATGATCGTTTGTATTTCTGCAGCGTCAGTGGTTACTTCTCCTTTTTCATTTCTAATTCTATTGATTTGAGTCTTCTCCCTTTTTCTCTTGATGAGTCTGGCTAATGGTTTATCAATTTTGTTTATCTTCTCGAAGAACTAGCTTTTAGTTTCATTGATTTTTGCTATTGTTTCCTTCATTTCTTTTTCATTTATTTCTGATCTGATCTTTATGATTTCTTTCCTTCTGCTAGCTTTGGGGTTTTTTTGCTCTTCTTTCTCTAATTGCTT
This sequence comes from Balaenoptera borealis, assembly GCF_965194805.1. NCBI lineage: Eukaryota > Metazoa > Chordata > Mammalia > Artiodactyla > Balaenopteridae > Balaenoptera > Balaenoptera borealis. The sequence continues at coordinate 4,290,260 of NC_138873.1, read as the reverse complement.
TAGGTGCAAGGTTAGGTTGTTTATTCGAGATGTTTCCTGTTTCTTGATGTAGGCTTGTATTGCTATAAACTTCCCTCTTAGAACTGCTTTTGCTGCATCCCATAGGCTTTGGGTCGTCGTGTCTCCATTGTCATTTGTGTCTAGGTATTTTTTGATTTCCCCTTTGATTTCTTCAGTGATCACTTCGTTATTAAATAGTGTATTGTGTAGCCTCCATGTGTTTGTATTTTTTACTGATCTTTTCCTGTAACTGATATCTAGTCTCATAGCAGTGTGGCCAGAAAAGATACTTGATACGATTTCAATTTTCTTAAATTTACCAAGGCTTGATTTGTGACCCAAGATATGATCTATCCTGGAGAATGTTCCATGAGCACTTGAGAAAAATGTGTATTCTGTTGTTTTTGGGTGGAATGTCCTATAAATATCAATTAAGTCCATCTTGTTTAATGTATCATTTAAAGCTTGTGTTTCCTTATTTATTTTCATTTTGGATGATCTGTCCATTGGTGAAAGTGGGGTGTTAAAGTCCCCTACTATGATTGTGTTACTGTCGATTTCCCCTTTTATGGCTGTTAGTATTTGCCTTATATATTGAGGTGCTCCTATGTTGGGTGCATAAATATTTACAATTGTTATACCTTCCTCTTGGATCGATCCCTTGATCATTATATACTGTCCTTCTTTGTCTCTTGTAATAGTCTTTATTTTAAAGTCTATTTTGTCTGATATGAGAATTGCTACTCCAGCTTTCTTTTGATTTCCATTTGCATGGAATATCTTTTTCCATTCCCTCACTTTCAGTCTGTATGTGTCTCTAGGTCTGAAGTGGGTCTCTTGTAGACAGCATATATATGGGTCTTGTTTTTGTATCCATTCAGCCAATCTGTGTTTTTTGGTGGGAGCATTTAATCCATTTACATTTAAGGTAATTATTGATATGTATGTTCCTATTCCCATTTTCTTAAATATTTTGTGTTTGTTATTGTAGGTGTTTTCCTTCTCTTGTGTTTCCTGCCTAGAGAAGTTCCTTTAGCATTTGTTGTAAAGCTGGTTTGGTGGTGCTGAACTCTCTCAGCTTTTGCTTGTCTGTAAAGGTTTTAATTTCTCTGTCAATTCTGAATGAGATCCTTGCTGGGTAGAGTAACCTTGGTTGTAGGTTTTTTTCCTTCATGACTTTAAGTATATCCTGCCACTCCCTTCTGGCTTGCAGGGTTTCTGCTGAAAGATCAGCTGTTAACCTTATGGGGATTCCCTTGTGTGTTATTTGTTGTTTTTCCCTTGCTGCTTTTAATATGTTTTCTTTATATTTAATTTTTGATAGTTTGATTAATATGTGTCTTGGCGTGTTTCTCCTTGGATTTATCCTGTATGGGACCTCTGTGCTTCCAGGACTTGATTAACTATTTCCTTTCCTATAATAGGGAAGTTTTCAACTATAATCTCCTCAAATATTTTCTCAGTCCCTTTCTTTTTCTCTTCTTCTTCTGGGCCCCCTATAATTCAAATATTGGTGCATTTAATGTTGTCCCAGAGGTCTCTGCGACTGTCCTCAGTTCTTTTCATTCTTTTTTCTTTATCCTGCTCTGCAGTAGTTATTTCCACCATTTTATCTTCCAGGTCACTTATCCGTTCTTCTGCCTCAGTTATTCTGCTATTGATCCCGTCTAGAGTATTTTTAATTTCATTTATTGTGTTTTTCATCGTTGCTTGGTTCTTCTTTAGTTCTTCTATGTCCTTGTTAAATGTTTCTTGCATTTTGTCTATTCTATTTCCAAGATTTTGGATCATCTTTACTATCATTATTCTGAATTCTTTTTCAGGTAGACTGCCTATTTCCTCTTCATTTGTTAGGTCTGGTGTGTTTTGACCCTGCTCCTTCACCTGCTGTGTGGTTTTTTGTCTTCTCATTTTGCTTATCTTACTGTGTTTGAGGTCTCCTTTTCACAGGCTGCAGGTTCGTAGTTCCCGTTGTTTTCAGTATCTGTCCCCAGTGGCTAAGGTTGGTTCAGTGGGTTGTGTAGGCTTCCTGTTGGAGGGGGCTAGTGCCTGTGTTCTGGTGGATGAGGTTGGATCTTGTCTTTCTGGCGGGCACGTCCACATCTGGTGGTGTGTTTTGGGGTGTCTGTGGCCTTATTATGGTTTTAGGCAGCCTCTCTGCTAATGGATGGGGCTGTGTTCCTGTCTTGCTAGTTGTTTGGCATAGGGTGTCCAGCACTGTAGCTTGCTGGTCGTTGAGTGAAGCTGGGTCTTGATGTTGAGATGGAGATCTCTGAGAGATGTTCGCCCTTTGGTATTACATGGAGCTGGGAGGTCTCTTGTGGACCAGTGTCCTGAAGTTGGCTCTCCCACCTCAGAGGCAGAGCCCTGATGCCTGGCTGGAGCACCAAGAGCCTTTCATCCACATGGCTCAGAATATAAGGGAGAAAAAAATAGAAAGAAAGAAAGAAAGAGGATAAAATAAAATAAAATAAAGCTATTATAATAAAAAATAAGAAAAAAATTATTAAGAATAAATGTATTCAGAAAAAATTTTTTTTAACTTTGAAAAATAGATTTATTAATTTTTTAAAATAAAAAATAAGAAAAAGTTATTTAAAAATTTCTTTAATTTCTAAAAATAGAAAATAAGGAAAAAATTATTAAGAAAACATTTATTAGGAAAAAAAATTTTTTAAGTAAAAAAAAAAAAAAAAAAGACGGACCTAACCTTAGGACTAATCGTGAAAGCAAAGCTATACAGACAAAATCTCACCCAGAAGCATACACATATACACTCACAAAAAAAACAGGAAAAGGGGAAAAATTAATATATCCTGCTCCCAAAGTCCACCTCTTGAATTTGGGATGATTCGTTGTCTATTCAGGTATTCAGCAGATGCAGGCACATCAAGTTGTTTGTGGAGCTTTAATCCGCTGCTCCTGAGGCTGCTGGGAGAGATTTCCCTTTCTCTTCTCTGTTCGCACAGCTCCCGGGGTTCAGCTTTGGATTTGGACCCGCCTCTGCGTGTAGGTCGCCTGAGGGCGTCTGTTCCCCGCCCAGACAGGAAGGGGTTAAAGGAGCAGCTGCTTCGGGGGCTCTGGCTCACTCAGGCCGGGGGGAGGGAGGGGTACGGAGGAGGCGGGGCGAGCCTGCGGCGTCAGAGGCGTCGTGACGTTGCAGCAGCCCGAGGCGCGCCGTGCGTTCTCCCGGGGACGTTGTCCCCGGATCACGGGAGCCTGGCAGTGGCGGGCTGCACGGGCTCCCGGGAGGGGCGGTGTGGAGAGTGACCTGGGCTCGCACACAGGCTTCTTGGTGGCGGCAGCAGCAGCCTTAGCGTCTCCTGCCTGTCTCTGGGGTCCGTGGTGATCGCCGTGGCTCAAGCCCGTCTCTGGAGCTCGTTTAGGCGGCACTCTGAATCCCCTCTCCTCGCGCACCAGGAAACAAAGAGGTAAGAAAAAGTCTCTTGCCTCTTCGGCAGCTCCAGACTTTTTCCCGGACTCCCTCCCGGCTAGCTGTGGCGCACTAACCCCTTCGGGCTGTGTTCACGCCGCCACCCCCAGTCCTCTCCCTGCGATCCGACCGCAGCTGAGCCTCAGCTCCCAGCCCCGCCCGCCCCGGCGGGGGAGCAGACAAGCCTCTCGGGCTGGTGAGTGCTGGTCAGCGCCGAGCCTCCGTGCGGGAAGTGTGGGATTCTCTCCGCTTTGCCCTCCGCACCCCTGTGGCTGCGCTCTCCTCCGTGGCTCCGAAGCTCCCCCCTCCGCCACCCACAGTCTCCGCCCGCGAAGGGGCTCCTAGTGTGTGGACACCTTTCCTCCTTCACGGCTCCCTCCCACTGGTGCAGGGCCCGTCCCTATTCTTTGTCTCTGTTATTTCTTTTTTCTATTGCCCTACCCAAGTACGTGGGGATTTTCTTGCCTTTTGGGAGGTCTGACGTCTTCTGCCAGCGTTCACTGGGTGTTCTGTAGGAGCAGTTCCACGTGTAGATGTATTTCTACTGTATCTGTGGGAAGGAAGGTGATCTCCGCGTCTTACTCTTCCGCCATCTTCCTGACCATCCCGGAGAGACTTTTAATTTCTCCCTTTGCCTCACCTACATTACTGAACAATAAATCTGTATATTTTATTTTCTGTTTCCCAAATGCAGTTAACTCCACTAAATCCATATTAAGGATGCCATTACTTAGCTGGACCATCATGCCTTCCTTGTATAGCTATGTGTGCCATTTAATGGATGGTCACACCTTTGACTTGGCCCTTAAATTCAACCTCCACAAAGGTATTGAGTGATCTTTCATAGCACAAGTGGCCGTGGCACTCCATTGTTAGGACATTTTATTGCCCACAACAGATTACCTGACACACTGCAGTCACAGAGTAAAGATCTGTACAATAGTGTGTTGAACTGATTGATGTAAATAGATTTCAACCATGCCAACTTTCACAACTTCATTTAGTAATGAAAGTACATATCTATTCCTGAACTTAAGGGAAAACTCAGGGATGGAGATCTGGATTTGACTGTCATCAGTTTAAAGGTGGAAGGTAAGGCCATGGTAGTGAGTGTGTTTGGTTAAGGATCTAGAAGTATTTCGATTAAAAGGAGACATTCACCACCAGACACCAAATTACTTCCTACTTGATTTGGGGATATTATATTACAAGCTTATAATGTTATAATGTTTTATAATTCACAGAGAAATAGTAATATACATATATATATATATATTCACAATTATTACAATTGAGACTTGTAGTAACCTTGTGAGGTAGGGTTCATGTTATAGTTAAATGCAAGGTTGTTCCAGAAAGATTTAGTGAGTTGTCTAGGATATTATGACTAGGAATTTGTAGAACCTATAGTTGATTTCTAGGGTGAAGGACTCTTCCCAATAAACTGCATTGCCTCTTCTGTAAGAGTGCTAACAATCTTGACTTTTATACCAGTTAGCCACACCTGGAGACCCTACTGCGTACCTGGCATTCTGCTTGGCTGTGCACTAAAAGTGAGCATGGCCCTAATCTTCCAGAATTAATGTGAAAAGAGAATACAAAGCTAAATATAAAATGATGTGCCAAGGGCCATTATAAAGGTACAGATAGAAAGTTGCAGAGCCCAGACGGGTGCCAGTGGTGATAAAGAGAGGGAGCAGCATAGCAGGATGTCTCTCCACTTGATGAACTTATGGTCCACGATTTCTTTCTCCTTCCATATTCTTCATTCATACAATAAGCATGGCCTGAGCAAGTGTGAGTCTGGTACTGTCCTAGGTGCTGACAAAATAGCAATAACTAAATAGCATTTCTGCTCTCATGGATATACATAAATTTTAGTGGGATGAGGGAATAAGAGAATAAACAAAATGTCAGAGAGTGATAAGAGAAAAATAAGGCATGAGAATAAGGCGCAGAAGGTAGGAAGGAACACTTGTAATTTTAAATGGAATAGTCACAAAATCTGACTGAGGTTTATGTCTTTTCAACAAATAATTTGTGTTAGTTTCCTATTGCTGCTGGAAGAAGTTAAGACAAACTTTTAGCCTAAAAGGACACAAATTGATTATCTCACAATCCTAAAGTCAGCAGTCCAAAATCAGTTTCACTAGGATAAAATCTCAAGGCCTCAGCAGGCTGGGTCCCTTCTGGAAGCTCCAAGGAAGGAAGAATCCATTTCCTTGCATTTTCCAGAGTCCAGAGGCTGCCTGCATTCCTTGGCACTAGGCCTCTTCTTCCGTCTTCAAGGCCAATAACAGCATCTTCAAACCTCTCTCTGATATCTGCTTCCGTAGTCACACAGCCTCCTCGGATTCCAGCTGCCTCCCTCCTGAAGGGTCCTTGTGATTAAGTTAGGACCATCTAGGCCATCCGGGATAACCTCCCCATTTCTAAATGTTTAACTTAATCATATCTGCAAAGTCCGTTTGCCATGTACAGTAACATATTCACAAATTCCAGCAAGTAGGAAATAGGCATCTTTAGGGCAACTGATTTATCTTTATTTAATTCAAATAAAGTAAAATAAGATGGGACAACTGTAGTAGATTTTAAGTAGTCATCAAATGCCATGCTTAAATGTATGGTTTCTGTTTTTAATTAATTTTTTAGAGCAGTTTAAAGCTCACAGCAAAATTAAGAGAAAAGTGGAGAGATTTCCCATATATCCATAGACTCCTCCACGATCAACACCACCCACCAGAGTCATACATTTGTTACAACTGATGAATCTGCGTTGACATATCATCATTACTGAAAGTCTACAGTTTACATTAAGGTTCACTCTAGGTGTTTTACATTATATGGGTTTGGACAAATATATAATGATAGGCATCCATCATTATGATGTCATAAAAACTATTTTCAGTGTCCTAAAATCTTCTGTGACCAGTGATCTTTTTACCGTCTATATAGTTTTGTCTTTTCCAGAATGTCATATAGTTGGAATCACAGAGTATGTAACCTTTACAGATTGGCTTCTTTTACTTAAGAATATACATTTAAGTTTTCTCCATGTCTATTCATGGCTTGATGACCCATTTCTTTTTAATGCTGAATAATATTCCATTGTCTGGATGTACCACAGCTTGTTTATCCATTCACATGTGGAAGGACATCTTAGTTGCTTCAAGTTTGGGCAGTTATAAACATCTATGTGCAGATTTTTGTATGGACATGAGTATTCAACTCCTTTAAATAAATACCAAGGAGGATGATTGTCAGGTTGTACAATGAGGGTAGGTTTAGTTTTGTAAGAAGCCACCAAACTGTCTTCCAGGGAAGCTGTGCCATTTTGCATTCTCACCAGCAATGAATGAGAGTCCCCGTTACTACACATCCTCACCATCACTTGGTGGTGTCAATGTTCCAGATGTAATCCATCCTAATAGGTATTAGTGGTATCCCACTGTTGATTTATTTGCATTTCCCTGATGACATAGGATGTGAAGCATCTTTTCATATACTTATTTGCCATCTGTCTATATTCTTTGGTGAGGTGTCTGTTAAGGTCTTTGGCCCCTTTTTAAAGAAAGTTGTTTGTTTTTTTTCCTATTGCATTTTAAGTGTTCTTTGCACATTTTGAATGAGAGTAGTTATCAGATGTGTCTTTTAAAAATATTTTCTCCCAGTCTACGACTTTTCTTCTCATTCTCTTGACGTTGTCTTTCACAGAGCAAAAGCTTTTAATTTTAATGAAGTTCAACTTATCAATTATTTCTTTTACGGATCATGCCTTTGGCATTATATCTAAAGCGTCATTGCCTTACCCAAAGTCATATAGGTTTTGTCTTATGGTATATCCTAGGAGTTCCATAGTTTTGCCTTTTACATTTTAAATCTGTGATCCATTGTGAGTTAATTTTTGTAAAGGATGTAAGGTCTGTGTCCAGGTTTATTTTATTTTATTTTTTGCATGTAGATACCTGGCTGTTCCAGCACCATTTGTTGAAAAGACTCTTTGCTTTATTGTATTGTCTTTGCTCCTTAGTCAAAGATCAGCTGACTATATATATGTGGGTCTATTTATGGGGCTCTATTCTGTTCCATTGGCCTATTTGTCCATTCTTTCACCAACACCACACTGCCCTGTTTACTATTGCTTTACAGTAGTAAGTCTTGAAGTCAGAGAATGTCAGTCCTCCAACATTATTCTTCTCCTTCAATACTGTGTTGACTATTCTGGGCCATTGCCTTGCCATAAACTTTAAAATTAATTTGTCAATATCCAAAAAATAACTTGCTGGGATTTTTATTAGAACTGCAGTTAAGCTGTAGATCAGGTTGGGAAGAACTGACATCTTGACAATATTGAGTCTTCCTAGCTACGAAAATGGAAGCTCTCTCCATTTCTTTAGTTCTTTGATTTTGTTTGAGTTTTACAGTTTTCCTGTAAAAGATCTCATACATGGTTTTTAGGTTTATTCCTAAGTATTTCACTTTTGGGGGTGCTAATGTAAATGGTATTGGATTTTTCATTTCAATTCCACTTGTTCATTGCTTGTACTATAAGGAAACAATTGATTCTTGTAGATTAATCTTGCTTCATGCAACCTTGTTATAATCACTTATTAGATCTAGGAGGGTTTTTTTTTTGTCAGTTCTTACAGATTTTCTGCGTAGATGATCATGTCATCTCTATGTGAAGATAGTTTAATTTCTTCCTTCCCAAACTGCATACATTTTATTTCCTTAACTTTTCTTATCCTATTAGCTAGAAATTCCAGTACGATGTTGAAAAGGAATGGTGACAAGGGAATTTTTGCCTTGTACCTGATCTTAGTGGGAAAGCTTTGAGTTTCTCACCACTAAGAATGAGTTAGCTCTAGATATTTTGTGGATAGTCTTTATCAAATTGAGGAAATACTCCTCTCTTCCTAGTTTACTGAGAGTTTTTACCATAAATGAGTGTTGGATTTTTTCAAATGCTTTTTCTGCATCCATTGATATGGTCATTTTTTTTCTGTTGATGTGATGAATTACATTATTTGATGGTCAAATGTTGAACTAGGTTTGAATATCTGGGATAAATCTTACTTGTTTATTGTGTATAATTCTTTTTATCATTGTTGGATTCAATTTCTTCCTATTTTGGGGATTTTTGCATTTATGTTCATGAGAGATATTGGACTGTAGTCTTCTTTCTTGTAATGTCTTTGTCGGGTTTTGGTATTTGCCTAATGCTGGCCTCATAAGTGAGTTGGGGAGTATTTCCTCTCCTTCTATCCTCCGAAAGAGATTGAAGAAAATTGGCATAATTACTTCCTTAAGTATTTGGTAGAATTTACTAGTGAATCCATTTGGGTATGTTGCTTTTTTAAAAACTTATTAATTAAAAAAAAAAACCAAAAAAAACTTATTAATTATTGATTCAAATTCCTTAATAATTATAGGCATATTTAGATTATTTATTGCGTGTGTCTTTCAAAGAATTTGTCATTTGGTTCTCAAATTTGGGGGCATAAAATAGTTTATAGTATTCCTTTATTATCCCTTCAACATCCATAGGGTCTGTACAAACTTATGTTTTAAAATGATAATCTGGATGATGTCATGAAAATAAACTATAAAGGAGCAAGTGGGAAAGCCCGACAGCCAGCTAGGAGATTATTTCTGTAATCTAACTGAGAAATGATGGCAGTTCAGACCAGTGTGCTAATATTGGTGGTGGTAAGAGAAAGACATCAGTAAATTATTACTAAGGTGTATAGTACAAAAATACTAGCAGAATATGCAGAAGCCTGAGGGAGAAATATGTTTTGATATAGGGTATATTAATAGTTCAGTTTTTGATTTGCTAAATTTGAATATCATATTCATATTTCAAGTAGAAATTTTGAAAAGGTAGCTGGAGTTTGGATTTCAATAGAGAGATCCAGATTGGAAACAGAAATTTGGGTGGTATTCACAGATATAAGATTAGATTAAATCATCACATTTTGGTAGAGAAGAGATTGTTACACCAAGCAAGCCCTGGATAACTCCAATGACATAGTTAGAAAGATGAGGCAAAACCTGCAAAGTAGCTGAAAGAGAATAGCCATTGAGGTAAGGACAAAACCGGGAGAATTTGGTGTCATGAAAGTCAAATGCAGAAGGAGTTAAAGAAGATGAAGATTGAACACTAGATTCAAATAATGTCAAATACTATTTGGAACATTAAAATGTCAAATATTAAAATATTAAAAGATCAATATTATATATACATATATGTAAATGTGGCTTCTAAAGATAGATATTAAATATAGGTAGGGCTATGCTATTGCTGTAAAAAAAAAAAAAAGATTAACAAATATACAAGGCATCAATTGATGGAGTACTTTGGCAAAAATTGTATCAGAGTAGGTTCATGGATGAAGAGAGGTGTAGAATCAGAGGGTAACACATATATGCACCCCTTTAGAGGAGCTTAACTGTAAAGCAAAAGGAAGAAATGAAATAATTACTAAGGTAATGGAGTTAAGTAAGGACTCTGTTTATTTGTTTTTAACTTGAGGGAAATAATGTTTGAATGCTATGGGAAACATCCAATGAACCTAGGAAAACTGACCATGCAGGAGAAGATGAGAATATTAGCTGAAGTAATGGCCTTGAGTAAGTGAGAGGGAATGCCCTCAAGTGCACAATCCGAGAATTTGACTGTAGCTTGGAGCAGGGATAGTTCAATCACAGCAAGAGGAGAGAAGGCGGGATAGACGGGCAAAGGCTGTGGAAGTTATCTTCTTTCTTTTTTTTTTTTTTTTCAGTGAATCAGAAAGTAAAGTCATTAGCTGAGGATGAGAGGGTGACAATGTTGACTTTGAAGAGAAGATATGGAATATTGACTGGAGAGAAGGGAAGAGTGAATGAACTAAAATATGTGTAAGTAATAGTCTAGATTAAGGATGCTGTTAGGTCATTGTTTCTTTTTTTATTATTTTTCTACTTTTTTAACATCTTTATTGGAGTATAATTGCTTTACAATTGTGTAATGGTGTGTTAGTTTCTGCTGTATAACAAAGTGAATCAGCTACATGTATACATATATCCCCATATCTCCTCTCTCTTGCATCTCCCTCCAACCCTCCCTATCCCACCCCTCTAGGTGGTCACAAAGCACTGAGCTGATCTCCCTGTGCTATGCGGCTGCTTCCCACTAGCTATCTATTTTACGTTTGGTAGTGTATATATGTCCATGCCACTCTCTTACTTCATCCCAGCTTACCTTTCCCCCTCCCTGTGTCCTCAAGTCCATTCTCTACGTCTGCATCTTTATTCCTGTCCTGCCCCTAGGTTCTTCAGAACCTTTTTTTTTTTTTTTTTTAGATTCCATATATGTGTTAGTATATGGTATTTGTTTTTCTCTTTCAGACTTACTTCACTCTGTATGACAGTCTCTAGGTCCATCTACCTCACTACAAATAACTCAATTTCGTTTCTTTTTATGGCTGAGTAATATTCCATTGTATATATGTGCCACATCTTCTTTATCTATTCATCTGTCAATGGACACTTAGGTTGCTTCATGTCCTGTCTATTGTAAATAGAGCTGCAATGAACATTGTGGTACATGAATCTTTTTGAATTATGGTTTTCTCAGGGTATATGCCCAGTAGTGGGATTGCTGGGTCGTATGGTAGTTCTATTTTCAGTTTTTTAAGGAACCTCCATACTGTTCTCCACAGTGGCTGTATCAGTTTACATTCCCACCAACAGTGCAAGAGGGTTCCCATTTCTCCGCACTCTCTCCAGCATTTATTGTTTGTAGATTTTTTTGATGATTGCCATTCTGACCAGTGTGAGGTGATACCTCATTGTAGTTTTGATGTGCATTTCTCTAATGATTAGTGATGTTGAGCATCCTTTCATGTGTTTGTTGGCAATCTGTATATCTTCTTTGGATAAATGTTTATTTAGGTCTTCTGTCCATTTTTGGATTGGGTTGTTTGGTTTTTTAATATTGAGCTGCATGAGCTGCTTGTATATTTTGGAGATTAATCCTTTTTCAGTTGCTTCATTTGCAAATATTTTCTCCCATTCTAAGGGTTGTCTTTTCGTCTTGTTTATGGTTTCCTTTGCTGTGCAAAGGCTTTGAAGTTTCATTAGGTCCCATTTGTTTATTTTTGTTTCTATTTCCATTTCTCTATGAAGTGGGTCAAAAAGGATCTTGCTGTGATTTATGTCATAGAGTGTTATGCCTATGTTTTCCTCTAAGAGTTTTATAGTGTCTGGCCTTACATGTAGGTCTTTAATACATTTTGAGTTTATTTTTGTGTATGGTGCTCGGGAGTGTTCTAATTTCATTCCTCCCCATGTAGCTGTCCAGATTTCCCAGCACCACTTATTGAAGAGGTTGTCCTTTCTCCACTGTTTCTTAACTTAAAATGGCGCAAGTTCTCAGGGTTGTAAGGTGTTCCCCAAACCAATCATCTCCACATGTACAGGCACAGGAGGGCAGTTGCATTTAAGTGGGTTTGGGTTTGTCGAGCAAGTACAATGTACACTTTCACTCTGGGTCTTTGCACATTTCCTTCTGCCTAATAAAGTATACAATCCCCCAACTTACATTTGTCACAATCTAGAGGTAGTTTAGGGCAAAAAAAAGTCAAGACCATTCAAAATATAGAAAAGCTGATTCTAGAATACCTTGAAACATTTTCATAAAACCCTTGTTAATTTTTAGAACTCAATATCATAGGAAGGGTCTGCACAGATATGATGGGCTATACCTGGGGTGATGGACCAATGATAGGAGAAAATACTGAATAGCAGGCAGAGTGAAGAACCGGATTCATTTTCTAGATTTCTATAATATACTGATTTAAAATTATAGAAAAAGCATATAAGCGACTTACCAGTAATAAGGTATATAAACAATGATATGCTAAGGCACATTTTACCAAAACAAGGTGAACGATAATTAGAAATGATGTCTTTAAAAGGAGAGAGAGAGAGAGTACTTGTTGATACACTTGTAGGCAATAGAAGTGCATAAATATATCTCCTGTTACCCACACCTGCATCTTCCTTGACAATTATGCTGAAAACAATAAGACATTGATTCATGTCTTGTTATTCTATCACCTTACACAATGATCATCTCAATATTTAAATTTATGCTGCGTTTTAATTATCAATAGGGTTTTTAAATAACAACATCCACTTTCTTAAAATAAATATTTTATGAAGCATTGTTTTTAAGCATTTTGACTTTTATGGAGACAAAATAATTATGGTAAGACTATTTCTAATATTGTGTGAGTCTAAAAAATGAAGTATTCACTGTAAAATTTAGAGACACATAACATTTTTAAGCTTAAATCAGTCCCGTATAGAGAAGCAGGCACATATTAGACATTATTGTGGTTTAGTCAATTATATGCAACCAATTAAACATCTGTGATTCCTCTTTGTCAACAGCTTGATTCTATTAAGATTTCTTGCATTATTGCTCCAGACACTGTCATTTTAAGAGTCTAAGTACCTGAGTTGGATTTTAAATATAGGTAGAATTTACGAGTATAGGGCCCCCCATATGACATACTGATCAAACCAGATATAAGTGAGAAGCAAATAAAAGGCGAAGTCACAAAAAATATCAAGAAACTTTAGAATCAAATAAGAAAAAAAAGAAACTATATCTACTTTTTAATATGTAAAATTTGGTTATATCGCTTTGTATTAGAGTTAATACATTTAGGTACCTGCAGCTCCACATCTGGGTAAATTCTAATTTAAATTCTGAAAACGTTGGTTCTCTGGCTAAAGCACTCATATAAAATTGAGTGGTCTTTACACAGTGAATTGTTGCTGGAATCAAGCTGCAGCAGAGCATTTGGTCATACAAATAACTCCATATTGTCCCTTCTAGAATATATGTGTGTCAATTACAGATGCTGCTTTCATATAGTTTCAATGAGCTCCAACACTAATTTCACTGATTTATAAACTGTGATAATTTTACAGCCTGCTTTAAACACTCTGTGCTCGTTGGGGAAAGCAGCGTGTCTTTAAGACTGTGCAACATGCACGAGCATCTTTGTAGATATTCCACAAACCACGTGCATCCGTGTGGTATCCTGAACCTGCCAATGACTCATACATGGAACTAACTCAGATTAATGTCGAGGAATGAGAGGTCGCTGTAAACAGTAACTAAATAAGGCAGTTTCCAATTGGAAATACTTCTCATTGAGAAGCTGAAGTGCCCAGCTATTTCATTTTCTGGCTACCTGCACAGGAGACGATAATCTTTAATTGTGATTTAGGTTTTTGTTTTGCTTTGTTTTGTTTGTTAATGAAAGACTTATTATAAATTGACACAGTGGAAAAGGTGCTGCTGAAAAGACACACAGCTCTTCGTTGAATATCCCGAGTGACCCCTTTCCCTACTGCAGTTCCCACTCACCCCTTTTGGTACCTTACTATCTGATGCCTCCCTTGGAGGACCACTGTTTACGGGCACAAGCCAGGTGAGGCTGAGACTTCTGCCCTTACCTGCGATTATTCTTGCAGGGAATAAATAGCCCTGGAATGGAAGGTTAAAGGGGTGTGGGCCCATCTATCATGCAGCCACAGCACTGGCCAAGGAGGGTTTCCACCTTCATATGACTGGTTTATAACTAAGGAAGACCTTCTCCTGGGTAATGGCATTTATACCAGAATTGTCTCAGCTCCCACAGAAACCAGGGATCTTGTCACAAAGCTCAGGAGCAAAGGAGAAGGTCTGAACAAGGTGCCACGGGAGAGCTCTGCCCTCCTAGTGCTCAGGCAAGCAGAAAGCATTTTCCTAAGGAGCTCTCGTATAAATTTAAAATACGACCTGTCCGACAATTTCAATTTTTTTTTTTTTTTCAATTTCAATTTTTAACAACTAAGTCCTTAAAGAGAAGCAGGGCTAGACTCAAGAAAGAGAAAGGAAGGTAAATTTGGGATGCAAATGAAGGCCAGCTGCAGCAGTGGGAGAAGGAAAACATTAAGATAAATGCGCCGCAGAATTTGTAGTAGGTCATCTCGGGTTATTCACTGATATGGAAGAACCCCCCACAGCAGCGCCTGGGAGTGATGGAGACTCAGTCTGATTGTCAGAGAAGCGTAGGCTAGTGGTTTTCTTTTCAGAATTCATGTCGTTAAGCCCAGGTTTCTTGTTATCACAAAAACCGCAGCTGTCAATTCAGGACAACAGAATACTTGGATTCAGAGCTAATCAGCCTGATTATGGACCCAGGGGATGCTCCGTGGCCAGGGTGTAGGAGGTGGAAAGCATAGTCAGACGGCTGCCCTGTAACTGCAGCTGTGCCTCACGCAGAACTGTGGGTGGCCCGGCTCACACTTCCTCCTAGTATGCTTCCCTTTTGGATCACTGGGTGGTCGGAGCTGTCAGGTACGATTCAGGAAAACAAGAACCATCATGCCTATCCCCAACAAGTCAGACTAGTAGAAGCCTTGAAAAATTGATTTGCTGCCCTCTGAGGCTCAATACAGTACACTACTCAGTAATCTTCAAGGTAAGGCCAGGGTATTCTAAGCAAAGATGCTTTGAACAAAGTGGAAAGCACTTTTCTCTCCAACTTCCTTAGAAACAAAGTTGATCAAGAAAGACAGAAGTTGGCCTGTGCTGTTCTTGAAGTAAGTGGCTATAAATAAACTACGATTCAAGAAATATTCAGTACAATCTACAGAGACCAAAGCTAAAGGAAACCCTATGACATCATAATGCATAAAAAGTATAACTGCTTAGGCAATGCAATGACCATCTCACATCTTTTAGGTGAAAAATGAACATTTGAAATAATTAGAACCATTCTATTTCTAGCGAGACAGACATTTCAGCAGGGCCTGTGATTGGAGTATCTGTGCCTTAGGAACAGCACAGAGAGCATTTCCTCCAAGGTGAGAGGCTGGCTCATTGCAGGACGTCGAGGTCGGTCAGCAAGAGCCTAAGCCACTCCGCAACACTATCTATAACAATTAGACAAGGCAGGCGCTCTCAAACTTGATCAAAGCGGATGGACTTGAGAGGCATTTAGGAGGTAGAATCAACAGGACCCTGGTGACTGATTGGATGTAGAGGGTGAAGGATGGAGAAAAGTTGGGGATGATGCCACACTTTCCAGCTTGGGGAGGCCAGTAGATGGTGGTGCCCTTCACTGAGAAGTGAAACCCAGGAAGAGACTGATTTGGACGAAGGTCACTGGTCCTCATAATGATTGTAATTTTCAGCATCCTGCATTTAAAGTGCTTCTGAGATATGAAAATGGATATAATTGGAAATAAATTATATATACATTCATACTTGTTCATGAAACAGATAAGATAGAACAAAGAATGTAGTATGAAAAAAGAGAAGGGTGTCTTTCCCTAATGATAATTCTATTCCATGTGACTAATTTGTCTCAGACCACCTCTCTACCTGGGGAACTATATCCTCCACTTTTAAAAATTATTTATTTATTTATTTATTTATTTATTTATTTATTTATTTTTGGCTGCATTGGGTCTTTGTTGCTGCTCGTGGGCTTTCTCTAGTTGCGGCGAGTGGGGGCTACTCTTCTTTGCGGTGCACAGGCTTTCATTGTGGTGGCTTCTCTTGTCGCGGAGCATGAGCTCTAGGCACGTGGGCTTCAGTAGTTGTGGCACACGGGCTTAGTTGCTCCGTGGCATGTGGGATCTTCTCAGACCAGGGATCGAACCCATGTCCCCTGCATTGGCAGGCGGATTCTTAACAACTGGACCACCAGGGAAACCGATATCCTCCACTTTTGATTCTCAAGTGAAGGATGATTTCTTGGTGAAACCTTTCCTAAATGCCTTTCCCCTGTAGGGTGGATTACTGTGTACTTTATGTCACAGAAACAAGGATTCTTCCTTGGTGTGTGACTGTGGACACATCACCTATCTTTCTTATTTTCTCATTCTCATTTTCTTCATCGGTAAAATCGGGTTAAATAATAGTAATTACATCACAGAATTGTTATGAGCATTAATTGAGGTAATGTTTAGAGATTTTTTTCAAACAATGTCTGGACCTAATGAGTATTAGGCATCACTCAAGTTCAGAAGAAAGTAAAAGAAAATTATGACATTATTTTGGCCACCATAGTGTTAAGAAGAAATTTACAAGTCATGGTTTAGTTACACGTGGAAAAACAACACCCTTTTCTTTTTTTTTCATGTTACTATTTGTTTTATATTCATCTCATCTTAAAATTTGAGGCAGACTCTTCTAGTATCTTTGTATAACACATATAATATATACACTATTTTTCAGAAAATGGATTTGTTTTTTGCCGACAAACAACTTATAACCTATTAAATCTTTCCCAATTTTGTTATATATCCCTCAAATACATTTTTTAATGACTATTTTCTAGTCCACCATAGAGATAAAATTGAGTAACTAAACATTATTGGAATGTTTGTTTCCACTTTATAAAAATTTTGAATAAAATTATGGTTAACTTATGAGTAGCAAAATATTTGCACAGATCCTTAATATTCCCGTAGGGTAAATTTCAAGATATAGAAATTTATATTAATAATTTTAAAGTTTTCAGTAAATATTAATTGTTCCAAAGGAATTGTACCAATTTATACTGCACACCATCTGCCCCAGAAACTATAAAAATATGTCTTTTCTATATGCCTTCCATATGCTTGGTATTATCACTGAAAACATTCTGATAAATGCTAAAGTGGAATTTTATTCTCTGCTTTTGAAAATTATCCATCTGGTTAAATGTTTTTACATATTTTCAACCATTGTGATATTTCTTTTATATTATGTGTTTGTGCCCTGAAATTTCCCTGTTAAAAATTGTATATATGCACACACATACATATTACATATTATAATAATTTTTGACAATTTATGTTTGCTTTACATTTCTATTCTTTTTAAATGTATAGAACATTAATGTTCATGAAGTTTATTTTTTCAATTTCTCCTTTACATATTTATGTAACAAAATGCATTTTCACTCTTTTATATTTTCACCTTTTACATTTAACTCTTCAATTTAAAAACTTTATTTTTATGTAAAATATATGGTAGAGTTCTTATTTTATCCATCATGAAATAATCAGGCAATTGTCTCAGAAATACTTATCAGATCATACACCTCTTTCTAGTCACTTGACAGTGTAGTTACAGGTTTTTAGAACCCTTTTCTCTGACACCAAACAAAAGGAACAAAAATAAAAATAAAATAGCAAACTATACACCATTAATGCCGATGTTTCTTCCGTGGCACCATCGTCTACCAACCATCTACCCAAGGGGTTCTCCCTTCCTTATCTTCAACATCTATTCCATCATGAAATCCTGGAGTTTCTACCTTAAAGAAATCTCTCAATTCTTTTTACTGTTTTCTATCTCTTACTAACAACAACTTCCTTTACCATTATCTTTCTCTGGACCAATTTCAATTGCCTTCACTAGTCTCCCCTCCTGCCAAGTTTGACCTTATTAAATTTTTAGCAATTATGGCTTCTGCCAATGTGTTTTCGAAAACTATTACTTCATCAAATCAAGCTTTTCCTACATCAAAGTTTGCAGATATAAATTTGTCCAAAAATATCTGACTACCATTAAGTTTTTAAAATGTTTTTACCAAGTCCCATTTGTCTTAGATTAGCTTTTGCTATCTTCAATGTCACAAGTTCCTTTGGCAAAGAACAGTGCCAGTTTAGCTAGCCTTTTTAAAGGGTGAAGGCCCCCCTACTTCTTTCTTTTCAAATGCAACGACCTGGTGACAATACATCAATTTTGTCATATTGACACTCCTCCCAAGCCTTCTCTCCTCCTTCTCTTTTTCTTTCTCCTTCCTCTTCACCCTTCTCTTCCTTCTTCTAAGTCTGAGCCAGCTTCTATTATTGGCTCTAGAGACTAATTAATATTTCCTTTTTATAAAATATATTTAATGCATTATCAAGTATGGATGATATTGATATCAGCCTTTTAGTTTACACATGTTTTCAGGATAGTCATGTTGAATAACTGACAGTAAATTACTGCAGTTTTGGTCACCTGTTTCTATATCAACTTGCATGCAGTGTTACCGTACAAGTTTGAGTGATACAATGTAAATGAATACATTGCATTTTGGGACATGTTGGGGAGAGGAACAGCAAAGGACCAAGTAATACTAGAGGAAATAGAGCAATATGGGCAGACTTGGAATAGAGATTGTAGTGGAAAATGGTAACTTGAAAATATTTTAAGAAAAAAAAATAGACATGACAACAGATGATAATTCAATGGAGATGTTTGGTAACTTAATAAATTAATTTTGCAGTGTATATTTAAACAGTAAAATAAGGGAATTGTAAAAAAAAAAAAAAAGAGAAGTATGGAAAAACTTTCCCTACAATTATTAAAGTGTATTTTAATGCTATAATAGCTCTGTTTTAGTTAATATCAGTCTAGACTACCTCTACACTTCTTGATATCAGAGGATATAAAGTTTACATTTTTTAAACCTTTATCTTCTAATATTTTTTTCTTGTCTCTGTCAGCTAGTTTTTAAGATTCGCTTTTTCTATGTTTCTCATCTTCAAATATTTATGGATTTCTGGCTGTGTGTTCATCTTGGCTACAGGACCCTCTCTTCAATTCTTGGTGAGTGTTTCTATATCCTATAGTATAGGCTGGCTCCCATGATTATGATCTGGGAATAGGTGGCCAGATGGGGCATTAGTGGCTGGTTTTCTGGACATGGGGATGAGCCCCCCATCTTCTGTGGATTTCCTGCTCAAATGCCCACACTCACTACTCAGACCCACAACCCGTCGCCTCATTTGCTTTTGTTTCTATTGCTTGGCCCAACCTGGGTGAAGGGGTTAAGAGAAAGGGGCAGGGGTTGAGTATCTCAGTTTCTCAGCCTGCCTGTGCATGTAGTTTTCTGAACTAGAGCATCGCAGCCCTGCTCACTGTCTGAGTATGGGGCTCTTGTTTTTCTATCAATACATACACTTAGGCACCTGCATCAGAGGAATTTTTGTTTCTATTTCCCTGCTGTGTTAGCTTCCTGGGAATGCAGTAAGAAATTATCATGAACTTGGTAGCTTAAAACAACAGAAATTAATAGTCTCACACTTCTGGAGACCAGAATTCTGAAACCAGCTTCACCAAGTCAAAACTGAGGTTTCCCCAGGGCCACACTCCCTCGGTCAGGAGGTTCCAGGGGAGAAGCCTCCTTTACCTCCTGTAGCATCTGGGGATGAGGGGTTCCTTGGGTCCCGGCCACATGCCTCCCATCTCCACATCCCCTCCATCTTCATGTGTCCTTCTCCTCTTTTGTGTCTGTCTAATCTACCTTCACTCATCACTTATAAGGTCACTGGGATATTATTCATCCATAAAACAAATCTGCCATTTGTGACAACATGGATAAATATGTTAAGATATGTTAAGTAAAATAAGCCAGATACAGAAAGACAAACACTGTGCTATCTAGTCTATATGTAGAGCCTTTAAAAAGCTGAACTAATAGAACCAGAGAGTAGAATGGTGGTTGCCAGGGGTGGGGTTGGGTTGGGAGGTGAGGAATAAGGCAGAGCTGTTGGTCAAAAGATATAATAAGATGAAGAAATTCTGGAGATCTAATGTACAGCATGGTGAATATAGTTAATTATACTGTACTGTGTACTTGAAATTTTCTCAAGGAAGACATTTAAATGTTCTCACTATACACACAAAAAAGAAGTTAACTATGTGAGGTGATGGATGTGTCAGTTAACTTGATTGTGATAATTATTTCATGATATATACATATACATCTTTAAAAACACACCTCATGTTGTGCAATTGAAATATATACAATTTTTACTTGTCAATCATATTTCAATATAGCTGGGAGAAAAAAGGACAATTAAGATTGTAGTTAGGGCCCACCCTGGTAACCCATAATAATATCATCTCAAAATCCTTAATTTAATTACATATACATGGTTTTTACCATATAAGGGAACTGTCACAGGGTGCAGGGATTAGGATCTGACATCTTTGGGAGACACCATTCAGCCCACTATATCTGATGACTCCTTTTTTTGTGTGGTTTTTCAATTTTTTTATGAACTTATTTATTCTCCCCTACCCCTTACTTTTTTATTTTTCATAAGGATTAATTTAAAATTTTATAAAAATATATATGTATGTATGTGATTATATATAATAATATATATTATAATTATACCCATATATCATATAACATATGTTACTATATATTAAATATATGTTTAAAATAATCATAGAACAATATATATCTACTAGTCCTTTATATATATATTCTATCTGCCAACATATCAAATCTTAGTATAAAACACAATAATTAAAACTATATATTAAAGGTACTTGAGTGGAAAGATAGATTTGTAAATCAGAGTAGAAAAACATAAATTCACCCACACATATATAGAAATCTTGGAAGGTGATAAGAAAGATATTCCAAATAATTTTGGAAATCATGGATATTAGATAAGTGTTGTCGTGGCACTTAGCAAGCTATCCGGAGACATTAGAGAACTAGGAATGTATCTTATTCATTTATTTTTACCAAACTCAATTCCTGCTGGATTAAAGATTTAAATGTAAAAATAGAAGATGATAAAGAAAGAAACAAGCAAGAAGGAGAAAAGAAATAATTTGGGTATTTACTGAAGTAATTATATGTTTAAATATATTTAAATAAATTTGGACATATATAATAAATATAATCCATTTATATTTACACATGTATATAATGTACTCCATTAATAATATATATAAGTACTCCACTAGTAATTTAAAAATTACAAATAAAAGCAAAAACTAGGTAAATTTGTTTGATTATCAGATTGCCAAGGATGAAACACACAGACACTACGCAGACTGATCTCGGTTAAGATACTTCAGCTATCAAATGACAGGTACCTGACTAAGAGGAGTTTAGACAATAACGGCCTTTTATTATTTCAACCAGTACAAAGCCCTGAGATCAGTAGATTCAAAGTTGGTACAAATGTTCCATTATGGTATCAAAGACTCAGTCTCTTGGTGTATTTCTGCAATGTTGTCCTTAATTTACTATTTTCATGCTTGTGCTTGTTCTTTAAGTTCCAGGCATCAGTGGGAACAAAATATCCAGCCAAAGTAATACACTTTTTTTTTTTTTTTTTGCGGGGTGGGGGCAACTTTCCTAGAGGCCCCCAGAAAACTCTCTTAAAGGTCTAAATGATCAGAATAGATCACACGCTGATGTCTTGGCTTCTAGAGAGTCCAGAAGTCTAGTACTGCACATATTCAGCCTCTGTAGTAGGAGCCAGAGCCTTCCAGGAGGCCAAAGTGTCCTGAGAACCTTCTGGAAGTGGATGTCGATCACGTGTACTCAGTAGATTATGATCGCCCCCAACAGGCACGATCTTCTCGTGCATTAACAATGTTTCTCGAATTTAGATATCTAAAATCGAAAATAATGATGGAAAACAATATCTTAGTACCTATGGTATAATAAATAATATGAAACTTTCGGAATGGGAAAAAAATAAATTTATAAGCATTTATGTTTTAGAACACAATTTTCTATTACAGACATATTGTTTAATTAAAGAATGGATTAAAATTTGTAACAGTAAAATATACATATAGACCTACCAGTGAGAACAACAGTAAATATTACATATTTAATGATGTAAACATAATGGATACATTTCCATAATATTTGTCCCAATCTTAGAACATAAACTTTATGCATTTACTTAAAAAGATATCATATAATAGTAATAAATACAGATATTTTTATTTACATGAAAGTCTTTAATTATATTCAGGTAATAGTGTGGCAAAAATTATTTCCCAGCAAGATTTCCTTTAAGAATACCTGCAGACAGAGAAAGAAATGGTGGTGATTCCTGAAAAGACCTCTTGGTGTCATCCACTTGCTGTTGAGATGCCATTTGTTCACATTTTTTGTTTCAGTCAATACCTCTGGAGTATCTCCCCATCAATAGTAAATGATCTTTGTTCCATGTAATTTAGGTGATTTTCTCAACATGAAATAACCCTCAAGTGAGCCATTTTCCACCCATCCATTGGTACCTGTAGCCCTCTGTCTGTTTCATGAAATTACCAACAAGAGCAGTCTTAGCTTGTTAGATTACATCATCGCCACATATCAGATGCTGGAAAAAAAGTTCCTTCATTTCTAAAATAACACTTTTAAGAATGAGTCATTTTTTTAAAATCTCTTTTCCTGGGGACTTCCCCGTATTGACGCCTATATATAAATAACATTTTATCATGCATACATTTAAAGAGATAATTTGATAACATGCATCAAAATATAAAAGGAATATAGCCTCTGATCCAGGATTCAATTCCAAGCGTTTACTCTAAAGAGATATTTGTCCCAGTGAACAAATATACGGATTGATGTTTGTATGAGTTGGAACGGACCTGGTTGAAGAAACTGTGGTGCAGTAACAGACAGCAAACATCTTAGTGTCTTAAAAATGACAAAGTTTACACTTTGCCCATTTTGTATGAGCATTGCTGGTAGATGGGGACTCTGCTTCATATGTTCACACTCCAACACCCTAATCTCAAATGTCCTTGTCTCCACAGCAGGAGAAAAGGCTACTCTTGAGGAATGCAAACTGGCTGTAAGTGTAAAAGCCTAAAACGCTGTAGCCTAAAAGTGACAGCATTTCCACTAATGGCTCACCCGCCGACCCTACCATTGGAGCCAGGCAATGACATTCTACTCTGTGCTTAGAATGAGGAAGATCTCAGAGAATTTTGGTGAACAATATCACTGATTACCATCATCGCATCCCTGAGTTGTCTTGTTCGGTTAAAATCTGACAACTTTCAAAACAACTATCAACGAGGGTTGGTTAAATAAGTTATTGTATATCCACACATTGGAATCCTCCTCACCATTTGTGAGGTGATCAAAATTTACTGCCATAAAGGTAAATACTGTTGGAGGAATGAAGCACTGTTAGTTTGTATATGAGCTTTGTTCTCATTTAATTGAACTTATAAGTAGAAATACATGAGGGTTTGGAAATATCCACAGAAGGAGGCTGCAAAAAAGAAGGTGACTGACTCAAATATTGATTTCTTTATTCAATTTTCTCAACTATTTTCCTATTTTCTCTAAAAAAGCTTATATTATTTTTGTAAACAAATACTCCACAGTGGCTGGGATTGGATGGTATTTAATTTAGACTTCCCATTGTGACTGTGAATGGCTCATCTTAATTAACACTATATTTCCAGATGTTCTTTGCTTGCATATGGGAAGCCTATTAATTTTGTATACTTATTTTGTAATCAGTCAATTAAAAATATTCTATTAGCATTTTAGTAGACTTTTTTGATTTATGGACAAAACAATCTTACTATTCCAAATTAATAGTAATTGTATTAATTTCTTCTTATAATCATTCTTTTTACTTCTACTTACTATCCTGTTGAAATAATGGGTTTATGGGATACAAAAATAATAATGAGGATGGGACAGAGATTGGTCTAGCCCTCCCACCAAAAATTAGACTGTAGCTGTACAAAACGCATGAGGCAACAATTTCCATCACTGGACATAGGCAATATATGAGTAAGATTCCATGAAATAAAGGGAAACTCTTGTGGCGAGCCTCCCCATTAGCCCGTCTCTCTGCCTGAGGACACTTTCCCATACATAATGCAATGAGCTGGAGTCCAGGCAAAGCCACAGGGCTTGCGGAGGCAGATCAGAGTCTGAGAAGAGGGAAGTGGAAAGACTGGGGACCCACAAGTTCTTGCTGTGTGTGAGTCCTTCTGAAATCTTTTCTTACACGTGTACAGGGCAAAATAACAGAGGCTTACCAGAGCGTGGCTGCTGCAGGCAGATATAGAACAGAAACACCAGAGTTCAGACAGCACTAAAGAATGTTGGTCTTCTGGGGCTTCCCTGGCGGCGCAGTGGCTAAGAATCCGCCTGCCAATGCAGGGGACACGGGTTCGAGCCCTGGTCCGGGAAGATCCCACATGCCATGGAGCAACTAAGCCCGTGCGCCACAACTACTGAGCTTGCACTCTAGAGCCCACGAGCCACAACTACTAAAGCCCGTGCGCCTAGAGCCCGTGCTCCACAACAAGAGAAGCCACTGCAATGAGAAGCCCGCGGCACCGCAACGAAGAGTAGCCCCCACTCACCGCAGCTAGAGAAAGCCCATGCGCAGCAACAGAGACCCAACGCAGCCATAAATAAATAAATAAATAAATAAAAGAATGTTGGCCTTCAGGCCTCATCAGAGTGGACAGAAGTCACTAACCCCTCAATAGTACCAGAGTGAAATGCCAGCTGAAATACCACTCAGGCCATGTCTTCGGAGCAAGAACCTCACCTGAAGTAAGACCTATTCTAGACCCACCTCAAAAATGTAAAGATCTAGAGGGAAGAGGGAAGTAGGGGGTGATATTTTACCACACTAAATGGGTTAGCAGTACTCTGGGTCTTCCATGGACGCTCCCTCACAAAGTATAAAAGAGATCCCACACAAGTTCAAGGAGAGCAGTTAGTAACTGAACTACCCACTAAGGCAAAAAAGCAACACTCTTCAGAGGAAGATAACAAACTCCAGGGTCTTTAAAATACCATCCACAATGTCCAGCAAACAACAAGATACTACTAGACATCATATACGTGTGTTTGTTTATAATATAGATATATTCCAAGTGAAGAATGAAAGCAGAGGACAAAAGCAAAAGCAACCACGAGATGAGTTAGGCAAAGATTATAAAGCAACTACTATAAATATACTCAGAGAATTAAAGAAAGATATAGTCTTAAGGAGTAAATGAGAAATGTCATCAGATACATGAAAAATTTTCAAAGAATCAAATGCCAAATCTAAAAATTAAGAGGTCAATAAGTATAGTGAAAAATCACTGAATGAGCTTAATACTAGGCTGGAGATGGCTGAAGAATTAGTCATGTACTTTGAAGACTGATCTATAGACATTTTCTAAGCTAAAGAAATGAGAGAAAAAGATCGAGAAAAAATGAAGAGAGCCTCAGAGGCTTGTGGGGTAATCTCAAACATTCTAGTGTAGATGCCATTCAAGGTCCAGAAGAAGATGGTGAGAGTGGAGCAGAAAAAGTATTTAAAGGTATAATGGATGAACATTTCCAAAAACTGATTAAAAAAAAAAAAAATTCTCCTAGAGTTCCAAAACCTCACAACCCCAAGCAGGGAGAGAAAGAGAAAACCACCTGGGTCCTTCCTACTCCAACTGCTGAAAACCAAAACAAAGTGGAAATTTGAAACTAGCAAGAGAGAAAAGAAGCCCTGCATCTAGAGAAACAGCGATATCATTTTAAAGTGCTAGAAACAACGACAAAAACTACCATCCCAGAATTCTATGTCCAAATATACCCTTCAAAAGGAGGGTGAGAAAACAGTTTCAGATAAGTGAAAGCTGAGTGGTTTCTTTGCTAGCAGGTACACACACAAACAAATGCTGGAGCCTGCCCTTCTGCTGAAGGGACAGGACACCAGGTGGAAACGTGGACCCATGGGAAGAACAAAGAACAAGATCTAGAATTGCTGGACAGCATGCCCTAGGGACCAGTCACAGGTGAAAAGGATGCATGCAGAGGCGGAAAGGAAGCCCAGGGCTCCCCATCCCTGGCCAAGTTCCTGCCATACAGAGCGTCCTGAGGAGGAAACCTACCGAACTGTTTGCATGCCCTAAATTCCTGGGCCCAGAGAGTTCCTGCTCTTTGCCAATAGACCCAGAATTACACACAGGAGGAAATGTCTCCGCTGGCTGTGAGCTCTGGGAATACTGGTCCCAAATCTGGTCCCCTGGTTCAGACATTTAAACCACCATCTATTCTTTAAAAATAAGAGCAAACAAGCTTGTAGTGAGAGCCCTGACAATTGGCTTTTCTTTCTGTAATGCAAGTGCCTGACTTAAGCTTTGATTGATGAGGAATCCACTTCAAAGAGGCATTCTCTTCGAAGAAAACAATCTCAAATAAATACCTTACCAGCCACACCACCATACTACTGAGAATTCTTTGTTTTAGAGATCTAGGTTGATTTTGATAGCTGACTATTTGGGCCACTTGTTTTTTCTGTTCTTGGGCTTCAAAGTCTCACTTTTTTGTTTTAAAGTCACCAATAAAGAGTGAGCCCATGAAACCCTAGACCCTCACCCTTGACCCCCAATAAAAGCAGAACCCCGGGTCTGTGTTTCCTCTCTCTCTCTCTCCTCTCTCTCTCTCTCTCTCTCTCTCTCTCTCTCTCTCTCTCTCTCTCTCTCTCTCTCTCTCTCTCTCTCTCTCTCTCTCTCTCTCTCTCTCCCTACAACCTCTTTGTGTGGCCCCTGGTGTGCTGTGTAATTTCCAGGTCCTATAAGTAATAAAACTACTTTTTCAAAGTGTCCTGATGGTGATTGCTGAAAGACGGCTTGCAGTCATAATAAGAACCACGAGGGTTGCCCCGTGGTAACACTAGTTTGGAGATGTCTGTGGAAATCTCAGGGGGCCCGGGTGAGTGCCCACAGGCATTTCAAGCCATGGAATTAATTACCTTGATAGTCTGAGAGTAGCACAAACTACCGCTCCTCTCTCCTGACCCCACAAATTTTTACTGTAACTACTTAAATTTATAATTCCTCCAAAAGCTACAAAAAGTACCTAAACTAGGAGCTTGGGAAATTGCAGAACAAATAGTAGAGCACCTAGCAACCCGTAATCTCTGTCCTTCAAGTTTGGGGACTTCTTTAAAACACAGTAAGTCAACTGTAATTACCTTCGAAGAGTTAAAGAAATGCAGCAAAACCAATAATAGTAGTGAGTAGGCACATTTCTCTTTTTTTTTTTTATCTTTTTTTTTTTTTTTGGCCGCTCTGCGTGGCTTGGAGGATCTTAGCTTCCCAATCAGGGACTGAACCCAGGCCCTTGGCAGTGAGAGAGTGGAGTCCTAACCACTGGACCACCAAGGAATTCCCTATCTTGTTTTTTACTTTAATGGTAAAGCTACTATTATAAATAATGAGGGCAGTTGATTTCAGAAGAATATTCGTCAAATTTTGAAAATGTGCTTCTCTCTCCAGGTTATTATGTACTTTATTGAGAGTTTCAGAAACATGTCCAATTTAAGCTAATGTTAACTAATGTCTCACCTCCAACCTCTGCCAGCACAAACATGAAAATGCAGAAGATATTGTACAAATGTTACATATGTGTAAATATACATATCTGATGTTTGACAAAGATCACATTTACACATCAGGTGTCAGTGAAGAAAGGAGAAACTATTTAATAAGAGGTGCTTGAATCAGTGGTTATCTGTATTGGGAGAAAAGTTAAATTAGATCCCTACCATATCATGCACAAATATTTCTAGGTAAGTTAAAATTTAAATATAGAAAGCAAACAATCCTGTTAAAAATAATAATGAATATCTCTTTTACTTCTGGGTGAGGGGAAAATTGCTGAATAATACAGAACAAGCAGAAACCAAAACAGAGAAGATTAATAACTTGATTGCCTTGAAATTTAGAACTTTTCTTTATTAAAAGACAACTTAAAAAGGCGAAGAAACGTTCAAAAACAGGGAGAATGTATTTGCCACAGACAAAATTAATAACGATTGATTTGTATCCAGAATACATAAAAACATATTATTAATTTAATAAACAGACAATAACAAAGTAGCCATAGAAAAATGGGCCAAAAAAATGAAGAAGCATGTCACAAAGAAATATATAACATTGGCAAATATACATGTGAAAACAAGGCCAACTTCATTGGTTAAAAAAAAAAAATTCAATTTCAATTATGGAGACAGTATTTTCTGTCTACATAGTAGATAAAAATTTAAAAATTGGAAATCTCAAATGTTGATGAGGTCTCAAAGCAAGAGGCACATTTATAAACTGATACTGGGGATAGAAATTGGTATAAACACTTTGGGAAAAAATGGTATTATGTAATAAATTCAAAAACTAAAATACCCTATTATTATATTTTTAGCAAGAAATATATTTAAGCATAATTTGGTTATTTTTTAAAAAGACCAAATGATTTAAAAATTTGAAAGTATGTAAATGAAAAAAAATCTAGAAAAGTAGTAACCAAAACAAAGTTAGTGCAGTAGTATTAAAATCTGAATAGTTTTAAGCCAAAAACGTTGTTAAGTATAATCATCCCTTAATAAAAGGAGCAATTCATTGGGAAGATATAAAAATTTTACACTTGTTTCAGACTAGCAAAACAAAAGTAGAAATTAAAATTTTAAGTAAAATTGACAAATTTGGATCATAATTAAAGAAGGTATCATATTAATGTTAAAGTGATCCATCAAGCTGGCAAAACATAAAAATTTTAAAAGAGTGAAATAAGATGATAGGCAAGCCTTTTGTAATTGATATTTTCCATCCTTTACCCAATGATTAGAGAGTTTGCACTTTTTTTCAAAAATAGATAGGGAATTTGCCAACTGGTAGGCTCAAAGGACTCTACTATGAATATATTAATGACAAGCAGAATCCGTTCTCTTATTACTAGGTAATTGAGTTAAAATTCAATAAGAAAAAGATAGCCCAAAAATCCTAGTATACTTAGGAAATAAGAGTTTTAACAGTATGTCAATTTTTTCTTCTAACTTTTGACATCTATCTTTTGACAAACAGTCATTGATCTTTTGACTTATGGAAGTAGATTTTCTAGCATTTTAGCATTATAGTGTTCATAAGATAAAGCCTGCCTGACCACAGTGCATATTTCTCTTTATAATACAGGATTCAGTTTGCTTCTATCTTATTTAGGATTTTACTTTTATTATCTTCATGTGCTTAGTTTGCAAAAAATAAATAAACTAACAAATATTTGGTGGCTTTTGCATCAGGTTTAAACTAACATCATACAAGAAATTTAAATTACTTCCCCTTGAACTGTTTATGTAGCATGTGGGTTACTTGATTCTTGAATTCTTTGAGAAGCTAACATTTTTAGCTTAGTCAAGTCTACTAATCTTCCAGTCACTCCCCCACTTTTCTAGTTGACTACTTCATACCTTTCTCTTCTCCTCAGTCCTTCAACACAACCTCATTCTCTTCTCAGTTTATGACCTTTTTCTTTTTCACTGAGAGATTAGGAGAGAATGTCCATGAACTCACATCACCTTATCTCCAACCAATCAGCATCCTGCCCATGTCCATGGTTCTGACTCCTGTTACTGTGATGAACTGAAGCCACAGCAAACCTTCCTCCTGTGATTCTTGTGCTTTGTGAGGGATTCCTCAACATGGTAATCACTCCCTCCCTGTCCTTCACCATCGATGGTTATGCAGTTCTGCTCATCTTATAGAAACAAACAGAAACAATCCCTTGCTTCATCTCAGGTTCTTTCCCACCTACTGCCTCATTTATCAGTAGGTGGAGTGCTCCTGCTGTAAGTCACCATTATCTTTTCTGTCATTCTCTCCAATCAGACTTTCTCCCCACTGCTCCACTGAAACAGGTCTTGTTGAGAAGAGCCCTGTCTTCCTTGTGGCCAAAATGTACCAGATCTTGAAGGGAGGACTTCCTAATCCATCTCTTTACCCTCAGCTCTTGATGATCTCATCTTATCCCATGGTTTCAATATTATCTGTAAACTGACAACCCTAAAATTTATATTTTTATTCTCAGTATCTCCCCAGGGCTCCAGGCCTGCATATCCAATTATGAATATTTCATTTCCATTAGATCTAGAGAAGATGGCACTACTTTGCATGTTCAAAATCAAACTCCAGAAGTTCTTCCCACTTCAGACCTTATCCTCTTAAAAACTATCAGTACGTAGAAATTCCTTATTTGAGGTACTCAGATCCCAAACTCAGAGTCTTCCTTGACTCCTCTCTTGCCTCATATCCCACATCCAACCCATCAGCAAATCTTCTCAGCTTCTTCTTTGAATCAGATTACTGTCACCACCTTGAGTCAGTCATCTTCCTCCTGAACTGTTACAATAGTTGCCTGTGGAAACTAAGCTTCCTTCATTTTACACACAGTTTATGCTTTACACAGAAAAACCAGAGTGGTCCATAATGCTGTTATCAGTTTGTGTTTATCCTCTGCTCAGAACCCTTCAGTGACTTCCTATCTCCCTAGGATTAAAAGTCATGGGACATGCATTATTTGGTCCCACTATATGTCTGCTTGATATGGACTGAATTGTGTTCCCCCAAAATTCATCTGTCGAAGCCCTAATACCTCATGTGACCATACTTGGAGATACGGCCTAAAAGAAGGTAATAAATAAGTGAGGTCCCAAGGGTGGGGTCTTAATCCTATATGAGTGGTGTCCTTATAAAAAGAGGACGATACACCAGGACTTTCACTTTCTCGCTGCACAGAGGAGAGGTCCTGTGAGGACACAGAGAAAACGTGGTCATCTGTACCAGGAAGAAAGCTCTCCTCGGAAACCAACCCTGAAGGTACCCAGTTGGATTTCCAGCCTCCAGGACTGGGAGAAAATGAATTTCTGTTGTTTAAGTCCCCCAGTTTAATATTGTCACGAAAGCCCAAGACGATTAGTATTCTGACTTAATTCTTATTTTGTTCTCCTGCCCTCATGCAGCTCCATCCACACCTCTATGGGCCTCAGCTTACCAGGCACACTCCTGTCTCTTGACTTCTACTTGCCGTCCTCCCTTTCTGAAAACTTTCCCTCCAGATACGTACCTGTCCTGGAAGAGTGCCTGACCAATCACCTGTGATCCATCGATATTTTTTAAGGGAAAGATCTTTTCACATCCTTTTTTAAAAAAAGTCTGTCACAACAAGTGAGGTCTTCATTCCACAATTATCCCACCAGCTTTGTGGTAGTGAGAATGCCTGCCACCACATTCACACCCCCTGCCCACTAGGGAGACGAGAGAGGCTACTTCCTCTTGTAGGAGCTTAATCAAGGATTTACAGTTATTTTCACTTTAGCTCTTGTTTGGGTAGAGGAGGAACCATTTGTTGTTTAGGTATAATTAATGGACTCAATTTTTAGGGAACTCAATTTGCAAGTTTAAGGAGAGGTAAGGTTGAGAATTTAAAAAGGAAATGAAAGTGTTCCATCTTAATAATGAACGAGAATTTGATGGTGGGTCCAGAAAAAGAGGAGAGGGAGAAGCCAAAGGGGAGGAGACAAGGACTCAAAACTCTTGACAGAGGGCTGCAAAGCGTTAGCACAAAAAAGCAAAAAAAGCAAAAAACAAAAAAAAGCTAAAACCAAAAATTTTATATGCAATTTTAAGTTGTTGACCAGATGTTTCTCTAGCAAAGATGGGTTTATTTGGGACCACCAGAGAACTGATGTTCAGGGTCTGCAACCATGGTGTGAGCCACATGCAGTCCCTGCACAGCAAGGGATGATGAATGCTTTTATAGAGGGAAAAGGAAGTGGGAGGGGGGAGCTACAGTAAACAAAGAGTCCATGGCTTTTCACTGGCTGAGTCCTTGCGGGAAGAAGATGCCTCTTTCTCTTCCTGTGGGGCTCTGCCATCAACCATCACAGGGAGTGAGAGCTCCTCCTTCTGGTCTCCCAACCCTAGTTAATTGAAGTTTTTATTTATTCATTTGTTTGTAGACTGTGGTATAAGATCTCTGACCCCTCTCCCCCCCCCCCCCCGCCCAATTTTTAGATAAATCTGCTCTCTTCACATACACAGGAAAGTTTTGTTTGTTTATTTGTGTTTAGTTATATGGGAATGAAAGAAAGTGGTGATTTCTATCTGTTTTAACATAAGAACAGGGCCAATGCCCAAAGCGCTTGAGGAAATCCACAAACTGCACTCTGGAAACTAGAGCCAGGAGCCAGAGGTGACCAGGAGAGGTCAAGCACCTGGAAGTGTAAACAGTTATAGGAATACCATTGGTTTGCTCCCAGGTGTAGAGTATGGGCATATATGAATTTCATCTTTACCTCTAGGGGCAGAATTGACATTCAGATTACAGAGTGAATAGGCAACACAGACAAACTTTAATTAAATAAAGAGTGAAAAGGGAGATACAGATCTATTCTTTTCCTTTGACTTTATCAAAATACAAAATTCACTGTATATTACTTATACAGTGTAGGGAATGTCCACACATGTTTTCCCAAAACAAGCACTGTGCATATGTAATACACAGCTATTAACTCCAAAAAGCAGCCACGCCCTGAATAGAGGCAGTTCACAATACAAAAGCAATCAAATTTGGAAATGTTGAGTAATTCCTGACAGTATTTTTTTCCTAAACAGTGAAGAAAGAAAGTTATTTGAATTGTAAATGAAATCCAAAGGCACCTTTTTATAATCGTTTGAATGTTAATAGTGATAATGGTATTACTATTTTAGAGAACAGAACATTCAAATTTCTGAAAGTCAAGAAGGAAAAGCACATTTTAATTATTCATAAGCTGCACGTATTTATATTGTTAGGCTGCACATATTTTCTTCCACAAATCTGTTATTTTAAACGGTTTTTTGTTATATCAATATTTTCAGTTAAAAATTAAGAAACATTTTTTCAAAAAATGTGAGCTATCTTATCCAAAAATATTACCCACATCTGCCTTTCTAAATGACTTCATGTATTCTAATCTCTTATCTGGCATAAGGAAGAAAAACATGCTAACAGAGGATGCATTTTGACTGTTGTAGGTTTATAGTTTCATGTTAAGCAGTTAAGCACCTTCTTTTTCACCTAGTCAGTGGTCAAGTGGAAAGGACGCTGGCTGAGGATCTTTGCTGCTCTCACTGCCCTAGATTTGTAATGAGGTAGAGACTGCTAGTTGCCCATAAAATCCATGTTTTTCTCTCTTTTTTATAGTAATACATGCTGATAAGAATGAATGTTTGGCGCTCCATGAAATGAGCCTTTAGGAGTATGAAATCTTAATGGTTTCTATTAAGACTGCAGTGAATTTTGTTTTGCTTTTTCTTTGTTCATTAGATTTGTTTTTTTTGCATTCCATATATAAGTGAATTCATACACTATTTGTCTTTGTCTGGCTTATTTCACTTAGCATAAAGGAAGGGGAACTAGGAGGTGGGCAAAATGGGTGAAGGGGATCAAAAGTACAAACTTCTAGTTATTAAATGAATATCATGGGGATGTAATGTACAGCGTGATGACTACAGTCAAAAATACTGTATTGCATGCTTGAAAGTTGCTGAAAGAGCAGGTCTGTAAGGTCCTCATCATAGGCAAAAATAAAAGCTTTGTAACTTTGTAATGTGATGAATAGTAACAACTTATTGTGGTGATCCTTTTGCAAAGCATGCAAGTATCAAGTCATTATGTGTACACCTGAAACTAATATGCCAATTATGTTTCAATTAAAAAAAGAAGACTGCAGTGACCTGGATAAACAGAGGTATTTATACTACTTATTTATAGTAATAATAATTGTGGTAATCTCTATTATCTAAGAATACACCAGGCAAATTTAAATGATTTATCTCCTCTTAGTTTCTAAACAACTTCGTAAGATGTACATAGCTGTTTTTACTATCCCCATTTTAAGATAAATGATTCCTTGAAGCAGATTTATGATTAAAGTAAGGAGACAAAGAACATTTTAGACCATAATATTTGAAAGATTAGAATTACAAATGTAAATTGACTAGGGAGGAAAACGATGATAGTGTTGATGATAATGGAAAAATAATAATAGTAATAGTCATGAAGATAGTAATGATATTCATTATGTCATAGTCATATTGGAAAGTAAGAAACATGATACTCATTTCCCATTTTAGGGATGAGTAAAGTGAGACTCCAGCATTTAAATAGCTTGTCAAGCTCCTGCAGTTATAGGTGAGTGTTGAGGCTTTCAGTAGCATCAAATACGAGAGAGGGCATAGAGTGGATGGAGAGATAAGGTATGGATGAAGGTGAATGAGTGCTCTGGTCGAAATTTGGTGATTGAAGCAAGAAAGAATTTCACAAGCATAGAGATTGTTGAATGATGTTTATAAATTAAATCCTAGAGTGGCAGTGGGTGGGATAAAGCATGCCTGTCCATTCCTGCCCAAGGAAGTCAAGGGAAGTCAGGTAAGTAGAAAGCAGAAGAAGAAGAAGTTAGTGAAGTTTAAGCAGGGGAAGTCATCAGTAGATTTTATTTTACTGTCATTTATTTGCATAATGTTATATTAAAAATGTTATATTATTGAATCTTTGCCATTCTTCTGATGCCCTCTCCTAACCTGTCTCATGCAAAGGAAGGCAAAATGAACTAGTCAAATCAAGTCCACAGTACTAGAGAAGATAATAAAGCACTATGATAAAAATGAGTAATTAGGAAGTCTTTTCCTCAATGTTTTTTTCCTTTTTCTATGCTTAGGTAAGAAAGAACGCTAAGAGCATACCAGAGGAGACTGAGTTCCTTCCAGACCAATCTGGAAAACACCAATGTTTTAGATAATACGTGTATTCTAATTCCAATGCCTCAGGACATATCGCAAATAGCAGCCAATGCTCTATCATTAAGGGTCTAATTAATTTTCTACTCTTTACACCATTAGGTCCCTTCATTTTCTTCTGGGAGCCTGGATCTTGACATCACTCTGATAGCACCTTCCATAGTGGGAGAGAGAGATGATAAGTGGTATATTTTGCATTTTGTGGAAACTTCCTGTAAGTAG
Organism: Balaenoptera borealis; assembly: GCF_965194805.1. Classification (NCBI taxonomy): domain Eukaryota; kingdom Metazoa; phylum Chordata; class Mammalia; order Artiodactyla; family Balaenopteridae; genus Balaenoptera; species Balaenoptera borealis. The sequence continues at coordinate 4,255,167 of NC_138873.1, read as the reverse complement.
CCTGGTGGATGTTTGGGGTTGGAAAGCACCTAGGGTTCCACTGCGTGGAACGTGGTAGCCCTGCGTCCGTCCTCACAGTCTTGCACTGTGGATGCTGGATCACCCACCAGATGGGAGCAGGAGGCAAGGCCGTCCTCTCCCAGCCTGCTTGCAGCCCCAGGCCCCCAGGTCTGAGGCCCTTTAGCCCTTCTAGTCACACCAGGAAGGCACTCGTGACAAAAGAGCACAGAAATAGACACAAAGCGTCAGAGCCCTATCCCGATGAGGTGGAAGAGACAGCTGGACCCTAAGGGCCCTTTCAAACATCTCTTCCTCCAGAATGGTGACGAAAATTGCCATTTCCTTTGTGATGGCAGAAGGGGCTTTCTGGGAGTGAGTGCCGCAGCTGCTGCTTCTTGCGGGGAGGACTGAGGCCTCAGCGCTCGGTACAAGCAGCCTGCCTCTCCGGGTACCCGGCGCCTGGTTACTGCCGTCTCTCTCCGCCACGGAGGATCTCCCTCCCGCCTCCCGCAGAACTGATCTTCAGAGCAGGGCGAGCACAGAGGTTCCTTCCGTGTGGCCAGGCTCCTCTGAACAGACCCCTGCTCTGCTCCCCGCCACGGTTACCACCCTCACGTATTCGCTATTGGCTCCAGCAGCTCTGTTCTCTGAGTTCTCCACTTCAACTCTGCACAGTTAAGTGTCAGATGCAGCTTGTTCGTCCTCAAAGCTCCTGACATTGTCAGGTCATGAAGCCTGAGATTTCCTTTCTATTTGGGGCCCCCAGCACAGAATTAATCATATTTGTCATATTTATCTTATAACTATTAAAAGAGGTGCACAACATCACGAAACCATCTCTCCCTTAAGGATTTCCATGCCTTTTAAAATAATAAGGATCCTGCTTTAATATTTTAATATTTGAAATTTTAACAGTGTTTGTGTAATTCTTTACAAAAAGAAGTTTCTTAGGTAATCCCATTTAACTATCAAAACAACTCTTTGGCATAAGGAGGCAATGTATTATAATTTCCATTTTACCCCTAATCAATCAATTAATCAATATCAGCAACAAGCTGCAATTTACTAAGTCCGTAAATTAGAAAAAATGCTTTTACATCACCCTAGTCTACTCCTCATGTGACTACGACTTCTTTATAGGCTGTCATTCTCATTCCAATCCCCATAAACCAGTCTTGATAACTCAGCACTGGTTATAACTCTTCCATTTCCTTTACAGTCAACATCCAGGTGTCAAGCCAAGCAACGCTACCTGAACCATAGCCTCCCTTTCATCCCCACTCATTCTCTGTCATTTCTCACTTACGCTATCAAACTGGTTTCCCAGGTGCAAGACTTTTTATAATATAACTCTTAGATATTACTAATTTTTCTGAAGTACAACTCTGATTACATCATTTTCCTGGCTCATGGGTCTTCAATGATTCTGTATTTACCCCTAAATATAATATAAATTCAAAGGTGATACTCAAGGTCTTCGATAACCTGATCAAGCCTATATTCCTAAACTTCGGTATCAGTAGCTAACCCAATAATACTGATCCTACTAATATTAGGTAATAAATTATAGCACTTACTGGGTTTCAGGCCTTACAGATAGAACCAGAATACTCAGAATACCGTTGCAGAGGTAACGTATTAGTCTGCTAGGGTTACCATAATAAAATACCCACAGAATGGGTGGCTGAATCAACAGAAATTCATTTATCACAGTTCTGGAGGCTGGGGTCCAAGATCAAGGTGTTGGCAGGGTTGGTTTCTCCTGAAGCCTCTCTCTCTGACCTGTAGATAACTCCCTTGTCAGCATGTTGTCACCTTTTTTTTTTTTTTTCTGTGCACATGCATTGTTTGGGTTCTTCCTTTTCTAAGAATACCAATCCTGTCAAATTAGAGCCTACCCTTGTGACTTCATTTAACCTTAGTTACTGCTTTACACGCCCTGTCTCTAAATACAGTCCCAGTGGAGGTCAAGGCTTCAACCTATGGGTTTTAGAGGGAGATAATTCCGTTCATAACAGATACTATTTTTGCAGCCATTTTATATGAGAAAATTAGAGTTTCTGAAGACTATATAACGAGTTCCATGCAGGACCAGGATTTTAACATAGATCTTCCTATCTCACTTAATGTACCATTAATTTCAAATAGTAATTGTTCTGTGAGCAAAGCTGCAATTTTTTGAGGCGGTTCCTTTGATTATGCTGATGCCCTGGCCCCTAGTTTTCCAACCCTCCTCTTCCAATGACAACTGTCCAAATCTCACATTCCCTTCATGGGCCATGGCAAAGGCCACAGGAGAGCTTGCTTGTACCCCTTAGGCCAGAAATGCTATGTCTACTCCCTGAACTCTGGGCTTGTCTTTTATTTTCTCTAAGAAGACACAGGAGCCTTACTCCTTTTTAAAGTCAGGTTTATTGAGGCAAATTTTGCAAACAGTAAAATTTTATCTTTTTCAGTGTATAGTTCTTTTTTTTATATAAATTTATTTATTTTTGGCTGCGTTGGGTCTTCATCATTGGGTCTTTGTTGTTGCGTGCGGGCTTTCTCCAGTTGCAGCGAGCGGGGGCCACTCTGTTGCAGTGCACGGGCTCCTCATTGCAGTGGCTTCTCTTGTTGCAGAGCTCGGGCTCTAGGTGCGTGGGCTTCAGTAGTTGTGGCATGTGGGCTCAGTAGTTGTGGCACACGGGCTTAGCTGCTCCATGGCATGTGGGATCTTCTCGGACCAGGGCTCAAACCCGTGTCCCCTGCATTGGCAGGTGGATTCTCAACCGCTGCACCACCAGGAAAGTCCCTCAGTGTATAGTTCTATGAATTTTGGAAAACATACATAACCATGTAACCACCACCACCATCAAGATACATTTATCACCGTTATCGGTGATAAATGATCGGTGCGGATCGGTGCGGATGATTGGTTCCAGGACTCTCCTCGGGTGCCAAAACCTGTGGATGCTCAAGTCTCATAGTATGCCCTCTTTTATCCATGGATTTAACCAATATAGTACATGATCGGTGGATGGTTGAATTCCTGGATACAGAACCTGAGACTATGAAGGGCCAGCTGTATAGAGCTTTCCATCACCTAAAATGTTCCATTGTGCTCCTTTGGAGTCAATACCTCCTCCACCCCAAGTCCCAAACAACCACTACTTTGTTGTCTGACACATCTTTCTCTATAGTTTTGCCTCTTTCAGGTATGTCATATACATAGATTCGTACAGTATAAAATATTTTGAGTCTGACTTTGCATAACATAATACATTTGATATCCAGCTGTGTTGTGTGCATCAATAGTTTGCTTCTTTTTATTGTTGAGCGATGTTTCTCTGCCTGGGTGATTATCCTCTCATCCTTTGTGTATGAATATATAGTCTTATGTCTCTTGTGTAACTATCTAGAAGTGGGGAATTGCTGGTGGTGTGGAAAGACTACATTTATCTTTATAAGAAACTACCAAACTCTTTTCCAAACTGTCTGTAATATTTGGCATTCCCACCAGCAGTGTATATGAATTGTTCCACATTATTATTGCCAACACTCAATTTTACCATTCTTTGTGATCTGAATTCTAAAGGCGTGTAGTATAGTGGTATTTCATTAATGTTAAAAAAAAACAAAATTCAATTAGGTAAATCTGAAGACATTATTGGCTTTATTCAATGATTCATGAATCGAGCAGCATCCCATGAACTAGAAGGGTACTTCAAGGAGCTCTACAAAATGGAAGATTTTATAGGAAGGCTGGTGAGGCAAAGGAGCCATTAATAAAAGACGAGAAATGGTTACTTGGGGCCAAGGCCTCTTCTTTTTGGAGAAATGGAAAATGGCAGGAATGGAAAATCAGGGGTCTTTATCATGAAGATGATCTCATCAGTGTTGACCAGAAAATACCAAACTGGTTGATTAAGGTGACATTCCTGGGTAAGGTCAAAACCACAATTAGGTTCCGTGTTAAATCTAGGTCTGGTAGCATGGTCTTTAGCACAGGTGACATCATTTTAGGCCGGCGGTTTTTCTCTTTAACAATCCCCCCTTTTGATCAGACTCTCACCCTAACTGAGAGATGTGATCAAATTTAAGGCGTTAGCACCACTCTCAGCTGCCGCCCTTCAGCTTTGTTGGTCTTTGGCGTGGTATCCGTGGGTCATGATGTTTTTGCTTAATTACTGTGACAGTCGCAGTTCCAGGGTCATCATCCTTAACTTGGTTACTTTCTTCTCTTCTTTTCTGAAGTTCCAGTCTTAGGAAGATAATTTCCCTGCTGGTCAGCATTTGTGAACATGCATTTAAAGCTTTTGAGAGGATGCTATGTCAGGGAGGTTATTATCACCACGATAAGCAGGATAATTTCCAGTGTTTAGAGTACACTTTGGAACCATAATCCTCAAGACCCAAATCAGTCAAAGAAAGATCCTGTTGGAGTCACCCTTTTAAGTCAAGTGTTTTCTCAGTGATCTTATGTAACTGAGTTTCAACTTCCCCAGAAATGTCAATCCAGGTACGCGAGGTGGTGTTGGCCAATGCACAGATACCTCCTTGCTCAGCAGAAAGAAAATCAAGGTCTGTGTCATTTTCAAGAAGAATCTTGGCCAGAGAGTTTAAATATTTTTGCTGGGCAAAAAACTGTTGGGCAAAATAGTGTTGCTAATGTCTTAGCAACAAAATCTGCAATATCTTCATGAGTTGTGGAGAGGTTTCTGATCATAGCCTCAGTTACATTTACTCCTAACTGGGGAAGTAGGGCCCTGCCAAAAGAATCACACCTGAATCATAAAAGGACACCTGATAGGTCCTTGCTAGAACAGTTAAGGGCAGAGTTAGTTAACTTAAGAGGTGTGTGTCAGCCGTCTCGGCATTCATAGGCCCAAGGAGAATGACAACCGCTACAAACAAAGACAAGACCTGTCAGGGTACCATTCATTCCTGTTAAGGAGGTACTGTGAATGGATTCATTAGTTCAAGCCAGGGGCCAGGCAGGGTTTTAGCACATGTGGGAAGAGAATCCCCTAGCCTGAAATAAAGTCACTCCAAATTCCAAAGACTATTCCCCTTTGCAATGGCCTGGGAGATACAGACAAATGTGTTATCTCTCCAGGCTAATGCCAGAATAAAGAAAGAAGAAAAAGAAGAAAGGGTTTTATGTTTAGCTGAAGATGGAAGTCTCAATCTAGTGCCTGGGGTGGAAGCAGTCTACACCCATGTTAGATACTCTCTTCCTCATCAGTTTGATTTGGAGGACTCCAGCATTTGTACAGGACCAGGTTCAGGTGTGGCCTTTCCCTGCTGTGAGATGCGCATCCAAGGTTTAAGCCCCTGAAGTGTGACTGCCATCTGGATAGTGAGGAGGACCTGGTACAGTCTCTTCTAAGGAGACTTAAGGGCAGTCTTTGTTCTCAGTGATTCCAAATCAGAAGGGTGGGAGAAAACGGGAAATGTTTGATTGCATAGTCATAGACAGATGTTTGAGGAAACTAGAAGAATTCAGGCTCCAGTCCAGTTTACAGGTAAATAACAAAACCTCAAAGACAATTAATAGGACTAGAATCTTAATATTTACACAAGTGCAAACATCATATTTCTCTCTACTATTACCCCCAATTTTTAACAAAGATAATCACAGTAAAACTAATTTGTTTGTATTAAACTTGGCCTAATTATGTATATAAATGTGGCAAGAACAGTAAATGACCATATAAGTTCTTTTTAAGATTGCTTTGTTGAAACTTTTCATAAGTACTCTCAGACCTTATCCTCAATACCATTTCAATCAAAGCCTTGGTACTATAGCCACTGTTTCCAATTGTGTCCTGTTACAAAGAACATGAAAATAATACTCACTGAGAATATTTGAATTCTGGAAGAACCAGGTAGGGAGACAAAGTAAATGTTTCATATTTGTTCACGAGATTATAGCTTACCAAACTGTTGATAGCCTAAGAGAAAAGATGTCTTTAAATTTGGAAAAAACATTAAAGAACCAGAAATATTTTAAACACAAAGTCATAACAATTATAATCATCCTCATCAGTTTATTCAGTCCCATGTTATTAAGTCTTGTTCTCCTTGAATCCAGTTTATCCATTAGTTCTCTCAACTTTGCCTGATGATTGAGGGTGATAGGAGCAGTGGTAATTCCAAGAAATTTGCGAGGTTTTTGTTAAGGCTCGTATGATTTTCCCAGTGAAGTGCGTGCCTTGTTCACTGGAGATTTTGGAAAGTATGCCCCAAATGGGAAGCATATTTTCTAAGTTTCTTTTCCACTGCGAGGATGTTGGCTTTGCAGCAGGGGAAGTCTTCAACCTGTCTGGAAAACATACATACAATAACAAGAATATATTGGTAATTTATACCAAGTGGCAGTTGAATGAAGTCCAGCTGCAGGTGTTCGAAGGGTCCAGAGGAAGGAGGTCTGAGGCATCTGGGAACAAAAATAGTTTATTTGTTAAATGCACTATGGTGGGTAAAGGAATATAAGGTCTGATAAAGGGAATTTGACGGGGAGTAGGGAAGAACCAGAGGCCATCTTGGATTTTCCATACATTCCCTGACTATTTGGTACATTTACAGCCATTGTTTACCCATCTTAATTTCTCTGATTCAGGAACAGAGTGTTGCCATGTTACAAGGACATCAGAATGGTAAAAAATTGGCAATGAAGGGTAATTATTTTTGCAGAAGCAGAATAGACTTCACCCACATGTACCAACCAGCCTTATACACTCTGCTGCTGCTGCCCTTGCCTGAAGGTCGGCTAAGGCAGTTCCCTGATACTCAAGTTCATTCCTTTTAGTGTAAGCCTCAGTTTTGATAACAGCAGTTTCAAAAGGTAAGAGTAATAAGAAGATCATTTTCTTTTTGTCCATTTTTTCACTGGTGTCGCAGAAGACATCACCCAACATTTTAAGATAGTAACTAAAATTACAAGTGAGAACATTATACCAGGTCATATTAGATTTCTAGAAATTTTGCACAATTTCTAGAATATTTGTATTAGTAACACATATCTACATAAATATAATCAAAGAAGATTTGGCATCACATATTTGACAATGCTTCCCATGTAATTCAACACACCAAATAAGCCTAATTAGTTTAATAGTTTTCTTTTTATAAGTACAGAGAACAAATCTTTTGAAATATTTTAGGGACCTCTGAAAAATTTCAACATTAGCTGGTGGTCAAAAAGACTTCATTTAGAATTTTGGGAAGTTTGTCAAAAATGTTTTTTTTTTTAAAGTTTTAAAACACTTGCCTAAATAAGATCACAGATCATTATAAAACTTAATACTTGACTACCTATTAACAAAACTCAACTCCTTTAACATTAAAAGGACTCAGTTTTCCTAAGTAATCAAAGACTTGATGAAGACAGCAAACAGAGAAAATTATTTTCATAAAACATAGAACCTTTGTTTTCTAGGCAAACCACTGAAAGGGTAAAGAAAAACTTTGTTTACAATTTCTTATTAAGAGCAGACCAACAATCCAAGAAAACCGTCCATTTAGCAGACAAAAGAAAATCAAGTTTTAGTTTTACATAAGTACATTCTGGATATTAAAAGTTATTTTTAACATTCCTATAATATATATTCACTTTTAGCCATCCTGATTACACAAGATAAAATTCTCTCTTTTCCTCTCTCTCTTTCTTTCTATATACATTTAGTTTGTCCTTAATTTTCTTCCTTCTCATTTTGAAATAACCAGAAGTTCTAGTTTAGACAAAATGACTCTCATTTACCTTAACAAAAAATGCATCTTTATTGCTCATATCTTTTCATAAGCAAGAACACATCCTACCTTTCCTGCATGCAGAGTTGTTTGTCTTATTATTCTAGTAGCTTTAAGTACCTATATTAGAATTTTTAACCTAAAATCCTTAATTTCCAGTCAAAAATAAAGAAGTAAACAGTTATAAACTCTCTTTTCTGTTAGCATTCTGAGGTTTGCCAAGTTTATAAATACTTGTTATAATTTTTAGAAATATGTGCTCTTTCACAGAAAATTTCTCAGCATGGCACCAAATATGTGTACTCACAGGCCCAAATATCCAGTTCCTCTGTAATAAGAAGTCAAAAGTAGAGAATCTCTATGCTCAGTAGTTAATGTTTCTGTATTTTATCTTTATTTGGAAATGATCTAGATATTTAACAAATTTCTATCATTTAATTTAGCTTAGCAAAACTCTGACATTTCAAGTTACCAAAAAGATTTTGGAGGCTATCTTTAAGTCTACATAAGATAGAATATAATTTAGCTAAAACATTCACCTAAAAATGCTTATTCTCTTTACATCTATCACTTGCTTGTAACAATTATGTTCAAATTGCCCCTCCCCCAAACTTCAAGAGACATTTGATAATATCAGCTGTCATTCTGAGTTATTTTTGCTGACAAATTTTGTGACAGATAGCATAAACTTATTTGACTAATAAACTCAGAATAAAATTCTTTTAACTGCATTACATTCAACGTTGATAATTATAAGACATATCTGTTTTAGTTAAACCAATCAACTTATACTGGCTTTTATTTACCAAAGATTACCCCAGATCGCAGGAACTTGAGAAGCATTTGGGTTAGTTTCTGTTAAGGCCCATTCCTTACAAAGCTCTTGCCTTCAAATCAACTAAATAGAGCTCTTTTATAAATTAAGTTTAGCAATCCTCTCCAGAAGTATCTAGAAAAACATCATGGATCTACACCATACATGTATAGACACACACACATACATATAGACGGACACAGACAGAGACCTTATAGTTATTAATATTTGTGGAGAAGATTTGTAATATGTACCATTAGTCCAAATTTTTTAAAAACCTCTTCTCTCTCTTTTTTTCCCTCTTCTGATGAGAAACTTCTCCCTAAAGTTTGCATTTCAAAGAATGCCACTTAGGTCCCAGAGAATATGGGGGTAGGAAATCCACATCACAAAGGCACTGATTAAGTGGAAGACAATTCTGTTTCCAATTCTGAATTTTTCAAGCATTTTGAGAGAACTAGGTGAGGTTTGGAGGATTGGGAAAAATACAAAAGCAGTTGAAGTTTAAAATTCTAGATCCACACCTTTGCCCCTGCAGAGATTTGCAAGACAAAAACAGTTGTTTCCAATTCTCCAAAGAACTGGGTTCTTGCTTTTGTTTTAGGGACCTTTTACCTCTGTAATTTTCATTAGCCTTTTGCAACACATCTTTCAATGAGGCTATTGTGGAATTTTGAAAACTTTTGGAGGCTTCTGTAAACTAATTAAAATAGATATTCCATTCCCTTGACTTGGCAGTCCATGCTTTTAAGTACACTTTTTAAATGAGCTTAAATATTTGGAATGTTCCTCATAATGGCCATTATAATTCTAAGTTATTTTTAGGAAAATCTTGCCATCTTCTTAGATATGCGCAATTGCTGGGACTAAGGGAGAAGTTAAAACTGCTAGAAAAAAAAAATAGTGATGACGATAGAAAGATTCATATTTTCAAACTCTGGGTCTATTATAAGTTCAATAACACAAAATGCCAACACCTTATTTCCACCCACTTTTCACTATTACAAAAACAAAGCAGCCAATGGTACATGTTTGCATTAAGTAACAACTCTGGAGAGTTTCCAGAAAATGATTTATCTGCAAAGAGGTGACAATGGCTCCAATTTTATGATGTCCCTTATATCTTAATTTTTTAAACACCTTTTAATAGTTTCATTCATTGGGATGCATCTTTTATCTCAATTCAGTTCCTTCCCACGTATGACTCATTTTTGGAAATGTGTGTTTCTTTTTAATAGTGGTTGTGTTATTTAAATAGGCAGGATTGACACAGAAATTCTCCTTTGGTCAGCGTTTTCCCTGCCTTGATTGAGAAGTGAAGGAAGGAAAGGGAGGGCCTAGGGTGGTTATAAAAGGGTATTCAAGCACTCTATTGTTGGAGTCTAAAATTTCGATGCACTGGAAACACCCCATGGATACTCACTGTCTGGAAATAGAGACAGGCAGTGCCCAGGCAACAGAGGGATTCATTGTAATTGCTGACTTCTTTTGAGCGCATTTAACCAAGTAGCAGAAGCACATTGCCTTCTTCCATGAATCCAGAAGCCTGCTAGCAGGCAGTGTTATATTACTCCTGAGCGGGAGTGAAATCATGTGGGAGCAGCAAAAACAGCTCCTGGAGAAAAATTACCATTTTATATTTATTACTTTGGCTAGTTTAAGTGCCATAGGAATAGACTCTCTAATGCATTAAAGAGCAATTCCCCAGCAATTTGACTCTGTTGCTTTGTAAACTATTTTTAGGGACCGTCTCAGTCAGCTTTTAAAGGCACATGCCATCCCATTGTCAAAGGATATTTTAATGGTTCGTCAAAATGATATAAATAACACAACCTCCCTCTTCAGATTAAAGAAATATGGCACATTCTCTGGTGAAATTTGTATTCTTGAAAAAAAAAAATACCGGGTTTCTCTTACTCGGTATTTTTCAGGGCTAAGCTCTGGCACAGTTCTGTTTCATATTTCTGATATGATGCTTATCTTGTAGTTTAGCTTTGCTTAGTTGCATAATCAGATAATAAGATTTTCTTGAAGCCTCAGCTTGGAAGATAGCACGTACTTCTCTTTGCAGGGTACTGGATACTGGGTAAATTTTGTTCTGTAGTTGCCCTGCCGGGTCAGCTCACTGGAAAGCAGCACAGCTGCCATTAAATATGAAATGCACTCAGAGTTCTTTCATCCTGACATACCTCGAGATTTATTTAATGTGAAATGGGATATAGAATCTACATTTTGATGTTTCCTCTGTTCCACCGGATGAAATAGTAAGGTTGAGCCATTTGGGGAAATATTTACCAGAATGACACATTTCTAAGAAGATTAACTAATACCACAAGGCAATTTGAATCTTATATCAGCTGAGCGTTTCTGGTTGTTGAGGGTTTTTGTTTACTGATCAGCTGAGGACCTATTCCCCCAAGAAAATTTACCTTTTGCAATTATTATTTTTATCAATTAAATCCCTTTTCTCCAGTGAGGTAACTGTGTTAAGTACATCATAATGGAGAAATCAAGCAAAGCAGGAGGTTTTCTTGTAATTTTCCTCTAACCCTTGGAAGATGTGTGGCCTTTTAAAAAATATATTCAAGTAAATATATTCACTGGGGAACAGAATTAATGTGATTCTGGAGAACTGTGTTAGAGATTAATTCTTATTTCTTCCTTAGAATAAATGGTCTGAATTTTTAATATTGTTCATTACTCTATAACTATTGCATAGTAGTACTGTGTTGTATATTATCGTATATTCATTGCTGGGCCTTAAATATGCTAGATAAAGAAAACCAAGTATAAATTCAAGTAATAGGCAAGTAATAGTTGGCATATTGAATTCGCTGGCATGCGGCTCCTTATTTGGATATTGTTACAATGAGCAGAGTTTTTTCTGCCAATTAGGAAGTTCAACATGTTTTAACTATCCTGCTGTAAACTTCTTGAAAGTTGGGGCTTTATTTACCATATTTTAAGTGCTTAACATTATAACTAGCACCTACTTAATGTTCAAGAAATGTTTACTAAATAAATGAATTAATGTATGAATGGCAAATGGTTGAGGCAAAAATCTTTGATTTCTATGAGCACCCTATGAAGTCTTAAAGTGAAGACATTTTCTTTAATTATTAATATCATTGGGGACATTAATCTGGAAGGTAAGGATACTTGCTAAGGACAGGGTTTATTACCTTCTCTTCCTGAATGGATATTTACTTGATAATCTACTTTATTTTGCAGAAACTGTACATATTAAAATATATGTTATATGAGATAAGATTCTCTTCTCCAAACATCAACTTCTTAAATTTAAAACCAAAGATATTATTACCAGGTGAAATGTCTCACATGAGGTGCATGGACCTTCCTATCCCTCGTATATGACGAGATGAAGAGAGTCTTTGAACACAGGGTACCTGCTGTGTATCTTCTTGCATTATCTATTTTCCTGTAAAAGTTGGAAAAATCCACATTATCCTTCACATTAAAGATGAAAACAGCTGTATAATATAGTAAAATGCACATTCTAAAAGTTGTTTGTTTGAAAGACATGACTTCAAATAAACACAAAAATCAGGGTAGGCCAATTCTGGCCATAAGGCTACAGGCATCTAGGACGTGCTTGTTCTTTTTCCCTCTGCTAAGAGTTACTTCTCTAGATTTGTGAAAAAACACTATATGACACAAAAACTGGGTCTCTGAAGACTTGGATTCAAATGTTAGGTTTTCTTCTTGTCAAGTGTGAATATGAGTGGTCTTCCTAACCTATCTGAGGTACGGTTGACTCACATATAAAACTTGAACAAGAATACCTTATCCACAGTTTTCTTGTAAGTATTAAAATAAATACCTGTGAAATTATTCCCCAGGTGGATGTCACATATTAGGAGTCAAAATAGTTGAACATCCAATTGAATGTCAAGTCAACTTTTAGGTTACTTTCCTCTTAGGATCGTGGCATTCACATTAGAAAGTAGCATTAATCCTGCACCCTGGTTGACAAGAACGCAATAATGAAGAGACCCTCTCACAGTTCCTTGCCCGTGGTAAACAAAGCAATGCCCCGATGTTTTCCTGATGCACATTGTTTAAATAAATATACTAATAAATTGGTAAATGTAGGCTGTCTCAACAGCATTGTATTGTGGAGTCTCTGAACTGTTGAAGAACTGATGAAGTCTTGGCTAACTGAGGAGAATAGTTGATGGATACCTATGTTGCTTTAGTATTCTGGAATGTTCAAAAACATGTGCAAGTCCATGGTAAATCGGCCATTTCCAATGTATTCGGTGGGTTTTTAAATTTTAGTGGCACAGTAATAAGAGAAATTTAATTTGAATGTGTTTTGACATTCAATTGGAAATCTAATCAGCCATTCTTATGCTGATAGCAATGTCACTTGTTGGGCAACTTTGACATTCTGCTTGGTCATTTTTAAGCTCTCAATTCTAAATATGTAAAAGTCCCTTAGCTCACTGGCTTATCACATTCCTTAACCCAATTGCCACTAATTCAGGTATGTTTCCATCATTGTATCTACTTTCTTTACTTTTTGTTCTGGTTTTACTCTTCTCCTCCCTTACCTTGTGTACAATGTAGTTTAACAAGTGTGAAGTGTCCTGCTTCAGTGAAGTGTGGCCCTGGGAACACTGTCAAGGATAGTTAGGGTGGGTGCAGAGACACCAAGCCTTCTCATATTCCTTTTCCCATTTTTCCTACTTCTAGGAAATTCTTTCTTAAATTATTAACTACCTCTTACCTAATTCTTCCTAATTTATTTCTCTCTCCCTCTCTTCCCCCTGCCTCATTTCCACTTCTAACTCACTTTCGTAGCATATTTTTAATCTTCTTTTACGCTATTTTATTTTTCTCTTACTGATATGCTTTAAATTCATTAACTGGTACATAATCTTTGTACCCATCTTCTTAAGTCACACACACACACACACACACACACATACACACACACAACCCTCACAAGTATGACAGGTACAGAGAGTTATGTTTTAAAAGTTCACAGAAAGGTTTAAATTCATAAGGAAGCCTTTCTGAAACTTAGTTTTGAACCTTAAATGAAAGCTTTGCTACTACCCACATGAAGAGTTGGCCAAAATATACTATTTTTTAAGGGGAAATGAATTTGACTTGTTGAATGTTCTGGTGCAATCTTCCTGACAGAATTAAATATAGCTTTGTTAGCAGGATCTTCCTTTCATTTTGTGTTACAATGTTAGTATTACATAGGTTAAGTGCTTTAAAAAAGAGAGAGAAATGGACAGAAAATATAAATATTATTTTGTTTAAATATTAGTCTCAGCTATATGAGTGTGGAAATGTTTATGTGTGGGTTTGTGGTCTTTGTAATGGCAGCTGCCTTTTAGCAATTAAGAGTAATATGGCATTCTTAGCCAAGCCTTCATAAATACTTTATTCATTGAGCCTTCACTCAGGCTGTAAAAAAACCAAAGAGACACAAAGAAAACAGCTTCCCTGGTGCACAGGGATCCCTATTTCATACGTTGCCATGTTCTCCTCTTTTTTCCAACCACCTGGACAATCTTGTCTTCAACAGCACCCCTCAGGGTTCATTACCCCCTCTCCTGAGCCAGGTGCCCAGGCGCCCCTGATGCAATGGCTCTGCTTAGAGTCTACGCAGATGTAACACCCAGTAAGGCTGGACCACGAGGTGGAGGTTTCAACCAGTCAGGAGTCTCTCTCCTCTCCGTTCCCATTTCTCCTTTCCTTGCCATCATCTGCCTCCTTTTCTGTTACTTAATCATACCATTTACGTGGAGTTCACAGTCATGAAAATCACTAAGTAGACTACGCAGAGAGAGAGAACTAGAAAACACATTTAGTTATAGTCAGGCCACCACCTTACACAATCATGAATCAAGTCCTTCACAAGTCACAACAATTTCTTTTCCTCTTGTTCATAAGAAACTGCCCATTAAAACTTCGATTATGATTTAATGGGAGACGGAGGTAAGCGATGGGGGACAGACAGTTGAAATCTACGTCTTTCTCTAAAGACATGATTTTCATCTAAGTAAATGAACTCTTTCCTTTCTGAGTGTTCTCAGAGCACGTTTTATCTTGACTAAGATGCCTTGAAGTTCCCCTCAGCTTGACTATAGGCCCCCTTGCCTCCCTTTTCTTCAAGCATTTACTTTAGAAAACTTGCAATTGTAAGTTACTTCTCTGCCACCTGGAGATGTAAAACTTCTCCTGGCATTCAATCTCCCCTAATGTCCTCCAGTGTTTAATTTTCCACTAGCTTACCCCAGATTAGGAACCCTCCTGCTTTTTATTTCAGCAGAGTTGAGTTTACTCTCCCTCCTTATTGCAGCAGTATTGAATAAATTCTTCCTTGTGTGTGTAAAGTTTTTATAAGGCAGTCTTAGTGATGAAGGTAATTATTGGCCTGTGGGTCTCTCTGCCCAAGTACAGTCTAAGCCCTGATGCCTGAGAGTGGTGGGTGGATGGATCTTCTAAAACTAAGTAAAAGAAAAAAAAAAAAAAACTAAGTAAAAGAGAAAAATGCAGCAAGCATCTCAAAGAGATTGAAAAAAAAAAATACAAACATGCATGTACTACATTCTAGGCCTGGAATCTCTCCCCTTCTTCTATGTACCAGTAAACTCAGGGCGTTATAGATGTATCTGTTGAAGATCAAGTACAGTGACAGAACCCGAACTTCTGCACCGACCAGACATCAGAAATGAAATACTGAAAAAAGTTTCAAAGTCACAAATGGTCTTTTGCTAAATGGTATCTTTAGTTCTAAACACGACTTAGTCTTTATTATTTCCCAAATCAGAAAATGTTACTTGTCTCCTCTGACTAGTTTTATAACACTAATCTGGAATCAGAGACTACTAGGACTGAAGGCAGCCTGAAACGTGTGGATCCAAAGTCCTAGTTTCATGAGGGAGAAACTGGAGCCCTGAGGGCCTGTGTCCTTCCTCAAGGTCACAGACTCAGATCTCATGCCCTTTATTTAGAGCCCTTTCACCAAACTGTACTAATTCATGTGTAGCCCAGGGAAGAGAATCATGGAACTAATTTTAAATATTATTAGTCCTGACCCTATGGTTGAATGTTAGCAAAGTTTTGTTAAGCCATCATTGCCCAATTCAAGTGCATTAAATGTCTCCAAGTTTATCTGAATTCAAGACAGTTTCAAGAAATACATTTTATTGTATTCAGAAGTCTACAAAACTTTTTTCCCACTAGGTATATAGCAATTCTGTTTTTAACTTTATGTTGCTTTATAAAGTTTTAAGTATCAAAATAAAATGGTAACAAATGGGAAATATAACACCAACACAGTTGATCAAAATCTCTTTAGGCTTGATGTGGGCACTATGAAACTTGTGAATTTTACTCCTGCAAGTTTTTTTTCCAAAGAAAGCCAACGACTTTTCATAGCCCACCCAGCAATTATCTCTGGTGCCTGAGCCCTTTTGGAAATGCAGTCATCACTGAAGCACAGAGGCACCAGCACCATAAAGACATTGCCACAATTTTTAATTAACTGCCAGGATTTTTCTTTCAGAGACTGCATTGTTTCAGGAGTAGCAATTACAGGCTATTTTGGCTCCTTCATTTGTGGCTGTGTTTCTGACTGTCTCTCGTGGATTTAAGAGAGGGAACAATTAAGTTTGGAAAAGGGCAATGATAGGGTTCTTGCTTGACAGTTCTGACCCAGCCCTGGTCTGAGTCACCCTGGTCCTAGAAACAAAGGAAAGGGAGTGGGAACATGATTTCCACGCTGCTCTTTCCATCGCAATTCAGGACATTTATCTCTGACCCACGACTGCTTCTTTCTTAGTTCAAAATACCATCCTAGAGGCACAGCTATGAAAACTTTCTTCTCTATAGCTAAAGAGTTTTGGTGAAAAAAATCTGAAAACTCTTCAGAAAGAGTGACAGCGCAGTGTCCTTTTCATGCTGAACATTGAGATAAGACCCTGCAGGAGACTTTCAGTCAGACTTTTCTGATGTTTTTCCTTGTTTCCACTGGAATTTTCCTTCTTTCTTTCTTTCTTTTTCTTTCTTTCTTTCTTTCTTTCTTTCTTTCTTTCTTTCTTTCTTTCTTTCTTTCTTTCTTTCTTTCTTTCTTCTCTTTCTTTCTTTCTTTCTTTCTTTCTCTCTCTCTCTCTCTCTCTCTGCTTTTTTTAAAAATTGAAGTCTAGTTGATTTACAGTCTTGTGTTAATTTCTGCTGTACGGCAGCAAAGTGACTCAGTTATACACATATATACATTCTTTTTGTCTATTCTTTTCCATTATGGTTTATCACAGGGTATTGAATATTGTTCCCCATGCTGTATATTAGGACCTTGCTGTTTATCCATTCTAAATGTAATAGTTTGCATCTGCTGACCTCAAAACCCCAGTCCATCCCTCCCCCACCCCCCTCCCCCTTGGCAACCACAAGTCCTTTCTCTATGTCTGTGAGTCTGTTTCTGTTTTGTAGATAGGCTCATTTATGCCATATTTTAGATTCCACATATAAGTGATATCATATGATACTTGTCTTTCTCTTTCTGACTTACTTCACTTAGTATGATAATCTCTAGTCGCAGCCATCTTGCTGCAAATGGCATTATTTTGCTCATTTTTTATGGCTGAGTAGTATTCCATTGTATATATGTACCACATCTTCTTTATCCATTCATCTGTCAATGGACATTTAGGTTGTTTCCATGTCTTGGCTGTTGTAAATAGTGCTGCTATGAACATATGGATGCATGTATCTTTTCTAATTATAGTTTTGTCCGGGTATATTCCCAGGAGTGGGATTGCTGGATCATATGGTAATTCTATTTTTAGTTTTCTGAGGAACCTCCATACTGTTTTCCATAGTGGCTGCACCAACTTACATTCCCACCAACAGTGTAAGAGGGTTTCCTATTCTCCACACCCTCTCTAGCATTTGTTATTTGTAGACTTTTTAATGATGGCCTTTCTGACCACTGTGAGGTGGTACCTCATTGCAGTTTTGATTTGCATTTCTCTAATAATTAGTGATGTTGAGCATCTTCCCATGTGCCTACTGGCCATCTGTATGTCTTCTTTGGAGAAATGTCTATTAAGGTCTTCTGCCCATTTTTCAATTGGGTTGTTTGTTTTTTTTGTTGTTGAGTTTCCTTCCTTCCTTCCTTTCTTCCTTCCTTTCTCTCTTTCTCTTTCATTTTCTTCTTTTTTACCTAATGCCCTCCATCCAGTACTCATATATAATACACAACTAAAAGATGCTTTCTTCTTTGGTTACCTTTATATCTTCACATTTATAATGTCATCATAACGTTTCTAAGTCACCCATTTGAAGTGTGCAATTCAGTGTGTATTTTTTTTTTTAGTAAATTCACAGATTTGTGCACCCATCTCCTCCACAAATTTTAGAATACCTTCATCACCCCAAAATGAAACCCCATACCTATTAGCAGTCATTCTTCATTTCCCTCCAACCCACCCAATCCTACAAAACCACTAATCTACTTTCTGTCTCTATAAGTTGGCTTATTCTGGATGTTCCATATTAACAGGAACGTACAGTATGTGGTAGTTTATGACTGGCTTATTTCTCTTAACATGTTTTCAAGGTTCATGTATATTGTATCATGTACCAGTGATCCATTCCTTCTTGTTGCCCCACATTCAGTTGAGGAGATAGACCATATTTTATCTATCCATTTATGAACTGATGGACAAAAAAATTGTATAAGTGTTCCAATTTTCCACATCCTGGCCAACACCTCTTACTGTCTTTTAGATTATAGTTATCCTAATGGTTGTGAAGTCGTATCTCATTGTGGTTTGGATTTACATTTCCCTGAGAACTCAGTGGTGTTGAGCATCTTTTCATGTGCTTATTGCCCATTTGTATATCATTGAGGCATTCTTTTAATCAACTACTTTTGTGATTCTATCAGAAGGTAGATTTATTTTGCTCTATACAATGATTTCTCTCTTAAATTTGTCATTCCAGTTAACACACAACATCTCTGGGTCCCTTTAAAACATTACACCCTTTATTATAAGGGAGTAATTATAAGGGTATAAGATGTATTCTTCATTAATAGCTAAGAATCCATCTTCAAGTCTTTTTCAAATTGAGCTGTCTACAATTTTTACTGATTTCATACCTTGCAATTCTATATGCACCAAGATTTTGGTTAGAATTTATTAATTATTTGTGTTGCAAATAAATGAGTCATTCCAGACTTTGCATATTCCAGTCACCTGTATGAATCACAGAACTCTGTGGATCCGAGCCATCAGGTTTGTGATCACAGCTGTGTCCTAGAACCCTCATCTGGAAAAATCTACTGGAAGAAGGTAAACTCATGTATCAATTTATCCCACAAATATTCATTATTGTCAAGGTTTGAAACTCAATATTTTAAAATCATTGAACTTAATCTCTGTTTTCAGATTAGGAACTGAATGCTCAGAGTAATTCAACTTGCAGAAAGGCTGCTTTACACACACTATGAAGAACAAGCACTTGTGGAACCTGTACGGTGCTTCACTGTAAGGTGGACAGATTTATTATTCCCACTTGGCAGATTAGATAAACAAAGGAGAAAGGTTATCCAACTGGTCAAGGGCTGTACAATCGTTAGGGGCTTAGGCAGGATGTGGATCCAGGGAACCACTACGATATAGTGTCTCTTCTATATTTCACTGTTTCTTTAGGCTTGAAAAATAATCAAATTAGAAATTAACCAAGACAGAGGGTCTTTGAATATAACCTTCAAGGCTCAGCTCAAATGTTGCTTCCCTTAGAAAACCTTCCCTTCTTTTAGTAAGACTATAGCACCTCTTTCTCTTTGCCTATAAAGTGTTTTATTTGTCTCTCTTTTATACCACTCTTGACTCTCAGATCATAGTGAACAGAACCATATTTCCTCGAGGTTGGAAACTGTCTTACTGACTTTGTTGTTTAATCTCTGGCGGCCTGCCCCTTGAACACAGCAGGTGTCCAATACAGGTTTGCTTAACTAAATTAAACTGTGGACATGCAAATATTTGTTCACTGAATACAAATTCTGATATATTGCAGTTGGAGAAACATTACAGTGCAGCCATCTTAAGAATCATTTCTGTTTTTAAATAGTTCCTGTATGTTCTTATTTACCTTGGTTCTCTGTTCTGATGTGAAAAGTTTGCAAGTGCTTAAAAGCACAGATATTTCAGTTCCATTCAAACTGAATTCAATCCTAACCTTGATGCTAAGTAATTATGAGACTTTGGGCAATTTTTAGTATCTTCAAATCTCATCTCTAAAATGTGAGTACGAATATTCATCTCATAGTGTTGAAGCATCTGAGAATGGTTTAATATCATATAACAACTTTTCTATCACAGTTTCTGTCACTGAGAAGACACTATAAGTAAGGATCATTATCATTATTTCTCTGTTTTATAAGATAATAAGAGCAAAAGTGTTTAATTGTTTTAAATTGGTCAAATATAATATAAATAGAGTTTCTAGGCTCTGTAGCTCTCAATTCCCAGCTGTCATACCCACAAAAGGAAAAAAAGCAACTCAAACAGCATTACCCATTGCGTTTTCTAACGGAAACGAGCAGCTTTCAATTCTGGACATAATAACTCTGCTTTGGAATTCTCAGAATCCAAGGGCTGTATAGAATGACTCCATCTCTCCACGGAAGTAGAGATAAGATTGGGAAAGATCAGCTATAATTTAATGTTACAACCAGGAAAAAATGAGAATGAATGGGGTTGAACATGTCACAGTGGTAAAATGTAGTAATATTATAGAATGCAGCCAAATGCCAGGAAATACATAAATTTTATGCTAGAGATTAATGATAACCTCACTCATATTAACTTTTTTTGCCCTGCGCTGATGATATTTCAGATTTGGTAGCATGTTTTGCCATAAAATTTTGTATGGATTCGAGTATACTTTTTCTCTCTTTTATATTTGCTATTAATTAATACCAAAAATGAAACTCCTTTAATATGGAAACATCTGGAGATGTGTCTGTTTCTCCACCACTCATGCCAGGAGACATGTATTAGTCCAAGAAGGGAAAATGCAGGCTGAAAAAAATTGACCATACACTGTTATAACTCCTGCCCACTTTCGATAACTTTAATACGTCTACACAGCACTTTAAATGATTTGAAACTATGCTTGAACTGTATATAATCTTCTGTTTTCCTCTCTCAAGGAAGAGGAAAATCTAATGATATGTTGGGTAAAATTTAGAGGTTATGAGATAAACACAACAGCTTTTCTTTTCTCCTCTTAAACTAAAAGTAGTTTGTGTAGTATCAGTACTGAAAAGGACATGGGGGATTATCAAATTCTAACACTTTGCTTTTCAGATGAGTAAACAATAGTCCAGAAAAGCTAAGTCATAGCACAAGTTATCACAAGGCTACAGCAGAACCAAGAGTGGAGGCACCTCCTGATCCAGGCTCTTCCATCACTTACCCTGGTCTTGCACTGTGTTTGGTGAGAGCAGGACCGGCGAAGTGGACACAGCATACCTGGGAGCTCCTGTAAAAGACCCACTGGAACAAGTCAGGTTTAAATGCGAAGAATTTATGGGCACAAAATCCTTTGTGGGCATATTCCAAAATGTGAAGTGATAGTCTATTTGTTTTAGTATACATACATAGACACACACACACACACACACACAAACACACTCATACTCACATTATGTTTGCAGCCACTTCTTCTTTTGCATTCATATTTATGATTTTACTGTCACTTCCTTATTTGATATTTGAAATTCCAAAAATTAAAAGAGAATATTTTATCCCCTAAAAAAAGGAAACCTTACTTCTTAGGTTAATGATGTGGCATAAATAGAGTATAATAAATACTATAGAATCTGCAAGAGGCCAGTTGGCCAGATTTCATAGGAATAATTCTATTGAAGTTTCACTAATAAAAGCTTTGCACTACTTATCAAGCACTAACATCTACACTAGACTACCCCCATGTCCTACCTGTAAATTGAGGTACATTTTTGACAACTTTACAAGACTTTATTTGAAATATCTAATAGCAACAACCTTTAGAAGAATAACCTATCTCTAGAAAAGCTATGTTAAAAAAGGAAGTAAAACACAATGGAGAACGGGGTACGGTTTGAGGTTGGTTTTATTTCCAAACCTCCCCAAGTCCTCTCATCACTGGCCTGTGGCCCTAGACCTCAAATAACTATTAATTCAAGAACCTGAAAACTCATACATCAGCAACAAACTACAAGTATTTCAGTTTAGTGGATATTCTTTCAGTGAGTCTTCCTCACACATCGAATGCTTTCTCTCCCTTACATCATATGGTTATCCTTTATCATAATTAATCTTCTTACATTAAACCCCTACTGATTAGCCTACTGTGTGGTTTCTATCTCCTGAGACCTGGACTGCCACAGAGACAATAAATGAAAGATGAAGTAACCTGTCAAGAGTAGAGAGGAGATACTTGTCAGAAGCATCCCTACCCCCTGGGAGAAAGGGTGCAGACCATTTAGAGGACAGAACAGGAAGGGAGGAGATCTTCAGGATGCCAGGTGCTAAGTGGATTATACTCGAAGAGTCATAACCAAGGTCACTTACTTCACTGTCAAGCCCCCCACATATGTCTCCATGGCTTACAGTTTACTGCTGTGCAAAGCTCTTAGCTTTCAAGTTAATTCTCAAGATATTTCTGTAGGGTAGTACTACTTTACCCCATTTTACGGATGGGGAAACTGAGAAGTTGCTAACATGCCAAGGCCATGCTGCTTGTGAGAAATGAAGTTTATATCATTTGGATGGGGGAGGAATAGATACCACATAGGTGACTTTTCTAGCTTGATACTCCCAATCGTGAGTGCAACCTTTGACAACTTCCATCTTCCTCTCTTACCAGAATTTAACTCAGGTTGCACCAAGAAGCAACAGGAATACCTGTGCCACCCTCACTGTTTATTCCTGTGTTCATTCCTGTTGAGAGAATAAATATAAATAAGACCAAGGCCCTCCCCTCAAAGTGTTTACGGTCTGGTTGAGAAGGCCTGTAGAAACAGTTTTTGGGCCATTCTTTATAGAAAACATGCAAATTAAAATTTCTGTGGCCTATTACCAGTTTATTCTCAGTCTAGTCAAATTATGTCTAAGAGATTTACTTATCCAAGGAAATTGTGTGACCATTCTTTACCTTGAACTGTGGTCTGAATGTTTGTGTCTCCCCCAAAATTCACATGTTGAAACTTTAATCCCAGTGTGATGGTATTAGGAGGTGGGGCCTTTAGGAGGTACTTAAATCATGAGGGTGTGGCTCTCATGAATGGGATTAGTGCCTTAAAAAAAGAACCCAAGGAGCTCCCAGCCCCTTCCACCATGTGAAATACAATGAGAAGCTCGTGATCCAAAAAAGGCCCTCGGTGAAGACAGCCTAAAGGGGGCTAGTGTGCCTCAGCTAGCCGGGACATAGTCTGGGAAAAAGTCTGGACCTGCCAGACTGGCAAGAGACCTTTGTTTCAGAGTGCATGAGGAGAGGGCATTCCCGCTCTGTGTGCCCACAGAAGGCAGAGCACCACCTAAGTGAGCCCCAGAGACAGGTGCGAGATACGGCTATCAGCTAGGACCCCAGAGACAGGTATGAGCCGCTAAAGCTGCCGCGGCTGCTACCAAGAATCCTGTGTGCAAGTGCAGGTCACTACCCACACCCCCCATGGGAGCCTATGCAGCCCGCCAGTGCCAGGGTCCTGAGATCCAGGGACAACTTCCCCGGGAGAACACACATCTTGCCTCAGGCTGGTGCAATGTCATGCTGATCTCTGCCACCTCAGGCTTGCCCCACGTTCCAGTTATGACTACAGTACCCCTCCCTCCACCCAGGTCTGAGTGAGCAAAAGAGCCCTAATCGGCTGCTACTTTAACCCCTTCCTGTCTGGGCAGGGAACAGATGCCCGAGGGCGACCTACACACAGAGGTGGGATCAAAACCAAAGCTGAACCCCAGGAGCTGTGTGAACAAAGAAGAGAAAAGGAAATCTCTCTGCACACTTCAGGAGCAGCAAATTAAAGCCCCATAATCAACTTGATAAACCCTGCCTCTGAAGAATACCTGAGTAGACAACGAATGTCCCCAAAATTGAGGTGGTGGGCTTTGAGAGCAACTGTAGACTTGGGGTTTGCTTTCTGTGTCTAATTTGTTTCTGGTTTTATGTTTATCTCAGTATAGTATTTAGTGCTTATTATCATTGGAGGATTTGTTTATTGGCTTGGTTGCTCTCTTCCTTTTTCTTTTTATATATATGTATATATATATATTTTTTCCTTTCTCTTATTGTGAGTGTGTATGTGTATGCTTCTTTGTGTGATTTGTCTGTATAGGTTTGCTTTACCATTTGTCCTAGGGTTCTGTCTGATCGTTTTTTTGTTTTTTGTTTTTTTTTCTCCCTTCCTTTTCTTTTGAGCTGTGTGGCTGGCAGGGTCTTGGTGCTCCAGCCAGGTGTCAGGCCTGAGATTCCTGGGTGGGAGGGCCAAGTCCAGGACATTGGACCACCAGAAACCTCCCAGCCCCACATGATATCATTCGGTGAGCACTCTCCCAGAGATCTTAATCTCAACACTAAGACCCAGCTCCACCCAACCACCAGCAAGCTCCAGTGCTGGATGCCGCATGCCAAACTACTAGCAAGACAGGAACACAACCCAGCCAATTAGCAGAGAGGCTGCCTAAAATCATACTAACCTCACAGACACTCCAAAACACACCACCAGATGTGGCCCTGCCCACCAGAAGGACAAGATACAGCCCCACCCACCAGAACACAGGCACCAGTCCCCTCCACCAAGAAGCCTACACAACCCAGTGAACCAACCTCACCCACTGGGGGCAAACACCAAAAATAACGGGAAATGCCAACTTGCAGCCTGCGAAAAGGAGACCCCAAACACAGCAAGTTAAACAAAATGAGAAAACAGAGAAATCTGCAGCAGATGAAGTGGCAAGGTAAGAAACCACAAGACCAAAACAAATGAAGAGGAAATAAGCAGTCTACCTGAAAAAGAATTCAGAGTAATGTTAGTAAAGATGATCCAAAATCTCAGAAATAGAATGTAGAAAATACAAGAAACTTTTAAAAAGACCTAGAAGAACTAAAGAGCAAACAAACAATGACGAACAACACAATGATGAAATTAAAAATATTCTATAAGGAATCAATAGCAGAATAACTGAGACAGAAGAACGGATAAGTGACTTGGAAGATAAAATAGTGGAAATAACTGCCACAGACCAGAATAAGGAAAAAAGAAAGAAAAGGATTGAAGACAGTCTCAGAGACCTCTGGGACAACATTAAATGCACCAACATTCGAATTATAGGGGTCCCAGAATAAGAAGAGAAAAAAAACAGTCTGGGAATATATTGGAAGAGATTATAGTTGAAAACTTCCCTAACATGTGAAAGGAAATAGTCAATCAAGTCCAGGAAATGCAGAGATTCCCATACAGGATAAATCCAAGGAGAAACATGCCAAGATTCATATTAATCAAACTATCAAAAATTAAATTCAAAGAAAAAATATTAAAAGGAGCAAGGGGAAAGCAACAAATAACATAAAAGGAAAACCCCATAAGATTAACAGCTGACCTTTCAGCAGAAACTCTGTAAGCCAGAAGGGAGTGGCAGGACATATTTAAAGTGATGAAAAGGAAAAAGCTACAACCAAGATTACTCTACACAGCAAGGATCTCATTCAGATTCAACAGAGAAATTAAAAACTTTACAGATAGGCAAAAGTTAACAGAATTCAGCACCACCAAACCAGCTTTACAACAAATGCTAAAGGAACTTCTCTAGGCAGGAGACACAAGAGAAGGAAAAGACCTACAATAACAAACCTAAAACAATTAAGAAAATGGTAATAAGAACATATATATCGAAAATTACCTTAAATGTAAATGGATTAAATGCTCCAACCAAAAGACATAGACTGGTTGAATGGATACAAAAACAAGACGTAAATATATGCTGTTTACAAGAGACCCACTTCAGACCTAGGGACTCATACAGACTGAAAGTGAGGGGATGGAAAAATATATTCCATGCAAATGGAAATCAAAAGAAAACTGGAATAGCAATACACATATCAGGCAAAATAGACTTTAAAGTAAAGACTATTATGAGAGACAAAGAAGGACAGTAGATAATGATCAAGGGATCAATCCAAAAAGAAGATAAAACAATTGTAAATATTTATGCACCCAACACAGGAGCACCTCAATACATAAGGCAAATGCTAACAGCCATAAAAGGGGAAATCAGCAGTAACACAGTAGGGGACTTTAACACCCCACTTTCACCAATGGACAGATTATCCAAAATGAAAATAAATAAGGAAACACAAACTTTAAATTACACATTAGACCAGATAGACTTAATTGATATTTATAGGACATTCCATCAAAAAAAAAACAGAATACACTTTCTTCTCAAGTGCTCATGGAATATTCTCCAGGATAGATCATATCTTGGGTCACAAATTAAGCCTTGGTAAATTTAAGAAAATTGAAATCGTATCAAGTATCTTTTCTGACCACAATGCTATGAGACTAGATATCAACTACAGGAAAAAAACTGTAAAATATACAAACACATGGTGGCTAAAAAATATGCTACTGAATAACCAAAAGATCACTGAAGAAATCAAAGAGGAAATTAAAAAATACCTAGAAACAAATGAAAATGAAAACACAATGACCCAAAACCTATGGGGTTCAGCAAAAGCAGTTCTAAGAGGGGTGTTTATAACAATACAATTCTACCTCAAGAAACAAGAAACATCTCAAATAAACAACCTAACCTTACACCTAAAGCAATTAGAGAAAGAACAAAAAAAACCCCAAAAGTTAGCAGAAGGAAAGAAATCATAAAGGTCAGATCAGAAATAAATGAAAAAGAAATGAGGGAAACAATGGCAAAGATCAGTAAAACTAAAAGCTGGTTTTTTGAGAAGATAAACAAAGTTGATAAACCATTAGCCAGACTCATCGAGAAAAAAATGGAGAAGACTCAAATCAACAGAATTAGAAATGAAAAAGGAGAAGTAACAACTGACACTGCAGACATACAAAGGATCATGAGAGATTGCTACAAGCAACTATATGCCAATAAAATGGACAACCTGGAAGAAGTGGACAAATTCTTAGAAAAATACAACCTTCCAAGACTGAACCAGGAAGAAATAGAAAATATGAACAGACCAATTACAAGCACTAAAATTGAAACTGTGATTAAAAATGTTCCAGCAAACAAAAGCCCAGGACCAAATGGCTTCATGGCTTCACAGGTGAATCCTATCAAACATTAGAGAAGAGCTAACACCTATCCTTCTCACACTCTTCCAAAATATAGCAGAGGGAAGAACACTCCTAAACTCATTCTACGAGGTCACCATCACCCTGATACAAAACCAGACAAAGATGTCACAAAAAAAGAAAATTACAGGTCAATATCACTGATGAACATAGATGCAAAAATCCTCAACAAAATACTAGCAAACAGAATCCAACAGCACATTAAAAGGATCATACACCATGATCAAGTGGGGTTTATCCCTGGAATGCAAGGATTCTTCCATATACACAAATCAATCAATGTGATACACCATATTAGCAAACTGAAGGACAAAAATCATATGATAATTTCAATAGATGCAGAAAAAGCTCTCGACAAAATTCAACACCCGTTTATGAAAAAATCCTCCCAAAAGTGGGCATAGATGGAACCCACCTCAACATAATAAAGGCCATATATGAAAAACCCACAGCCAATATCATTATCAATGGTGAAAAACTGAAACCATTTCCTCTAAGATCAGGAACAAGACAAGGTTGCCCATTCTCACTGTTATTATTCAACACAGTTTTGGAAGTTTTACCCACAGCAATCAGAGAAGAAAAAGAAATAAAAGGACTCCAGATCATTAAAGAAGAAGTGAAACTGTCACTGTTTGCAGATGACATGATACTATACATAGAGAATCCTAAAGACACTACCAAAAAACTACTAGAGCTAAACAATGATTTTGGTAAAGTAGCAGGATACAAAATTAAAGGACAGAAATCTCTTGCATTCCTATACACTAATGACGAAAAATCTGAAAGAAAAATTAAGGAAACACTCCCATTTACCATTGCAACAAAAAGCATAAAATACCTAGGAATAAATCTACCTAAGGAGACAAAAGACCTGTATGCAGAAAACTATAAGACACTGATGAAAGAAATTGAAGATGATACAAACAGATGGAGAGATATACCATGTTGTTGGATTGGAAGAATCAACATTGTAAAAATGACTATACTACCCAAAGCAATATACAGATTCAATGCAATCCCTTTCAAGCTACCAATGACATTTTTCACAGAAATAGAACAAAAAGTTTTACAATTTGTATGGAAACACAAAAGACCCCGAATAGCCAAAACAATCTTGAGAAAGAAAAACAGAGCTAGAGGAATAAGGCTCCCTGACTTCAGACTATACCACAAAGCTACAGTAATCAAGACAGTATGGTACTGGCACAGAAACAGAAATATAGATCAATGGAACAGGATAGAAATCCCAGAGATAAACTCACGCACATATGGTGTGTTTTGACAAAAGGAGGCAAGAATATACAATGGAGAAAAGACAGCCTCTTCAATAAGTGGTGCTCAGAAAACTGGACAGCTACATGTAAAAGAATGAAATTAGAACACTTCCTAACACCGTACACAAAAATAAACTCAAAATGGATTAAAGACCTAAATGTAAGGCCAGATACTATAAAACTCTTAGAGGAAAACATAGGAAAAACACTCTATGACATCAATCGCAGCAGGATCCTTTTTGACCCTCCTCCTAGAGAAATAGAAACAAAAATAAACAAATGGGAACTAATGAAACTTAAAATCTTTTGCACAGCAAAGGAAACCATAAACAAGAGGAAAAGACAACCCTCAGAATGGGAGAAAATATTTGCAAACAAAGCAACTGACAAAAGATGAATCTCCAAAATATACTAGCAGCTCATTCAGCTCAATATCAAAAAAAACAAACAACCCAATCCAAAAATGGGCAGAAGACCTAAACAGACATTTCTCCAAAGAAGATATACAGATTGCCAACAAACACATGAAAGGATGCTCAACATCACTAATCATTAGAGAAATGAAAATCAAAACTGCAGTGAGGTATCACCTCACATTGGTCAGAATGGCCATCATTAAGAAATCTACAAACAATAAATGCTGGAGAGGGTTGGAGAAATGGGAACCCTCTTGCACTTTTGGTGGGAATGTAAATGGATACAACCACTATGGAGAACATTTTAGAGGTTCCTTAAAAAACTAAAAATAGAACTACCATATGACCCAGCAATCTGGTCATATACCCTGAGAAAACCATAATTCGTAAAGTATCATGTACCCCAATGTTCATTGCAGCACTATTTACAATAGGCAGGACATGGAAACAACCTAAGTGTCCATCGACAGATGAATGGATAAAGAAGCTGTGGCACATATATACAATTGAATGTTACTTGGCCATAAAAAGAAATGAAATTGAGTTATTTGTAATGAGGCGGTTGGACCTAGAGTCTGTCATACAGAGTGAAGTAAGTCAGAAAGAGAAAAACAAATACCGTATGCTAGCACATATATATGGAATCTAAAAATAAAAAAGGCTCTGAAGAACCTAGTGGCCAGACAGGAATAAAGATGCAGACATAGAGAATGGACTTGAGGACACAGGGAGGGGGAAAGGTAAGCTGGGACAAAGTGAAAGAGTAGCATTGACATATATACACTACCAAACGTAAAATAGATAGCTAGTGGAAGCAGCTGCATAGCACAGGGAGATCAGTTTGGTGCTTTTTGACCACCTAGAGGGGTGAGATAGGGAGGGTTGAAGGGAGACACAAGAGGGAGGGGATACGGGGATATATATATACATATAACTGATACATTTTGTTATACAGCAGAAAGTAACATAACATTGTAAAGCAATTAGACTCTAATAAAGATGTTAAAAAAAAAAAAAAGAAAGCCCTCACCCCACCATGCTGGCACCCTGATCTTGGTCTTCCAGCCTCCTTAATTGTGAGAAATAAATTTCTGTTATTTATAAGCAACCCTGTCCATAGCATTCTGTTACAGCAGCCCGAATGGATTAAGACAACTTGTATTTTCCTGGGCAGTGAAAATAATCAAACATACCCACAGATCCTTAAGCGGTGCCTTTTGTGATCTTTCTGGATAATGTTCTCCAAGTCATTTATACTTACCTCTGTAATAACACAATTCCAGTGCAATTCCATTTCTCAAACTCTGAATGTTTAAATAACTTGCATGTTGGAAGGAAAATAGCCCCCTTGGGTAACGTAATACTATCCCTCTCCTCTGCTTATTCATATGGCAGATTCCTTTTCTGGGCACAGATTTATTGAAATATTATTTCACTGCAAATACCTGTATTGGGCTAGTATATTATTATACACTCAACTATACTCTGTCCTTAAAATTTTTAAACAATGTTAAGTGTATTTAAGTTTATAGGGAAATACCAGATTATAAATAATTCCTCTGGAAACTAGTGTTCAGTTATATTTCAGTGACATATTTCCATGCATGAACAATATTTCTGATTTTAAACAAATATATTTTGACATCTGATTTTTTGAACATTAGATGAGTAGGTAGTAAATCTGTGAATATCAATCTTTATTTCCTAAGGAAATTTTAAAAGTTGTAGAACTTTTATTTCAGAACCAAAGTCATCTGATCTTAATTGATAACTGATCTGCAAAAATCTGTCAAGTTCTCAAGTAACAATGACAAGCAAGGTAAGTACAAGTACACACAGTTAGGTAGTGTAGAATTCAGTGCTGTATCTGGGCAGGATGCTGGGTTCCATAGGGGAGACGAGGAACAGCCGTTCTTGCCCCCATACACACCTCTCAAAATGAAAACCTCACAAAGCTGTTGTGTTTCCCAGACCAGAGCTGACATGGCCAATTCAGATCATGGCCGGTTCCTTGAGAAATGTTCTCATCCACTGTGGTAGATTCTGTTTCTAAAACAATGTAATACATCTTGGAAAATCCCTATTTTATTGCTTTTGATGCTGTTGAAAGTTTCTCTGATGCTCATCCAAATTTTCTTCTGGAAAATAAGAAATAACCTTCAAGTCCCAATGACTACAAGAGACAGTTAATACTAACATTAAAATTATTTCCACCAAATCTCCACTTGGAAACTAGAAGCTAGAGAATCTTACTGTTCTTCTTCCTCTGTCATCTTGGGGATCAGTTCAAAACAATCCCTTGTCAACTCTCATCCTCCCTGTTCCATTTCTTTCCATTTCTAAATTTCTCTGGGCTTTTCCTTCATGTTTCAACTTCTCACCTCTTACTTCCTCCAGGCCTTTGAACTCTGCCCACTGGACACCATTCTATACTTAAACAAACAAAAGAACACCCATCTTTCTAAACTGTCAAACATGATTAGACTTCAGTCACCTGATGGTGTGATCATATTCTTGACCATCTCTTAACCCAGAATTACTGCTTCCCTGAAGTCTTAAACTGCAGGAGTTAATGTCTCAGGTCAGGTGTGTGCTACCCCCTGCTAACAGTCATCTCGCTCCACTTCTGCTGGGATCCCTATTCTTCTCCATCATGAAGATTCACAACATCTTCCTTTCTCTATTTCAACTCAGCCCCTTAGTTCCATTCTGGCTTCACCATGATCCTAATCAATTTAGACCTCAGGGTCAAGCACTTCAACCATATTATCAATATTTTTATTTCTGATATCCTCTTATCATGTGTTACCAACACCTCTCAACATCCCAGCCCTGAATCTTTAAAAAAAAACAAAACCAAAAACCCATCTTTCCTCTCCTATAACAAGGCTGCTTAACAGCGAAAAATCACAGAATGGAACCATTATGAACTCATAGTCTTCAGTCTCTGATGATTTCTTAAAACTGAATGGTCTTCTTTTATATGTTCCTGGTCGCTTACTCCTCTCTCTCCTAAAGCTCTCAGGAGGGAATGTCTCCTACTGGAAACAGAACAGAGGCCAGAGCTGGAGGAAGTGGAAAAATCGCACTCCATTTTTCTCCCCAGTCACTTCAAAAACCAGAGTCTCTCCAGATCCTATAGAAATCGATCTTTATTCTCTTTCTTCTAGTTTCAGTAGAAGATGCAATTTCTTCTACTCATGCACCGATCTTTCCATGTGTTTAAAATAAGTCCCTCAACATTCCTCTGGGGGCTTATTAAAACATTAGATACTATAATAGTTCCTTCCCAGGACCTACAGTCTACCTCTTTTGGCTCTTACCCTATTCCCCACAGTAATAAACAGTCTTATCTCTCCTGTCATAAAATAAAAATCTTCCACTGACTCTCCTCCTCTTCCTCTAGCTATTGTCCTTTTAATCTCTCTCCTCAGCGAAGCTTTGTAAATAAAAGTCAATACTTATTTCTTGCATTTCCCCTTTATCACATTGCAATCTGGTGTCTGGTCTGCCCGCTCTGTGGCAACTGTTGTTATCCAGATTGTAAGTGGCCACATCACTTAATTCAGTGAACATTTTTTTGGTTCTTATATTACTCATTCTGTTTATAGGGCTTGAAATGAATTGCTTCTTATAATTTTTAAGAATCTCTCTTCTCTCTTGTCTTCCTTGGCCTTTCTGGCCTTAATTCCTCTTCCTCCATCTCTAAGTTA
Source organism: Balaenoptera borealis (assembly GCF_965194805.1). NCBI lineage: Eukaryota > Metazoa > Chordata > Mammalia > Artiodactyla > Balaenopteridae > Balaenoptera > Balaenoptera borealis. The sequence continues at coordinate 4,222,855 of NC_138873.1, read as the reverse complement.
ATTGTTACTCAAGTTCAGGATTCTCTCCTTGGCTATTTTAGTGGGTTTTCACCACACATTGCCAGGTGAGCATCCGAATCGTCTTCTGAGGTTGCAGGAATTCTGTATTATATGGGTCTTGTTCGTAGGCAGAGACTGCCTTTCACTGTAGAGCCTAAAACTTTCAGAAACTTGTTTTCTAGCCTTCTTCACAACTAGCATGTGCCCCGCTAGCCTTTGATTCAGAGCCAGTGACTGAAAGAAGCGGGAGTGGTGAGGACCATTCTGCTGATGCTAATGGAGCCATAAAAACTTCTTCAGAAGGCAGTGTTGGCAGGGATGAAAGTAGCAGTTCCAGTGCTAAGAGGATTGTCAAGATAAGCCTTAGGGTCCAGTCCTCGGGGCTAGTGGCAGCAGATTCTAAACAGCAGTCAAGAAAACCATGTTCTTTTCCTCACGGAATGGAAACAGTAAAAAACTAAACAAATAAATATACAGTATAACTTCATGTAGTGAGAAATGCCAAGAAAATATAAAACAGAGCACCGTGAGAGGGGATGGCAAGTGTGGACATGGGAATGTTTTAACTACGTGATCAGAAATCACCAAGCTGGGGTATCACGTTGTGGCAGATTGCTAAAGGAGCAAAGCAGAAGCCATGAAAATATCTTGGACAGGACCTTCCAGGCAGGGGGAAGGGCCAATGCTAAAACCCTAATGCAGGGACAGGCTTGGCAACTTCCAAACAAGGTTGATGCTGCAGGTTGGAGAAACTCACTGTGACAAATGTGATGAGAGATGAAATCGGAGCATAGACAAGGGCCAGGACTCAGAGGAGTTTGGATTTAATTTTATGTGTGATAGATGTATTTTGAGTGTTTTCAGCTGTGATGAAACATGGCTTGGTTTAATTTTTGGAAAGATGACAGTGTGTCCTGCATGGAGAAGAGATTTTTTAGAAAATCTGAACTGGAAGCAAAGAGAGAAATGACCGAGTTGAGAGTCTTGGTCACGTGCAGGAAAGTTACAGTAATGAGGATGACTGAACATGAGCAGATCCAGGAAATATTCTGAAGGAAGAGCTGATAACACTGGATTGACAGCAAATGAGGTATGACTTCTAGGATTTAGGCCTCGGCAATTAGACAGATGTTAGTGACATTTCCGAGATGGAGGAAAGGATGGTACAATGAAGAATTCTTCTGTGGACAGGTTAACTTGGATAGGCCTACAAGACTCAGAGAGGAGAGCCTTGGGTTGGAGAACTTGATACGTAGATTTTGAGCTGGAAATGTAAACTTGACAGTTATCCCAGGTAGTAAATGTGTATACAGAATAGAGAAATGCCAAGGAACTTAACATTTAGAGGCCAGGAAAAGGATGATCCAGTGAAGAAGATCGAGAATAGAGAAAAGAAAAGAAAAACCATGATTGTGGCGCTCTGGAACCGTGTCTGTGGATAAAGTGTTTCAAGGAACAGTGAATAGTGAAGAAATGGTACAAATTGCTGGCTGGGAGTGGAAGGTTGCAGGGTATTGGTGCCTTTGACATGAGCAGTTTATGGAGTGGGACAGCTGGAAGCTTGAGAGGTAGGTAAAGAGGGCTGAGGAAGGGGAAGCAGGCATTAGAGGAAACCCTACTAACGAGTTGTGCTGTGAAGAAGAAGAGGTATACGAGTTAAAGCACATTATGAGACCAAAAAAGGTCTGCGTATTGATACATTTGTTTTTTTAAGAAGGACATGTTTGTTTGCTAAATGAGATCTAGTAGAGAGGGACAAAATAATGATGCAAAAGGGAGAAGGGAGAATTGCAGGAATACAGGGCGAGGGAAAGCAAGAAGGGACGGGATCCAGAGCGAAAATAAGATAGTTTGAAATGCACCTGAGTAGTTCATCCATTTTAACAAGAAGGAAAGCAGAGCACGTTGGCACCAAGGGAGACGGACTATTTTCCTGTGGCTCATAATTTCTAAGTAAAATTAGATGAGATGTCATGAGCTAACGGTGAAGTGGAAGCAGGAGCGGTGGAATTTTGAGGGGGAAAGAGAAGATGTAAAACAGATGTGTCAGAGAGTAGGAGTGTAATTTATATAAATTTATAGAATTGCCAGGCAATAAGAAGGACCCACTTGGGAATCACGGTGATAAATTTAAAGAGGAACTAGGTAACATGCTGTGAGTTGTCACCCCCTTCCAGAGTAGGAACTGTGTTTGATTTTCTCTTTCTCTCCTGAGCCTACCATAGTAAGTACAAAATGAACAATGGCAAATAAATCAGTTCACTGGACAATACTCCAGATTAGAAAATGCTTCTTTCTATGTAAATGTATCTCAGACTGTATAATAAATATGAGTGCATAATCCATTAAAAAGCCTCTTTCACAAGTCATCATTATCCTTGAGAGCATTACCATTCTTTATATTTCCATAATACTTTTCAGTTTGCAAAGTTTTCATTGTGAAATTATATTTTTTGGAACTTTGTCTTTTAAGCCATTTGCATAAGTCACTACTCCATTTTAGGTTATTATATCACAGACATTAAGAACAAGCTTATTTTGGAGTTAGACTCTCACACATTTGAATCCTGGATCAAAGGCTTTTTAGCTGTATGACCTGAGACATATTAGCCAAACTATTTTTGCCTCAGTTCTTTATCAATAAAATCAAACTACTAATACCTATTTTCTATGCAAAGTGCATCAAGTCAGGAGTAAATGCTCAGTAAATGTTAACTACAATTGCAAAGCCCATAGGAAAGGAAAAGTATCAATGTAGGTATCTCAAATTTGGATATGTTATGACAGGATCACTGGTGCCTGAATCGTCATCAACAGCTAGAAAACTGGACAAAATATATGAAACAACTCTTTCAGATATTGGACCACAGATGGGAAAGGATTCAACCCTGAGAAAAGGGAAACCAGTGAGGTGTGCCCTACCATCACCCCAGTTTTCTGCTAGACATGCTTTAAGACAGAGCGTCAGGGAGCGGTTACCAAAGCACAGGCTGGAGCTTTCGCTGACTTGAGGACACAGAGAATGGTGTTCAGGGAGGTTTCAATGGCTGGAATTTGTGGGGCAGAGATCTAGAGAGGAGGATGCAGTGCTAAAGGAAGAACCCGGAGAGCTGCACAATGGCCCCGTGAATCCTTGGCTGAATACTAAGATGTGCACTCGTAGAGTGGAACTCATGAGAACAGCAAGGAACAACTACCATGAGCATAGGCTGAAAGAGATCAGGCAATCATATGGGGATCCGAGATGTCTGAGTTCCCCTCAACCAGGGTGGGAGACCTCCTGGACCACCTCAACATTCTGTGGAGACCCCAGGAGGGTCATGCCTTAGCATCAGACTCAACCAGCTCTAACATAATGGCCAGTCCAGAACTGCCTTATCAGAACACGAAAAGATGCTTGAAAACTTTTAACTTTCAACTTCTGCTTCCTACAATAAAGAGTATCTGGTCCCGGGGCTCCCCTGGTGGCGCAGTGGTTAAGAATCCACCTGCCAATGCAGGGGACACGGGTTCGAGCCCTGGTCCGGGAAGATCCCACGTGCTGCGGAGCAACTAAGTCCATGCGCCACAACTACTGAGCCTGCACCCTAGAGCCCGCGAGCCACAACTACTGAGCCCGCGTGCCTAGAGCCCGTGCTCTGTGAGAAGAGAAGCCACCGTGATGAGAAGCCCACGCACCGCAATGAAGAGTAGCCCCCGCTCGCCACAACTAGAGAAGGCCTGTGTGCAGCAACAAAGACCCGACTCAGCCAAAAATAAATAAAATAAAGTAAATACATTTATAAAAAAAAAAAAAAAAGAGTATCTGGTCCTGGGCTTGTCTCTCCCATTACTGTAGCTTCACACGGGATGAAAAACTGAAATGAGCAGATTCTCTGAACCGACTGCGGACAGCAGGCAGCACCGAACTGAGTCATGAGACGAAGAAGAGAACCGAGGTGGATTCCCACCTGCAGGGAGACAGGAGCTGGGGGACCAAAGCAGCTGGAAGGCACGGTCTGACCGGGTGAAAGGAGGTTGTTGCACTGAGAAAGGGCTCCAGGAGTCTGCAACAAGCATCTTTGCAGATCCAAGACAGATTATTAAATTGAGCACGTCTAGGGCAAAACTCTAAAAACCTGCAGGCAAAGAATGACTGTCAGGAATTTATAAGCTGAGTAAATCCTAGAACTCACCTAGGGTTCAGAGATGTTCGAGGTCCTACCAACCAGAGCAGAGGGTTTTGCTCACAAGACAGAGCATTCAGCAGACCCCCCAAAGTTCAGGATTCAGTCGCAGAGCTAAACATCGCTAGAATAAAACCTACACAAGACTCAATCTAACAAACTTTAAAAATAAGCCTTCAATAAATGAATCAAGCTAACCTACAAGTAACTCAATTGCTTGCCAACTCAAACTGCAGCACAATTTGAAGAAAGACAACAAAAATGCAAACATTCAAAATGGTAACATTCATAATATGTTTAACATTCATAATATGAATTGTAACATTCATAATATCCAGAATCTATAAAAATGTGAACCATAAACAGAAAATATCAGGTGAGAAGAGACCCAGAAATTTCAGAGATAATATAATGAGAGACAAGTACTTTAAAAGAGCAATTATAGCTATATTCAAGTATTTAAAGGAGAGAAATAAATGATATAAAAAGAAACAAGTGGAACTCTTAGGGAGGAAAAATATAATCGCTGAAATGAAAATTTCAGTGAATTGACAATAGAATATTAGAATCTGCAGAGGAAACAAAAATAGTAGATTTGAAAACATAGCAATCAAAGTTATCCAAAATAAAGGACACTGGGAAAAAAGACTGAAATAACCAGATCCTTAGAGACGAGCAGTACAATATCAAGGAACATAATGTGTTCTTTAGAGGAGAGGAGAAAGGAAGGAGCAGAAAAAGTATTTGAAGGAACAATGACTGAAAAATTTCCAATTTGATGAAAACTATAGAACCATAGATGCAAAAAGGCTGACAAATCCAAGCAAGATAAACAAAAATAACACAAGTCACATCATAGTCAAATTGCTCCAAAGGGGCTGAGATTTTCATCTGGGTTTTTTTCTAGAAGTTGTATAATTTTAGCTATTTTTTTTTTTTTAGGTCTGTGATCCATTTCAAGGCAAACATATGGCATGAGGTAAGGGTTAAAGTCCATTTCTTTTTTCCTCATATGAATATCTAATTGCTCCAACAGCATTTGTTTAAAAACAAATAAACAAAACCTTAAAAACCCACTATCTTTCCTTATTGAATTGGCTTAATACATTTCGGCAAAAATTTATTATCCAGAACATGTGTGGGACTATTTCTGTATTTAACAAGCTATTCTGTGAATTGGTATGTGTATCTTTTTTTTTTTTTTTTTTTTTATTGCTGTGTTGGGTCTTCGTTTCTGTGCGAGGGCTTTCTCTAGTTGCGGCAAGCGGGGGCCACTCTTCATCGCTGTGCGTGGGCCTCTCACTATCGCGGCCTCTCTTGTTGCGGAGCACAGGCTCCAGACGCGCAGGCTCAGTAGTTGTGGCTCACGGGCCCAGTTGCTCCGCGGCATGTGGGATCTTCCCAGACCAGGGCTCGAACCCGTGTCCCCTGCATTAGCAGGCAGATTCTCAACCACTGCGCCACCAGGGAAGCCCGGTATGTGTATCTTTATACCAAGACCACACTGTCTTAATGATTATGGCCTTATATTATGTCTTGAAACAAAGTAGTGTAAGCCTAACTCATTTGTTTAGCTAAAAATAATTTTGCATGTGACACAGTCAGCCCCCAAGTGGACATCTTTGTGCACGAGAGCAAGCTGCTTATGAGGGGCTCCCATGGCCTAAAGGAGGGTGAGAAGGTGGGTTTGACTTTTACAAAGTCTCCCAGGGCAGGAAAGCCTAATAGGGTGTTTGGTACAGTTTGGTGTTTGGTGAGAGGTACCAAAAGGAACACGCAGATCCACACATCAAAAAGCAGACAGGAGCCCTGGCTGCGGCGCTCTAGTTCATCATGCAGAGGAACGCAAGCTCCATCCCAGCCCGAGAAGTGTCACTTCTGCCAGGGCATCTTCCCGCAGTGGCCCCATGTCCCCTGAAGGTCCAGAAGGCCCCTGGCTATTGGAAGGGTCAGCATACTTCAGGGAGGAAGAAGAGGTCCACAGTCATGTCGTGATCCCAGAGGCCGAGAATTAGGCCAGCATAGGTGGGGTTATTTTTTGTGGTCAGAGAGTTTTAAGACTCAGGCATCATCTATCATCAAAGAAAGAAGAAAGTGGGATAGGCCCGGTCAGGGAAGTGGGCACAGCAGACACCTCAAGCAGAGGTTCCCACAGCATCACGCCCTCTTCTCTCTCGATGGAGAAGCATGAGCAAAGATGATCGACCACCCCTTGTCCAAACCACACGAGCGCTTCCACAGAGAATCCCCGCAGAGCTGCACCTGCTCTGTCTGAGTGTACAGCCTCTGAATCACCGGTGTTGTGGCTTTCAGGATGCGAAAGTGGCCTGAATAGGAACATTGCTTTCATTTTCAAGAGGGTTATATAATATTTCTTGATGGAAGAAATGTTCACATATTGACGTATGGGGAAGTCATCTTGGCTTCTACCTGACTTGGCTTGAACTTTGTACTAACTAGAACAGCCTATAATGGCCTGTCAAACATGCATTGTACATCTACTTTAACCATTAAAGAAAAGAATGCATTCAAGAATCAAAATGTGGTTTGACTGTGGTTCAGACAATCAAAATGGAGCTGGGTGGCCTTTGTGGATGTGGTTTCAGACATGTCCCTGCATCACTGAGGACCTGAATTTTTGGAACTCAGATTCCAGGACGCCACCAGCCGTTTTCAAAATAATATCTACTGGCAGCTGCCAGCTGCAACCCTAAGGTCTCAAAATCTCTCCTTGTAACTACGCAATCATTCAGACCCCAACCAATACTTTCTTAAAGAACACCCTTACTTCTTGCTACCTCCAATCCTAATTCTTGACAAAATCTTTTATAGCTTTATGGTCTTTGCCCATATAAACCTCCCCCATTTTGTAGTCCAGTGAAACACAATTCAAGTGCTTCTCAAATCTGTGCCGCTGGGCTGTAGTCCTCAGCTGGCTTGAATGAAACTCTTTTCTATTCCTATTATAGATGGTTTATTATTTGTGTCACCATTCCCATGCAAGAGTGAAAAATAAAGCCTGATGCAAGACTGACGGACTCATACCAGGAGCTGTGGGAGGGAACCTCTCAGAGGTAGGACATGGCTTTTTCCATCTTGTCTTCTTCCAAGCCATGGGGTGTGATGCAGATAAGGGGGGCGCTAGGGGAGCAGTTAGCCATGCGTAGGTGGCCTTGTTTGTGAAAATATAATGTATTGGTCTTTCTCTAGGTTCTATTAACGATTTTTATTGATTACAGACTTATTTCTGTATTGAAAGAAAAATAACCAGAGCCTCTTTGACAAAAGATTTTGCACCAGCCTTCAGGATCTGAAACATAAGATTGGAGGCTCCTCTTCTCAAAGTGGAGCCAATGGGCTTCCCTGGTGGCGCAGTGGTTGAGAATCTGCCTGCCAATGCAGGGGGCACGGGTTCGAGCCCTGGTCTGGGAGGATCCCACATGCCGCGGAGTAACTAGGCCCGTGAGCCACAACTACTGAGCCTGCGCGTCTGGAGCCTGTGCTCCGCAACAAGAGAGGCCGCGACAGAGAGAGGCCCGCGCACCGCGATGAAGAGTGGCCCCCGCTAGCTGCAACTGGAGAAAGCCCTCGCACAGAAACGAAGACCCAACACAGCCATAAATAAATAACTAAATAAATAAATAAATAAACCCAAAGTTTAAAAAAAAAAAAAGTGGAGCTGGTGAAACATCTCGTTTTGGTCCCCCTTCTATCCTATTTTGATTTGAACCATATCTTCTGTTCTATAGTCCTTTCCTTCTCTGCCCCTCCACAAAATATCCTACACACAGTCACATTTTATTCTGGGGATGATGCCACCACTCCTAAAATATCTGTGCAGAAATCTGAAGAAAGTAGAAACACTCCATACTTCATCCTCAACTCTCTTGGTTAAGACCATTCCCTGCTGTCATTCATGCCAAACCCCTGTATTACTGGTTTGGATGGCAAAATTCCAGCCCAGTTCTAGAGGAAATAGAAATAGTGGATGGCCTTCTACATGGAAAGTGAGGATGAAAGTGTACTCAGATTACTCAGTAACTTCTGTGTAACTGCAAGGCACCTGGTTCAAGTAGCTACGTGATTTTCCAGTTGGAAGCAGATGAATGGAACTCCATGTTTACTGCTAGAAATCAAACTGTGTGTGAAATCTCAAATTAGTGGCAGGAAAGAGGGGGGGAAACATTTACTTATTTCTGTTTCTTTTTAACTAAATAATTTTTGATGGCTTTCCCATCTTATAAGCCCTTCAATGCTTTATATCTCCATACTTTTCATGATCCCGTTAGCTTACCTAACACTAGCCATTAGAGCTGGATTTTAAAAAATCCTCTCTTTAGCACTCCATGTCATCTACAACAGCTTTCTTCCCTTGATTCAACTACTTTCCATCCATTTTGAGATTACCAATATAAAAGAACCACCTGTTCTTTGCAACTTCATAATTACCTTTTCTTTTCCCTACTTGGAACCCTATTAATTTGTATTGCCCTTGGGTTAGATATTGAATTTAAAAGCTACATAAAATAAAGTGTCATTTTAATGTGACATCTTCTGTTCTTGATTTCTGTGTGACTTATGTAAACTAGTGTCAAAGCTTTATTGTCAGAAGTCAGAAAAGCTACACATTTCCTCCTATGAAATACATTGTTCTCTACCTATTCAAGTATGTAGAAGGTATTTTTGTTTGTTCTCTTGTTTACAAAATAAAACCAACCCTGATAGAAGTAGTCACTATTAGGAAAGACAAAATAGAATAAAAATAGATGAACAATGATAGCTTTTAGCTCATGATTCTGCATTTGCAATAAACACTAGTGCCAGGCTACTGAAAATTGTGATTTTAATTTCTGAGTGGTTGAAAAGTAGATAATAAATATACACACATTTAGCCTTGTATAAAACTGCAGAGTATACTACCAACAGAGAAGATGTATTGGAAGACCGAATGTAGTTTACAGGGAATTAATAACATTTTATAATAAGCTATTACAGCAAGCAACATACATTCTTTCCCACTTGATTTATGAAATCATGAATAAAATAATTTGTCACCTGACTTTACTTCTGCCCAGATTATATGGCTGATCTATCACCCAGGCATACCCTCCCCCAATAAAAAGGAGGACTCTTAGAATGTTTGTATTTAGGGTTTTTTTGGTGTAGACAATCTTTATTGGCAGCTATTAAGAGTGCTCCAAGATAGTAACAAATCCAGAGGGATATTAAGGGAAGCAGGGCATGGCTTTCCTCCCCAACATGAGGACCCTGTAACCAGGCCAGTGTGGGGAATTACTGGACTGTGGATACTTTGGACCCAACACTTTCCTGAGAACAAGCTTTCAGGCAGAGGTATCTTCCATGATTAAAGATTACATAAGAATACTTCACTCTGAGAAACACAGTGAGAAACTAGCCTCAACCACTTAAGAATGCACTTTATGTTAAGCAGTTTTGTACAGTAGAATTTGACTCTAGAAAATTTTCTAATTTTAAATTTGATAAATGATGTGACTAGCTATGACATTTTTTTCTTTTTTTTAAATATGAAGAAAAACCCTCTTGGTAAAAATTTCTAATAGCATATGGAAGAACATTCTAGTAAAGGGTTACTCAAAGATATAACAGATCTTTTGTAAATAATGATAATCAATCAGAAGTCAGTCAGGAGAATGTTTCAGAGACAATATAAACACTGGGTATAAATGATTAAATAAGTGATACTTAAACCATCACTTATTAAAAAAAAAAACAACAGATAGGAAATTTGACTTCTGGGAAGATAGAGTAACTGTACTTTTCTCTATTCTTCCTTCTAAGTCTATACACAAGATAAACATCAGTTTCTGAAAGGCAGAGAGAAGGTAGACTTGCCAGAGACCTTTGAACTCCTGACAGAGTGGTTAGTTCCCTGGATTTTCTTTTTGCCTCATACATCATGGACCTGGAGCTGAAGAAGTTAGAAACAGAATCATCAATGCACACAGACAAAAACCAGCTTCCCTCAAAACCTGCTGTCTTTAGCCAAAGGGTTAGGAGAGAGACAGCTGAGCAAGGCAAAAAACTTAGACAATAACCTCTCTACCTCAGCCAGACACCACAGAAAATAATGTGACCACACCCTCACCCATGCCAGTAAAGGCCAAGTGACTTCTACTGGCCACTTGCAAGACTGTTACGCTTGCAAGGCTGTGATCAGGATTGAAAGAGTGGTGACCACTACAGACCCTGTAGACATCAAAAAGATAATAAGGGAATACTATGAAAAACTCTATACACACAACTTAGACAAAGTGGACCAAGTACTTGAAAAGCAGAAACTAATACAAATCACTCAATATAAAAAAGATGCCTTTAATATCCCTATAGCTATCAAGGGAATTGAATTTGTAATCTTAAAACTCCCCCCAAAAAAGAGATCTTCAGGATCAGACGGATTCACTGAAGAATTCTACCAAATGTTTAAAGAATTAACACAGTTCTACACAATCTCTTCCAGAAATTAGAAGAAGAAAGAACACTTCACAATTCATTTTACAAAGCTAATATTATCCTACTACCAAAACCAGACAAAGAAAGTACAAAAAGAAAACTACCTCAACAAACCTTGCGAATATAGATTAAAAATTTCTTAACAAAATATTAGCAAACTAAATTCCACAACATCTGAAATAAATTATACAACATGATCCAGTGGGATTTATTTCAGGAATTCAAGGCTGGTTCAATATTCAAAAATCAATTAATATATTTCACCATATTAAGAGACTACACAAGAAAAATAAAGCAATCATAACAATTGATGCAGAAGAAGCATTTGACAGAATTCAGCATTCATTCATGGTAAAAAAAAAAAAAAAAGTCAGAAAGATAGGAATGAAAGGAAACTTTTTTACCTAAAAACTATCTACAAAAATCCAACAGTTAAGTTCATACTTAAAGGTGAAAGTCTGAATGTTTTTATCCTAAAATAGTGAACAAGTCAAGGATGTTTATTGCAAATTACTCTTAATTCAACATAGTGCTGGGAGAGCTAATCAATGCAATATAGCTAATGAAGGAAATTAAAAGCATACAGATTGGAAAGAAAAAATATAACTGTCTTACTTGTACATAGCATGATTGACTATGTAAAAAATATCAAGGAATCTACAAAGAGCAAGTTCCAGAATGATGAAGTAAGTTCAGCAAGGTTGCAAGATACAAGAAAAACACTTAAAAGTCGTTTCATTTTTCTATAAAGTAGCAAATAAAACATGGACACTGAAATTAAAAATAAAATACCATTTACTATCACTCAAGAATGTAAAACTTATATGTAAATCTAACAAAACATATGCAGAACTTGTATGCTGAAAGCTACACGATGCTGAGGAAAGAAATAAAAGAAGATCTAAATACAGAGAGAAACATACCATGCTCATGGATGGAAAGACTCAACAACATAAAGATGTAAATTATACCAAAAATGATATATCAGTTTAAAACAATTCTTATCAAAGTACCAACAAATCTTTTATAGGTATAGGCAATATTTTTATAATTTATATGGAAAGTCAAAGAAATATGATAGTAAAAATAATTTTGAAAAGGAAGAAAAACTGTGAGAAATTAGTCTACCAAACTTCAAGGCTTCTTATATAGCTATATTAATCAAGACTCTGGTACTGGAGAAGGCATAGACACATAGGCCAGTGAAACAGATCAGAGGACTTAGAAATGCCCAGCTGATTCTGACAAGGGTGAAAGCAACTCAATGGAAGGAAAATAGCTTTCTCAACAAATGATTGTGGAGCAATTGTACAACAATAGTCAAAATAAATGAAACTTTACCTGAAAAATCTGGTCACACATTATACAAAAAATAACACAAAATGGATCATAGACTTAAAACATAACATAAAACTTTTAGAAAAAAATCATAGGAGAAATTTTCCAGATATAGAGCTAAGAAGATTTCTAGACTTTTCACCAAAAGCACAATCCATAAAAGGAAAAAATGATAAATTTGACTTCATCAAAATTTAAAACTTTTGCTCCATGAAATAACCTGTTAAGAGGATGAAAAAACAAATTATAGACTGAGAGCAAATATTTGCAAAACACAAATCTAACAAAGGACTAGTACCTAGAATATATAAAGAACTCTCAAAACACAAAATTAAAAAAAAAAAGATCCAGTAGGCAAAATACATGAAGAGACATTTTACCGAAGAGAATATAAGATGGCAGAAATACTTAACTACTCACTACTTAACTATCAGGGTAGCTTAAATTTTAAAAAAATAGTGACAACATCAGATACTAGTGAAAATGAAGAGGACCTGGATCACTGATACATTCCTGGTAGAAATGTAATATTCTGCAACCATCTAGAGAACAGTATGGCAACTTCTTTAAAAATTAACATGCAACTACCATACAACCCAGCAATTGGATTCCTGGGTATTTATCTCAGAGAAATGAAGATTTAGGGTTACTCAAAAACCTAAGTGTGGACGTTTATAGCAGCTTTACTTGGAAATAGTCAAAAGCTGGAAATAACCCAGCTATCCTTCAATGGATAAAGGGTTAAAAAGAACTGTGGTTCATTCATATTTTTAAAAATTCTCAGCAATGAAAAGAAAAAAAGAATCTATTGACACACATACAATATGGATGAATCTCCTGAGACTTATGCTGATTGAAAAAGCAAATTCCCAAAGCTGACATATTGTATGATTCCATTTATTATAACATTCCTTAAAAATGACAGCATTTTCCAAACAGAAAAGATTAGTGGTTGCCAAATGTTAAGGAAGGGATGGAAGTGAAGGGAGGAAAGTGGATGTAGCTACAAAGTGGCGACATGAAGGATCCTTGTAGTGATGGAATGTTCTGTACCTTTATCACACCAATGTCAGTATCCTAGATGTGATATTGTAAATAGTTTTGTAAGATGTTACCAGCAGAAGAAATGGGGTGAAGGATACTCAGGATATCACCGCATTATTTCTTATGATTGTACTCAAATTTACAATGACCTCAAAATAAAAAGTTTAATTAAAAATATAGATTACTGACTGGGTGTGGGCAGGCTTTCAAAAGGAAGACTATTAAGTCAACTGATTACAGATAAAATTAAACAATGAGTATAAATTGAGAATATTTTCTAAATTGAGATGCAGTATTGATTGCATTGTCGATAAAAGTGTGGGCTTTGGAGAAAAACAAGTTGAGTATAGGATCTGCTGGCTATTAGCTTGTCAACTTGCACCAGAACTCATATTTGCTGACTTCACATCTAGTGATTTTTCAACAATACCACAATACTGTTAAATCACAATGCTTCCATATATCAATTGACAATAAAATATTGGAGCATGAATTATCTGTCTAAGATTGGACACCATGTTACCAGAAAATTAAGAATGGTAATATAGTAAATCTAATACCATTAAAATTCATCCAGATTTCCAGTTTAAACTATTTAATTCAAATTTTTATGTTAGATAACAATATAACATACTGAATAAAAATACTAAAGAAATCTGATTCTGTCAATAATTGTTTGATAACCAGTACTGATGGGCATGATCTAATTAAATTAACTGGCTGAAAACTTAGCGTTATGTCCCAAGACCAGGAAGAAGAATAAAAATCTAATAAGAATTCAGACTAAAATTTAACCTTTTAGAAAAGAATGATCTGGAGACAACATACATTAATGATTAATGAACACTGATGTAAATATGTAATGAACACATGTTTGTAAAAAGTACCTAGCTTTACTGCCATGTCAGTTTTAATATTATAGCTTGTTCTAACTGATATCTAGGGTATTGGTTCAAAATTAACTCAAAGAAGGATGCCATCTACTCAATCAATACTGTGTTAACCCCAAACAGCATTAGGGTGGTAACCTTAAATGGGCAGAAATAAATTGGTCAAAATTAATAAACAGTTCTAGAAGAGAAATGTCCCTCTTTTTTTCCCAAACTTTCTTTCAAGTTAACACCAAGATTCTCAGATGTATTCTGACTGACATTACTGGTCATGCTGTAGTATATTTCCACTGATTTTCTACACAATATCTATACCCAAAAGTGATTAACTGATAATTTATGTTGCTATTTATATATTGAAATATCATTCCCCGAAGTAATTAAATTGCATATAATTTCTTAGACAGCAGGCTCACTAACCTCACAGAACATTTTTACCTTTTGAAAAGGAAATAATTCGAACAGCAAGAGATGCAAAACATACTCTTTCCTCTCATGATTATTTTATTATTTTATTTTTAATTTGATTTTTACCTTTTCTTGTTGATGAATTCTTTATTCTTATCAATAAATAGCTCTTCTTGTTATTGACTCAGATCATATATGATTTTGTTCTTTGTTCATTTGCTTGATTTTGTAATCTTTTTTTTTTACATACTATTTTTAGGGTACTTAAAATGCTAATTTAAAAATAGTTAGAAAATATTACAAAACACAAAGTAGAAAATAGAACCAAATTATAATTCTACCATCATGAAGTAAATATATAAAATGTTGATGGATGTCACCCCTACTTTTATTACATATACAGGTAAAAAAATAAAGTTAAATAGATTTACATATACAAATATCAATTGGGATCAAACTACACATTCTCTTTTCCATTTAACAATATTCTGTGAATATTTTCCCACTGTATTAAATAACCTGTAACATACTAGGTCTGGGCCAAATCAGTCTGACTGGCTGTTTTATAAATGGGCATCATTGTTCATTCATCTTTGTGATCATTTTTGGTTAGTTCTTTAAATTAAATATCTAAACGTGAGAGCAGAATTGCTGATTTAAATAGGTTATTTAATTGTTTTAATAATGCTTTATTTGGTTAATGGTGGGGATGAAAATTATTTTACACAATTATTTTCAGTTCCTTCACGGACTTTGGCTAGCTTACTTTGCTGTGTTCTAGTTTTTTCCCCTCAGTGATATTTTACACTGCGTTTTCCTTATTATGAATACAATCCCCCAAACAAAATCAACACAAAAAAGAAAACAAATTTCACAATAGTACTCACATGGAGACATCTACTATGAGTGCTTTGTTTTATGTTTCTAAACCTATACATGTGGACACACATTTTTTTCCAAAATAAATTATTAAACACTAAAATATGTTAACATTTTCATACAAAAACATAATATTCTATAAAATTAATATCAATAATTGCATAACATTGATGACCTAGGTCTTACAAAATTACTATTTCCTATTGTGGGATATTTTTATTCCTTTGCTCTTTTGAAGAAACACTAATAATGAACACTTTTTAAACTCAATATATGAATATCCATACCTTAGTGTTTTGTCTATTATAAACTGCAAGAGGTAGAATTATGGCATCAAAAATATATACAACTATCTGCATGTTTATGTACAACTACCTACTGATTTTTCCAACTATCTCTTCTATCATCTACCTATCAATTTATTTATTTAGTAAATTAGGTTAATATGTCAAATTGTCCTCAAGATTAGTTGTACAAATTAATTTATATGCTTACTAGCAGTTTATGAGAATGATCTTTTGGCTTGGGTATTATTGTTCTCAATTTGACTTTTTTTGCCCCTTAAAAACACTGCTCTGTTATTTTATAATGTTTTAATTGTTCTTGATTCTTTTACAACATTTTATATGTTTTTGTTTTATTTTATTTTTCCTAATTTGATAGAAAATAAACTAATTTTAATTTGCATTCCTTTGATAATAGTGAAGTACCCTTTTTTCTCATATTTTTATGGAGTTTGTTAATGGATTTTTCATATCCACTTGTATTTACTCTTATATTGTAGTTTTTGTTTTTTGTATATATGCACTATTTTCATAATTGAGATAGTAAAATCTATGAGTCATATATGCAAACATTTGTTTTTCTTTATGTAGTTTAATAGATCTGGCTCCAAATTTCTAAATCTCTTATTTCTTTAACTAAAACTTCTAAAATGTAATAGTGTGTGAAATCAAGTATTTTTGCATTTTTGAACAATATTAATGTGTAGGTTTCAGATATTCATTGTTTCCCTTTCAATAGAACATTTGCCGAGTGTTGGTTTTCAGCAGGAATCTCATCCTTCACCGGTTGGGTTCCCTGAGAAGCAGAGTCTGAGGTTGAAATGAGGGTTCCCAGGGCCAATCAGGGAACACATTCGGGATCACTCCTGTGCAAAACTGGGAGCAGCAGGGTTGAACACAGAAAGCAGTTGGCTGTGGCGCAAATTTCCAGATTTTACTGCCCTTTTTGGATTCTCTTTGGAGTGAAGTGACTATTCAATTATTTTTCCCATTTCCCTTAGCTCATTTCTAATATATAGGTGTTATTTTTATATTCTGGATATAATTCTAGTCAATAATGTGTATTGAAAATATTTTATTCTATTCTGTGATTTATATTGCTCTCCCTAAAATGTGTACCTAATAAATAGAAGTCCTTGATATGAAGGCAATGTGTAGCAGTATTTTTTTGTCAATTTAAGAAATCATTTTAGTACATAAATTTATCCTGTTTTATTATATCCTAACAGTTGTATATTAATGGCTAGCACATGCCCTTCTTTAATTCACCTGAAGTTGATTTTCATGTATGGTGTGAAGAAGGGGACCCGTTTCTTACAGATGACTGTTTATCTCACTTCATTTAGTGAAAAGTCTTTCCCCCCTATATTTATTAGCCAGGGTACTCACTGGTAACAAGGGAGATAGGGATGGTAGACTGAGAATGGCACTATATAACTTCATGAGATGCTAGATGTACCTTTATCTGGTTTGTTATTACATGAATATTCACTTATAAAACAAGTTATTGTATACACTTAAAATTTATTCACTACACACAATTTACTGCATGTATGTTATACATTGGGATGGAACATAAATAAAGTTAATTTCAGTGACTACTTATAAATGTTTGTCAAGTTAAGAGATAGCAAAGGAGGGATGGAGAAACACCTGGAACAAGCGATAGGGAGACATTATTATTACCTAAAACTCTGAAGGGATGAGGGGGGAGGGATACCCAACAGCAGCTGTGGTGAGGAACACAGCTGCTCTTGACTGGGGCCTGGCAGAGAGTCAACTTGGGATATGAATACCCGAGCCTCTAGCTTCTCTATCTTCCTGCATTCTAATTTCCTGCCTCTGCTTCTCACTGGGAAAAAAAAATGAAGCTGGAGGTAAGAGAGTCTGCTTGATATAGTTCATATAGAACTCAGAATCTCAGGGCACAGGACAGAGAGGAGGAGAAAGCCGGGCATACCCACCTACGGGACACACCCTGTCACAGGTCAAGGGTCAATATGCATTCATGGAATTTTAATTTTTTTCAAATAAAAATTAAGGATATTAATTATTTTCACTATGACATTTACCATACTTCATATTGACAAAATATTTCAAATTCATATTTGAGATTCCAGTTAAAGATCATAAAGTTCTTTCTCCTATTCTCTTCTAAAACCAACAGAAAATGGGAAGGATGAAAAAGAATTTTAGCTGCAATTAAATTAGAATACAGCTATAATCCCAAACCATGATATATAAGGGAGTAAACAAACATCAGAGTCATTTCTATGAAGTTATCTTGAATGTGACTGTTCTTCCAAAAAAAAAAAAAAAAAAAAAATAACCTGTAGGGTGCATCAGACAATTCCTTACTTGGGAAGGAGTGGTCCAGTTGTATTGGAGAATGCTTAACTCCTTGTAGGAGGAAGGGGCATGAAGATGTAAGGGTCCAACAATACACTATCTTTGCTGTTAGTATGACAGGGTGACTGAGAAGAAAGAAATTGTGCAAAATCACATTAGGCAGCCACTGATCCTTACCACCTTAAATAAGGTTTCCATTTAATCACCCCTAAAAGTGAGGTATAGAGCTCAGGGTAAGTCAGGAGGACTCTCTATGGACTGAACAGAGGCAGAGCCCTGGGCAGATAAATAACTGGAAAATGTTCAGAGAAAACTGACCAAAACCCACACTGACTGTCTGACAGCTTCACCAGTATGTGCTCCAACTCTGCCCTCCCCCCACACTATTCTTTAATGGATGTTGGCTAAGAGGAACACAGCACATGTTAAGAGATGAGCCGTACTTTGAAAACAACCCTTGAATGATAATATAAACAACCAAAATCAAGCAGCAGAAATGAGGAAAAATAGTTGGATGATTTTCTTCATTTTTCAAAGTAGGAATTTAATGCATATTTTTGAAGAAATATAAGTACAATGATATATAATATATAAAGATTAACATAAAACAAAAATTCAACTATGATATTCTAATATTTCATGGGAGTAACACAACACAAAAAGTGTAGAGCATATTAAAAAGATGAAAATACAAAAACCTACAAGAAAATAATCAATAAATTCCAAAAGCTAAATATAGATATATTTATTTCTGTAAAAAAAAATCAAAAACAAAAAAAATAAACAGTATAACAATGCCTTTTAAAAGGAAAATTGATCATGTTGGAAAGAATTTTTATTCAAAACCCATGTTCCAAAATACTTTTTAAAATCAGTACTGTAAAACTCATAGAAAGTTTCATAACCATAAATATTTAAATACTTAAAATATTATAGATATTTCAAAAGGAATTAGACATTCAATTGAAAAAGTTGGAAAAACTTTAAGAAATAAATGAAATGATAAAGAATAATGATAAGAGCAGAGCAGAGGCAAATTAATTAGAAAGTGGATGTAATAACTGAAAAGAAATAAATGCAATTTCTGCTTCTCTGTGGAAAAATAATACTGAGATAGAGCAGGCACCAGCTATCTTAATCAAAAATAATTTCATAAATTTGTAACTGAGAATGGACTAATAATCACAGAATTAGAGGAGATTCAAATATAGATATTAAGTAGTTTCATCAGCTTTCTCCAAATGTATTTAAAAAGCTGGGTGAAATGGACAATTTTCTAGAGATACATAGCCTAATAAATGTGACTGCTTAAAATAGTCTAAAGTAACAACTACCATTTAAGACATTTACCAGGTGTCAAACAACAGCCAGGTATATTCAGTTTCTCAAGGGGATGCTATCAAAACTTCAAGGTACACTTAAATATTCATCTAACTGGAATAACAGAAAGCTTGGAGATAGAAAATGAGCCAAGGAAGAGTTTGAAATGCTAATAGCTCAGAATATTCCAGAACTGATGAAATATTCCAGTTTAGACTTAAAATGCCAAAATAATTCCAATTAGGATGTATACAATGCAACACACAGCAAAATATACTACATTGAAAATACAGGACAGGCAACAAACTTTAGAGTAGCTGGAGGACAAAGACAAATCACAGATCAAGTGTGAAGAAAATTTATAATATATCCTACGGAAATACAAAAAGCTTCTGTAAGAAAATATTTCATGATGCTAAAAATTAAATAATGTTTTAAAATACATGAAAACATAACACATGATCCAGGAGGGCATGCCTGGGACAATACGTCCCAATTTGGTACTTGGTGGAAAAAGGATGTTGACACTGACTAGTACTAGACCTTGTGGAGTGACCAGCACAGGAATAGGAATGCAAAGCGTAGTTTGAAAATTAGTAGATTAAAAAAATGGCAGTAACTAAAATTCTAAATTCAAAAGGAAGAAAGATGGTTCAAACAATTAGACAATAGAAATATTTATAGGAAAAATAACACAAAGAAGATGGTAGTTATGACATATGGAAATGGACTTAACAATGCAGTTAAAAGGCAAAATTTGATATAAAGAACTGAAAAAATATCATCTATGTTGTTTACAAAACACATCTAAAATATAATGGTACCAAAATGTTGAAAGAAAATGGCTAGGAAAAAATTTACCAAGAAAATAACAAGCAAAAGAAAGCTGGTGTCACTCTTTATTACTGGACAAAAACAGAGTTTAAGGGTAAAAATTGTTACATATTTCATCATGACAAATTTTAATATAGCTGGAAGATGTCATTGTAATTAAGATAATTATAATATATGAATACAATTAATGCACAATTATAGTTGTAGTGTGCATTTACTAACACAGCCTAGAGATATAGAAGACAAACTGACAGATTGAGACCTCTTTCAGTAACTAATAGGTCAAGAAAACAAAAATCAGTAATGGTATAAAATGTTTAAATATTGTAGGAAATAATCATATGTACATATATAACTGAACCCTAAAACTATATTATGAACATTTTTATCAACCATAAATGGTGCATTATATACAATTTGCCGCATTTTGGATTATTTAGTAAATTTAGTAAATCTCAACTAATTTCATAGGATAAGTATCATGTAGATCTGATCTTTTATCTCAATTTCCATATCCAAAATTCATATATGTTGTAAAACTAAGGAAAATACTTCTAAATAGCTCACAAATTAAAGGAGAAATAATAATGAAAATCAGAAATATCAAAAACAGGACATTAGCAAAAACACTACACAGAAAAACTTCCAGCACGTACTTATAGTGTTATCTACTGGCAAAATTACACTCTTAAGCCTTCAATGAGAAAATGGTAAAATGTAATAAGCTAAGCATCAGACATAGGGAGATAGTTATAGAAAGGCAAACTAAATCCAAAGAATGAAGGAAGGAGGCAATTTGGCACTTTTATAGGAACATTTGGAATGATATCCATTAAAAACTTATAAAAGAACATTTTCTTTAAGTCTGTGACAACACTGAGTGCCTGTACCACCACTTCTGTTTTTATTAACCTGTATGTTCTAGTTAGTACAGTAAGTCAAGGGGAAGGAAAACTGTAAGATTAGAAAGGAAACATCAGTACTGATACAACCCTTTCCTTTTAAAGACAGTATGCTTGTCTGTACAAAACATCCTGAAGAATCTGCAAATAAGTTAATAGAAATAGTAAGGGAAATTAACACAATTTCTGGATGTAAGATCAAGATTCAAAAGAATATTTCTAAGTATCAATAAACAAGAAAATATTTAAGTAACATATTTTAGTAGCCACTTTATTAATTACCTGAAATAAATCTTCAACAGAAGAGGAAACACAATGGTTAATCAACATTGGAAAATATGTTCAAATTCATTAATACTCAGAAGAGTGCAAATCTACAACATAATGGATTTCCATTCCACATCCTCCAGATTGGAAAAACGTTTAAGCTGTATTAAACATATCAAATGTTAGTGAGACTTGTGGAACAATAAGAACCCACAGACATTGCTAATTGGAGGGTCAATGGTACAAGAGAAGTGGAAACTATTTGGCATTAACTTGTAAATATGAACTTGTGTATATGCTACAACTCGGCAGTAAACTAGAGAGAGATGATCTCACATATGTACCAACAAGGCATGTAGTAATGTTCATAGCTGCATTATCTATAAGAACAAAACCTGGGGCATCCTACATTGTCTATCAAATGAATAAATGATTGCAAAGTATCCATTCAGTAGAATTCTCTCATCAGTGAAAATAAAATTAGATTGAGTACCTAAAACATGTACTAATCTCAAACATGCAGTGCTGAGTGAAAAGTCAAAACAGTACATATAGTGCAGTTCCATTTATATGTAGTTCAAAATCAAAACTAAACAACGTGTCTTTTACTCACGTACACACATGCACACACACACACTCAGCTATTAAAGCTGTAGAGAACTGCAAGGGGATAATTAACACAAGAATCAGAATAGCACTTACTTCTGGGGAGAACTTTATCAGTTGGGATTTGCAAGTGGCAAGCAGGAGCTAGTAAGTTACTGATAATATTCTAATTTTATTATTTCATTACTTTTCTACTATTTAAACCATTCTTAAACATTTTTACCCTGTTCTAGTTCAATCATATGTTTCATAATAAAAAATGGAAAGAAAATTCAGGAAGAATGAGATTTATTAGAAAATAATTTATGTGAAAATAAAATAGTGTGATCATTTAAATGAGTAAGTGTGAAATTCTGTGAACTACATTTGAGTGACATAAAAAATCTAGTTTTGATCTAAGAGAAAGAATTCAATCAAATGGAATATATTTAAATGTATAAAATGGATATAAACATGCTTGTACATATATGCATATCAAATGATTATTAACATATTTTTAAAATAATTAGTTACAAGCAAATGTTTATTAAATATCTTCCATGTAACATGCAATGGTGCTGTGCAGTTACATGAAACCTCTTAGTTAATGTAAAATCTCCATAAAGTCGGTAGTATTTTGTTGTTATTGTTATAGGTTATACCATGTGTATATTACTATTTTTAGGAACTTGAGTAGACATTTAAGAGTAAGTAATGGTTTTTTCAGTATTGTTTACTTTATTTTCTTTAATGTATATTTTAGAGCTTTATTGAGGGGTCAATTACATAGTATAAAATTCACCCATTTTATATGTAGAATTAAATGATTTTAGTAAAACTATAAAGGGTGCAAACATTACCACAATAGTTTCAGAACATTTCAAAAGCTCCCTTGAATCTGTTTTCAGTTATCTGCTATCAATCTAAGCCCAAGGAAACCATTCATCAGCTTTCTGTCTCTATAAATTTATATTTTCCATATACTTCATATAAATTGATTCATATAATCCATTCCCATATATATGTTTTACTTCTGGTTTCTATCACTTTCATTTATCATAATAGTTTTGAGGTTGATCCATGTTGTAGCATTTATTGATAGTTCTTTCCTTTCTGAGGTTGAACAACATGCCATTTTATGAACTTACTGCATTCTGTTTGTCTATTCACTAGTTGATGGACATTTAGATTATTCCAGTTTGGGGTTATTATGAATAACGCTACTACATTTCTGTGTGTAGACATATATTTTCATTTCTCTTGGGTAGATTCCTAGGAATAGAATGGCTTGGTCTTTTGGTGATTTATATTTAACTTTTTAAGAAACTGCCACACCGTTTCCAATGTTGCTGTAACATTTTATATTTCTACCTGAAATATGTAAGGGTTTCCACTTTTCATCCTCAGCAGCAGTAGGCATTTTCTGTCTTTTTTATTGCAGTCCTTCTAGTGGACAGACATGAAGTGGTATTTCGTTTGATTTGCATTTCCCTGCAAACACATTTGAACACATTCTCATGCATTATTAGCCGATACTATATCTTCTCTAGTGAAATATCCATTCAAATCTGTTTCCCATTTTAATTGAATTATTTTTCTTGTTTTATTGTGGACTTGTTTAAGTGCATTATATAGTGTGGATACAAGTTATTTATCAGAGAAATGTCTTGTAAATGTTTTCTTCCTGTATGTGACTTGTCTTTTCATTTTCTCAATAGTGTCTTTTGAAGTGCTAAAGTTTTAAATATTCATGAAATCCAGTTTGCCTTTGTTTTTCTTTTATGGATCATGCTTTTGGTGTTATACCTAATTCTTGACCAATGCACAATCTTGAAATTTTTTGTATAGAAATTTTTGCTCTAAGGTATAATGTGACAGCCCCAAATCACACAGTGAGTCGTTGGAGCCAGGATTTGAAACTCGCCTGCTGGCACGAGCTTCTACACTGTTAAACACTGCACAATGCTGCTTAATGCTTATTATAGATCTGCTCTATGCATGCTTATGACATCTTTGAGACTCAAAAGTGACAGTAATCATGAAGATGTGCAGTTTAGGGATCGGCAGAATGAACAACCATGCTTTTCATGAATTTGGAAATAAAGCTAATTTAAAATTTTTTAATGAAATAATCCTGAGCCTGTGTTGAAGATTTACAGCTGCTTTTATGCGAAGTGAACGCTCCTTCTCTGATTGCCAGTTCTCTCATTTCTATGCTGCCTCACCTGTGTGTCCATAGACTCTTTCCTCCTGCTTCAATAGCCTCTTTACCCATTTCAGAACCCGAAATGTTGCTCACAATTGTGTAGTTCTCTGTTCTTTCCCTGATCTGCTTTTCTTGCCTGGACCATCTTATTCACTAATATTCTGTGATGTGAAGTGCAGGTTACAGACATAGTTGGGAGGACAAGGTTTAATGCCCAGTAGCTATATTCTACTGGGGGAGACAGATGTTCTAAAAAAGGTCCCTGTCCCTCTAATGAGCTTTGTGTCATTAGCCATCACTTAAGTCTAAGAGCCTTCACAGGGCTAATATTCTCTGATTATAATCTATGACCTATAATAGAGGCACAGTATGTAGGAAGGAGAATTCGATGATAAGTGGGAAGATCCCAGAAAACTTTACAGTGGTGATATTTGAGCTGTGACAGATACTTGCAGCTCCTTTATTGCTTTTAAGGTCCATTTTCTTATAAAGACCTTGAAAAATGTTTGTAGTTTATTGCTGAGCAGATCCTCTGAAACTTCATCACGGTCTGTCCTCCGGATTTACAGGTCTCTAATGAGATTAATGGCTTGATGGATCACTGTGCTTTAATGATAAATAAGAATAAAGTCCAGGGATGTGACAAGTCCTATGTTATACTTCACTCATGGAGACACCTTTATTTTATTCTTCATTTTCCTCCCACTCAAGGTAAAGGTCAAATCAGTAAAAGGTCAAGCTGACTGGTATGGATTATTATAATATTGTTCTCAAGCTATCCAGAGATCAATACGGACTGTCATCATCCATTTCCCAGAGACATAGACACTAACCTCGTTATCCTAATACATTAAAGAAAGCAGAGACTGAAGCTATATCAAATTCATACTTCTATTTTCACAACTAACATTAAAAAAAATCTGGATGTTAGATGTTTTACAGTAATTTTTCATTGGAACTGCTTTAGGATAGAATCTGAATCAAGTCCCCCAATTTACTTTGATCCAATGTACTTTGATGGATATGTGAATTTCAGATTTATGTCTTTAAAAAAAAGGCCTAATTTTGATGATGCCCTCAACAGAAACTCCAGAGAATGAGGAATGCCCATTCCTCGTGCCTTCTCTAAGCTTCTTAGCTATAATTACAGATGCTGATATCATAATCACTGTGATAGAGAAGCACCTGTAAATGGTCCCTTCTCTGATCACATATCCTACAATTCCCTAGTAATTTTGGCAAAATGAGCAATTCTGGTAAGCATGAAAATGAAAATACTATCTGAAAAATGTAAAACATTTAACCCATGTCCGTATGAAGTCACATCAGAAAAGGACCTGAAATTTACTAGCTGTATGTCAATGTCAATGATTCAACACATCTAAAATTTGACTACTTTTTCTGTAATATTGGAACTAATAACATCTACTTTGCAAGTTTTTTGAGAAGAATAAATGTAAATCTACCTATCTTGATGCCTGGATACACAGATAACTCCTCGATACAATTTGGTTTTGTTTGCTTGGATTGTAGAACATAAATTTCAAGGGTTTGTTAGGACCAGTACAAATACCAGCATTGATAACATCTCATTAATGATGAAGTGAAAGTATTATACAGAGTATAATTTAATATTTCGTTTCATAAATTTTCTATATTTAGATTTTTATATATTTGGAGATCATGATTATAAAAATGCCAATACACAGTACACTACAATACACTTTAAAATATGTTTTCCCCTTTACAACAAAATTTCTAGCTTTAGTAATTTACTACCAAAGCAAAGACAGCTAAATACTTAAAAAAACATATATAGCCACATACATACATATATATAATGGTTCAAATATTAAATTGGACAACAATCTTAACATAAAATAATAAAATTGACTCCCACCTAAAAATTATCTCCCAATATCTGAATCATCATGACACTCAACCTTAAGGGAATAAGGTTACACAAATTACATTCTATACCATATTTCTTATTTCCATAATGCATTTTATGTTTTTTAATGATGTGATCTCTTGGTACCAGGATCGATGACTGATTCTTTCTTATATATCTTATAAACCTAGCATATAGTCCTGTACATTTATGATGAATGAATACATTGATGAGTAAATAAACTTATAAATGAGTGAAGGAGTCACAAGAATGTTACATACACCAAAGGAATGCAATGTCTTATTCTGTAAAATAAAATCTTTATCTCAGTTCTGTTTTTTCTATACAGGAATGCAGCTTAGGAGATGAACCACCAATTATCAGATCATTGAGGAGATTTAAAACAGAACTTGTGAATATTTTCCTAGAAATTCTGGCATCCCCAATGACTGTTGTTACAGACACACTTGAAGATGAAGATAGGAAAATTGGAACATATTTTAAATACCAATACCAGAATGATGAAGCAACACATTCGTCCTACAGGAAGCTGTTGAAATAAGTTTTGTTTGTAAAAAAGATCACTTTGGGGGAATATGAAATATGAAAGACTGTCACATAAAAGGGAATTAGCCTTTTGCATTGTCCTAATAGGTAGGGCCGTTAACTGCAGGTTAGGATTTACATATAGGAAGATGCACTCTGACTGAATTTCATGAGAAAATGTGTTGTTTCCAGTACTCCTGGTATTAAATGTAGATGAGACACTCATGGTGGAAGAAATCCAAGCTGAACAAGTGTAGTTTTAGGATTATTTCCAACCTAATAATTCTGTGGATCTATGATTCATGATAAAAAGATGTGTTTTTTTAATATTCCAGCACTCACTCCATGGAATTATCAATGAAACACATCTATTAAAGAAAAAGTCAGTAAGGAAAAGAGGTGAAAAGACCACTCCCTGCAGCTAAATTCTCAAGGCTATGTGCTTCTCTACCAGGCCCTGGTTAGTAGATGCGTCTGGGTGTGTGTGTGTGTGTGTGTGTGTGTGTGTGTGTGTGTGTGTGTGTGTGTGTGTGTGTTTGATGCTTCTTTTTGTTTTGTTTTTGAAGGGAGGGGTATTATGAGAGAGCTTTCTTGTATTTTTCCTAAGTGGTGAAAAGGATGCAACTCTGAGACCTTCACTCAATTGGAAAAACCTAATGAAATGAGGCAGCGTTGATTATTCCACCTGGTGGCTTCTATGTTCCATATTCTAGAAGTGGTTACCCACCATAAATGGTGTTAGTTAAAAAGATCTCAGAGGAAATAGTGCCATCCACGGTTCCACCAACAGTTGTTCTTCTGATTTTCTTTAGAGACAAACACCCTGTGTCACGGATGAGACTGACAGCAGTTAAGCTCAGTGCTGTGGCTTCCTGCTGAGCAGCGTCGCCTCTGGTCTAAGTATCTCCACTGGCTAGCCAGGCCATAAGTATCTATTATAAAACTCTATTTCAGTTGTGCATCTTGCAGAGATATCAGATCTGCCTTGTCTAGGCATTTGTAGTAACCAGCTAAGATGCTGAGGGCCAAAGACCATTTAAGATGGATTTTTAAATTTTTGTGGGATTGTCAGTGACTCACGTAAATAAAACAAATACAAACACAAACCCAATAAAGATTCAGTTAACAATTATACTGTAGACAGAAAGCAAAGTCAATATACGGTACTTCTTCTCCTACAATATGTAATATAGTTGCTCATTTACTGTTGAACAAAAATTAAGTGCCAATCTAATTTTCTCCAATGAGATATTCTATAAAATATCCATTAGAGCATTTCAATATTTTAATCAATTGAGCACAGAACAGTTACAAAGACACTATTTGAGAAGGATAATATTTTTTTTTCCATTTAACGATGTAAAGCATTGATTGGTTTTAATAGATTTTTGTGTTTAAAAAATTTACTAAAAATGATCTGGCCTGAATGGCAAAGTCTGACAACATCCCTCCAGCTGGTCAAGGTCATTAGTGTGGACACTCACCTCCTCCACATATGGTTTTGGATTTTAAAACCTAGGTTTATATATTATATTGTGGGAAGATGATCTGAGAAAAAAAATTGGATACTGGGAAAAAATAAATTCTGAGATAAGATTAAAGAATAAACAGAAATGATTAAGGTAACTTTTAGTGTGTGTTAAGTGTAAATGCCATCAAGATATTAGGAAACTATTTTGGTGGCGTTTTTGTTTATATGGATTCCTCACTTCCATCTTTACCATTGATAAAAGGACAAAATAAGGAGTATTTAAAAATATCTCTTGGTACTTCCCTGGTGGCACAGGGGTTAAGAATCCGCCTGCCAGTGCAGGGGACACGGGTTCAATCCCTGGTCCAGGAAGATCCTGCATGCCGCGGAGCAACTAAGCCCGTGCGCCACAACTACTGAGCCCCCATGCCACAACTACTGAAGCCCGCACACCTAGAGCCCGTGCTCCCCAACAAGAGAAGCCACAACGATGAGAAGCCTGTGCACCGCAGTATCACAACCATGAAAATAAAGTATTTAAGGTATGATGCATTCATAACTATCCTTCTAGAAAGAAAATATCTTTCCAAAATTATGCAAACACTTTGACTATATCTTTATTGGTTTTTTTAAAATATTAGGTAAAATGGGGAATTTCCTGGTGGTCCAGTTGTTAGGACTCCACGCTTCCGCTGCAGGGAGCCTGGGTTCCATCCCTGTTGGGGGAAGTAATATCCCTCAAGCTGTGTGGCGCTTCCAAAAAATAAATAAATAACGTAAGTAAGTAAGTAAAAACTTTCAGAATTGGAAGGAGAAGTGGATATGCCTACAAAGCTGGAACTTTAAAACACCTCTGTCAAAACTGAAAAATCAAGCAGACACAAAATTTAAAATGACATCAAAGAATTGAACCACAGGATTAACAAATTTCATAAACTGGGAAATATATAGAACATTGTGCCTAACTGAATAAAGTACAACCTTGTACATTTTCTAAAAATTAGGTAAAATTAAAATTATGGTACAAATTATGCTAAGCCATGCACATCCTGTTGTCTAGTATGTTAATTTGCAAAGGGATCATTTTGCAATCAAGTAAACAAGGAAACTTTATACTGGGATATGATTTTGCACTGTAAAAGCTTTGCTCCATTAATGGATAAAAAGAAACATCCTGTAGCCTAATTTAGAAGGAAGCACTATATATAAACTTTCCTTGGAGTATTACTATAGAGCAAGGGCTGAATCGTAATCACTAACCAGCTTAGTGACATTCTTCGCCAATTCCAAATTCAACTCTTACTAAACATATCACATAGCTTCCAAAAGTTCAGGTACTAAAAAAATAAATCCTGCATCTATTATATCATGTAATGAGAATAGATTCATGCCCAAAATTTCACAAGAATTTTGTGAATGAAATCTTGGAAATTCAGATCCTGTCGACGTTGAGAAAGCGTATATAAATCATGATCAGATGGTTCAAATTCCCTGAGCCTTTGTCTGGCTGAGCCTAGAAGTCTTCCCTCACAGACTATATTTCATTAAAAGGTTTAATCTAAATAGGGCCCATGAAGAAGATTTTCAACCTCCAAAAATGTCAAGGTATTTTCCAAATCATGGGCTACAGTTTATGACAATTATCTTTTAATTTTCTTGAACTCCGTAGATATGGTCCAATCTGGTTTGTACCAGGGTGTAGCCCAATCTCTTGTTATCTGAGTAGTCCTTGGACCAGCATCATGTGTATCACCAAGGGACTTGTTAGAAATGTGACTCTCAGGCCACATCCCAGAACTACTGCTTCAGAATCTGCATTTCTGATAAGAACCTTGGAGATTTGTATGCACATTTGAGAAACACTGACTTAGTGTGTGTGTGTATTTACATTAGGTTCATTGAGGCACATTTCACACACAATAAAATTTACTCTTATTAGGTTTACAGTTCTGTGAGATGACAAACGTGACACAGTCAAGTAACCACCAATATATTAGAGAAACAGAATATTTCCATTACCTTGCAAAGTTTTCCCATGCTCCTCTGTAGTTAATCTCCTCTCATCCCCAGGCCCTGGCAACCAGCAAATCTGGTTTTGTTCCTTTTGCTTTTCCTAAATGTCATACATAAATGACATTTTTCTATAGGGCTTTGTGTACAGCTTTGTATAAGGCTTTTTCACTTAGCCCTATACAAATGAATCTGATTCATTTATATGGTCATATGTATGAGCAATTTCTTCTGTTTTATTGCTGAGTAGTGTTCCATTGTATGAATCCTTTGCAGTTGGCTTACCTAGTCACTGATTCACCATGAAAATTTGGGTTGTTTATGGTTTCTGGAGACCATGAATAAAGACTTTATAAAGATTTGCACACAGATCTTTGTGTGGATATATGCTTATATTTATCTTGGATAAACACCTAGGAGTGAGTCGTGGGTTAACGTCATGCTTAACTTTATAAAAACCTGCCAGACTGTTTTCCAATAAGACTGTATCGTTTTGCATCCCATACAAAATGTAGACCAGTCCTAGTTGTTCCACATCCTCTCCAGTAACTGGTATTGTCAGATTTTTTAAATATTATGATAAATGTAATTTTAAATTTGTATTTCTTTAATCACTAATGATATATACTTCATGCACTACTTTGCCATTTGTTTCTTT
This sequence comes from Balaenoptera borealis, assembly GCF_965194805.1. Lineage (NCBI taxonomy): Eukaryota > Metazoa > Chordata > Mammalia > Artiodactyla > Balaenopteridae > Balaenoptera > Balaenoptera borealis. The sequence goes on along the minus strand of NC_138873.1, from coordinate 4,192,315 downwards.
CCTTCATGAAGTGTTTGTTCAAATTCTTTGACAATTTTAATGTCTTTCTTTTCCCTTTTTTCCCCTTAATATTTACTCATGAAAGTTCTTTATACCTAATTGTTTCATAGGTATGCTCTTAATCACAGGTGTTTACGTAAAGATTGTAAAATCTGCTTCCTGATGTTCCAAGTTTAGAAGACAAAGCACCTCCTGCCTCATTGTTGCTGTAACCTGATCTCGGTGAATATCCCCTCTGAGTGTAGACCTGCGCACTTTCCAACACCTAACCAGGGTATTCATCTTTCTTCCTGATTGACTTGTGTTTTAAACGCAATCAATGGACAGAAGCAAACATGCGTAGATACCACAAAACATATTTCGTCCCTTCGAATTCACTTTGTGTTAACTCGGTGAGATATGCTGACTTGGCGGAATCATGGCAGCAATTTGTAAATGATGCATGAGAATGAAATGAAAGATCCCAGCTCAGTGTGCAAGGCAATCAAAGCTGCGTGTGTGTGTGAGTGTGTGTGTGTGTGTGCACCAAACTGGCACAAACATGGCCTCCCAATGTTTCCCCTTGAGTTAAGAGAATCCCCAGCTATAAATTAAAAAGAAGTCCCCCAGATTTTCACTTCCTCCTCAGCAGTACTTTAGAAGCCAATGAAATTCTAGAACATCGACAGTAACCGTGCAGCTGAAATGAGTCATCCAGTACGTTAAGTGTATTTCCACATTTTAAATGACATTTACTAATCTGGAAGGAAGGATTAGTAAAAGTAGTTCAATTTTCTGATCATCTGGCACCTAAAAATGTCCTTACAAACAAGTCCTGATATGGTTCATGATTAAGGTGATCCTGTGTAACCTGCTTCCTCAGATATATAGGCTAATGTCCCTGTTTATAATAAAAGGCTCACAGGCCAGTTCAGGTAAGGAGAGACATTCTCATGTTTCTTGAAAATATGGAAATTAAAAGAGTAGACCTCATATAGCAATGTTACAGGAAAAGTTTCTCAAAATGACTGTTTGCTTTTACATTTTAAAAAAGAATCCATTACTTTTTTTCATATGATAGAGCATAGAATTTAGAACTAGAAACTTAAATTAACAAAATTATTGAACAAATGTAAACCTTTAAATATACTATGTGTGCATTTTCTCGTGGTCTATAATAAAAATAAAAAGCAGTCTTTTATAAATGGAAGTACTTCAACTTTTCCAAGCTGGTCAATCTTGGTCTCTTACAGAAGAAATGATTATGATTGCTCTCTACTGAAAAATTGAACACATTTCCCTCTGGACAGAGATGGATTGTCCCGCTGGACTCTGCTTTTGTTCCTGGATTATAGGCATTTTCAGATTAAACACATTTTCCATCTTCACTAGGCTGTCCAGAGGTTTAATTGACTAACAGACTGTGTCCTGCAGGCCACTTCACACACCACACACAATATGCATTTTGCCTTATTTTCAGTCTATTAGTTCTCTATCTACATAATCAGTAGCAAAATCAGGAAACATTTTTGCGATTTTTATACCTGTGATATTGAGGAAAATCACTGGGCAGATGACTTAACCAAGACAAAGCTAGAAAAAAGTGGTTTTGTGGTTCATATTTAAATATATTGGTGAAATGAGAAAAAATAATTGTGATATTTTTACCATAGTGGAGAAAAGAAAGGGAGAAAACTCTATTTTCATTAAGTCTCTTTCTCAAAAGACTCAGAGCATGAGAGAGAGTATTTTAATCTATTGAGGTCCTGCTCTGTGTCATTATTGGGTTTTCACAGCCCTTTACCAGCAGAGATTATTATAGTCACTGGAGTCAGAAAATCAGGATGTGACGGATCAGATGAGGACTGAATTAAATGGCGACCAAAAACTCAACTATACACTACATTTTCCTTCAAAAGTGCTAGAAAAATGTTTTAAATGTTTGTCTATGTATTATTTCTCATAAACAATCTTTTATCGCTTACAAAATCTTAAGAATTTTTAAAATATCTTTGAATTCTGTATCCTTTCATGAAATTATTTTGAGAAAAATCTATTTTGTTCTGAAAAGTAGTTTTCCAATTTTCCACCTCATCTAACATCTTGATTACTGATAGGAAGCCCTCATATAAATTTAGTTTTCTTATAAATATACTTTTAACAATCATGTTTAGCTTCTGACAACTTTATTTTTATTACATTATAAGTAATATATTCATGTCTTGAAAATGGTTTGGTTCAGAACTACAGTAGACAGAAATCCAGGTTTCTCCTTCAGTCTCTGTGCCATCCTTATAGATAAAGATACCTCTTCGTAATTTCTATCTGAAAAACCCAACTAAAGAATATCTACTTAAATATATTGTTTATTGTAGTACAGCTTCCCAGTTTAGTAAATATGTTCTCCTGAGAAACTAGTTCCCTTTTAGTTATAGAATTTTTGATAGAAACTTACTTGCCTGTGTCAGGAACACAGTTTCAGAACTCATGTTACTTCCTTAAGGGATAAATTTTCCACAGAAACATTTTACATAATTAGAAAGCTTCTCTCCAGTGAGGTATTAAGTCTTTCTTGCTCCCATCTCCTCCTCCTGGATTTAATGTATTCCAGATCAATTCCCATATAGTTCCAATTATTTCTACTCCACTTCCTTAGGAAATTTAGCAAACACAACTCTCTCAGCCAACACTCTGGATTATAGCTCTGTATTTTTCCCTCACCTGAAACGGATATTTCATGGTTAATATATTAGACATGTGCTGATCTGCTAAAAAGACCCTTATCATTCCCTAATGTTATTTTTCAGACATTTCCAGAAAACAAAACTAACATTTAGTCTAAATTTCAGTGTTTTGTGTAGCTTCTCTTAAAAAATATTCTGTTCCTATTTTCCAAATCAAAAAAATATTGCTGTCTTTAATAACAAAATGACTTAAAGCAATTTTTATAAATCAAAAAGATACAAATACAAAATTGAAAGATTAAAAAAACCAGTTTTAGGGGCTTCCCTGGTGGCGCAGTGGTTGAGAGTCTGCCTGCTAGTATAGGGGACACGGGTTCGAGCCCTGGTCTGGGAAGATCCCACATGCCGCGGAGTGACTAGGCCCGTGCGCCGCAACTACTGAGCCTGCGCGTCTGGCGTCTGTGCTCCGCAACAAGAGAGGCCGCGATAGTGAGAGGCCCGCGCACCGCGATGAAGAGTGGCCCCCGCTTGCCGCAACTAGAGAAAACCCTCGCACAGAAACGAACACCCAACACAGCCATAAATTAATTAATTAATTAATTAATTAATTAATTAAATTTTTTTAAAAATCAGTTTTAGAAAGATCATTTGGTTCTCCTTAGAAATGTGAGCTTACAGCTCTGAGAGGATTTATGACACTGTTTTAAAATTCTTAGTTAACTTACTTGTTTCTTACTCTGTGCTGTGTGTTCCTGCAGTATCTACTTAATCATAGTATTCCCATATGGCTGCTTAATAGTGGAATGAAAGATGAATGAATAATGCTAAAATGTATCCGATTTTTAGAACATATTTTTATTATAATAGAAAATTTGAGGGGAAAAAACAAAGAATGTCCTCAAAGAATGTAAGAAATACTTTCGAAGTTAAATTTTGAACAAGCTTCCTCCCTGTCTTCTGTCAAATTTGAACTGTATACTTATCCTGATTCTGAGGAATGTTAGGGTCTACAGAACTTGGATAACGCCAAAGGCAGACTTGAGATGTGGTGTGCAAAACCAGTGACTCTGAAATGTGAAAATCCCTGTGCAGAGTCTATATTGGTACCACCTGAATCTGACCACACATTGCCCTTGGAAAGCCAAGAAGTTCCAGATCAACTGGACTGGACATTGTAAGACCAAGAGAAGAAAAGAAGAGGGGAATGAGTGAAACTTTCTCCAAATGCCTTGGCAGTGTTTGTCATCCTGCCCGTTTCACCCTTTCAAGCTAAAAGGGTCTTTCTCTTTGTCTTTCACCACTTGTGAGACTTCCACTCTTAAGGTGAGTCGATTAGTCCAGCAAACAGATGTGAGCCCCAGTGAACCATCCAGGAAAAATGACAATACATCCAAGAGGATCCAATAGCAGCAAGAGAGAAAAAGATTGGAACAAACACAACAGTCAGCAAAGTATGGCTGTTAGAGGAAAGTGTATATATAAGTTAGGGTTCTCCAGAGAAACAGAATCCATAGCTGGAGACACAGGGGAGAGCTGATATTGTGGTTCTAGTCTGGAGGCCATTAGGCTGGCAGAATTCCCTCTTGCTTGGGGGACATCAGTCTTTTTTTGTAGCCAAGGCTTCAAGTTATTGGATGAGACCACACACGTTATAAAGAACAATCTGTGGGGGCTTCCCTGGTGGCGCAGCGGTTGAGAATCTGCCTGCCAATGCAGGGGACCCGGGTTCGAGCCCTGGTCTGGGAAGATCCCACATGCCACGGAGCAACTGGGCCCGTGAGCCACAATTACTGAGCCTGCGCGTGTGGAGCGTGTGCTCCACAGCAAGAGAGGCCGCGATAGTGAGAGGCCCGCGCACCGCGATGAAGAGTGGCCCCCACTTGCCGCAACTAGAGAGAGCCCTCGCACAGAAACGAAGACCCAACACAGCAAAAATAAATAAATAAATAAAATTAAGAAGTGTTGTAAGAAAGGTTTAATTTAAAAAAAAAAAAAAAAAAAAAGAACAATCTGCCTTACTAAAAGTCCACCAATTAAAATGTTAATCTCATCCAAAATACCCTCACAGAAACATTCAGAATAATGTTTGACTACATATCTGGGCACCATGGTTCAGCTGAGTTGACATATAAAATAAACGAAAACAGAAAAAATGCATTCAGCAGATGAAAAAAGAAAAAGGAGATTCAGGAGGTTCATAAAAAAGATATAATGGAGATAAAAACAAACATGACTTATCAGTTAAAATTCAACAGAAGAAATATAGACAGGGATGGTCATTGTTTATACCTGTGTTAGTAGCCTCTAGAATAATCACATGAAATTAATATTTCATTGTACAGAGTGAAAATATAAAGTGATGAAAATCGTAAGATTCTTAGAAGATGTAAAGGATTGTAAGTAGTTGAGGTTCCAGGAAGATAAAAATACATATGTGGAAGATAAACAAGAATTATACAAAGAACAGAGGAAAATGCCCATGAGTTGAGGAAATATCTACATCTGTAAATTTAAAGGACCCACCTAAATCTAAACTGAATTGATAAGAAAAATGCACACTTAGGCTCATCTTGGTTAAAAAATATGCCAATTTTCCAGATAAATTTCATGTTTCCTGTGAAAGATACAACATCAGACTCTGCATGAGGAATCAGTCTATGAAGAATGAGCATCAGAAAATTAAAGTGGCTGAAGAGTCACCTACATAAGGACTTGTGGATAGCATTAAATAGGGAATTGCTTACAGAACTAAGATTAAATGGAGGAAAAAGTGGGAGATTATAGTATGTAAAACTCTCTGATCTGAAAGAATAGAGTACAAATATAAAACTGGGGAGAGAATAAAGATAGAGTATAAAAAATAACCTACTTCAGTTATTAGTATTGGTATCATTATTCTGAGACATTTGTATGTGCAATGATGAGATATTCCAGTTCTATCATCTGTGACACTGACAACTAGAAATCTCTGTGTAAATGAAAGGAGACACAGATGTAGAAGGAATAAAATAGAAACTGTGTTGTCCTGGGAATTAGATGTATAAGCATAAACAGACAAGATATGGAGTAAGTATTAGGCAAATAAATTTTTGTGTGTATAAATGAATTAAAATATGTGATGATCAGACTCTAGAATACTCCTGATGATCCTCACCTTCTGGAGTTCACATCCTAGTATAATTTCCACTATTTGATTTTGGGTTGAAGCTATGTTATGCTCTTGACCATCAGAGTATGACAAATGAGATTGGATGTCACATCCAGAATTCAAATTGCACTGTGTAAGACTCCTTCTTGCCAGTAGATTTGCTCTAAGAACTGTCCTTGGTGTCTTCAAGTAAGCAGCCAAGATAAGGAAGCTCAAGGGCAGGGGACTTTGAGCATATCTTGTACCTGAGGGCAGTCTTCATCCAAGAGCCAGCAAGAGGTCAAGGATGTCAGTCCTACAACTCAAGGAACTGAATGGTGCTGACAACCTGGTGCTCTTGGAAGCAGATGCTCTCACATTTGAGCCTCCAGATGAGAATGCAGCCCAGGTGACCCTCAACTGCACCTTGTAAGACCCTATATAGAAGACCCAGCTAAGCTTTGCCCTGAAGCTCAGTCCAAGAGCCTAAAACTAATGAAAGTCCAAAGACACAGGCATATCTCATGCCCAGAGATTTTAGATTTGAGTCTTTAAATACAATTTTCTGTTTAAAGAAACCAGAGCTACTTGAAGAAACAGATTAACTTAAATCTTGAGAAAGAAATGTGCAAGAACATGAAACAAGGAAATTATCAAAGATTATTGGGTTTATGTCAAAAGGAGAAAGGAGCCAGCTTGAAAAAAGCACTTACTGCCAAAAATATGGGACTATCATAAATGTAATAATGATAATATGTGTAAAGGATTTTATCTCATTAAATATATTTAAATAAATTATATAGTAAAATGAATTCATTACCTTCTGAAGATGCTAGAGGAACAGTTCATTTGCATTAAACTTGGGCATTTATCTTGACTTTCCTATATGAACTGTACCAATGGGCAACCAAAAAGATGAAGGAAAGAGTCTCATTAGAAAATTACCTAACAAAAAGTATAATAAATTTATAAATAATAATTATTTTGCAATCCCCAATAAATTGAGGATATAGAAATTAAGGAGCAACACTACTAAGATCAAAAAAACATTAAAACCAGACATCTTGCAACGATAAACTGGAACTCATTATAGTATATTTACTTCATAAGGCCGTGGTGTGCTTTAGTTAATGCATAGAAGAGTTCCCGGCACAAAGAAATCACTAATGTAGATGCTAACTGTCATTACATCGATAGACTCAGAGAGGCACACACATGCAAAGAAATATATTTACCTTTATATAAATATAAAATGTATTATTTAAAACACACAAACATACATCCTTAATTTCTCCTCCACTCTCCAAGCAAAGCTGACAACATTATTTAATTTGTGATAGTTGGATGTCTACCAAGGATCTAGCGTGGTATAAGTGTGTCTATTTGGTGGGGGGTTGTATGTGTTCACGCATGATCTTTTGAAAAAGGAAGATCTTACTTTAATCTTCAGAAATAGCTGCTGTAATCAAACTTTTACAAACCATATGGCATCCCTCAAAGGACTCTCCTTTAATGTGGCATTGGGGTTTCGAACACAAGGTAATGTACTGTTTATGTTGGCTTGTGCCAGGGAATATTAGAAGCAAGCCTTTACTTTCAGGGACTTTTTCCAGCTGTGTCAAAATAGTAATTATAATTTCCAACTCATTTTATGCAGCCTTTTGTTTAAAGTTAAGGCAAGGCAAAGAAAAATAATGGATCTCATCGGGACATGTTTACATGTGCTGTTAAACCTAAAGGTCCTTGCATATCTGGCTCTGCCTGTCCGCCCCGCATCCTCATCCTCTCCTCTTCCCCTTACTCATCATGGCCCACTCACCCCAGTGTTCTCTGATGTTCTGGATATGGCCTTTGCCAGTCCCTTGAGTTTTTGACTTGCTGTTTCTGATAGCTGAAATGCTCAGGCCTCAACATTTTGTTATCACTGTAATGTTAAATTGCAGAAATGGAGAACACATTAGATAAACCAATAACTACCAGAGATATAAAGACAGAAAAATAAATATTAAGTAAACAGTAATTCTGGACTTTTTCAATTTTTTTTAATTGAGGTAAAGTTTATAAATAGTGCAATGCACACACCTTAAGTGTACAATTTAATTAATTTTGACAAATACACATTAGCATCACCAAAACAAGATAGAGAATATGTCCATCCCCTTAGAAGTTTTCTTTGTGCTCCTCTTCAGTACTTTTCTACTCACTGTTCAGATTTTTATTACTATAAATTAATCTTGTTTGTTCTACAACTTTATGTAAATATTTAACTTTTTTATTTAACATTTTTTTAGATTCCTCCATGTTATTGCATATGCCAATAGCTCATTTAAAATAAAATTACTGAGTAGGCATTCCATTGTATGTTTGACTTTTTAAAAATCATTTTCTTGTTGATGAAAATTTGTTTTTTTTTTCCAGTTTGGGGTTGTTAAAATAGCGTTGTTATGAAAAATTTTACATGAGTCTTTAGGTAAGCATTTTTCATTTCTCTTGGACAGATAGTACTTAAAATTAAAATTGTTGGGTCATAACCTCAGTGTATATTTAGCTTGGTAAGAATTTTTCAGATTGCTGCATCATTTTGCACTCCCATCGGTAATGTATACAGGTTGTAGTTGCTCCACATTGTTGCCAACATTTTGTTTAGTCATTAATTTTAACTTTGACATTCTTTTGGATTGGAAAATTTCATCTCATGATAGTTTTATTTTCTCTTTCCCGATGACCAGTGATATTGAGCACCTTTTGATATGCTCATTGGTTATTCCTATATCATCTTTGTGAAGTTTCTATTTGTTGCCATTTTTGATTAAATTTTTATTTCTGTTATTGAGCAGTGAGGGTTGTTAATGTATTCTAAATGTAAGTTCTTTAAAAGATATGTGTATTGTAAACATTTTTTCCCCAACCTCTGCAGCAAGCTTTGCTTTAAAAAATTCTCTGATAAGCTAAAAATGGAGAATAACCTCTCATTTAATTTAGTAATGACCTTTCATTAAATTCATTGGAATGAATATTTTAATGAATTTAAAATATCATCAAATTGAAATTTATTCTACATTTCAGGGAATGTTTATCTGAAGTTAAATAAAGATTTCCAAAATTTTAGTATGCTTGTGTAATCTATGGTTCTTACAGTATTTTGAAACATATCAATTATGTTACTATAGTTAAAAGAAATGAACTATTACCTAAAGTAGTGCATACTGCTGCTTATTATTATTACATTGCCATTCTTATTATGTCTTTAAATGACTAGAGCAATATTTCCCAATATTGCATGCACGTAAAAATGGGGACAAATTGCCTTGCTAAACTATAACTATTTCTCTAGTTATAGAAATAGTTTATATAACTCTTTCTCTAGTTATAGAAATGGGTTCTATAACTATTTCTCTCCATCACATTAGCAGTCAGCATGTTATTAAAAGATTCTTTGCTACTGAATATTTTATAATATTCAGATGAGAGAAAATGTCTCTTAATTCTAACCTAATCCAAAACAGTTATACAAATTTTAGTCTATTAAGAATCAAATTAGTCATTATTTTAATTTTAGTGATTAATATTATATTAATATAATAACTTATAGGGAAAAACAATATGAAAAAGAATATATATATGTATATATAACTGAATTGCCATGCTGTACACCTAAAACTAACATGATATTATAAATCAATTATACTTCAATAAAAAAATTTTAAATATTATGCTAATATATCAAGTCTATACTAAATTAAATTTGACATTTAATTTCTTAATTTTCAGACCTTTAGCTCTATAACAAATTTCTGAGGGTCTTTGTAAAATCTTATTTTTTGGAGGAAAATTTAGTTGTTCTTGGCATAGCATAATCCATTTCATCAGATTAAAATAATTGCTGACTAAGCATCAAGATATTGTATTTTGTTTTTCATGTATGTGTTTTGGTGGTAGATGTTAAGGTTGCTCAACAGCATTTCCTGTTCCTCTCCTTTCAAGCACAAGGTTGTGGAAATTCACCACCATTTCAAGATTAGGCGTGGCCAAGTGACTTCACTGGTCAAGGAAAAGTGGGTAGAACTGACATGTCACTGAACTGCTAGTTCTGGACTCTCCGGAACATTCTTACCTTTGCATGTGGGAGCAGGTATGGGTCCTGAGGTACCATAACATCAAAGCAGTCTGCAAGGCTGAGCTAACAAATGGATGGAGAGTAGCCAACTTGCACAGACTGTGGTGGTGAGAAGTACATTTTCTCTTAGTTAACTGAGATTATATAGGTGTTGTTACTGTAGCTTAACCTGGCCTATCCTTACAGAGTCTGAAAACACAATTAGGAATCTCATTATTTTTATTTACAATCCATAATGACGAAATAATTATGTGTTTGAAAAGTCATGCTGTAATTACCTGTGACAAAATAGCAGGTTTTGAAAAGCATGAGGGTATTACCAGAAGTGTTCTAGTGATAGACTGAGATGCCCACAATGTCCATAAATGCATCTTTTATTTTTTAACTGAAAAAAACATTATTTTATGGGTTTTATTTCCTGCCTTCAAATAGAAAATTTGAGAAAAATACACAAATGTAAAAAAAAGCCATACTAATCCTATTGATGTCTACATATTTTGGTATGTTTTCTTATAGAATTTGCTTTTTATTTTCATTTTTCACATATAAGTTAAAATAGCTATTAACTACTACATAATGATAACTGACTACTCTGGAAATAGCTACATATTTCTAAAGTGCATTTCATTGTTCCCCGATTTATTAAACAATAACTATTATTTTATCTTTTCATTTGATATTGTAAGGAACATCGTTACGAATAACAATTATTGTGCTGTAATATTCAGGACCCCAACAGAGTTGGAGGGAGCTATTATGTCACAACAAATGACCTTAAGTTGCTGTTCTATTATTGAAGGCACTTTGCTTTGTGCCCATGATCACAGTTCCTTCTTTTACTGTCAGGATCATAGAGCTATCATTATGTATCCTTGGGCAAGTTATTTCTCATCTAGGTTTCAGTTTTGCATTTTCAAATATTCCTACTTCATAAACTCCAGGAGAGAATTAGATGATAGTAATACAAGTAGTGAGCTTAGCACACAGTAGGTGCACAATAATTAGTAGTTCTTATTACAATTCTTGCTATGGGCATTATCTACATTTAAATTACAACTTCAGTTGTACTCTGAGCTTTCAAACAGATGTGCAAACCCAGTAGAATTTTGTGAAAAACCCTGAAGAAAAATACAAGCAAATCTTCCAGGGAATGGACACTGTGAAATTTCTTTTGTGGGTCAGTGGTCAGGGTTCCAATGAACGCTGCATTTTGAATAGGCAAGATTGATGACTGTATCCTTTTAATAAATGTGGGAGCTTTTATGGAATACAACATTTAGCAAAATTTAGAATCCTGGCTAAGTCATCCTTCAAATAATCCATGTCTGAAATCCACTTTTTCTCTTTTCCGCTTTATTATGTATTGTTTTATGCCAAAACAATATATGCAATTATTAAAAACAGTAATTAAACAAAACAATAGCATTCATATTATATTAACAATAATAGTATTTGATGGCTGGATGAGTGGAACGACAGATTCAAATCTAGAGAACCCCCAAAGCCATCATCATTTATCTCAAAAGAACTTTATCTGAAGGATGGGGCTATAAAGAATCTGGAAGCTGGACCAGAAACTCAGAGCAACATATCCTACTTCCTACTGAAACTGAGGAGTCAGAGACAAACTAGAAGACTCCCATATTATAGACATAAAAATTCTCTCTTTTAACACAATCCCAAGATTTTGAACTTGTGTGGTGCAGGAAGAAAAAGCAAACTTCAAAAACTCTGAAGGAAAGAACTTTCAGGATAGAAAAGTCAGAGCCCTTCTAGGCTCTTTGCTAAAAACCAGAGCGTCCTATGCCTGTGAATAAGGCAGAGCTGAAAAGCAAGCTAATCTCTCATACACTTTGGGTGCTTAGAAGACAAAAACTCCATTATGTGAAGTGGTTTGCCATAAACATTCTACAGTTCTTTCCTGTAGGACACTTGAAATTAGAGGTAGACCATGCTTAAGCAAAGCTTCACCTTAATTGCAGACAAGATGTATTACTAATTGTTCACAGATTCAGCTCCTCATCCTATCTGCCTAACAGAAAATAAATACACACTATCTGGGGAAGAATAATGACAATGTCATTTACTATATATTATGAGACAAAGGAAGAACTTTTGAGACAAAGAAAACAGCAAGAAAATAAAACCTATAGTCAAGAGGAAAAGAGTAAAATAAAAGTAGATACACAGACAGTCTAACTGCTGAAATTAATAGATGATATCTTTACTTCAAATACATATTTTTTAATAAGAAGAGGACAGTGAAGTCATGGATCTTAAAAAGTGCAGAATGTTAGCAGATAATTGCAATCTCTTAAACAAAAAGCAGATATTCTATAATTAATACAATATCAGAAAGTAAATGATCATGAAATAGATTTAATTAATGCAACGGAAGATAGGATTAGTAAATCTGAAGACAGGTAAATGGAAATTATCAAAATTGAAACCCATAGGTAACATTTAAAAAACATGATCAGAGTACAGAAGTATATAAAAATGTCAGATTATTGAAAATACATCTAATTAAAGGACCAGAAAAAGAAAAATTAGGGTGGAATTATTCTTAGAAGTGTAAAGGAAGATATATTTCCCAATGTTTATTGTTAATATACTAAAATACATTGATTTTTATATAATGAACTTGTAACATCTGATTCTGCTAGATACACATTTTTAGTTCTGGTAGCTGTTTTCTGGATTTGTTAGGATATTCTACACATATGTATGTATCACCAGTGAATAAAGAAAACTGATTTCTTTGTTTGTATTTGGTAATGTTTCAGGTATTTTTCTTCTCATATTGCACTGAGAACTCAAGTACAATATGAATAGAAGTAGTGAAGAGAGACATTTTGTCTTGTCTTAATATAGAAGAAAACATTCTTTCACTCATAAGTATAATATTGTTATAGGATTTTGGTAGATAGCTTTTATCAGGTTAAGGGTGTTGCTTTATATTATTACCTTTTTGAGAATTTTTATGATGAATTCATTTAAAATTTTGTCAGATGTGATTTTTTTATCTATTCACTCATTATATTTTTCTCCGATATGCTCTTAATTTGGTGCATTGCCTTTATTGAGTTTTTAAAAAATATATTGAACAAACCTTGCATTCCTATGATGAAGTTCCTTAATTATAACATATTGTCCATTTTATATATCACCGGTTTTTATTTTCTAACATTTTGTTAAGGAGTTTTGCTTTTATATAATTAGTGATGTTGGTTTAAATTTTTTTTGCAATACCTTTATCTGGTTTTGGAAGCAAGGTTATACTTGTCTTATAAAATGTATTGAGAAGTGTCCCTTCTGCTTCCATTTTCTGAAAAAATGATTGTATAGACTGACATTTTTTTCTCCCTAAATGTTTGATATAATTCACCAGCACTGACATCTTAGGCTGAAATTTGTTTTGTAGGAAAAAACATTACTTATACAATTTTAATAGAAATAGGGCTACATATTAATAGATATCAGACTTTAATAGGCTATTGGATAGCTTATGTTTTTATATCAATAGTGATATAAAAGAGACAGTAGTTGCATGGAGCACAGGAGTGGATGGAGATTAACTGGCAAAATAAACTTTTTAGGAAAATGGAAATGTTTTGTATCTTGATTATGGTGGCAGTTACATAGGTACACGTATTTTTCAAAATTCAGTGAACTATATAATCACTATACATATATAGGTTTTATATAAAGTTGATTAAAAATAAAAATGAAAAATATAATTTAACTTTGCTGTTGAATAGCTATTATTCTGCTTCCTTATCCTAGAAATTAAGAAGCTCAGACCCTTCCTTTTATTACAAACTTTCTGGTCCTTTTAGTCCAAGCTACTTGTGGAGTTTTCTTTCATACCAGCTTCTTAAATCCTTTCTGGGTTTCCTATGAATGTAATAGGGACTTATACCATGCTCCAAAAGGACCATCCATAAATCTTTTTGAGTCACGTCCTTTTATATGTTGGTCCTTGTGTGAGACAGTTGTAGCACAGAGCACTGATGATTCTTGGAAGCACTTTGTCAATTTTAGCTGATCCTATTATCCACTTCCTTAAATGTCTCTGAATCCTTGAAAGTGGATCTTATAGCCACATCTTGATGTCATCTATCCTCTGATGTCTTTTATTGCTTAAAGACTCTCTTAAAGATGAAACCCCATTAAAAAAATAATAATTCTTCAACCATATACCCTGTCTTTTATATTGCCACTAAATTCTGCTTACAAACTGAACACAAGTGAATAAAGGAATTTTTAAAACAAACACAGTTAGGAATTTCAAAGAGGTCATGGGAATTGAAGTGTGAATCCCCAAGGAAAAAATAAGCAGAAACTTGTCTGTACATCTGCCCTGCTTTTATCATCCCATCGTTGCCTTCGCTGTAACTCTTTAAACGAGAGGGATAGCTCTTAAACTCTTAAACAGAAGGTACAATTCTTCTCCATGAAAAATCTGCTTTCATAAAGGAGAATGACTTACAACAGTTCAGATGAAGAAGATTAAGAGAACAAAAACACTTTGAAATAAATACATTCTAGACCGCATTCTAGAGGTTCCATGAACCTCTTTGGGACATTTTGGTTTCTTAATTCTATCTCCTTTTTTGACGTTCTCACTCTACGTCTCTCCTCTCTCCTGTAACCTCTCATCCACCAAAATGTTTCAATGCAGGAACAAGGGATTGTTTCACCAAAGCCAGGGACTCCTGCCGAAATGGAAAATAACATAACACTGGAGCTTCTTTGTGAAAGAGTACTAACAATATTTTATATTTTCTGCCTACATGGTTTAGAGTTTATATCATACCAGAACAACTCTACATTATCTCTATGCTTCAATTAGTAAATTCTAAAGAATATGACACAAATATCAATTAAGCAACACTAAACCAAATCACATCATTAGAATAGAGGAGAAATAAAAGCTAGTTATTAATCTGGTTCTGGTATGAGTAAAGTATGTGGTGAAGGGAAATGCCATGATGATGAAAGTAATTAGGAGTAGCAGGGACAAGTAGATAAAGAAACATTTTAATTTTATTTTTTCTTTGTACCTCTCTTTCTCTCTTCCTTTCCTTCCTTCCAAGGAGAGGTCACAGAGATGAGATGGATAAGCAGAAATCAATGACGCTGGCTCCTTGGTGGTCTGAGTCAATCCATCAGACAGACTGGTGGCAGTCACTCAGCCTCCACAGTCACCACCGCCCATGCTGGCACTTGTCACATTTGGAATTCATTTGCATAGCTGGGTAGCACTCCCTGTGGAGTTACATTGAGCGATTTTGCAGCTGCGACAGCTTGAAATAGAAAAGCAAATGCAACCAACTATTGGCTTCCTCAGCTCCTTCTCTTCCTAAACCCTAACTGGGAATTCTTGACATAGAAAGGGTGAGGATCATTTAAAATAGAAGGAGAAAAACATGTGTCAATTTCTTAGGTATTTTGTGTAAAATATTATCAGGTATCCTCCATTTCTAATTTATCATTCCTTGGCTCTAGTTTCTGCATTCATCTCTGACTATACTTGCCTACTTTGCTTTATTGACTGAAAAGAAGAATAGTACTGTTGGATTCATTAATATGTATCTTTCTTTTGCCTTGTGGAAAAAGAAAGACTTAAGTAACTTTCCTGAAGTTTGAAACTATAGAAAAAACGTTTTCTTTTCACTTCTATTTTTATGTTTCCTTCTATTTGTATCTGTCTGTCTGTCTCTCTCTCTCTCTCTCTCTCTATCCCTCTCTCTCTCTCTAGCCCTCTCTCTAGCCCTATTTCTCTACACATACACAAACATGTACATACACATGCATATGGCACAATGCATTGTAAAACAGAGGGCTTTGATTGATTCTCCTGAATTAATTGAATTTTAATGTGTTTTAAGAATATTATATGGAGAAAGTAAAATAACTTTTTCACACAGACCTCTGTACATTTGTCTATTAAATTTAACATTACATTACAATTTAAGCGATTATTCTTTTGAAATATTAAAAAATATTACACACTGAATTATCTCTCAGTGGAATTTCTCCTCACATAGACAAAATAATGGATTACATGTTAAACATATTCCTTTTAAAATAAGTAGGCTATGGCCATATATTCTTACTATTTTAGAATATATTCTCACGATAAAGGAACTCGGGGGCAGTGGAAAATCAACTTTTCTCATTAAAAAGGAATCAGGACAAAAAGTGTATTGATTGGAGAAAGCTGGGCTGGTGACAGATTAAAAATTTTGTTGAGTTTATTCCCTTCCTATTTGTATCCAGAAAGATCTTCATTAAAATTTATTGATTCAACTAAATGAGTTTTATATGAGATTCACTGACTTTTCCGAAAGCTAATATGATGCCTTAAATTAACAATGCAAAATCCTGTAACTCTATTTTACTTCATGCCAAATGTCAGTTAAAACATCAGTATCTGAGAGGTTTCCATGAATCAGAGTTCATTAAACTTTCTAGACTATTCTGGAGGATACACTGCTTATTGATAAATTTGTACCTTCATTGAGGCTGTCGGGAGTGTGTGGTGAGTAGAGCAGCAGAAGTGGTGGTTGAATAAAGCTGCTGTAAGAAAAGAAAAAATCAGAGGGTTTCATAATGTTATACATGCATGTAGATAGAGAACCTGACTGGGTAAGAAAGACGATTCAGGACTCATGTAAGGAGAATATTTTACTCTGTTGATGATTCCTGCTAACTTTCAAAATCCCACCATGACTCCTGTTTTATCAGGATCTAGACAGTTTTCAGATTACATGCACGTAGAGTTTCTTCCCCAATTACATCTCCAGGCCAACTTCTCTGAAAGATGCCATCTGCTGATGCTGGCCAAGGGGAAAGCAGAACATCTGAAGACTGGCACCAACAGAAATCTCCGTGACACATATTATTGGAGATTATGTGATAAGTCTTTGGTGTGTTTCCCAAATTGGGTTTGTATATTATCAGGTTTGGCTAAAACTAAAGCAAGAATTAGTTTCTAGGTCAACTAACAGAAAAAAATTCGTATGAAAACGTATCAAGATGGTCCTACCAGAAACTCCCACATAGTTATGTATTCCACTTATGTTTTCCCAAGTGGAGATTTTCTTCTTCAATTCAGTGCCTTATCTATAGACAATCACGTATGCCACTTATGGACCTCTTATTTTTTCATTGACACATATTATGTGATGTATTCATGATGTCAATCCTGAGAATTAAGCACTAATATTAGCCTTATTATATAAATGAGTAATCTGGGAGAAATTAAAGCAACAATGAAAGGAGGAAGAGAGAAAGATAACTCACTCATTATTCCATGTATTAGGCAATGTAGAATATTTTTTCTTTAATTTTGATTTTCTTTAACTCTCATAATCCAATGAGGTATTACCTCCATTCTCCACCTGAGGATAACAATACTTGCCAAACGTCACACAAGTAATTGGTGGAAACAGTACTGTCCTTGGAGACACAGAGGAACCAGTGCCTCAGAAGGCTCCACTGTGGTCCTTCTCTGACCACATCTCTGTGCACAGGCAGGGAGTCCTGAACAGCAAAGGGACATGCCCACGAGAGCTATTACGCCCCTCTGTAGACCATGCTCAAGGAACCTGGACTCCTGAATCCCTACCCAAATGGCCCCAGCTTACTTCCATCGCCAGTATGGATGTTTTCTCCTCCCAAGGGTAAGCCATACCACTCAGGATTTTTACCCCAGGTACAAAAGGACTCAGCTTGGTTGTGCAGGTGGTGTGTCCGTGTCCATGTAGATCAGACTCCTCATGATGCTTCACAGAGTTGGAAGCAAGAGGAGGGAGTATTAGGTCAGCAACTTGGGGAGAACTCTGAGTCTCAATGTGGTTCTAGCCTTCCAGATTGTTATAAAAATATATTTGTCAAGGTAGGAGGAGAGAATATATTTTATTTAACATCCTGATAGCTTTATTTGCAATACTTAGATATATTACACATGGACTTTTGGGGCCTCAGAAATGGTAAGGGTGGGACTTTGTGGAAGAAGCAGGCTTCAAACCAAAATCTCTTAAATTCCAAGTTCTAAGCCCTTCACCAGTAAACCAGATCTTCTCTCTCCTTTCCCTTTGTGGGAGAAGTAATGTAAAATCCTTATAGATTCAATCAACATTTTTCTTATTTTTATTTTTTACCTACTTTAAAGACAGGAATTCTCTCGAACTTGCTATAGACTGAATATCTGTGTCCCTTCAAAACTCATATTTTGAAATTCTAACCCCCAATGTGGTGGGTTTTGGACGTGTGGCCTTTGAGAGGTGTTTAAGTCATGCTGGTAGAGCCTTCATGAGTGGGATTAGTGCCCTTATAAAAGAGACCCCAGGGAGATCCCTCACTCTTCTGCTTTGTGAAGACACAGCAAGAAGACAGCTGTCTCGACCAGGAAGCCGGCTCTCACCAGACACTGAATCTGCCAGCATATTCATCTCAGACTTCCTCTGACCCTAGAACTGTGAGAAACAAATTTCTATTGTTTATAAGCCACTCAGTCTATGGTAGTTTATTATAATGTCCTGGATGGACCAAGACAGCATCCTTCTCTGATTTCTGGTCATAGAAGAAAAGCTTTCAGAGTTTCATCCTTAAGTATAATGCTAATTAATTTTTGTTTTGCTTTGTTTTGGTAGATCCTTTCATTGAGTTGAGGAAGTTTGCTTCTACTCCTAGTTTTCTTAGCATTTTTTTTCATAAAAGTGTTGGATTTTGTCAAATGATTTTTCTGTGTCTGTTATGATTGTGTGTTTATGTTTCTTTTTATTAATACGGTATATTATATTGATTAAGTTTTGCATATTAACCATCCTTAGAATCCTGTGGTAAATTCCATTTGGTCATGATATATAATCCTTTTCATATGCTAGATTCACTTCTCTAGAAATTTGTTGAGGTATTTTGCATCAATATTCTTGTAATATTTTGCTGTCTGATAAAACTGGTCTCATAAAATGAGTTAGAAAGTGTTTTTTTCCTCTTGGATTAGGGTTAATTCCTTAAATAATCATTATACTTCACCAGCAAAGTCATGTGGATTTGGATTTTTCTTTGTGGGAAAATTGTTTTGAATGCTCAATCTGTATACTTGTTATGGATCTATTCAGTTTTTCTATGCCTTCTGAGTCAGTTTTGGTATCTTTTTAGGAATTTACTCACTTCATCTGTGTTATATAATTTGTTGATATACATTTGTTCAGAGTAGCTCCTTATGATCTTTATATCTGTAAAGCCAGTTGTAATTTTCCCTTTTTCATTCCTGATTTTAATAATTTGAATCTTCCATCTTTTTCTCTTGGTCACTCTTGCTAAAGACATCAATTTTTTTGGTATTTTAAAATTTTAGTTTTCTTAATTTTCTTTATTGTTTTTACTATTTTTTAGATATGGTTTATATCTACAATGAGTTGGCCTTAAATAAAGGAGATTATCCTCAATAAGGTGGGTAAGCCTCATCCAATCAGTTGGAGGCCCTAAGAGCAACAGCTGAGGTTTCCCTGAGAAGAAATTCTGCCTTAAGACTGAAGCACCAACTTCTGCCTAAATTTCCAGCCCGTGGGCTGCCCTGCAGGTTATAGACTTGCCAGCCCTCATAATCATGTGAGCCAAGTTTGTTTTTTAATTATGTGTGTGTATATATATATATATATATATATATATATATATATATATATATATAAATAAAATGCATAGTGTATAATATGTATGTATATATATAATGCATAATTTGTGTGTATATATATATATGTATGTGTGTGTATATAATATATGTATATATATACAGTTATTCTGGCTGGGTCTCACTGAATTTCCTAAATATGTAAATTGGTATATTTAAACAAATCTGGAAAGGTGGGAATCACAACTTCCTATTTGTCCTCCTCCCTTCTTCTCTTTATTATTCTAACTGGAGTTCTGATATGGTGCTAGTAGGTCTCACACTATCCTATGCATCTTTTTAACTCTTTAAAAGGTAGGGAATTCCCTGTCCGTCCAGTGGTTAGGGCTCAGAGCTTTCATTGCCATGGGCCCGGGTTTGATCCCTGGTGGGAGAACTAAGATCTTGCAAACCTCGTGGCATGGTCAAAAGGAAAAAAATGTAGCCCCTCTCTTCTACAGAGCATTTCCTGTATAATTTCTTCAAACTATCTGTATAATTTTTTCAAATCTATCTCTAATTCTGTCTTAAGTTATGTTTATTTTGGTGCGTAGCCACTTAATTTCTATTATAATTTCCATTCTAGAGTTTCTGTTTATTTCATATTTAAATTTACTGTTGTGTATTATATTCTCTTTTCCTTCATTATATTTTTAGTCAATTTAGTTTCTTTAAGTACATCAAATAGGTTTATTTTATATATTAAATATGCTAGTTCTAATATTGATAGTCATTATGTCTATATCTGTGATTTTTCCTGATAAATCAAAATAATTGTGGCTTCTTTCATTTTGTATTTAAAAGATTTGGTTTGAGAGCATTTTATTCTTATCAGTAAGAAACTTTGAGCCCTGGATGTAAAAATGTGTTTCTTCTGAATGTGTGTGTGTTTCTCTCTCCTTGCACTGTATGTGCACACAATCTCTTTCACATTTTTTTTTTTCCTTCTTCCGGGAGCTAGGAGGCACTACTACATCCAAAATTGGCATATACTAAATGTGTAGTTCTCATGAGAATTCTAGATTTTTCCTGTTTTATCTTCTGAATGAGCTACCTATCAGAGGCCCTTACGTGGACAAGCTTTCCTTCAATGCAATTTCTCTCTCTACTCAGGGATTTGGATCTGCTTCCTGCAATGGCTCCTTAAATTTGTGTTTTAAGCCATCAGAAATTGCCATATACTCTTGGAGAAATGTTGACTCCAGGGATTTTTGCTCTGTAGATTCATGACATTTTTTTTTTTCTGACCAGAATATTATATGCAAGAATCTTTAAATCTTTGCTTCAAATTTTAACTCATTAGAAATGAATTTAATCTACCATTCACTGACAGCTAATATGTTCTTGATATTTATGGAATAGAAAGCAGTTTTATCTCATATAAGAATATATTTAATTTATTTAACAAGATATTTTTTATATTATATATGTATGTACCCACACACGACTATTGCAAGAGAAAGTTATATTAACATTACTAGTTAACATATATTTCATAATGACTTAGAATGTTTTAAACATTGAAATGTGGAATGTGTATTTTAAATTATGTTACTCTCCCCCTGGGCTTAGTGACATAGGGTGTAACTAATAATCTGTATAATATGAATATTTATATACACACATAATCATACATATTTAAATGTGGTGCTTCCTCTGATTATTCTGACTCTGAGTGAATTAGAATACCTTACCATAATAAGGAACTTGACTCTTTATGGAGACTATAGTGAGAATTCATTATATTACTTGCAAAACACTCATGAGAAAACCTTTTTGTCAAGAATTTGACATCCATTCTAGTTACACATTCACCATGTTCAACCCAGAAACATTATTTCTTTGGAACAACATTCGAAAAGATGCCCCTGGGAAATACAACAGGCAAGTGATAAATTTTAAAGAATTGCTTTAAAAAGTTGTACAAGTGAGGGCTTTGTTCGATTGCCGAGAGTTTCTGGAGGCTCCATGCATTTTCTGTAGGAGGCTCAGGTAGGATTTGGTTCCGTTCTGAGTGAAATCTGCGGATAATTTGAGTATAGAACAAAGGAGAGAATACAATAACCACAATCCAAATGCAGAATTGGTTTTACGATTTCCTCCTGGGATTTTAGAATCTGTCTGAGTTGAAGTGCGTGTCTAAGCCACTCACCCACCACAGCAGCGTGGCAGTCACCAAACACTTGTCTCAGCCATCACTCACAATGCCACATCACACGTCCATCCCATGAGCAGGGGAAAACAGGACTCTAAACATTTGGAACATGGAGAAAGGGGGGAAAAACCACTTTGGTTTTTCAGGAAGGTGAGGGCTAGTCTACTGATGAAAAGATCTTGAAAGGTATTATATCTGATATATGACTAAACTCACGATAGTATATTTTTAAATGTAATTGTCCTTTCTTTGAAATACCATGAATTCTACAGGTTAACACATGCTAAGAGATAGAGGACTTTTACATTTACTTTTGCTGTTCAGCTTAGGATATGCCTTTCAATGACTGGGGAATTACATTGTAGGAAACAGAACTCCATCTCCCCCCATAAAAACCACAAATGCCAGGTTTCATTTCTCAGGCTCTCTTGCAGGCAAGCAGGGCACATGACCTGGAATTCCTCAACTGGACATGCTGACCCCATACTTTCAATCATAAGCAACATAAACTAAGCAGAACCCATTCTTGCTATGGGTGGTAACGGCAGCAGCAGTTTCCTCCAGATACTAGAAGTAACGAGAGGATATATCTATATTGTGTTGTCCACTGTTGGTGGGGTGCATTTAGAAGAAAGTTATGTCTGCAGCCAGTATTTCACTCACTTGGTTTTGAGTATTATTTCTCCCTTTGTAGCCTCCAAATTCTGTTCATTAGATTTCCAAGAGGATTTGTGAATCACTTAATATCCTTTTAATACATTCCTCTTCAGGTTAAATTATTCATGCTTCATTTGTTGCCTTCAATCAAATATCTCATATAAAAAGTGATAGGTAATACCGCTTACTTTGTTCTTTAGTATTTCATTTGAGAAAATCATGTAGAACAATATCAACATTCATTAGCTATTAGATTATGATTTTTCAGGATGATTATGATTTTGGCTAACTTTTTCTGAAGGCAAACTATGTTAGGCACTGTGCTAAGAGTTTTATATGCAATGTTTTCTATAATATTCAAAATGACCACACAAGGTAGGTACTACTATTACCTTCCTCTTATAGGTATAAAAACCGAGTCAAAGATAGACAATAACTTGACCAAAGCTACACAAATGTTGCCAATATGACAGCTTTCATGTGTTTTCCATTGTCATAACTTCAGAGATTCTATTCAGATCAAGTTACAGCTCAAATGTGCAAACACTGCCTTATATTCAGTTTGATATTCTATTATGTGCCTATTTTATATCAGTAATTGTGCTTAGAGCTAGAATTACAAAAATTAATTATGCAATATTCCTATCTTTGCTTCATCTTCTAGGTAATAAACAATGTAAATTAATAACTACTGTACATTATGAAAATTTTATAATAGTGAGATTTATAAAGTATATGGAAGCTCAAATAAGGGCACAATTATTTCTCCATACTAGTGTCAGGAAAAGCTGTAGACCAGAGAAGACAAGGACTTCTCCCTTGTGCATATACGGCATTTGCTGTTAGGGACAGTTTTGTTGGTGTTATCTGTAGGCTGAAAGGGTAAGGTATGATGACTCAACAAAAACACCATAATAAATACGACTAGCCTCCTATTGAGTAGCTCCAATTTTCTATTTTTTCTATTATAACAGCATTTTGATAAACATGTAATATGCAGCAATAAATATTTCATCAGTGAGTAATATCATGGAAGGATATTGAGTTCATTCCAAAAGAAAAATCATAGATATTCTATTATTAATATTATTTTGATCCTAAGACTATTCCATAAGCAGAGTTCAGTAGTTCAGTAACTTACTTCCCTATGTATTAAAGGACCTGAAGTCATAAAAAGGGAGTGAGTCGTTACTGAATCACTTGGAAAGCAGTCAGTTTTTAACTATGTTCTCTTCTTTTGAAGAGGAGGTATTTCCTCCTTCTTTGGAGCTTTCCCATAAGAATGCCCCTTCAAAAAAAGTGGTAATATTCCAATAATATACATGTGTATAGGGGAAAATTCCTTCTATGTGTTTTGTTAAACTGGTATAGGAACAATGACAATTTCTTTCGATCAACAATTTGGGCTAAAACTCAGAATTTTCCATTCTCACATCTCTGATGATATCTGCTTTTCTTATGGAAAGCAGTTGATATAAAGCATAGCAGTGGCTTTGCTAAAGGTAACATCCTCTGCCCTATGACTTAGGTAAACCTCAGGGACGCCACCCTGTTTACCTTTGACAAGGTCAGAAACACACTCCAAATTCCCATTCTTTTCCTTATAAATGATTAGCTGAACTGTCTGTCCCCACTGATCAATGGGCACAAAAAGCTTTGAACAAACTTTCATTAAGATTTCCTTGAACTTTGGCTGACTCAGCCCAAGCCAGCATAATACCCCTCCTGAGGTGTCCTCTGGGAAAATAGGCTGACCTCAGTAAAACATCCATCTTCCTAGAACACAAAAGTTGAGGGAATTTCTTAACCTTTTCTCTTTTCCAGGATCACAAGGCTCAGGTAAAATTCAACATTGTCAAGAGTTAGAAATAGTTGAGCACAATACACCCAAGTGATTTTTAAACCAAGTGGCAGAAGCAATTTAATGGAGAACTATAGTCTCTTAAACAAATCATACTGGGGAAAATGGACATCCGTAGGCAAAATAAACAACAATCTTTATTAAATATTACACTTTATTTAAAACATTGACCCATAGATCCAAATGTAAAAGGCATTAATTATAATTTTGGAAAACATTGGAGAAGACCATTGTGACCTAAGATTCGGCAGGGTTCTTAGATATGAACACCAAAGAGCACAGTCCATTAAAAACATAATCAATAGGGCTTCCCTGGTGGCGCAGTGGTTGAGAATCTGCCTGCCAATGCAGGGGACACGGGTTCGAGCCCTGGTCTGGGAAGATCCCACATGCCGCGGAGCAGCTGGGCCCGTGAGCCACAACTACTGAGCCTGCACGTCTGGAGCCTGTGCTCCGCACCAAGAGAGGCCGTGATGGTGAGAGGCCCACGCACCGCAATGAAGAGTGGCCCCCGCTTGCCGCAACTAGAGAGGGCCTAGCAAAGAAACGAAGACCCAACATAGCAATCAATCAATCAATAAATAAATCTTAAAAAAAAAAAACATAATCAATAAGTTGTACTTTCACCAAAATTAAAATCATTTTCTTTGTGAAAGACCTTGTTAAGAGGATGTAAAGGCAAGCCACAGACTGGGAGAAAAAATATCAGCAAATCACATAACTGACAAAAGACTTGTTTCCATAATTATAAAGTATTTTCTAAATGATACGGTAAGAAAACAATTCAGTTAGAACATGAGCAAAACACCTGAAAGACATCAGGGAAGAGGATACGGATAGCAAATATTCACATGAAAGTTGCTGACATCATTGTGCATCAGGGAAATGCAAATTAAAACCATGACGAGGTACCACACAAGACAAAGTTCTGATGAGGATGTGGAGCAACCAGATCTCAATGCGTTGCTTGGGAGAATGTGAAATCATTGCACCTCCTCTGGAAACAGTTTGGCAACTTCCTACTGAGTTGAATAGGTACTATATGATCCAGCAATTACATTCCTGGGAATTTATAATAGAAAAATGAAAATATCTCTACTTTACACTTGCAGCACAAAGCTGAGCAAGATGTGATCTGCCCGTATAATATACAGTTACAATCTGACTCAACAAGTAGGTAATGGACACACAAATGTGAAAACAATTGTTCAAGGTAGTATTATTCATAACAGTCAAAAACTAAACCCGAATTTCCACTGAATGATGAACAAATAAATAAAATATGGTGTACAAATATAACAGAATATTATTCAGAAATAAAAAAGGAATGAAATTCTGTGGGATGCTAAAATATGAACTTTGATGCCATTATTTTTTAAGTGAAATAAACCAGCACCAGAAGATCACATATTGTGTGATGCCATTTATATGAAATATCTAGAAGAGAAAAATCTAGAGAGACAGAATGTAGGAAGTAGATTCTTGATTGTCTGATTCTGTGTGAGTTTTTTGGGTGGGGAAATGGGGAATAACTATGATGGGTATGGGATTTCTTTTTGGGGTGAAAATGTTTTAAAATTAGTTTGTGGTGATGGTTATACAATTCTGTGAATATTCTAAAATACACTGAATGATATACTCCAGACGAACTTGAAGACATGTCAATTCTATCTCTGTAAAGCCATTTAAAATACTTTATATACTTTATCATTTAATTTTTATAACATTCTGTAAATGAAAAAATCATAATGATGGAGAAAATTCCATAGTTGCCAGGGTGTAGGATTGGGAGGAGAGACAATATATTAGTGTTGTACCAATGTCAAATTGCTGTTTTTGATAATGGACAGTGGTTTTGTACAATGTTATCATTCAAGGAAGCTTGGTCAAAGGTATATGGGAATGCTACTCTTTTTACAACTTCTCTTGAATGTAAACTATTTCAAATTTTAAAGTTTCTAAAAAGCAAAGTCTTTAAGAAAGAGAATCTTATTTTTGAGAAAGAAACTTTCAGACGTATTCTGTGCCAAAATTGTTTTAAATCAAAATCCAGTTGAACAATTATATTACTGATATTTCAGTCTGTTCTTTTCTTTCACAACTTAAGTCTTGTGGTTGGTTCAGTTCTGTCCACACATTGATCTGTTTGAGCTTTAAAGTTTTCAGCTTCAGAGAACATTGCTTTCAACATTTAGAGAAATATTCAGTCAGAAATCCTTCAGGTTTAAGGAAAGAATGCAACATATTTAGTCACACAATCTTTAGTTTAAAGTAAATTAATAAAAAGGAAAATATGTAACTCCTACTCTTAACCCCATAAAAAAAGGAGAGATTAAGTGGCCTGAGCAACAGGGTTTTAGCAATAGAGCATTTCTTGTGTATTGTCCCCCCAGGATATATTTTAAAACAAAGAAATTGGTCAGCTCACACATGCATTTTCCTCATTGGAACTTTATGCTGATTTATTGATTAGTCCTTCACTGCATCTGTGTGATCATGTGAATTTGAAGGAAAAAAAAAAAAAAGGAAAGAGACTCAAAAGAGATACCTGCTGAGCCTGCCAATGCAAAAGCATCTTTGACAGCTACAAGACAAAACAGCCCCGCTGTCAGAAAGACTTTGACGGAATTAAGTGAACCACATTGACAGGATATCATGGAAGCATCTGGTGCGTGGTTTCAGATGAGTGCTCTCATTTCCTTGTCAATGTTCCTATGTGTGATGCATTTCGTGGACTGTCCACGTAGCAAAGCCACGGCTCTGGTTTATATCAGCTGCCTTCCATAGGAAATGTGATCATCAGAGATGTGACAATGGAAAATTCTGGGTTTTAGCCTAAACTGATGGTCAAAAGAAATTTCCAGTTTAGCAAAACAGGCAGAAGGACTTTTTCCCTACACACATACTTCTTGGAATATTGTCTCTTTTTTTACAGGTGCATTGTTACAGAAAAGGTCTTATGTCTGCTCCAAAAAAAGGAGAACATAAGTAAAAACTGACTACTTTCCAAGTGTGATTTTGTGAATACTTACCTCACTCCCTGTTTTGACTGACTTTCTGGTCCTTCAATACAGAGAGAAGTAATATTTACTGAACTACTAGACTCTGCTTCATGGTATCACAGGATCAGAATGATATTTAATATTAAAATTTTTGGAATAAATTAAATATTCTATGACATTTTTCACTGACCAGTTATTTATTACAGCATATTACATAGTAATCAAAATGCTTTTTATAATAGAAAAAATTAAAAAATTGGAACTACTCAATAGGAGACCCGTTATACTAATTATATTGTATCCATAATATTGCATCGCCCTAAAAATGAGGTAAATATCCATGTGCTAATATGGAAAATTTCCATGCCATGATTTCAGAAAAAGCAGAGATAAATAACTATCATCCCTTTTCCCTAAGTAAGCATGAAAATATAAGGGCTCCTTTCTTTTTCATTTTTTTCCGGGAAAAGTCATAAGAAAATGAAAACAGTGATCATTTTTAGGGAAATAAACTGGGAGTTGGGGTAAGGTTATTTCTTTCACATTGAATTTCATTCCTTTGTAAGTGGTTTAAATATTTTAACGGTATATGAGTAGTACTCTTTTATGTTAACTAGTGTTATCTATGGACTTCTATTCATTCATTGTATTCTCTTTCTTAAAACAAACAATAAGACCAACAAGCCTGTTTGCTTCATAGATTTGGAAGGTTCTGTCTGTCTTATTCACTGTCCTTTGTGCCTGGTATATATTAGGAACTCAATAAGTGTTCACTTCACAAATAAACAACAAAAATGAATAAGTATATTTAATATGACATTGAAGTTAAAATAACAGGTCTATTTAAATGTGAAATAAACAGATTAAATTATACTTACTTTTAGCATGTATTTTCTTCCAAATGTTTACTCTGCTGATAAGAAGTGACACTATACCCGTTAATGAAATGTTTTTAATGCTGAAATCATTATGAAGTGAGTCTTTCACTCAGTCGATAAATATTTACTAACACCTAGCATGAGTTAGAGGAACGAAATAAAATGGTAGGCACACACAAATGTGTATATGAACTTTAAATTATATGAATACAATCCTAAATGTAATTTGGGATAAAAATTTGTAACAGAGTGAGAATTCATTTAAATTGGCCTTTCCAGGAAAGTCTTCCTGATTAAACTATACACAGACTTAAATCTAGAGTCTACCTTTATACATAGGGAAGACCTTTCAAAGCCAAGACAATTTTGGTTGAGAACAAAAGAGCTAAGCATACTGCATGTACCTGAGATGGTGAGCAGGGCTGGTAAAATGCGCTGGGGAGGGTAGCACCAGAGAGATCACAGGGGCCACTTCAGACGCAGAGTTGCAGGACACTTGGGAGAATTCATTCTTTAGTCTAAGAGCAATCAGAAGCCATGGAAAAGTTTTAAGAATGGGCATAATTTGTCAAATGTTTTCTCTGTATTTCTTGATACAATCATGTGGGTTTTTATTCCTTCGACTGGTAATATAATGGGTTATATAATTGATTTTTGAATGTTGAAAAGTTTAGCATTTTGGAAAGAAACCTGACTTTTTAGTGGCATATTATTCTCTAGGTATCTATCTATCTACCCATCTATCTATCTATCTAAATTTATACCAATATAAATCTGTATCAGTTGTTGCCTATTCTTGCTAGAGTTATTCCTAGGTACTTTATAACTGTGATAATATTATAAATGGTATCTCATTGCCTTTTCTAAATAGTTGTAGCAGAGTACAGAAATGCAATTGATTTTGTATATTGATTTTGTTTGCAGTATACTTGCTAACCACTTTTATTCATTCGAATACTTCATCTGTAGATTCTTTTGGTTTTTCTACAGGGACAAGATATCCTCAATGACTAGTGATAGCAGTTTCTTCTTCTCCAATGCTAAGAATTCTTCTTTATCTTCCTGTGTAAGACTTCCTATATAATGCTGCAAAGAAGGATTATCTTATCTTGTTGGTGAAAGGTGTCTTATCTTGTTTCCAATATTAAAAAAGAATGTTTTCAATGTTTTACCATTAAATATCACATCTGCTGAATATTTATACCTTCAAATAAATAAATAAATAAATAAATCTGTATCAGTCTATCTATACATATATAACTGGATTTGATTTGCTAATGTTTTGCTGAGGATTTTTATGTCTAAGCTCTTGCAGGATAATATTCTGTAGTTTTCTTTTTTGTACTTTCTTTGTCTATTTTTAAATCAGGGCAAAGCCGGTGTCATAAAATTAGTTGAGAAATGTTCATTCCTATTCTATCTCTGGAACAGACTGTGTAAAAGAATTGTTATATCCTCTTTTATGTTTGGTAGGATTAAACCTTCTTGAGGGAGTTTGGTGATGTGTAGTTGTCAAGGAATTGATCCATTTTATCCAAGTTGTCAAATTCATGTGCTGATGGGTATTTGCAGTATTCCTCTGTGATTCTTCTAAAGTCTCTGGGGTCTCTTGTGATAACCCTTCTACATGACTCCTGATATTAGCCATTTGTGTCTCCTCTTTTTTTCTTGTCAGTTTTGATACAAGTTTACCATTTTATTGATATTTGCAAAAATGCAGCTTTTGGTATGATTGATTTTTCTATTATTTTTGTTTTTAAGTTCATTGATTTCTGCTCTATCTTAATTATTTCCTTTCTTCTATTTGTTTTAGGTTTATTTTGTTATCCACTTTCTGGTTTCTTGAAGTGAAACCTGAGATTATTAATTTGAAGCATTTCCATTGTCTTTTAAATGAATTTTAAAATAAGAAGATATGTCTTTTTTATTGCCCACACTTACCAATTCTAGTGCTCTTCAATGCTTTGTATAGATCCACATTTCTATCTGGTGTAACTTTCTTTTTACTGAATGACTTCCTTTAATATTTCTTTGATGGCTGGTGATGAATTTGTTCATCTTTTGTATATCAAAAAAATAATTTCACCCTGATTAAAAAAATTAATTGAGTATAGAATTCTGGTTTTCTTCTTATTTTACTATGAACGTGCTCATCCACAGTTTTCTAACAAAGATTGTTTTTGATGAGAATTCTCCTGTAGTACTCTCCTTTTTCTTCTGTACATAGGTCATTTTGGACGATTTTTTAAAAATAATTTTTCCCAGGCTTTAAACAATTTTATTATGATCAGCCTTGTATTTTTCTTCATATTTCAGCTGCTTATGGTTCATTGAACTTTTTGGATCTGTGTATTTATAGCTTTTATTAAATTTTGGGGAAAATTGGCTTTATTCTCCATGTATTTCTCTGCATCGCCCTTTACTAAGCTTCCAATTATACATGTATTTGGCCTCTTGATGCCTCATATCTTACTGATTCTCTATACATTTTTTTCTCACTGTATTTTTTTTTTGATTTTTTTTTTTCTGCTATGTCCTAAGTTCATTTGTCTTTTTTGTCTTCAATGTTTAATATGCTGTTAATCTCACTCAATATATATTTTATATGATACATTATGTATTTAATCTCCAGAATTTTGATTTGAGTATTTTTGGCATGCGTATCTATCTTCACCATGCTCATAATTTCCTCTACTTTCTTCAATATGTAGAATATATTCAAAATAACTTCTTCAATGTCTTTGCCTACAAATTGCATTTTCTGTGCCATTTCACAGTCTGCTTCTATTGATTGATTATTCTCCTCATTATGGCTCATTTTTCTTGCTTCATTGCATGCCCGATTTTTGATTAGATGCCCAACGTACATTGTGAATTTTACTTTGTTGGGTAGTACATTCCCCCCAAATATATTTTGCTATATTTGAGCTGTGTTCTAGGATTCAGTTAACTTTCTTGAAATAGGCTGACCCTTTCTAGGCTTGTTTTTAAACATTCTTAGTTGTGAGCAAAGCAGTGTCTAATCTAGAGCTAATTTGGCCAGAGTACTAAAGCAATACCCTATGAGCACTCTATTCAATGTACCATGCATTAGCATACATCTTCTTACTCTGCCTGATGAGAAAACACACTATTCTTACCCCAGTGTGAGATCTGGGGATAGTTCTTCCTGCTCATTTCTAGTTGTGTTTTCCCAACCCTGAGTACTCTTCAGTACCTAGGTAGTCTCAAGAAAACACGTCCTCAAACCTCCAGATCTCTCTATATGGCTACCCCTTTTGTAGTACTTTGCTTCATGATTTGTAGCTGCCTGACCTCTCTGAATTATAAATTCTGGTTCCTCAACTCACAGAGACAACTAGGTCATGCATGGGTTCCCTTTCCCTGTATTACAGCCTGGAAGTTCTCTGCAGAGAGTGAGCTGAATCAACTCTAGGGCTGACCCCATTCATTTCCCTTCATTTAGCGATCACTGTCTTATGAGGTCTATTTCCAATATCTGAAAACAATTTTAATATATATACTTTTTGATATCTTACTTGTTTAAGACAGGAGTCTAAATCCAATCCCTGATACTCTGTCATGACCTGAAGTAAAATTTATGGCATTCTTCTCTTAATCATTTTAACTTTGTCATATTTTCTCTATCTGGTAGAATCAGAGCATTATTTTCCATTCATCTTTATTTTTTTAAAAAAATTCTCTATTGTCTACACATCTTTCCTGAGGATTCAGAATCATCCTGTCAAGAATTCATTTCTGACCTCATACCCTTTTTAACCCAACAAAAACACACACTCTCCATAGGATGCTAATCGATAGTACTGAATTTGGAAATTTAGTTGGATTTACAGTGCTTTCAGGTATGTCTTAATCATCATAAAAAGACCATTATTCAGGCAATCCTTGTCGCCTTAAAGATTCCTACTTCTCCCCCATATTTCCCATCATATTATGCAAGATCTTACCATAGGAAACAACCTCAAAGTATTGGGCTTCCAAATTAATTATATACTCTTATCACATTATCAAGAGAAGGAATATGTATTCTAATATTCACCAACTTTAAAAAGGGAAGAATAAAAAGGAAATCCAAAACAAACTGGAGTTAACAATTATCATAAATAAAAATTGAGATGGGGTGGGATAACTTTCACAGCTATTTGATAGCTGACTCATATCTGCAACACAGATGAGTAATGTGATTATTCCCAATTCCAGGCAATAAAAACGATATTGCACCCCACAGGATCACAGGTAGTTTTATTTTCTTTCTCTGAGTGAATTAATATACACTCCTTTTTCATAGAAAAATGTCCAAAGCTGTGCCCTTAACAGTTACAAAACCAAGTATAGTGACTGTGACAGAGAGTAAACATGCAGGTGGGTCTCAGCATAAATCAAAATGACATAGAAGAGGAAGAGAAAAGTGAACAAAATGGATAGATTTTTCCCTCTTAAAGGAACCAAATAGTCCTGAGTGGTATTCAGAAAAGCACACAGGGATGGAGAGGCACAGCTCACATTGAGTATGATGAGATCCCTCTTCCTCAATCCCTCCACATTGTGCAGTAATCTGATGCTCTTTTATGCACGTTAATGTGTTGGATAAATAAAGTGAAAACACTGCATCTGCCACATGATTGTCTTCTTAAAATGGCATTTTAAATTATCTTTTTGACCCAAATTTAACTGTTCAAAATGTCTTGAGGAAAACTGTCAAAACAAACAGCTATTCTTTAAAACTTTTAACTGCTTACACCACAAATATACTTGGAAATATGTATTTTTAAAATAAATTGAAATATATTATTGTAGCAGGAAAGTAAGATTAAAGGAAAACAGATTCCATCTTATTATTTTTAACAAAAAGAAAGAAAAAATGGATTTTTTATGCATGGAGAAAAATATCAGAGGACTTCAGCAAATGATAAAAACAAATTATGGGGCGTGATGCAATCAAGATAATGACAGAGGTCATTCCTAACTTCAGTCCTCTCAACGTAATAAAGGCCATATACTACAAGCCCACAGCTGACATCATACTTAATGATAAAAGTCTGAAAACCTTTCCTCACATCAGGAACAAGACAGAGATGCTTACTGTCATCACTCCTATTCCACATTGCACTGTAGGTTCTAGCCAGAAAAAGCAGACAAGAAAATAAATAAAAGGCATCCAGAAGAAAGCAGATGGTCAGCAAATATTTTTGACTGAAAGGATGGAGAAAGATGTTGTTAAGAGCTTAATCTATTTCCCTTATTAATGGAGTCAAAAGGCAGTGCTGGCAAAGGCAGTGTTCTAAAAGCATGGAGCATCATAGCAAAAGTGCAATTACTAGAAAGATGGAAGATTAACATTAGGATACACCAGGTCTCAGTCACCTAGATAGAGAAAAAAAATAGATAATAAATGCACCTAGGTGAAAAAGGCCAAATATAATTGTGGAAGACTGGAAAAATAATAGTTTCAAATTAGTCTAAAGGAATTTCTGAGCCTCTGGGCTCATGCATTTATGGGTGCTTTGCACATGGCATATGGTGAGCTTTAAAAAGATTCCAAAGTTCGAGCATTAATCTGCTTTATCCTTCAATATTCCAAATTACAAAAAAGTTATTGACTTTATATTTAGTTTCACACGAGAAAATTTACTTAAATGCAAGTATATATAGCTTCAATTCAATTTATGTGCTTCTCTGTTTAAGAATGAAGTAAAATCCTAGTCAAGGGAATATTTACCTTGAATTTTTTTTCCTAATAGTAATGATGAATTGCACTGTGTCATCTACATTCCTGTGATATATCACTTTTATAACCCTTAATGTGCAACTACAAGCCAGCAAGGTGAGAAGTGCAGGTGGTAGCTGTGTACAGAGGTTTTTTTCTAACTGAGAACCTAACAGGGATTAAAAACACAACCCTGGCCTCATAATCACCACTCTAACCTCCAGAGCTAACTGACCCAGACAATAAAGTCTACAGAAGATACTTGTTGAGCTATTAGGTTGATGAATGGGAAGTATTTCAGAATATGGCATCTTGTGAAAAATAATACAATAATACAAGTAGTTGTCCATCCCAGTGGTACCAATTTATAGCCAAAGCTAACTCAATAGTCTCTTTTTACCCAGAGGCCAAGCACTGCCGAGCTACTTCATTGCCAGAGAGACACAAAACAAACACACCTTATATATAACAATGTTGTAATAAGGCTAAAACAAAAGCAGATTTCAGGCAGAATTTCAAAGCTATCCTTTTACCTCCAGCATCAAAAGTAAAAGAGAAAGAAACAAGTGCATTAGAATGATCTCCTAAATTATCATTTTTATAAATTATTTATTTAATCGATATAAATAAATATCTGAAAGGAGATGACATGTCATGTTATGTTGTCATAAGAACATTAAATTTATTTTCTAGCATGTGTTAATAATAAAATATAACATTTTAAACTGCATAGCAACTATCAGCTCACATAAAGTATATCCAGAGTGTTCTGACTTGAGTTGTTAAAACCAATTTTAAAAAGTTCCTGAGTAATACACATATTGACAATTACATTTGAGCCACAATGGAGACCTTCAGTATGGGATAGTTGTCTGTTAAAAAGCATGTAAACTTATCTATTTGAGAGAAAATTTAATAAAGAATGTCTTTTGTTAGCATTGCTTGGATTTGGTTTTGCTCTGTTGATCTTACATAAGTTGATCAGTTCTTAGTAGAGAGAGGCTGGAACTTAGGAGATTACCACCTAGTTAGCTGGGATCCCTGGTCACATGACTAACCAGCTATATTTTCCAGAAGAATATGTAACTGAGAAAGAAAAAAATAAGCACAAGTATTTTTAATAATTCTGTCATTAACATTACCTAAATTACATATACTAAATAAATATATAAAGTGTGTGTTATATATATTGTTTTATATATTTTATATATATATATAGTCTCTTAAATATATACATATGTGTATATATGTATATATATATTTAGAGAGAGAGATAAAATATGTAATAAGATGTAAGTATAGTTACATAGTCACAGATTGCAGACGTTCTTCAGTGAAAAGTTAATCTTTTCCTTCTCTCAGATATTAATAGAAAACTAGACAAAATAAAAAGAAAGGCATATATTATTGTAACAATACTGTCAAACACATGACCTAATTGTTAGAACACCAATGCCCAACAACTACAGAACACATATTATTTTCAAATGCATGTGGTATTTTCACCAAGACAGATCATATCCTTGGCCATAAAGTATGTCTTAATAAATTTTATAGATGTCTGTCATACAGAGTATGTTCTCCCACTACAATGTAATTAATATATATATATATAATTTTCCATAAAAATTCCTGAGGAATCAATAAAATAGTAACAAAAATCAGTAACTAAATTTAATTGCATTACAAAGCATAAGATTAAAACTCAGAAATCAATTGCACTCTGTATAAGAATAGCACACAACTAAAAATAATATTTTCAAAATATTTTATTACAATAGTATCAAAAACATTCAATACTTATGAATAAAATTTTTAAAGACATTCAAGTCTTGAAAATTATAAAATATAAACTAAGAAAAATTAATGACCAGAAGAACCATGTTCATGGATTGGAAAACTCAATATTTTTAAGATACCGTTTTACTTCAGATTGACCTATAGATTCAACATAAACCCAACAATAATCCCACCAGGCTTTTTCTTTAAATATACAGGCTGATTCTAAAATTTCTACTGAAATTCCAGAGACTTAGAACATCCAAAACAATCTTAAAAAAGAATAAACTCGGAAGACTTGCATACCTGTCCTTAAGACTTCCTCTAAAACTAAATTAATCAAAACAATCTGGTGAAAGGAATAGGATAGTGAGTCCAAAAACAGACCCACATTTATACAGTCCTTTGATATTGAGAAGGCATCAAATCGATCTTAAATAGAAAAGGTAGTTTTTCAAGAAATGATTCTGAAACAACTGGATATCTATATGAAAAAAATAAAAATTCAAGCCTTACTTTCACCATTCACAAAAATTTATTAGAAATCTAAGTATAAAGGTTAAAAGCATGAAATTGATTCTTGATTAATCTTATTGTGGTATTTTACCATGTCCATAAATAAAACGTTCTAAAACTTGGTCTGTAGTTTGTTTGTTTGTTTTCTTTCTTATAGTGTCCTTCATTTGCTCTTGCTGTAATATTGGCCTAAAAGATGAGTTGCAATGTGTTTCTTCCTCTTATATTTTCTTAAAGATTTTGTTTATAATTTTTGTTATTTCTTTCTTAAATGTTTAGCAAAATTTACCAGTCAGTCATCTGGGCCTTGAGTTTGCCCTATTGAAGGTTTTTAATTACAGTTTTAATTTGTAATAGGTATGGGGTGTTCTGGTTATCTCTCCATATATAAATTATTTAAAGTTTAGAAGTGTGTGTCTTTCAAAGAATTTGTCCCTTTAAAGTATGTGTTCAATTAATTTACATAAGGTTGTTTACAATTTCCCCATGTCATCCTTTTAATTTCTGTAATATCTGCCATCTTATACCCTCTTTCCTAATATTTTTGATAGGTGATGTTTTCACTTTCATTCAAAATATTTAAAATTTGTTCTTTGTAATGTTTCATTTGACCTCTAAGCTACTTAGAATTGAGTAGTACAGTTTCCAAGTATTTAGAGATTATCTAGCTGTCTTTTTATTATTGATTTTTCATGTAATTTCATCTTGGGCAGAAAAAACATACTTTATACGTTCTTAGAATATTAAGTTGGTTGATAATATTCCTGCAGGCAATTAGCTCGCTGGGGAAGTGTTTGGTTTTTATCCTAGTGGAAAAGGAAAGGAATAAGGCAACGATGTCTCTTGAGAGTGGCCTTTCAGCCACTGTATGTCTGGTCTACCTTTGCTTGACTACCTCTCTATATTAGTGGTTCTCAGTGTAGGGAAGGTGGAAAGAGGAGTGAGAGTGTCTGCGGGAATAACCTCTGGAGCTTTCTTCAAATGTGCAAGTTTACCTTGGCCTTGATTCCCCAGTTAATAGGTGTGGAGGGCTCATCTTGAAAATATCCTGCAGGTAATTTTGATCCCACTGTCCTCAGACCTTCATGAACAGCCATGTGGACCTACTTTTTTTTTTTAATTAAAATAACCTCTCTCCCTCTATTTCTCTTTCCTTTATTTACTGCTCCCTTCCTTCCATGTTTTCATCAAGAATGGTCTACTCTGTACTTCCTGGGTGCTACAACTTTAAAAATAGTCCTGAGAAGAGTACCCGCCCTCCATGTGAAGAGAGTGCACATACACGCACACACACACACACACACACACACACACACACACTCCACATACACAAAACTTAACAAGGGGAATGGAATTAAATGACAAGTTAATTTGTACATGAATTAATTGCTGACAAGCCATATATTTGTATTACATATAAATCCATATATTATAGGTTGGTTTGCAAGAAAGACTGTGGATTAAGTTTTAAATGTAAAATTTTAATAGGTAAAATTTAGAATAAGGCATAAATTTTAGGAAATGGCGTGCCAAACAGAAAGTTTAGAGTAAATAACAGATAGGTGCAAAAAACAGTAATGAGCATGGTAGGTTGAGGAAATTGGAAAAAAAGAAAAAAAGAACGAAGAAAAACCAACCCTCTGCTTTATATCAAACCAAATAATGTAAAATCTGCAAATAATCAAAGAATCATACCAAAATATTTATGGTATCCTTTTCCAGCAGTAGAGATATTTAGAAGCTCATTTTCTTTTTTCTATATTTGCTAAATATGTTTCTATTGATTTGTATTTGTATTAGTTTTCACTCTTTTATATGTGTTCTTAGTAACATGAAATATATACAAGGGCAATCTCATTGTTAACAAGTCATAAGATATAGATAAAGTGAAATTATTACCTGAATCTAGACTTCTCAAGTCTGTGTCTACTCATTCACAGAATGTTTTGTTCCAGACATTTTCTCCATGTATCTATCTTCAATTTTATATTCAAATGAAAGTGTTTAATCCCATGTTAAAAAAAAAAACAAAACTAAAAGCGTTCCTACTACATTTATGGTTCTAAAATTTGAGTTTCATGTCTCCACGTAATTTCTTAGACACGTTCATTTGAGTGTATATGTAAAATTATGAAACCAAAAATCACATATATCATTAATGTGTTTATTAGCTATTGTTTTATGCACACACATCTTTACTTTCCTTTGGTCCATTACCTGGTTCCCACCCAGGGGAGCACTGCTGTTTCCTGCAGCTCCACCTAGCAGCCTCACAGATCATGCATGTCCCTACTCTGTGCCAGCTTTCTCCTCCAACCCTCTTTACCTCCCTCTTATCTTTCACAAATTACTTATAATTTGGGGCCTACTAACGTCAGTTTATTTTCCCTGTTATTTCTTTCTAAAAATATCCCTCCACCCCCACTAGAAATTATATCTGGGAGAGACTTGTAGATTCAGGGGCTCAGTCATCCGTCTGATCAATCCATATATTACTTCTTACGGAAGAAATTAACTGCTTTCCACAATTTAAAAATGTTACAACCTAGACGTTCCTTTTATAATCTATTTCTCCTCAGGCAGTAAATCCAATCAAATATTGAACACACAAGGAACAAATTTCAGTTTAAGAAATAAACTAAAGGCACTTTAAAAAAATAAATCAAATTACACTCCAGAGGAGAGCAAGATAGGCATACATGAGTTTTACATAAGAGGTGTTTTTACTGCTATGTCATTATGCTTCCCTATTGTCAACTAAGCTAATCTGGTCAAAAGACAAGTTAAACCAAAGGAAAAACAGATTAACCGCTCTCTCTTGTTTACTTATTTTTGAATAACATTATCCTTGTCCTAATTCTCTACCCAACTATTGTTCTTATTTCATTTATCATTTATCTTAAATTCATCGTCTCTCCTTTAAATCAATATCCATCATAAGGAAACCTTATGTTATTCCTTTTCTCTCTGTACTTAAGTGTAAGATCTCCTTCCCTTTGGCCCCCCTTAAATAAATTGTTTGTATCTGATAAGAAAAGTTAGATCTTAGAAGTATATTGAAAAGAGAGGGGGCTTCTGAATTTATGTAATAATTTGGATTATTACTCAGCAGATGGTCACTCCCTTCTCCCCCACCTATCATGCTTCTTAATCATGTGACATGGTCCTTGGCCATGTCACTTGCTTTGGTCATTGAAGTGTTAGTGGATGTGATGTGAGCAGAGGCCTTAAGATGCTATGCAGTGTGGCTTTGCTCTTGTACTACAGTGATTTAAGATGAGAAAATATATCCCAGGGAGCTGATGCATTTTTAATGTAGGCCCAGTAACAAACACCTGGATAACATACCTGAGCTAGTTAATGCTGGAACCAAGTGTAGGAATCCAATAACCTGAAGTAGGGCGTAGCTGGGCGAGCACTTCCTAGATCAGCCAAACGACCTGCATATTCATGAACATGAGAATTAGTGATTAATTTATACGTCATTGAGTGTGGAGATTGCTGTGTTATGAGGTACTTCTGTGGCAATTGCTGGCATTTACATTGTGAAATGCATCAAATGCATTCAAAATGTCAAAAGATTTACACAGTACAGGTCTATGGAAGGCAGCAGGCACTCTCACAGTCCTAAATGAGAGACTTCAGTGATGTTTTTCTAATGTCCCATTTCTCACACCTGAAGCAGAAAAGAAAAGAAAGGAAGAAGAACTTATAACTTTCTGTTTGGATCTTGACCTACTGCAATTGACAAAGGAAGGAAAGCCCTCTGGATGCAAAGGCAGGAGAAGGTCATCTGGAGGTTATAGGCTGATAAGAGCAAGACATATTCCAGAGACCCTGGGTGGCACCATGGCTCCTAGAGGTGACCCGACATGAGACGGCATCCACACAAGTTTACTACAGCAGCTTTTCTTATCAAGGAGCAGTACTAGGCATAAGCTGACTGCATCCTTCACCTGGCATGGACACACCATCATCTGTTTGCTCTTCCAGATCTCTCCCCATCTCCCCCCATAAAAAACAAGGAGCCTGACCATTAATGCCATTTCTAGGTACCTATTGGACTGGACATAGGGAATATCCCTTCCAAACTGAGATCTAGGTTACTGACCCTACAGTGACCACCACAAAAGGAGACACACATCCTTGGTGGACCTCTTCATATTAATGTTAATATTAGCATGTTAATGGGTTGGAAAAGTTATAAAGAAATGTGTTAGCATCTCCTAATTCTACATTTATTTTACCATTTTATAATGAAATCCTTTGTTCACAGCAATGGAATCATTTAAGCAACTATTAAAATCCTTTGAAAAAACCCGAGGGAGACCTGTGTGAGAATCTACACTGTAATTAAGACTATATTAAACGTATATATAGAATGCAATGTATCTTGCATTTTTAAAGGAAAGTTAAATAATGTGTATTTAAAATATCTGCCTAAGATACAAAGCATAATAAAAGGTCTAAAGAGGACGTTTTCAATAGTCTATGAATGACCATCAATCAGTAGGTTTTAATTGACCTTTCTAACATACTGCACCCAACAACAGCAGAAAACACATTCTTTTCAAGCACCCCTGGAACATTTACCAAGATAGATCATATTCTGGTTTATAAAACAAACATCAACACATTTCAAAGCAATTAAGGCACATAGAGTATGCTCTCCTACCACAATGTACTCAAACTAGAAATCAATAATAATAAGACAACCTGAAAATCTCCAGACACTTGGAAATTAAACACACACTTCTAAATAAGCCATTGGGTCAAAGGGAAAGCCTCAGGGAAAAAAATAAAACAGTATGCACAACTGAATAGAAATAAAAATACAACAGTATGTGAATTGGAATTTTTCCTTTTTCTTTACATTAGGAAGTTTGAGATTGTCCACTTGAGAGGTCACAGTCAAATTAATGTAAAAATAATAACGAGATATTAGTCATTGCACCAGGATTTTATGTACCTCTCTCACTTAATTGCCTCAGTTATTTTTTATGCCTATTTTGATCCTGTCTTGATTTTAGGCCCCCTTTCCCCTATTTTTACCAGCATACCAGAATATACTCACTATAGCTATTACAAATATGCTAATATTATCTACTCAAGTTTGGAAATTAAATGTTGACAAAGTTGTCATATCTGCACTTTCAATACTTATGGGTCTAAATGCAAGTTTCAGAAGAGGTCCCTTTACATTTTTTATTGAGTCAGACGAGCATCACCAAATCTGTCATGTTGCAAGCTACAAAGAGCTTCACTGAAGTGAAATCAGGCACCATTCTTTCATGTTTCTTATAAAACTTGCAAAGATAGTATCTGTTTACCTTAACAGCTAAAAAGTAAACAAAAAAAGAAGAAAGCTTAGAACTATTGATGAATTATTAAAATAGAACTGTTAGGTAATTTGGTGTAATCACATAGCTAATGTCTGAGTCTGTTCTGAAATGAAACCAGCAAATGATGATAAAGTGTATTTGAACATCTCAATTCATGAAAAGTGTGTAATTGCTGGGGCAGTATATTACATTTTTAGAACAGTTTTGATTGTTTTGAAGTTTTTCTTTTAATTAACCTGAAACCTATTTCAATTTCCTTTTTACTACTTGGTACTTCCTGAGTTTGACTTCTCAGATTTGAGGGAAATCCTAGTAAATCTACATACCTTTTTTTTTAAAGGATTAAGTGAGACCATGCTTGTAAGGTACTTAGCACAAAGCCTTCTACATAGTAAGTACTACATAATAATAGATGTAAACCAGTATTATTTTTTTTTATATTTATTTATTTATTTTTGGCTGTGTTGGGACTTCGTTGCTGCATGCAGGCTTTCTCTAGTTGCAGCAAGCGGGGGCTACTCTTCGTTGCGGTGCGCGGGCTTCTCATTGAGGTGGCTTCTCGTTGCGGACCACGGGCTCTAGAGCGCAGGCTCAGTAGTTGTGGTGCAAGGGGTTAGTTGCTCCGCAGCATGTGGGATCTTCCGGGACCAGGGATCGAACCCGTGTCCCCTGCATTGGCAGGTGGATTCTTAACTACTGCGCCACCAGGGAAGTCCAAAGTCTACATACATTTTTGCCACTAAATTCTTCTGTAGATTTTATGACTCAATCATAATGTTATCTTAATGCCTGTAGCCTCCATCCTGGGCACAGTTGCTTGGGTCCCCGTCTCTCATCACTAAGAAATTGTGTCTATCTGTTGAGAGCTGCATCTCATCCAAAGGAAGTATCCACTTGTCTCTTCTTCCATCTTTTTGAATCAGCAGGAGCTTCTCGTTCTTTTGCGTGTATCTGGCAATATATTTGTGATAGCCATTCCTGCTTAACTTCTCAGCCTCTAAACACACTTAAAAGAGAAGAAAAGAAGACTATGTATAAAATAGCTAATTAATGAGAACCTACTGTATAGCACAGGGAACTCTACTTAATGCACTGTGGTGACCTAAATGGGAAGGAAATACAAAAAAAGAGGGGATATATATATATATATATAGATAGATATAGATATAGATATAGATATATGTATAGCTGATTCATTTTGCTGTACAGTAGAAACTAACACAACATTGTAAAGCAACTCTACTCCGATAAAAATTAATTTAAAAAAAAAGAAGAAAAGGAGGAGAGGGAGAAGAGAGAGAATGAGAGAGCACTAGAGAGAGAGAACTGCCATCTATTTTCATTTAAACTTATAGAACTCTTTATTTACTTTTGTCCTTATCACTTCAAGAAAAATGTCAAAAGTGTCCTCTTGTTTTTTTGCAATCTCAAATCTGCACCAATTTTGTATATTACATATCAAGATCCTTTGATTTGTAATATCCTGGACTGGAATTTTCTTCAGAAATGAATTCAAATACAAAATCCATAGGTTAAGAAACCACAATATAACAGAATAAAGAGTGAACTCTATTTTAAATTGATTCCTGGAATCAGTAACGACTAAAACCCACAGAACCTTCGGTGTCCTGGACTGTATAGCGGATAAAGGTGTTCAGAGTCAGAACGGTTTTTTGCGAACAGCAAAGAGACAAATTATTCCACTTATTAATTCTGTACACAGAACTTCAGAAAGTCCCTAAAGTAAAGAAAGCAAGTAGCTCGGAGGGAAATACTGAATGTGGAAGAGATGATGAGCTAATTACATGATTATTGAAATATATTAAACAGCCAGCAAATCTAAAGGGGTTGAACTTTTCATCTGAATGTGACGTCTGGAAGGTTGTTACCAAAACAATAAGAGAATGCATGCTGCTCTATCAGGAAACTAAACAGTTCATGCTTCATTGCTAGTCTCGTTTATCTACAGTCCTCTGAATAATGTTAAATCTTTTAGCGTGGAAATATGATATTTCATTGCTATTTGCAAGAATTCTCTTTCTTTTATTTCATATAAACACAAGAAGCATATTCCTCTCTGACCCACCATCTTAGGTACAAGAAAGAAGAAAGATAAAAACTAGTACATAATCTGGTCGGTATGGGAATGAGGAGTGCTTTTAAAATTAAGTGCATTTAGAACGTTAGACTAACTGCGTTTTCATTAACGTGATTGATATGATCAGGGTTGTTAACTTTTTAGTATGCTGGGCTCACACATTAAAATCTTACTCACGTTGTGGTCTGGCTTCCTTGTTTTCATTAAATTGCTACCTCTCGGC
Source organism: Balaenoptera borealis (assembly GCF_965194805.1). Taxonomy (NCBI): domain Eukaryota; kingdom Metazoa; phylum Chordata; class Mammalia; order Artiodactyla; family Balaenopteridae; genus Balaenoptera; species Balaenoptera borealis. The sequence goes on along the minus strand of NC_138873.1, from coordinate 4,148,484 downwards.
AGGAACCCAGACAAACAGGGTGCCTGCATCACTCTGTGTGACTTTCTGTAGGAAGCTTCCATAAAAGGTTGCATAACTGTGAATAAGCCTTTTGGAAGAAATGTGAAAGCTTCCATTGTGCTAAAACAAGGAACAAGGCCAATGTTTGAGAGTAGGTTGCTATAGTTTTGCCAAATTAAGGAGGGAAAAATGCATGGGGCCAATTTTAAAGCCCAGCTGCATCTTTCTAATCTAAATGTATAGAGAAATTGGGGTTCATTTTTTTTTTTTTTTTAGATTTGAGTAAAATGACAGCTCTACTAAGGTGATGGTTAAAAATATTTTTTAAGTTTATAAAAATAATGCATCATGATCTGTGTAAGACACCATAAAATCAACCACACGTTTGCCAAGGGTTTAAATGAAATGAGCCTTTCAGTGGGTAGAACTAAAACCTTTCTGACAGAGTCAATTCCCTAATTAAACCCAGCATTGACTCTCATTGTCTGCTTATCTCCATTCACCCCCTATTTTCTTCCCCAATTTTGTATCCACTACACCTCAAACCAAGACCTGTGTTCCATGGAATAGACTCCTGGGCTCACCATCAAGCTTGTAATATTCTGAATTAGAGTATCCTCTCCAACTTTTCTGTTTCTTCCAAACCCGCACCCTCTCCTGAGTTCGGGTCCAAACTAATTTTACAAGGCTCTGTTGTTTCTAGTCACATGACACAGTAGTTCCTAAGCCACACCAAGCTCAGGCCCACAGGTCTGTCTGCAGGAGCTGCTTTGGACATGCGCTGACAGACCTTCTCTGTCACACAAATCCAGGGGAAGGGTGTCATTCACATGGAAATAAGGCCCCCAACTTGCCATTTACCAGATATATGTGCATCTCTGAAACTCAGTTTCGTAATGCCCTTAAAGCAGAGATCATAGAACTTGCTTTAACTTACCTTACAAAAGCTGCATGAGGCTCCCAAGAGATTGAAGTTCTTTGTAAACTGTGAAGTTCTAGGCAATGTGAATTTTTACTATTAAAACTGTTCTATGTGCATATGGTTTGTTTCTTCAGCTAGTTAAAAATTATTGTTGGCATACTCCACTGACTTATCAGAAGTATAATAGAAGCATAAAACATTACAGATTATAGGTGCTCAATAAATACTGTCTAAACAAATGCCAGTTCCTACATTACCAGATGGGTTAAACAGTCATTCAGTCAATCAAATCTTCCCCATCCACGTACACTGTTGAAAGCACTAACTAATCCTATTGCTTGGATAGCTGGGACATAACTGGTAACTTTCAGAAAATCCTGAATCCTTCCAGGACTCCAGCTATAGATCCTGTCCTCAAGACACTACTTGGAGAGACAGGCCTACTGTGGTTCATAAAGTAGTAGAGTTATGCACAGGGAACTCGACCCAAGGTTGGAATTCAACATGATTGAACTGGTTCTTAATATTTTTGATTATGACACACTGCAGTGAGAACACACATACACCGGTGCAGGAATCCAAGAAGCCTAGTGAGGGTAAAGACCGTATGTCTTTAGCCTTAAAGATGAAAGGGCTACCGAAGTAGAACTGAATGCTTACGGATGCTATACAGAGGTTGGGAGCAGTAGGCAGTCGGACCAGCTTTTAAATTTCTTTTTAAGCAAACAAACCAGCCTCATGAATAATACATGACTGTTTGGCTGAATGCCTAGTGATTGCAGAACCCCTTTGGGGACTGGAGTTTGAGAGCTGCATTTATTAAAGCATACAATAACGATAATAATAATAATGAATCTTAACTCTTGTTTTTTCATCTTATCTTTGCTTCAGAGATGCAGAATATTCAGAGGCTCTAACTGCAAAAAATAAACTAATAACAGACAATCTCTTAAAATTGCACCTATGTGTTTAGGGTTCTAAACTCCTCTCCTGGTACATAGCAGGACTCTCTGACTTGACCCCTGCAGTAAGCACCCTACCTCCCCTTCCTCCTCACTGAAGACAGAAAATTTGTTCCCTCCCAAGACACAGATGTTTGATCAGGTCTCCATATATCTCCCAAAACACAGATTTTAAGAATTTAGGTGTTCCTCACTATTCTACTTCCCTTGACATTTCCCAAACCCTTTTTTTTCTTTTACTAATCTTGATTTTTTTACTTGCACCTTAATATTTTTATAACACTTTGTAGCTTTTAAAGACATTTTATACATACTGTTTTTGAGAGTACATCAGTCCTGCAAGATGGACTGGATAAATAAAACAGGTGAGATAAGTGCCTTACAAAAAATTATGTAACTTGCCTGGCAATTCACCAGCCTTTTATATTAAGTGCACTTTCTGACTTTTAAAGATTACTGGATCTCAACCTTATTCTTTCTGTTCAAACTCTCTTGAACCCTTACTTTATCTGCTACCCACTTTGCCCTTCCACTCTCAGTTGATGATTTTCCCTTCCTTTATTGAAAATATGGTACTCAGTAGAACCATCTAGTTTGTCACCAGTACAGCTACACACCTGCCTGCTTGCAGAGCATCTGCTATGTCTTCCTATTAGAGCACTCTCCACCAACACACGCACAATGTGTGTTCTCCAAAGCTTTTGCCCTTGAGGTCATGTCCAAATCCTAAAATGCTCAAGGGTCAGAGGTTGAAAAACTAAGAAGAAAGTTGCTGCTAAGAGGTTAGAAACCTAAGCAGAGCTTTTGGCATTCTCATAGCACTAGAGAAGCAAAAATAGGTGTTCAGAGCCATTGAAGGAGGAGGGGCCTTGTAAACATCCTAAGTTTCTTTTGAGACCTCTGAGTGGCTTTTCCCTGAGAGAAAGGGCCAAGTGAAAATAGACCAGCACTCACAAAGTCTGAAACTCCAATTCAAAACATCTTAATTTTTGCTAGCTGAAAGAAAACTAAACCCAATATCAGAGAAAATAACAATAAGGTAAGATACAGAAAGTGAAAAAAGAAAAATGTCATTATTTGCATATGAAATATTTGTGTAGGTAGAAATCAAAAGACTGCAGATAAATTACAATAATTCATATGTGAATTGAAAAATATCACTGGATACAAGTTCAATATAAAAATTAATTATAATTCTATATGGTAGCAATAAGCAAGTAAATTTAAGTATAATGAAATACACAAATTTAAATTAACAAATGTGAATAAAATAAATTTTAAAATTTAATCAATACCATCGACAGTATCACAAAAATCTACGTCACAATAAATCTACAAATGATGTAAGTTTTACTCTGAAATTTACAAAACATTGCTAAGAATAACCCAAGAGGACTTAAATATATGAATTGATATATTTTAAGCATTGAAGTTTCAACATTGTAAAAATGTAATTGTTCTCAAAATGATTTATAATTTCAAAGCAATTCAGAACAAAGTTCCAGCAGAATTTTTCAAGAAGAGGGTGGAAATTGACCAGCCAATTCCAACATTTTTATAGAAATGCAGAGGTCCAAGATAAGAAACAGAAATTTAGAAGTCTTACACTACTAGAAATGAAGACTTACACAGCTACAGTAACTAAAAGAGTAACTTATCCTGTGGATAGACAAATAGAACAGTTGAATGGAAAGATGTGCAGACACAGTCACACCCTTAACATTGTCACCGGATTTATAGCAATGGTGGGAAGGTCTGAAAGCAGGTGGAAAAACCAGCCTCTTCAGTAAGATATGAGACAATGGAAGATGTCCAAATGGACAATAAATGCATGATAGAACACTCAACTTCATAATTCATCAGGGAAATACGACTTAAAACTATATCAAAATACTCCTACACATCTATTAGAATCATTAAAATGAAAAAAGACAGATATGGAGAAATTTTAGCAAAAATGTGCATCAGTTGAAATCTTCCTACACTTGGTAGGTACAACTATTTTGGAAATAAAGTTTGGCAGTGTCTATTAAAGCTGGACATATGCAAACTTTTGACCAGTAATTCTGTACCTTCACATTTAATCAAGAATAAGAAGATTCGGGCCCACAGAGGGCTGCGCCACTTCTGGGGACTTCATATCCGAGGCCAGCACACCAAGACCACAGGCCACCATGGCCACACGATGGGTGTGTCCAAGAAAAAATAAATGTGGGCGTTGTCTGTTAATATATAGTTTATAATGCAGTTAAGAAAAAGAAAAATGAAACCATTTTTTCTACAAAAGAAAGATGTTAGAGAATACTAGAGAATCTTATTCATAATTGAACAAAACCAGAAATAACCTGATATCTATCAAAATAGAATGCACCAGTAAAGTACTGGAAAGTATTGGAAAAACTACATACTGTATAGCAATGAAAGTGAATGAAGTGTTTTATTAAACGACATGAAAAAATTTCACAAACGCAGGAAGGAGTGAAAGAAGCCAGACATAAATAAACACATGCTGTATGCTTTCGCTTATATAAAGTTCAATAATATGCCTAAATTATTGGTGGTGATAGAAATGAGGAAAGCTGACTTTTTTGTAAGAGGCGATGACCAAGAAAGAACCTGGAAAGATGCTTCTGGGTTTTTTTTGTTGTGGTATATGTCTTAATAAGGAGTGCTGATTTCACAAGCGCTTTAACTGCTAGAAATTATCTACCTGTACTCTCATTATTTGTGCTTTTTTCTTCCACCATCTCTCATGCCCTCTTGCTATCTGTATCTCTGCACAGATAACTTCTAAAAAGTGTTATCAGTGCACTTGGTTTTCACAGGCTCACCTCTCATTTTTCTCCAATTTCCTCATATATTTTTCTCCCAAAGTCCACAAAGATACAAAGAACAGGCAATTTTTTAAAAATTATTTATTTATTTATTTATGGCTGTGTTGGGTCTTCGTTTCTGTGCGAGGGCTTTCTCTAGTCGCAGCGAGCGGGGTCCACTCTTCATCGCGGTGCGCGGCCCTCTCACTGTCGCGGCCTCTCTTGTTGCAGAGCACAGGCTCCAGACGCGCAGGCTCAGTAGTTGTGGCTCACGGGCCCAGCTGCTCCGCGGCATGTGGGATCCTCCCAGACCAGGGCTCGAACCCGTGTCCCCTGGATGGGCAGGCAGACTCTCAACCACTGCGCCGCCAGGGAAGCCCCAGGCAATTATTTCAAATCCAGTAGTCCCTGTCCTGTTCTTATCTTGTTTGTTTCTCACCAGAATTCAGCACTTCTAGAATCCCTTTCCTTCTTAAACACTCTCCTTTGCTAACCATCATGACATTGCATTTTCTGACTTTTCTTCCCAGTCATCCAGATTCCTCATTCTTACTCTCCTTGGTTGGGATTCCTTGGATGATAACCTCAGAATGTTGGGGTTCATCAAACCTCTGTTTTTAAAGTTTACCACAGTTCTAATTTTAACCAGCAATTTTACAGACTCATAAATAGTTTTATTAGGAGAGCAATGTGTAATTTTCTAATGTGAAGTAAGTAGTCTTCAACTGCTTGACCTTCAGCAGTTTGACTATGATGTGTCTAGACATGGTTTTCATTGTATTTATTCTGTGTGGGTTTAAATCGATACATTTGATCATTATTGGAAGCTAATCAACCATTAGGTTTTCAGTTTTTGTTTTTGTTTTAGTCTAGTTCTCAGCCTCCAATTGTATGTATGTGAGACCATTTAAACATATCTATCCATTTCTTATACTTTCTTCTATCTTTTATTTTTATTTTATTTCTCCTTTTGGTGCTTTAATTTGTATATTTTCTATTGATCTGTCTTTCATTTTACTAATTTTGTTTAAAGTTGTGTCCAGGATGCTTCTAAAACCACCCAATGAATTCTTAATTTTATATGTTTTATTATTTAGTTCTAGAGTGTTCTTTTGGTCCTTTTTTTTATAGATTCCAACTCCTCGTTAAACTCTTTATTTTTAACCTATTTTCTATATTTGTCTCCATATTTTAACAAATCTACATTAACTATTTTGAAGTCCTTGCCTGCTAACTTCTAAGTCAATGGATTGGCTTCTATTACTTATTTTTTGCTCAGGTGTGTGTTATGTATTCCTACATCTTTGCATTTCTTATAATTATTTACAGGGGACCTTAGGTTTCAATAGACTGTAGAGAAGCAATCAATGTTATTTCTCCACAGGTATGGTTTTTCTTATTTGTTCTTTAGACAGATCAGATGAGGGGCTGATTAATTTAATATGGTCATGTATTTTGTTGTGTCCAGGTTGGATTTCCGTTTTAATTAGTTTCAGCCCACGTCTTCTTTCAAATATCTTGAAGTTGAGTCTCCTTATTGAGACTTTGTTTCCTAAACACTGTGAACCCACAGATGATTTAATCTGCATGTGCCATCCATTCTGAAGGCTCCCATTTGTCTCAGCACCCATCAAACCTTCCGTGAGGAAAAGGGGGCGTGTGTTTGGAGTTCCTCTAACTTAAATCCATTCTGTCCGTCCAGATGGCCTTCAAAGCCTCGCTGGTCTCTTTAGTGATCTTCTGCCCATCGCAAGCCTGATTCTTAGCCTGTTCCTGATTCAAGAAATTCTCTGCAAGAAAATAAGTTTCCAGTGATTCAGTCTACTGAGAAAGAACAATTTTCTACCTGGAATTGCAGTATTTCTAGTTCTCTCGGTTATTTAGACCTCACGTGTCTTTTACAAATGTCTCTCTTTCTAGCTGTTAACTTCTCTAGTTTTTGGGACAACTTGCCTCCACCTCCAACAGTCTGTAAGAGCAGGGAGAGCTCTGTCATCAGTTAATTATTTCTACGCTAACATCTCCCCTAAAACTCCATAACTCAGAAACTATCTCTGTCTCTCTTTATCTCTCTGTCTTCTTGTCTTGTGTGTGTGTGTGTGTGTGTGTGTGTGTATTTCAAGGCTTTATAGTACCAAGTAAGAATAACATTTTTATGTTAAAGGATAAACAATCACTTCTCTATCAGTACCCAACAGGCAAGATTTTGAAATATTAAAACAAGATTTTAACTCATTTTTATTTTAAGTAGTAAATAAAATGAAAACAATCTAAAGTTTTAGCATTCCAGGTAGGCAATTTTCTGTAAAATGTGAATAATTTCCAGAAAAATTACTTTCATAATTTTTTCCTCAGAGCAATATAAACCACAAGTTAAAAACATAATTTTATATAAATAGGTATTTTATATAAATATTGCAAATAAGCAGGTAATACAATTGTAATATTTAATTTAGATATTTGGTATCAAGTTTAATGTTCAACCATAACAAATAATACGTGTAATAACATAACCCAATTCATCTACTAGGTATACTATTTTTATTAGCTGTATCTAAATATTAATTTTAAAATGAACTATTTGTGCAACAGTTTTTTTGTGTGTGATTCATTTTGCCCCACAGTTCGAGTGGGAAAGCAGAAGCTTACAATTGAGTACCACATAAAGAGGACCCACAAAAATAATCCTTTTCAATATAGATTTGCTTCTATACTCCAATTTTATTTTTTAAATCCTTTCCTCTAGTCGCCGTTTACTAAGTACAAAAGCTAGTATGTGAATTCCACTTATCTGAAAGTACCATTTGAGGAAGTAAAACAAAGGAAGACTCTTTATCTCACCCACTGTCAGATCTTGATCTCTCCTTTTCCCTAAGAACATCCAATACGCTACTGTAGGAGCCACTGTTACCATCCCCCTTTTTGTCACTGTTCTGCCTGAACAGGGGCGTGAATGAGGTCAGACAACCATTATGGGCACTAGAGGCGACCCGGGGGCTGGTGAGACTGCTGACGGCATGCCCTTGCCCCGCGCTGACTCCCCAGTGAATGACAGTGTGATTCCCAAGGCTGGCCTGGAGCAGCATGCCAGCAAGATGACAACCATATTGAATCACCTGCAGCACCGGCAGTAGGAGACGTTGTTCCATCACTTCCGGGCCTGTCCTGGGCAACACCACTTGGTTTGTCTTTGGTGGTTTCTCCCTTCTGCTCATTGATCATCCTTACCCACTCCAAACTCCCCTGCCTTTATATTATCTGTAAAGTGACTATTTATCAAATATCTCATTATAAACACAATGACGTGTGTGCTCAAATTGAATCTACTCCAAAAAAAAAAAAAAAAAAATTGAATCTACTCCAAAGGACCACTGACTGAGACATGGAAATACTCTAATCAGAAACCGCCTGCATCAGAATGGGATTTAACATTTATAGTCCACTGTCAATTTTAAAAAGTAAATTAAAAAGTAATGATACATAGTATCTGAGCTAAATTTTATTAGAAAAATTAGAATATTAAAATATTAAGATGGGTAAGAATTTATTAATACTTTCCAGATTATATACATGATTGAGGTTTAAGCATCTATCAAAGCAGCCATCTTCCAATTTTTATCACATTTGTCATAGAAACATATGTCATTGTGCATATTTGGTTGGAATGTTTTAATTATTTACATCATTTAACTATGAATATCAAAGTATGTAAGCATTATACAATTATAAGCACAACAACAGTATGGACCTCTCCATAAAAATGTTAACTTAACAAATTATACCCCATGTTCCGTTTTTCCTAAAATTATTTGAAGTCTGATTTTGCAATGATGCTAACATGGAAACAGAATACATGAGTATGCTACAAAAAATTAAGAAAAGCTGATCTGAACACATTGGGAAGTTGAATTATAGTGACAATTATTAAATTATTCTGTTTCTCCTCTCTTGGAATAATTGAATGCACATTAAAAGGTAAGGTGTTCTAATCACTACTTAGAAAGTGTGATTTAACTCTAAGATTTTTAGATATGATTCAAATTTGGGATTTACAAATTATTGATCCTCTTTGCTAGAGAGTATTCAAAAACCGTTTATACCCTGATTCGGTAGGTAAGGATCTTGGATGTTGTCACTTCCATCCTCACAACAAAAAAGCTGAACAAACTGAAAATCAACAACTCTTTTTAGACCTGTCAGAGAACTGAGGTCACAGGAAAAACAACTTCCTGCAAGAACGGAGAGACAGACAGACAGACAGAGAATCACAAACCACTGAAGCAGAAGCTGGAAGCAGAAACTGGACAAGGGCTGGTGCCAGGGGTGTACAATGGAAAGAACGGCATGTCTCATGTCTTAGTTAAGAAGTCTCTAAGGAAACCCAAAGATGACAGGAGAGACACAAACAAGAGAATTTTAGTATAGCGAACAGTAAGCACAGTTTAAGTAATAGGTAGGTAAACAAAAAACCTCACATTAAAGGTCTAGTTACGGGCTTCCCTGGTGGTGCAGTGGTTGAGAATCTGCCTGCCAATGCAGGGAACACGGGTTCGAGCCCTGGTCTGGGAAGATCCCACATGCCGTGGAGCAACTAGGCCCGTGAGCCACAATTACTGAGCCTGCGCGTCTGGAGCCTGTGCTCCGCAACAAGAGAGGCCGCGATAGTGAAGAGGTCCACGTACCGCGATGAAGAGTGGCCCCCACTTGCCGCAACTAGAGAAAGCCCTCGCACAGAAACGAAGACCCAACACAGCCAAAAAATATATATAAATAAATAAATAAAATTTAAAAAAAAACAAAACAAAAGGTCTAGTTACTTCAGTTCCTTTAGTCCAGCCATCATGTCTGGCTTTCAACAAAAAACTACAAGGCATATTAAAAGACAAACAAACACCACAACTTAAAGAGACACACCAATCCTCACTACCAAACCCAGATAGGGCAGAGATTTTGAAATTGTCAGACCAAGAATTTTAGAAAAATTATGATTAACATGCCAAGGGCTCGAATGGAAAATTGAAAAACACACAAAAAGAGTTGGGAAAAGTAAGCAAAAAGATAGACACTGTAAGAAAGAATTAAAAAGAAATTCTAGAAATAAGCACTATAATAGAAAATGAAGAATGCCTCTGATGGACTCAGTAATTGACTGAACATAGCCAAGGAAAGAATCAGTGCACTTGAAAATCTGTAGGGAGAAACTTCCAAAACTGAAATGCAAATAGAAAGTAATTTAAAAGATGGAACAGAATACCCAAGAACTGTGAGATAATTACAAAAGGTATAACATATGCATAATGCAAATAAAATAAGGAGAGGAAAGAAAGAAATGGAAGAAATACTTGAAATAATGATGGAGTATTATCCAAAATTAATGACAGATGCCAAACCACACATCCAGGAAACTCAGAGAACACAAATCAGGATAAATAAATTTAAAAATTTACACCCAGCCATATTGTATATAAACTTCAGAAAACCAAATAAAAAGAGAAAATATTGAAAGAATCCAGAGGGAAAAAAAACACCTCATATATAAAAGATCAAATGTAAGAATTAAGTCAGACTTTTCTTTAATCTACTTGCAAGCAAGAGTGAAATAAAATATTTAAAATACTGATAAAGTGTTGAAAGATAAAACCACTAATCTAGAATTATGTATCTAGTGAAATTATTCCTCAAGGAAAACAAAAATTGAGGGAATTTGTTGTTAATAGACCTACCTTGTAAGAAATATTAAAAGAGTTCTTCAGAGAGAATGAATACAAGGTAGGTCAGGAAATCAGATCTACCTAAAAGAAGAACATAGGAGAAAATAAACAAAGTCTTTTATTTTTCTTCTTCTTATATCTATCTGACCAAAAACAGTGTGTTCGAAATAATGATAACAATATCTTTATTAAAAAATCATGAATGGGGCTTCCCTGGTGGCGCAGTGGTTAAGAATCTGCCTGCCAATGCAGGGGACACGGGTTTGAGCCCTGGTCTGGGAAGATCCCACATGCCGCGGAGCAACTGGGCCCGTGAGCCACAACTACTGAGCCTGCGTGTCTGGAGCCTGTGCTCCGCAACAAGAGAGGCCGCGACAGTGAGAGGCCCGCACACCGCAATGAAGAGTGGCCCCCGCTCGCCACAACTGGAGAAAGCCCTCGCACAGAAACGAAGACCCAACACAGCCAAAAATAAATATAAATAAATTAATTAATTAAAGAAACGTTTAAAAAAAATACTTAAAAAAAATCATGAATGGGTGTTGGGTTTTGTCTAATTTTTTGCATCTATTAAGATAATCATATAGTTTTTCTCTTTTATGTTATTAATAGGGAAAATTACATTGATTGATTTTCATATGTTCAATCTACTTTGCATTTCTAAGAAAATACCACCTAGTTGTGGTATTTCCATTCTAAATGTTGCTGGATCCAGCAACATTACTGGTGTTATGTTGAAGATTTTTGTGAGTCAGAAGGTATTTCCATCTGTAGTTTCTTTTCTTATGATGTGTTTATTTGGCTTTGATATGAGGCTAATTGTGGCCTCATAAATAAGTTGAATTCTTTTACATTTTTGGAAAGTTTTTGAAAGATTAATGTTAGTTCATTTGGCAAAATTCACCAGTGAAGCCAACTGGTGGTTTATAGCGTCATCCATATCATCTGATTACCCAGAGATTTCCTTAAATGCTGGAAACCAGCTATTGTTGAGGGGTTCTGAGTACCTGCTGGGGTCCACCTTCCATTCTCAGGTATGTAGTTTACACTTCTGCCTTCGCTTTCACTTCCTCCTTGCACAGAGACTCAAGGGCAGCCAGAAGTGATAGCTTAGGACTTGCTTAGGCTTTTACTCAGAATGTGCACAGCCCGTTGAGTGAGCATGGACTTCTAGATTCCCAGGAATATCTTAGAGCTTGCCAAAGCTCCCTATGGACATCTCATTCTCCACTGTTTCCTTTTCAGATTTTTTTCCAGCTCATTGTTTTCCCCAGTTGTTATCACCCACACAGGCAGCTGCAATATTAGTTAGTTCCTGATGATTTTTTCCAACAAACACCCCAGAGGAAAGGCTGTTCCCATAGGCTGAGCTCTAAGTCAGGTCAAATAAAGGCAAACTTTGTGTGTGTGATTTCCAGGGGAATACTAGAGAGGTCTAATAATGACAGTTATATAAAAGCTGTATTTTCCAGGAGTTCCAGCCACTTTCTGCACCTCTGGGGGCTGCTAAGCTGCTGGTTTTCACTGTGACAGTGGCAACTGGTTTTTAAGGGTTTCATTGAGCTTAAGAGAGGAGAGTTCATTTTGCTTGGCTTTCTTTAAGCTTCTTGGATGTTTATATTCATATCTTTCATCAAATTTGGGAAATTTTCAGCCATCATTTCTTCTAATAATTCTCTCTGCCCCTTTTCCACTCTCTTTTCCTTCTGGGACTCCCACAATGTGTGTGTGGGTCTGTTTGATTCTGTCCCACAGGTTCCTTAGGCACCAGTCACTTTTCTATAATCTTTGTCTCTTTTTGCTCCTCAAACTCAATTTCCACCGTCCAATCTTCAAGTTCATTAATTCTTTCTCATTTCTGCTCAGATCTGCTTTGAATCCCTCTGGGAACTTTTCATTTTTGTTATTGTACTTCTCAGTTCCAGAATTTCTTTTTTAGGTTGTCTGTCTCTTTATTGATATTTCCACTGTATTCATACATTGTTTTCTTGACGTTCTTCATATTTTCTTTAGTTCTTTGAGCATTTATGACAGTTATTTTATGGTCTTTGTCTGGTATGTCTGTCATCAGTCATTTTCAGAGGTTATCTTCTGTTGATTCCTTTTGTCTCCTTTGAATGGGCCATACTTTCTTGTTTCTCTGTCTGACTTCTGATTTTTTGTTCAAAACTAGACATTTGAATATAAAAACCTGGTAACTGGAAAACAGATTCTCCCTCTTTCCCAGGAATTGCTGTCTTTTTTATTGGTTTTGTTTATTGTTTTTGTTTTTTTAATTTGTTTGGGCTGTCTATATGCCAAGGATCAACCAGAGGTGTAAAATTAAGGTCTTCTCAGGTTTTTTCTAAGCTTGTGCCTTTCCCTGTTCAGGCATGATTACTTTCTAATTTTCCTCATATATGCAATGGCTTTGGAATGTCCTCGTTTTTAATGTCTGGCTCCCAAAAGAGAAAAATTGTGGGAGAAAATAAAGGTCACTGGCCCTTTAACTCCCCTGGAAGTCACTTTAGACAGAGTGGGAGAGGGTCTCAACAATGGGGGGGAGATACAACAACAAGGGCTGCCTGCCGTTGTCTGCATTTCCTTGAGCAGAGGCAACAATCAGTGATCAGAGCACACAGCCATGATATTCAGAGGGCAGGGTCCTATTTGCCCAACCTGGGTGGGGGATGGGAATGAGTAGGGTGGGGGATGCAGAGCTGCTACTGTGCTAAGAGCTAAAATTGACCAAATTAACTACAATTTGCTGTTCAAGTCTTCCTCTGGGGTTTGCAAGCCTTCAATAGACTCCAGAGTTCCAAAGTAGATACATCACACAGATTCTGCCAGTGTAATTGCTGTCTAGATGGGGAGGCTGATTCCTACTGCTTCCTACTCTGCCATCATCCCTAAATCCTTTGTGATGGGTGCTCATACTGTTGAAAAACCAAAAGACAGGGCTAGTTCCCTCAAAATGAAAAGAGAGATTTTAGTAAAGATCTCTTCTGTTTCTTATCAATGTTCTCATAGAAGTTTACCTATATGTGCATTAAATAATCATAATTTAGAAAATACTCTGAAGCTGTTTTTAGCCTTTCAAAAATGCTTATATCTTTAAAGCATTCTTTCCCACCTTTTTGGCAAATTTTGTGATATAAGTTAGTAATTATTGTTAGAGTTTCAGAATCATTTATTAATAAAATATGGCATTTCCCTGGCAAGAAAAATCCCATTAGTGCTTTGCTATAAAAGCCCCATAAGTGGAGTTCTAAGTACTTTACCAGCTTCCTATCTTTTTTTTTTTCTTTTTTGAATGACAGCTTGAATCATTAAAAACAGTTAGCACTAAAATGATTTACTTTCATCTAAATAGAGATTACTTAATTTAATTAAATATGCTTTATGCTTTGCAATTGCCACAAAGTGGTTCCTGCAAACTTCTAACTCATTATTTCATGCACCCACAGTGTCAGTGGAATACTAAGAGAGTACAGATTTTAGACCTTTTAGCTCCACTTTGTAAACATCTTTAAAAATTCAAGAACTCTCTGGAAATTTTGTGTTGGCCTGTGAAACTTACGTAGTTCCTGATCATTTTTTACTAAAGTTACTATACTTTCTTTTGTACTTCTGTAATTCTGATTTGCTTTCTGTGCATCTATTTACACCATGAAGGCTAAGGATTCCTCTCACAAACTTTAAGAATTGCATTTTTAATTTTTCATGGCTGTATTTAACTCATCCTGATTTCTTTTTGTCGCTGTACACCAGAAAATTTTCCTGTTTCAAAGTTTCACTTTCCAAGTTTGAAATTTTAAAATTTATCAGTTTCACAATTTAAAATAAAACTTGCAGTTTTCAAACTATGAGTATACCTCATCTCATTGAATTTCTTGTATTACAAAAACACATTGGCATTCTTGATTTTTTCCTTGAGGATAAACATAAGTTCCTCTCATTATCTTCTTGCTGACTTTTAGATTACTGCAATTTGAAACCAATGCAAACATAAGCACAGCTGATAGAAGCCAAAGGGTTGTTAGTACTAACCAGTATGTGTAGATTCCAAGGACTCTGAGGTCACCCTGCCTGAGTTTGCAAAACAGTTTTACTATCTTGGTTGAATAGTTACATGAAGTCACATTTATTCTGAGTCTCAATTTCTTCTTCTGTAAAATGGCAATTATAATGGTACCTGTGTGAGAGGGTTATTGTGAGGAATAAGTGAGTAAATATATGTAAATTATTAAGCACAGAATCTGCCATGTAGTAAGCACTCAATAAATGAGAACTTTTTTCAGCTACATTTTATCTAGCACCACATTTATACTGGACTTCTATCATTTATGTACATTATATCCTACCTTCAAAATATCTCTGCAGTGTGTTTACTCTATACCCATTTTACACGTGAAGAACCAGGCAGTTAAATGCCTTGCTCAAGGCCATAGAAGAGATGCTTGGTAGAGCCAGACGTCAACACAGTTCTAAGTCAGACAACCTCTCCTCTTTCCCCACTCTGATGTCTTCCACCCAGAATAGAGAAATCAGAAAAACAAATCAAAACACAAAAGTTAAAATCTTGCTTTGTGCACTCCAAATATGTAGAAAACCTGGAATGTGACATCTTTTCTAGGTGGGAAGGGAAAGCTAATTGAAAACCAAAGGGAAGTAGGAAACATTTCATACTCACCTGAGAGGAGAATTGGGGGAGATTTTCTGACTGCCCTCAGCTCAAGCCCTTCTCTGCTACTTCTTAAATCTGCCTGAAGTTCGTATACAGAGCCACCCAGCGAGTCCTAGACTGGATCATACAATGTGCGAGGACAAGATCTAAATAGGCTCAGTGAGAATGCAGCCCTGGAGTCTAGACCTTCACAACCTGCACAGCTACACCCACACGCTGGGGAACTGTCCACCCACTGATAGTCAAGAAACTCAGCTTCTGCCTTCAGTTCATAGCTTAGAAGATGATGCACATTCTGCTTACCTTAGAGACAAGGTCAGATGGCTGATGCTTCCAATTTCTAAAATTCTCAATAGACCACTTAGAGCTATAGCTGCATAGAGAAAATCTACTGGACTTTCATCTTTGTTACCTTTTACCTCACCCTCACTCTCAGCTGTTACATGAGTTTCTATTTCCCTGGGCAAACAGGAAGAATCAAAAGAGACTTTCCATAAACTTTACCCACCGTATCTACCCACTTAAATAGAATCTCACTCACGTGTGTGTTTTCTAAACTGTGTCCATAAATAAGCACTCCATGCTCCTTAATCTAAAGCCAGTCCCTCAAGTTGTACTTAGGTATCACTTGTTCAAAGCTTGGCACATGAGGGCTATGAACGGATTTCATCAGACGCTGCTTCCTTAACTGAGAGGAAGACAGATAACCAGAGAGAGACAGAGAGACAGAGAGAGAGAGAACCCGTGAGGAAAGAGATGGCCTGGACTCCTACTAACTCCTCAGTCTTAGTTCCAGGGAATTATTAAGTGTTACATTAACCTCTTGTGGCAATTGTGTCTTGGTAAAAATAAAAGGCAATGTTACTAGCCTTCAACCTCTCTATTATCAAATCATGAATTAACTTCATGTTTAATTTCCTCAGAAATATCTCAGTTTTAAGGGGAAAAAAAGCTGGATATGTGTAGCTTTATCATCTTGGGGAGCTCTAAAAAACAGCTTTGTTAGAGTTCCTCTTCTGTTTTATAATTCTCTCATTACAAATTTAATTTTCCAAACAACATT
The DNA here is from genome assembly GCF_965194805.1 of Balaenoptera borealis. Taxonomy (NCBI): domain Eukaryota; kingdom Metazoa; phylum Chordata; class Mammalia; order Artiodactyla; family Balaenopteridae; genus Balaenoptera; species Balaenoptera borealis. The sequence goes on along the minus strand of NC_138873.1, from coordinate 4,132,347 downwards.
TCTCAACACATTTTTCTCTAAGCATATCTTTATTTGTCTATCCATCTTCTCAACTGCTTCATAATCCACTTGAGAGCAATGTAGCTGCCATACACATCCATGTGCCTACCTCGAAACCTATGAGAACTTCTTTGGAGGGGATAACATACACAAAATTGATTTTTCTGAGCCATATGCCTTTAACTTAACGAAGTACATCCTGCTGTCTACAGTGGCCTTCAGAAGCCAAAATAATATAAATCTCAGCAACAAACTGACAAACTTTTCAAACATAGGATGGATTTGTTAATAGGTAAACAGCAACTACCTGGTTCTTCTTGGAATAGGAATAGGCATAAATCAGAGTTTTTAAAAATTAGGTAAAATTAAACAAAACAAAATATAGGCAGTGAGGGTGGCTAAAAATGAATTTCTGAAAAAAGTGAAAGGCCATGCTTTTACTGTTTATGTAAATGAGTCATGTCTTCATCTGCTTTTGTAGGCTCTCCTCATTGCTCTATACTTAAACATTGGGTTACCTCAGGACACTGTCTTCAGGCTTCTTCTCTCTCTGTGCTCACCCCCAAGATGCCACCATTCACTCTCGTGGTTTTAAATACCATCTACGTGCTGGAAAACCCAAAGGTACACTCCCGCCCAGAACTCTCCCCTGAATTTCCTATTTCCAGCTCTCTACTCAATATCACCTCTTGGTTTATAATAGGAATCTCAATATTAATGTATCCAACACTAAACTTTTTGCTTGTTTCAGGCTTGGGTTCATTTCTAAATGAGAGAAAATTCAAAACAACATTAACTAAAACAAAATAAAAGTTCTTCTGCCTCATGAAAACATGAGGAGTCAGGGTGGCACGACTGCTGTCTATTAACCATCCACGTTGCTGCCCTTCAAAGCGCCAACCGTGGCCAGTGTCTCATGGGTCAAAACAGTTTAATCAACCCGAGCCGTTCAATATACATTCTAGCCTTTTGAGGAAAGAAGAGATGGAGAAATGTACAAATTCCCCTCCTGGTCTTTAGGGACACATGCCAGAAGTTTCTCATGCTTTGAAGGTCTCAGAGAAAACCCTAATATATTATTCCCTACTAAGGTTTGGAATAACTTGAGAAAAAAATTAAAGGAGCTACAAAGTGAAACTCAAATATAACTTTGATGGCATAGGCAAACCTGGTTGTATGTCTGTTGGTCAGGTGATCATGGACCTTTACCCTAGACCAGAGCAGAGCCCCACAGAGGAGCAGTGGTCATTATCCCTGTGAGCATCTTATTCCAAACAGGAAGGATGGTGGGGTCAAGCCAAGCATATGCAGTTATTCCTCCCAAACGTACTGACGGGTTACCCCTCCCCACCTCTCAAGGAGACAGAGAGAAGCCAGTAGAGTGCTCTAGATAAATCTCTTCTCTTAAAAGCCAGAAGGGTCTAAGCGTTCACCTTTAACACATGATACTATCCTCATCTTAGGAGCGGGGTCACATTTCACTGCAAGAAATCCTAAGGAATGTGGTATGTATTCAAGGGGGTCTTGTGTTCAGCTAAAATTCAGAGCTTCTGTTCCCAAGGAAGAAGAAATCATAGTTTCTTGTGGCACCAAGTCCATTTCACTGCAACCTGCTTTCCTCTTGGCCACCTGAACATCCTTGTGTATATCTCTTATACACAGTCTCTCCCCAAAAGACAGAAGCCCAAGGTGCCAACCAAATGACTTTGCATATTATTCCAGTTTCAGGATGTCTGAGAGATGCTCAGTCATCTTCATCAGGTCTGGGTATGGATCCCTGTGATACAGTGTCTGTATAATAAAAAGTATGTAAACTGTCATGTATACCAATAGAAAAGGTGAAGTAGGAAAAGGTAACCTCAGCAAAATCTGCACTCAGAAGGCAGGCAATGGAACGCTCGTCAGTCCTAGGCTACAGCAGCTTCAGGTCGTGCCCGCCAGGGATTATGCAAACACTTGCCTCACAGTGGATTCAGTTCTTTGAGTCTCAATTTGTCCCTGCTCTGCTCTCTCAGAGCAGCAGCCCTTCCTCCTTGTCTTTCTTAGCTCCTGGTTACATCCTTTGGAATGTTTTCCCTCATCCATTATTCTCCACGGCCACATCTGAGATGAGCTTTGGCGAGTCCACTCTTTGGGAGATCTGTGCAGACTTTATTTTACCTTTAATGTTGCTTATCTTCTGTGGGAATGGCAGCTCCAGGAAGGCTGACACTGTGTCTTGTTCGGTGCTGTAACCCCAGAATAGGGAAGAGTGGTGCCTGCTTGTACCGTGTGCTCTATGACTGCTGGTAGAACAGTGCCCGGCCTTGTTGAGGCCTCTGTCCATAGAAGGGAGCAAAACAGACCATTCTCTTTTATCCCCATTGTTCTATTAATTTATGGTTTCATCATACAATAGTCAACAGGTTCAAGGAATCTCTGTTGTATGCTTCTGAAATTCCAGGGATCCATTTCTTTCACCAGACAATACATGCGTTACTGTCAGTTCACCTATACTATCTCTTTGCTGTAAAGGTGTCAGTGTATGAAAAGGTATGTGACCATGTTTTTAGTAGCAAACCAGCACATGCTACTTTAAAAACCCTTCTTTCCTTTTTTTGAAAAGCTTCTGCCGTGTGTTAATTATTATTAAGGGCACTGAGAATATGAAGACAGAAAAAAACACAGTTTTTTTTTTTTCTTTAAGAGCAGTAGAATGCAGGAAACCTAGATATGGAAGTAAAAAAAAAAAAAAAAGAAACTTAGGACGATGTAATATCTTATAATAAAGGGACATGCTGAGGAGCAAATTGGAGGGAAAGGATAACCAGGGAGGGTGAGGATAGGAGCAAATTTCCAAAGGAAAATGATTGTAAAGTAGGCACTGCTAGTCTTCAGGAACCATGGAACTCTGACACCAGATCCCCAGTGCTCTTCGGACCCCTAGGCTCTCAGCTGTGTGACCAGCCCATTCCAGCTTCCCGGACTGTAGGACACATGCTCTGTTGCAACTGCTCTGCCCCTATTTCATCTATTCTATCAAAATGCAATGAATTTCCACTCATTTTCCTAAATTCGACTGCACACACATAGAGCTGTCATTTCTCAAGAAATCTTATAAACTAATTTTATTCAGTATAAATAGTCATCATTAGGTTAGAAGTGACTTTTCCCAAGGGCATTACTATTCAACACATGAGCAAAGGACTGCTGAATTTGGAAAATAATTTGATGTTGAGAATGAGTTGCTAAAGGGAGCAAGGAGGAATTACTGGGGTCGGAGGGAGTTTCTCGGCACTCCTAAGTTTGTTCCAAGAAGCAGCTGCTTTCTCTGCTGTCGGTGAAGTCTGTTTCCTCTCAGGGTCTATGGAACGCCTGAGGCATAGGGACCCTCGCCTGATGATGCCTAGTGATGGCGTCCACTTCGGAGGAATCTGATAGAGATCTCTGATGACCCCTTAGCCACCCAGCCCCAATATGTGTGCTTGGTTTATTTTAGGACAGCGGTTTCCATGCGGGGAATGATAATGATCTGAACAAAACCAATTTCTCCCCGCTCTCCAGTTGATAACACATGGCCTCCATTATAAACACTCATGAGCGCCTTTTCTAAATTCACACATATTTCTGCACAAAAACTAATGGTCCATTGAGTCAGGAGTTCTGTATGTGACAGTAGCTGGTGCCAGATGTTCCAGAGGAAAGCTGAAAGCCCCCATGATGGAGCTAACCATCAAAAACTAAAGCACCGGGAGAAGTCTTAGCTGACCCAAGGTGGAAATCAATCACAGGTCTTGAGCCGAAAAGATCATTACTATTGGCAGAATTTCATCTTGGCAAGTGCTGTTGCACATACCATTTTTCCATACAAATTAAGCTAAATGCATTATGAACAGTTGGTAACTATTAACAGTGACTACACTTTTCGACAGTCTCTAACAATTTTCTTCAACTCTTAACCATGTTAACAGATGTGTTAATTACTGCACTAAACAAGGCATATAATGAGATCAGTTAATGTGCCTCTCTGTATGGAGAAAGGGGAACATTGAAAATATAATGACAAAATTACACACATTTTAAAAAGATGTTTTCTTAGATATCACAATAATGAGAATTCTAGGATGTTCAGGGAAAATTGTTAATAATCTATTTAAAATATAAAAGAAATATATGCAGAAATGTATCTATGTTCCTTACTGCGTTACTTATAAAGTTAGATTGGAAAAGGTGATGAAGCAGGTAAATCAAATAGATTATATCCACAGGATTAACCTCTCTGTGGCTATTGAAATTAATTTTCTGAAATATATTTATGAAAAAGCGGTCACAAAAATGTGTGCAGTGTGATTCAATGTGTTTTCAGGCTACCATTCTATCTACATAAACATGTACACTCAGACTTATATGCATACGATCCTGGAAGAAAATATATCACAATATTCACAAAGGCTCTTCAGAAATGGAAGGATTATATATATTACTTTTATCTTATTTTTTTTTGCCTGCAAAAACATGTATTAATTACATTTTAGTATGGAAATACGAGTTATTTTACAAAAAAAAAAAAAAATACCAGTACTACAGTTGTTTAAAAAAACAAAAACTCCTTCCTAAATATAGGCAAACACCCTCTTAACAGTTCCCTTTAGAATATTTGAGACAGGTTAGAATTTTCCAAAAGATTTTTAACTAACTCCGAGAGAAAGAACAAAGGGGAAACAGCAAAGAAAAGACAGGAAACATAAAACCAGTCAAGCTTTCAAAGTACAGGTTTCGTATCCCATAACTACTTTCCAAGCTCACAGACCATGTTTCAGTTGTCATCCTATCTTGTTCCAGCCCCAAAGTTTTAGTACAACTCTTCGGGCAACGTCCTATGATTCCTGCACTCTCGGCTCGAGACAAAGATCCCATCTTATTTTCAAATACACACAAAAAAAGTGGTCTTCAGGTCATCCCAAACTCTCCACCTGCATCTAGTGAAAAAAGACCCATTTCAGGTAATGGACAATTTTTTTCTACTTCCGCTTTTTGTTCTGAGGGATGTCAATTATCAAAAGCCCATTGAAAATCCATTTATAACTGATAAATGAAACTGTCACTCAAATATAAGTGTATTTTCCTATTCTCAGCCTCCCCATTACCTCCAGCACTACAGATTATGGAATGACCTACCCAAATCCAAATTATTGCTATATCTCAAAGGGATTCTTCTCAGGATATTTGAGTCTGAGGTCCTAATTTTGAATCTCAAGTTTCCCATGTCTTAGCTCTGTGTTTTTGAGCAAATTGATTAATCTTTCTAATTCATAATTCGTTCTCCAGTCCCACTTTTATGGACATTTGCTGAAGATCAAAGGGGGTAGCAGCTGTCAATTGTTTGTACTGTGTCTGGCACAGAGTAAACACTGAGTGATAGGAATGTCACAAGACTTACAGCAGTAGTTCACAGGGACTCTGTTCTGAAACTTTTCCAAAGACTTTTAGTTACTTGTACAGTTATTTATTAGCACATTTAGGACTGGAGTTGAGCATGAAATGTGTCACTATCTACTCGTGAGCGTGGGGAGTGGAGATGACCATGCATTTTTTACTTTGAGCAAATAATCTAAGAGGCAGAAATGCATGGCATCTGGGGAGACCCTCCCATCACTCACGTTCACTCCCTGTTAGTGCAGCAAATGAATTAGATCTTCAGCTACACACACAGCCAGTGGTGGGAACACATGGGAAATCAGATGCAAGAAAACACACAGACTAGAGACCTAGTCCTCTATGAGAAACTGGAAAATACTGCTTAGTCTCACCTCACCACAGACACGGTGTGGTTAAGGAGAGGCAAAGCAGTTTGCTTGCTAAGATGGCTAGCCTAATATGGCTTATTATCTTTTCCTTCTTTCTTTTTTTGGAAAGCTTCCCAGATGATGATTTATTTGCCCTTCCAAATAGCACCTCGGAGGCTGAAGAAATAGGAGGGGTGTGAGGGAAAACAAAACTTTTAACAGGGCGGAATTTTCTCCTTCTCCAAGTTAGTGGAGTCCTTGGTGTCTATTCAGAGGATAAAGAAAAGATCCTGCCTGTTAGTCAGCTTCAGCAAACACACAAATCAAACACGTCTCTGTCTGCAGCCGGAGGGGCAGATCTGTGAGTTGGCTGCTGTGAATTCCTGTGCCCGGGAGCTTCACACCAGCACTGGACTAAGAGGGGGATTCATTACAGGAACAGGGATTCCTTGGCAGAATTAAAGCATCATTTTTTTCTCTTCCCATCACTGTGCTCATTTTAACTCCTCTCCAGAAGTTTCCTCTCTACCCTGGTGAGGGAAGGTGATGGATTTAGAGGAGCTAGAAGAGGAGAGAAAGAAATGAACCGACTGGTCCAGGAGACATAGACACAATACGTAGGTCCCTTGTTTGTGCGGTTCTATTTCTAGACCATGAGGAGGAGGAGGTCTGAATCGAGAAATGATGCCAAGAGTAGAGACGCAGTGTTTCTTCCTGGTGGTGGAGGGGACAGGGAGATGCAACTAGTTGCAAAAGCATCTTTAGCTTTTTCTTGAGTATGAAGAAGAAGTGATTATTTCAGGTGGGAAAAGTATTTGAATTCCCAAGTTAAATATGAGAGAGTTGGAAGCATACAACTGAAGAAGGTAGGAGAGGGAAGAAATCCCACGATGCTGATTTATTTGTGAGCAGAGGGAAATTAGGAGACAAGAAACATAATTAATATGCACTCGAAGCAGTATATGTATCTTCACTGGGTTCGGCACTTTTATAGGGTAAATTGTTTCCCCCAAAAGATACGCTGAAATCCTAATCCCTAGTACCGGGGAAGGTGACCTTACGGGAAGAAAGGGTCTTTGCAGATGTAGCTGAGTTAGGATGAGATCATGCTGGGGGTGGATGGGCCCTGATAGAATATGATGGATGGGTGTTCCTACAAGAAGAGAAGAGACACAGAAAGACACACAGGTAGAGAGTCACATGACCACAGCGGCAGAGATTAGAGCAATAGAGCACCAAGCAAACACCAAGGACCATGGCCACCACCAGTGGCTACAAAGAGGCAAGCGAGCATTCCACTCCGAGCCTTAGAGAGAGCCCGGCCCTGCCGACAACTTGAGCTGGGCCTTCTGGCCTCCAGAACTGTGCTGGAATACATTTCTGTTGTTTTAAACCATCCAGATTGTGGCATGTTGTTTCAGCAGCCCTTGGAAACGAATATACACACTGAAGGAACTAAGACCAAAATAGGATACCATTTTTACTGTTAAAAGATCTACAACATAACCAGGAAGGTTACCTTGTGAGGGTTGAAAACAACCTGTTACCACTGCTGAGAGGAGAAAGAGATCAGTGTTAGCATACTGAGGCTGTCGGTGAAGTGTTTGTGCTAAAATTTCTGATTGAGGCCTCATGCTATACTTATATAATTATAATTTTAGAACCCTATTATTTTGAAGTTGAAATGGACTAAAGAGAATATTCAAGCTCTTGCAAAATGTGCTCAAATTGGAGTTAAGGTCCCCAAGAGTCACTTCATCACTGCCCCGACCCTGCTATTCCTGCCTCTTTAATGCAGCAGGTTCACTGTGATCTGTCCCAGAAACAGGACATCGGGTCATTATAATGCTGTCATTTAGCATACACGTTGTTTAAGAGCTTGCCTTCCCCCAGCCAATAAGAGCAGGGATTTCCAATGCTTGAGTGAACTCACCAGTTCTCATGTTTGTTAGCTTGTGTCTTGAACCACGTCTCTAAGTCTCTACCACTAACATCATATTTACCTTTATTCTTTTTTTAAGAAGCGGAGCCTGACTCTCAAGAATTTAAGTGGAAAAAAAAAATTCTTTTTTTTTTTTTAATATATAAATTTATTTATTTATTTATGGCTGTGTTGGGTCTTTGTTTCTGTGCGAGGGCCTTCTCTAGTTGCGGCGAGCGGGGGCCACTCTTCATCGCGGTGCGCGGGCCTCTCACTATCGCGGCCTCTCTTGTTGCGGAGCACGGGCTCCAGACGCGCAGGCTCAGTAGCTGTGACTCACGGGCTTAGTTGCTCCGCGGCATGTGGGATCTTCCCAGACCAGGGCTTGAACCCGTGTCCCCTGCATTGGCAGGCGGATTCTCAACCACTGTGCCACCAGGGAAGCCCGGAAAATAATTTTTTAGGGTATTAACTGGCTTACAGAATACTAAGAAAGACTTAAGACCTGGATTGTGTAATAAGCAGGACCAGGCAGCCAAAATCCCGTCACATGAGCCATCCACGGAGAACAGTGGGCCACACCCTGCGGACTCCTGAGTGGCTTGGGCGTCTCTCTCGCCCACTGCTCTCCTGCCACTGCTGTCCTCGTCCTGAGACCGTGCTTGCCGCCCTCCCTCCTGGTTCTTAGTCTGTGACAAGGCATCTGGGTGTCTGAGCCTGGCCTCATCTTAATCTCATGTAATTAGTTGTACAAGCAGTATGTAATTGTGTCATTAAATGTCAACTTCTTAATCTCAAAATATTTATATTAGCAACTTCATAAGAGTAAGAAATCTGTCATGAAATAAGAAAACGACTAATAGTTACTCCTTTCCAGGAGCAACAGTAAATAATCCAGCATCACACAATGTCCTGCTTTGTAAGAGCAAGTTGGAAATGAACATAAAGTAAAAGTTACAAAATCTTTTTAATTTTGAGGTTCTTCCAATAAGATGATCAACTCCCAAAGGCAGAGAATATATTCCAATGTTTCTTTATCTCTCCGTGGACACCTGAGCCTGTGCATTTGTGCCGTCGGTGCTGGTTGAGTGTCACTCCCCCGACCCCGACCGGAAACATCCTAAAACACACAGAGAGATTGACAGGACACCGGCTGTCACAGGGGAAGGTCAGCCACCAATGGCCCAGCAGCCTGACCATCTCTTGTGGATAACTCCATCCCAGTGTGTCACTTTGTTTCCTTTCTATGGTCAGGATATGGATACCTAGCCAGGAGAAAGGAGCTTTAAATTGAGGTTTACTTCTGACTTGTCTATCTTCCTAGAATCCGAACCTCTTCAAGCATCCAACCGGATTTTCTACTGCTGAAAGCTCCTGGTGCCTTTGCTCACTGCCATTCACTAAATGGGTGGACATTTTATATTTAATGCAAAGAACAAAATTCTATTATAAATAGCTCACAACAGGATTTATGGATACCTTTTAAAACAATACTCTCTGTCCCTAAGCAATATATGCCAGGAACCAATTAAATGCAATGTGCAGCACTTCCTGGGCGACTGGAAGTTATTCAGAAAAATCATCACTGCTTTTGTTATTATTCAAACCTTCCCAGTGCAGATCAGTTCCAGGGTGAATTCAGTGAAGTGCACTGCAGACAAGGCCCCCTCCGATCCTGATGTGTCATCTCACAGGGAACATGCCGACAGACAGCGGCAGAGAATATGGAGAGTGGCTTACAAGCTGAAAAAATATTGGTGTACTACAGGTATGTTTGTGAGTTCTATCTGAGTGCAAAATGTCATAAAAAAAGTGTGACATTTAAGGAAGAGCTGAGACCAGTCATACCCAGTACCATTTGCAAAGAGCCTTTCCCTTGTTTCTTTTGTCTTATCAAGTGATCATACAAGGCTCTAGGCTCAGACTCCTGGACCCGATTCCTAGAGATGTGTCTGCCCAGTTGTCAGAGGGCATCACATAAACATATACAAAATAGGAAATTAAAGGAAATATAGGAAAACAGTGTCTTTGTAAAGCAAACTTGTTTTTTAAATTTACACCTTTTTCTTTAATTTTTTACACAAAACTAGTATGTAATTGTAGAACTGAAGATAGGTAAGCAAATAAGATGGAAAAGTATTATCAAATTTATTAATCACAGTTAACATTTAGTTCATTTCCTTCCATTATATATTACTTATATATATAAAATAATTTATTAATAAATATATATTATATATAATTATGCTAACATTATATATATTTACATTGTTATATAATATAAATACTATTTTATTATTTATATGTATACATACATTTAGTTTTATACAGTTTTTACACATTTGTATATGGATATGATTATCATGTTCTTTTTCATGTATCAATCAGTTTCATATGTGTCTAAATTATCTTTGAAAATATGATTTAGGATATTAATAATATTTCATAATTTGATCATTTTGCTATGAAGTGAACATATGATAATTTGACAGCTTGACTGTCCATGGGTATTCTATTTTGTTTCTAAACTTTTAGTATTATATATAATTTTGGATGAACATCCTTAATCAAAATCTTTGCCTACATTAAGTTTTACTTAGATTTCTTCCTAAGAGGTAATGAACCTTTTAAGAAAGAAAAAGAGAGAACATCCCCCAAATGTCTGATTTTTCAAAAAGTATATGAGAAGGCTCATTTTATTCCAACCTTTCTGAAATTGGGTATTACCATTAAAAAATTTTACTGCTCTCTCAAGCAAGAAAGTTATATTTTTGTTTTAATTTTACTTTAATTATTAAGCTAAACAATTTAAATCACTTTATTCATCATCTGTAATTCCTCTTCTCTAATAGTCCTGTTGTAATTATCTTTCTACTAAATTTTAGTATTTTTCTTATCTACTTATATGGACTCTTTCTACAATATTTTATTACTGTAAATATTAATTATTGTAAATGTAACCCTCCTCGGTTATATTTGTTGTAATTATTTTTCTTATTTACACTTTTAAAATTAGGTTTGTGATTATTTTAACATCTTCAAATTCAAATTCATATTTACTGTTTATTTTCTTCTCTTGTATTTCCTGTTGATTCAGGTTTGGAAAATGACTTTGATTTCAAGATCAGATATATGTTCTCCTATAGTTTTATATTTATCTCTGGTATTTATTTTTTAATATAAATATTTAATGTATTAGAATTTCAGTGTTTCTTCTGAGGTGAAGCCCTAAAGGTCATTTTTTCATTTCTATAATATCAAAATTAACAAAGAAAGTGAATCCACATTCTCATTTCTGTGTAATTGTACTCAAAATTTCTATGTAATTCTACTTAAAATCCTTAAGTGACCTCCCTTAAACACAGCTCTACTCTTACCATTTTTTAAGTGGAATGATATTTTAAATAATGGCATCATTTTGAAATGTAAGAAAAATAGATGAAAAATATAAAATTCCTTTTGAGAAACAAGATTAAAGGTAAAGTGAGATTTAATATGGCTGGTAACCATCCCCTATCTGTATTGGCTGAGTGATGGGATCAGAGAGTAAATCTGGTTAAATTGATCTGAAAATATTACCATATCTGTTGAGGATGTGATTTTTTTAAAACCTACAAGATTAGAATAGTAAACTAGCATGAGTAATGCACAGCTGCAAAGATTAATGCTACTGCTGTCTCTTCAGCTAGGCTGTCTGAACTACTGATGGCATTTATGTAGGACTGGCCTGCTTTGATGAATTGTTTGCAGTAATAACAGGTGGACCAAGTGAATCAAAATGGCCACATTTATGATAGAAATAATCCCCAAGGGCTGTTTAATTGTTTGCATTTTTGAATTTTCTGATATTGACTTTTTTTTTCTCTTGCCACCTTAGACAATAAAACTCAATGTGAGGAAACTAGACACATATGCAGAAAACAGGCTAAGAACCACATGGGTCTCTGAAACCAGAACAAATGTCTCCATCGACAATGCCTGTAACAGAACCTGAAGGTAAATTACAAGACAATGAAAGCTTATTGTCTCTTATTTGGTGTCCCATGGCTGAAATGTGCAGTGTTTCTGATGGATTTATTCGTGGGGCTTTGGGGGATAAAGAGAATCATGTAAGTTAGGACTTTGCTGACATAGATATGATCTGGCATCGACACACTGGGATCTTTTTGTGTCTACACGTAACTCATTCCCAGGACCCTGGAGGGCATATACGCTGTGGATTTTTCTGCTGGGCCCTCAGTGCTCTTGAGGATTTACATTAGTGAGACAAATGGCTAATTCACTACAGCCAAATGTTGCACATTTCATGATTAAAGACAAGCCTCCCAGGACTGGGCTTCATTTATTTCTCCCGCAGTGAAATATGTGTGGATTTATATCTTTTCATTACTACATAAATACAAGCAGTTTATAAAATGCTAGAGGAATTATCAAAGTTAAATCTCCCATTCCAAGACTATGAAAGGAATTTTCCTGTTGTTTCTCTCCTCATAAAAGCATGAGCCACCATGTAATGATTTAATGAAAAAAATGTATTTAATTACATTACTTAAAAAGTGAAATGAACAGAATTCAGCACATCCACTCATTAATTCAGCTGGAGTGAAACCCTTGGTTTCTGAAAAGTAAAGGCTGCTGAAGAAACTTGTACCACTAATTGCCCCAAGTTACTGATTATTAATAGAGATGGCATTGGATCATAATGTCAAGGTCGTTGGTTTAGTACACATAATTATACCGTAAATTTTCCAGGTTATCAAACTATTCATTTGTCTGTTCACCCATCCCAGGAATACTTCAGTGGCTCCCTTGTGCTCGCCTCCATTTAGGGACGGGGAACTCAGTAGTACACAAGACAAAGTATTAGTCCCCTGGAGCTGACTGTGAAAGGCAGCCACTAAAAATAGCTCCTGATGATACCTGCTTACTGGTACTCATGCTCTTATGTAATTTCCTCCTTCCTTAGTGTAGAATGGACCTCATGACTCTTTTCTAACAAATAGAAATTGGTGAAAGCGATGGGAGTCCCTTCAAGATTAGATTCCAAGGAGACTATGGCTTCCATCTCTGGTAAACTTTCTCGCTCTTTCTCTCACTGGCTCTAGGAGGAAACACCTACTTTGTGGGCTGCCAGAGAAGAGTCCACATGGGAAGAAACTGAGGTTTCCAGCAAAGGGTCATTAAGGACAACAGCCAGTGAGTAGACATGGCAGCAGGACTCCCCCCTGTTGAGCATGAAGTGGCTGGTCAATATCACAACCAGAAAACTGACACTGATAAAGTCAAGACACAGAACATTTCCATCACCTCAGGGAGGCTTCATGTTGCCCTTTTGTAGCTATGTCCACCGTTTTCCCACCCTTCTGTCTCCTCTTTAACCCTTGGCAGCCACGAATAGTCTTTGTATAATTCTGTCATTTAAGGAACATTATATAAACAGAATCATAATGTATACTGACTTGGGGATTTGCTTTTTCACTCAGCAAGGAGATTCACCCATGTTGTTGTGTATATCAATAATTTTATTTTTTTCTTTTTATTGCTGAGTAGTATGCCATGATATGGCTGTATCATAGTTCATTTAACGGTTCACCTATTGAAGGACATCTCAGTTGTTTCCAGTTTGGGGCTACTATGAATAAAGTTGCTATATCATTCATATACAGGCCTTGTTTTAATGTGTTTTTAGGGTTAATGCCCAGAAGTGTTATTGTGAGGAAGTATTATAAACAGATGTTCACACAGTGACTGTATCATTTACATTCCCACCACCAATATCTGAGTAATCCACTTCCTCACAACCATGCCAATATTTGGTGTTATCATTATTTTTTATTGTAGTCATTCTTATAGGTGTGGAGCAATGTCTCATTATGGTTTCAATTTGCACTCCATTAATGGCTAATGATATTGAACACTTTTTATGTGCTTATTTGCCTTCTGTATATCCTCCTGGGTAAAATGTCTGCTCGTGTGTTTTGTCAAGTTTCTAATTATATTGTTACACTGAAGCTCAAAATCTATTTTTGAACTAATATTTTATATGAGGTGTGAGATTTTGGTTGAGGTTCTGTTTTATTTATTTTTGTTTGTTTGTTTGTTTTACCCATAGATATCCAACATAATTTATTGGAAGTCTATATTTCATCCATTGAAATATGTCTGTACCTTTATAAAAAGTCAGCAGGGCATATTTATGTGATTCTGTTTCCAAACTCTTTATTCTGTTCCATTGGTCTATGTATTGATTCCTTCATCAACACCACACAGCTTGATTATAGAGGCTCTATAATATGTCTTGAAAATAGGTAGAGTAATTCCTCCTCTTTATTCTTCTTTTTCGTAGTTTTAGTTAGATTATTAATTTAAGACTTTTCTTCTTTCCTAATATATGCATTTAATATTATAAATTTCCCTCTCAGCATTGTTTTAACGTTGTCCCACAGATATTCTAGTTTTTTCAACTTTCTGTATAAATTTTAGAATAATCTTGTCTATAATTACACAATATTTTGCTAGTATTTTGAAAGAAATGTGTTAAACCTATATTTCAATTTCAGGAAAATTGTCACCTTCATTATGTGAGTTTTCCAACCAATGAGCACAATGTATCCCTCCAGTTATTTAGATATTTGATTTATTTAATTAGTGTTGTATAGTATTTAGCCTACAAGTCCTATACATTCATTAGATTTACACTTAATTATTTCATTTTATAAATGATCATCAATGGTATTATATTTTAAATTTAAGTCTACATGCTCATTGCTAGTATATAAAAATACAACTGAATTTTGAATGCTTATATTGTATCCCACAACCATGCTAAAGTCTGTATTGGTTCTAGTAATATTTTTGTAGACTTATTGGGTTTATTCAACAAAGATAATCATGTAATCTGAAAATAGGAAGTTTTATTTCCTCCTTTAAGATCTGCTATGCCTTTTACTTATTTTTCTCACTGTTTTGCACTGGCTAGAACTTCTGGCTAAAATGGTAGTATTTTGAATGATAGCAGTACTAGCAGACATCTGTGTCTTCTTCCAGATCTTAAGAGAAAAGAATTCAAGGTTTTATAATTAAGTATAATATCAACTATATCGGTTTTGCAAATATCTTTATTAAGTTGCAGAATTTTCCTCTTTTCTTATTTTTCTAAGGGCTTTTATCATGAGTGGGTGATTGTGGATTTGTCTTTTTTTTTTTTTTTGCAGTACAATCAATTTTTGCTTTACATATTTTGCAGCTCTGTTGTCTGGTGCATACATGTTTAGGATTACTATATATTCTTGGTTGATTGACTCTTTCATCATTATATAACATATATCCCCATATTTTGGGTTTAATGTGTTCTTTTTCCTTCCTGATGTTCTAAGTATTTTTTAAATCATTTACTTATATTTAGGAATTTCTTTTAGTCATCCTTTTATGTCAGGTCTTCCGGCAAAAAAAAAAAATTCTCTTTATGTTCTTTCATCTGACAATGTCTTCATTTCCCCTTCATTCCTTAAGGACATTTTTACTAAGTGTTGAGTTCTGGATTAATAGTTCTTTTCTCTCAGCATTTGAAAAATATTATGCTGATTTCTTTTGGTCTTTATTGTTTCTGGTGAGAAGTCCACTGTCATTTGATTTGTTTCCCCTGTAGATAAAGTGTTGTTTCTCACTCAGTGATTTCAAGATGTTTTTCTTTGTCTTTAGTTTCAGATATTTGACTATAATAAACATCAGTGTGGATTTCTTTGAGTTTGTCCTGTTCAGGTTTCACTTAGCTTCTTGAATCTGAATCTGAATCTTAATCTGTTTTATGTTTTTCACTATATTTGAGAAGTTTTCTGCCATTATTTTTTAAAGTATTTTTCAGCCCCTCCCACTTTCTCTTCTGTTTCTGTAATTTTGATGACATGTATGTATGTTTTGTTATAGCCCTATGGGTCCTTGATGTGGTGTTCCTTTTTTTAGCTATTTTCTCTCAGTTGCTCAGACTGGATAATTTCTAATGTTCTATCTTCAAGCTCATCAGTTCTTTCCTCTCTCCCCTTTTTGCAGTTTGTATGCCCCTGTGTGTCCCTTCAAAATTCTCATGTTAAAACCTTAACTTCCATGTGTTGTATTTGGAGATGGGGTCTTTAAGGAAGTAATTAAAGTTTCATGAGGTCATAAGGATGGGGTCCTGATCCAAAGGGATTGGGGTCCTTATAAGCAGTGACACCAAAGAGCACTCTCTCCCCCACTTCTCTCTCACCTTCTCTCTTCTCCCTATCCTTATGCTTACGCACAGAGGACAGGCCATGTGAGAACTTGGCGAGAAGACAGCTTTCTGCAAGCTGAGGAGAAAGGCCTTACCAGATAGGAACGCAACCGAAATCTTGATCTTGGACTTCCAACCTCCAGAACTGTGAGAAATAAGTTTCTGTTGTCTAAACCACCCAGTATATTGTATTTTGTTTTGACAGCCTGAGCAGACTAAGGTACCCCTTTATTCTGCTGTTGAAACTACTGTTGAGTGTTTTATTTCAGTTGGTGGCACTGGACATGGTTATTGATGAAGAATAAGCACTCACTGAAGTAGTGAGGAAAACAATTCACAAGTAATGCAGACTCATCATGTAAATATCAGCTATTATGCAGCAGGCTTTATCTAAGACAAAAAAAAAAAAAAAAATCCTGGGGCCTAAGACTTGAGTTTGAGGTCTCTGGAAATTATCTAAACTTTTTCAGTTAAAGGCATGACACAAATATGATTGATTAGCCAATTATTCGAGGGGCTATCATTGTTATTCGGTATTCTCTCTTAAATACCTATTATTTTAATAAGTTTCTGAACTGTCTGTATGTATTCAATAAATAAGTATATATCGAGGTCACCTTATTTCCCTGAAACCAAGGGGAGTATGGAAATTAGAGGAAAAAAACTATAACATACTTAATAGGCTTTTGGACTGTGTTACCTTCGTAATCTTATAATAATGATTTCTGAATTATGCCCAGAAACGGAAAGTCTTTTGTTTTTAGCATGGCTACTGGTCCTGTGCCTAATTTTGTTTAATATCTGTCTTCTCTACTTTTAGTAGGACCTGTTTCTTGCTCTTGTTTATGACTGTGAAGGAAATAAAGAGCATTAAATGCATGCAGTGTAAGTCTTCTCTTTGCCTCTGTCTTTGTATAGAATTTATCCTGAAAAATAACAGAGTCTCAGAGGGCTTCCTGATCCCCATGGGTGGTCCGAGGCTTCGTTGTGGCAGCTGCTAAGCCTAGCACACTGCTGTGGGGCAGCAGGGGAACCACTAGAAAGAGCCAGTTACAAGGATTAATTTTCTGTTTATTTTTTACCCTAAATCAACTGAAAAAAAAAAAAACTGTATAATATTTAGTCTGATAAGCAGAAAAAGGAAAATGCAAGATTTAAATTATTGATTCATAAAATAAGGCAACAGACAATTCAGTTCATTATTGCATGGATTTGTCATAGTCAACTAGCAGGCAGAAGTGCTATGCATACAGATACTAAAATACCAGGAAAGAACAGCTGTCTGGGAAACCAGTTCCCCTGCCCCCATTATTTTCATAATAGTCTCTATCTACTACCTTCACAGATAATCCATAAACAGAGTGCACCACCAACTCCAGATTTTCATTGCATTTGTTTTTATTTTTGTGGTAGATAAAGTTTTCAACCATGTTGAGATGAAAGTTTAAAGTATTATATTGTCTCTGCATTTATAGGTTTGTCACAGTATTGGGTAATTAGGCATGTTGGCAGTCTAATATCCAAATTAGATGCATTATGCTTTGGTAAAGAACTGAACCAAGGAGTGGTAAAGATACAGTGAAATTCCTGAATCTCAAAAGCTTTTAAATATTTGAATATATATATGCATATATATGTGCAGTGTAATATAGGAAAAATAGCCAAAAGGGGCCAGTTCTCAAAATCCAGAGTCTTCGTGAGACACAGAAGCAGACTTCAGATTTTGAGGGCCTCACCCATCCAAAGATTTAGCTAGTACCGTGGGGTCATTTATTGATTCATTTCACAAATATCTATTTACAGCTTACAGCAAGCCAGGGCCTGTTTTGGTGTTAAGGGTCAATGAATTTCAGGCCTAAATCTGCAGGAATAACTTGTCCCTAAGGAGCAACTAAAATATGAGAAACCAGCGATCCTTAGGCACAGTCGTCTCGGCCCTGCTGACACACTGCCTTCCCTCTTCTAGACTTTCAAATCTTATTAAAGATAGGATTGCTTTTCCCTAGAGTTTTTGTCACAGAAGCCATCTAAGACACACTTTCTTCCTTAGAGAGGTCAGGAAGTGGGCTTGAAAACGGCCATCAGTGGTTGTGTTTTAGGGACAGAGAAATGTAAAGTGTCCAAGAAAAGCATGAATAGGGAGAAGACTAGCTGAGGAATCAACATATACATGTGAAAGCAGACAGCCATGGTGTACTGTTACCTACTGCTAAATGAGAAACCACCCTGAAACCTATTGGCTCAAACAAGAATGAGCTTTCTGCTGGTCTAGCTGGGCTCACTTACAGGGCTGTATCCTCTGGTAGCTCAGCTGTGATTGCGGTACTATGGCAGCCTCACATGCCTGCTGTTGGAGCTGGCTGTTGCCTGGATCTCTCTTTCTCTCTCTCTGCTATTATTCAGCAGTGAAGCCCGGGCTTCTCCACGTGGCAGCAGGAGCATTCTAAGAGACTGAAGACAGAAGCTGCGAGGGCTCTTGAGTCCTAGGCTCTGAAACTTCCAAAACTTAACTTCTGCCACATTCTGTTCATCAAAGTAAATCACAAGGCCCGGCCAGATCTAAAGGACAGTGACGGACCCTACTTCTTAAAGGGAGTGGCACAAAACACTGTGGCCTTATTTGATCTACAATATCAATTAAGGACTACATGTCCTATTATATCGTGATATATTTTATATGTATTTATATATATATATATAACTTTCAAAATAATCCCCGTTGCATAAGAGGTCCCTGGAAATGCATCATTTTTAAACAGATAAAGGAAGAAATGAAAAGCAGGAGGGTGAAGAAAAGGCTTTTTGTTGTGTTGAAATAATTTAAAACTTATAGAAAATTTGCAAGAATGGTTTAAAGAGCTTCCATATGCCGTTCATTTAAATTCTCCAATTGCAAATTTTTTCTATATTTGCTTCCTCACTGGGATAGCAGAAAAGTGATTAGTTGTTGCCTAGCCTGTCGAGGGAGAAAAGGGAATGGGGAGTGACTGCTAATGAGTAAGGGTTTACTCGTGGGGGGGACAAAAATGTACTAGAACTAACATATTGTCATGGTTGCACAACTCTGCTAATACACTTTAAAAAAACAACAACAAAAACAAAAAAAACACTGAATTCTACAGTGAGTGAATTTTATGATATGTGAATTATGCCACAATAAAATTGTTAAATACGGGCTTCCCTGGTGGCGCAGTGGTTGAGAATCTGCCTGCCAATGCAGAGGACACGGGTTCGAGCCCTGGTCTGGGAGGATCCCACATGCCGCGGAGCAACTGGGCCCGTGAGCCACAACTACTGAGCCTGCGCGTCTGGAGCCTGTGCTCCGCAACAAGAGAGGCCGCGATAGTGAGAGGCCCGCGCACCGCGATGAAGAGTTGCCCCCGCTCGTCGCCACTAGAGAAAGCCCTCGCACAAAAACGAAGACCCAACACAGCCAAAAATAAATAATAAATAAATAAATTTATTTTTTTTAAAAATTGTTAAATACGATCTAAAAGCATTAAAAGAATGGATTTCATTTTTCATGGTATTGAATCAAAGGTTGTGGGCCTTTATTTGTGCTAGGACATTGCTGAAAACTTCTCTAAAAATAAATAATCAGAGAATCTAAACAGTCAAAATAAATGGGGAATATCTGTGAATTCTATGATGTGATTTGGGAATTGACAACGTGGTAGAGTCAGGTATTTCACAGGCCCATAATATTATTCAGGACTCAGTGGACTTAGAGAAATCAAATGACCCACCAGTGTCCACTGGCAGTGCTGGGTAGGAGGGTACATGGGCCTGAACCCAGCCTACCTCACTCAGAGTTAATTTAAGTGACCAGAGATCTGATAAGACAGCTTTGATTTGATGACTCACACAATAAAAATATGGCATAATTGCAGATTTATAAATACGTATAAAAAACAGAAATACTGAATATTGTTCAAAGAAGAAGAAAACTGAAACTATTTCATTTCATGTAAAAGCAATTGCTCCAAATTTGGTTCGTCAAAGCACTCTTTGTACCAGTAACTTTCAGAAGTATCTGGTTTTCCTTCATTTAAAATTTGCTCCCATTTTTTTGGTGTGTGTAGTTGGTATTAAATTTTACATTTTAACCCATGTTTATGTGTCATCATATCCAGAAAATTATTAGTAAGAAATTACCTTAACAACTAAATAATAACCGATTTCTTTTGGAAAGCTTTAAATTATTTTTGGATAACTTCTCGATTGCCACTATAGCCAAAATTGTGTTTTGTGAAAAAAAAACATTATATTATTTTCAAGATAAGACGCTGAGATAAGTTATAGTTAATTTCCATTCTTTACTACCATTTCTATGGTTATATAAAAAACATATATTACTTCAGAACATGTTACCATGGTTATTTCAGGTAATTCCAGGTTATTAATGCTTTTAAAATGAAAATAAATTTTTTGGCAGTGGTTGAATACAATTGTTCAAGTTGAATAGAAAGAAATATCCTTTCTTGTTAACATAGAGTATTTCACTTAGTGCCCCTGATGGGAGGTGGGAGGGAGTCATGGCGGGGATGCCATTCTGTCCTCACTCCTCTTCCACCTTTACCAATATCAGGAGAACTGGGTAGAATCTCATGCATCTGCCGATAAGCTGTTGTACATGAGACAGAAGCAGCAACAGATGGAAAATAAGCTCTAAAACTTAGCAGTCCCTCGGCTTCTGGATATAAAAAGAGTGACAGAAAAAACGAATGACTGCAAAGCTCCGAAACAGGAAATGCTGACCAGATGCTTGTTTGTTCCATGTTGCTGCCTTTATTACTGTTTATTTGTTTATTTTTCTCACTTTCTCCACTGATGGACGCGCAGGCTGACATAAACTTGAAGAGCAGGTTAGTGTTTGGGAACAGACATCTGAAATAATATTTTAGGAGTTGATTCTGGGCCGGGACAATGTCTTTAGTGCACACTGGATGTCCAAAGCCTGCCAGGGATAGGAGGCGGTGTGGACACCCAAAGTGCTGGCTGGATTCTGATCACTTCGAAACAGGATGGGCTTTCTCCTGACCACACGTGAGCGTTTAGTCAATGAGCCCAATTTATCAGGCATCTGATCTTCATATTACTTGGTGATAGTCCATAAATATCTGAAACCAAGTTTCTGCCCCCCTCCCCCAAAAGCCTGGAGCAGGGCAGACAAAGGTCTTGAACAGCTTAAATTTTCTGTGACTTTGTCTTTCCTTTTTTTTTTATTTTATTTTATTTTACATTGGACTATAGTTGATTTACAATGTTGTGTTAGTTTCTGGTGTACAGAGAAGTGATTCAGTTACACATATACATATATCTATTCTTTTTCAAACTCTTTTCCTGTTCAGGTTATTACAGAGTATTGAGCAGAGTTCCCTGTGCTATACGGTAGGTCCTTGTTGATTATCTATTAATCTTCCTTCCACGGTTCCTTAGTCCTGCTTTCTTGCTCTCTCCATCCATGTGATTTAAATTTTATAACATTGTGTTGTGTCATATGTATTTACATAAGCAGAAGTGAACACCTTATGAAGCAGGTTGTGGTAAGGATTCATAAAAATAATAGAAATCAGGAAATATTATTGCAGTGACAGCACAAAAGTGAAATAAATACCACATGTACCACACAAATACACAAATGTACACAATTGCACAACACTACCTTAGTTATCTATCTGCATCTGTAAGTATTTACTATAGAGCAGGTGCATGTCATTTGAGGATTTGTAAATTAATGAAAAGAATATATATATATGTATAACTGAATCACTCTTCTGTACAGCAGAAATTAACACAACATTGTAAATCAACTATACAATGAAATAATTTTTTTTAAAAAGGAGAAAAAATTAATTATTGCTAAAAGCTTAAAACTATCATATCCACAAATATTTACATACATAAATTTTACTCAATTTATATAAGTACCAGGGTTTTCCAGGAAAACTTCACAATCTAACACAATATCTTGTTGAAGAACCCTAAAACTACTTCTACCTTTGTCATAATGCTGACATTGTTGGAGTGTATATTTGAGCAGATATAAATAATGTGGTCTCTACCCTGTAGCAAGTGTCTTACTGAATGTCCAGGCAAGCTTATGGGTGGATAGTACCTTGTTTCCTTTATTTTTTTCCCCCTATGGAGACAGAGAGGAATCCTAATAAAGAAAGAAACAATACTCCGAGAAAAAAGACCTGGTTCAATTCAACATGTGGACGAATTAGGGCAATTTAACAGAATTTTCTGCCTGTTTCCTCAAGTGCAAATAGTTCCTGTCCAAAGACCCTCCAAGGGCTGCTGTGAAGTTCAAAGCAAGAAAGTAGCTTGTCATAACCTGTAAGTGCTCTACTAACATAAACCACCAAATTAATAATGAAAAAGACAATTCAAAGTTCATCTTTTTCCTTACCAAATAAACTTAAAACACTCACAGAAAACCAATTTCCATTTCACAAAAGTATTTGGACAGACTATGTTTGAATTATTTATCAGGAAATCCTCTTCACAACTCTCTCTCTCTTTCTCTCTCTCTTCTTTTTTTTATTTTTCTTCTTCTTTTTTTTTGGTTTACCTTAGATACTTTTCTGTTTTAGACCTGTTATTTTTACAGGATGCTTACTGGACAAACTCTATCTTTGAACATGCTATTGAGTCAGCCTGTTTCAAAGAATGTTGCACAGAGTATATCAAGGGAAACACAATTCCAGCTCAATTTTAATAACGTTGTGTTTTATTTTAATTATAACATACATTCAATGGCAGTTTCAAAATTAAATGAAAAATTGAACAAGACATTTTAGCAGCCATTGGATAATTGAAAAGGAATGTTGGCTGAGTGGATTAGGTTATGAAAGCTAAGATGTCAAAAGAGTTTCTGTAAAAAAAAAAAATCTATATTGATTTCTGGAAACAAAAGGCAGAAGAATCATAGATCTGGAAAACTAGGAATATTAAAGAATTACCTGGCACAGCCTTCCAGTATAGAAGAATTTTTTTTAAAAGAGGAGCCTTTTAAAAACGCTTCAGATTTTTAGAGACTATCACCAAGTAAAATGAAAATTAGATGCCTGATTAATTTCCTACTTGAACCTGAAGAGGATATTCTTGCATTTAGTCAGAATATTGAGTAAAGTTCTCTTCAAATCAAGGTAAAAACATGATACTCAGTTACATAATTATTGCTTTATTGCTCAAGGCATTTAAGTGTATTTGTTATATGACATTTTATATGAGAATCCTTTTGTCCTCCATGATACCTGCAGCATTTTGACTATGATATTTATATTAGTAACATGGTATTAGACATTGAATGTAGTCACTTGACCAGGAATTTTGGTTAAAGAAAAACTACATTGGATTTCCATATTACCAATAGAGTAAACCTACTGAGACTTCCTTCTACGGATACCAAAATGTTTTGATTAAGGCAATCAATTCAAATTGAAATAAAATAGCATATTCTTAGTGATCATTTTAAGATTAGAAATCAAGAGTTTAACCTCTTCCTCTCTTTATCTTTCTTTCCCTCTCTTTCTCTCTCTCTCTGTATTTTCATGATTCTTATTTTAACAAATATTATTTCAGACATATAAAGTAAAATGAATTTTAAATATTTTCTAATCTTAAAACAATTAATTATTATTAAAGACACAAAATGAGGGCTTTTGATATGCCAAGGTCAAATATGTTTCTTCATCTCATCATCACGACAAACCAACAAAATAGATATGATTGCTTTTCACACATAAAAGGTAAGAAAACAGTTACAGAGAAGTCAACTTTCCCTGCTCACAACTATGGAAGTTGCAAAGCCCGGGCAGTTTACAGTTTGTTTGTGTTTTTACTAAATATCTTATGTTGTTACTACCTGTTTCATTAGTTCTCAATAATTCTGATCTCTGGAACAGTGTTATTAAAATGTATTGAGTCCACTAAGAACTTCCATTTATGTAAGAAATATCAACTGACTTTATCATTTCAAAATTTAAAACTGAAAAAAATTAAATATGTATTTAGTCTTTTAAAAATAACAATAGATCCATTGTACGTTAACAAAAATAATGTTTTCTGACACCTAATTGTTTCCAAAAACAAAATATTACTGAGAAGGAAGCATTGTTTTACGTTTTTGAAAATTTCTTTAATTTCTCTCTTAAAAGAAGACAGCTGGGTTCTCATAGCTGCTTCTGCATTCAGTATATTGTAATATACTGCTTGGGTTAACATACATATTAAATAAAATCTTGCCTCACACAGATATGTTTTGGGAAAAGGGAGGAATATTTTAGTTTCCTCCCCAAATAACTGTGATATGGATACATAACCTAAAGTCAATAGTAGTTTCAATAAACTTTGTACACTGTACACTAACAAGAAAATGAGAGAGAAAAGAAAAATATGTTAATATTATTATGAAAATAATTTGCCTGTCTCTCTATTGGATTGTTCATCTTGTCCTAATTTATTTGTAACAATTCTTTATGTATGCTAGTAATGAGTCCCTTGTTGCTTGTATATATTGAAAATATTTTCTCCCGTGTAATGGATGCCTTTTCAATATCTTAATCTCTTTTGATAATTTTTCAGTATATCTCAGTTTATTTTTTCCCTTTTATGGTAAGTGCTTTTCATATTCCTTTAAGAAATCTGCCTCAGTTCCAAGGTCATGATGATGTTCTCTTATGTTTTCTGCTAAAATATTTTTTTATTTTAAATATCACATTTAAATTTGAATTAAATAATGTACTGTTTGAGATAGGATTCCAAACACTTTTTTTTTCATAAAAGAGTACAGTTAAAAAGCAACACCCATTACCCACTGTACAGTATTAATTGTATAGCTTTATGATAGGTCTTGATTTTGGAGTGTTATGTTTTCCAGATTTATTCTTCAAGACCATCCTTGCTAATATATTGCTTTTCCATCTCTGTAACAATTTTAGTATCATCATGTCAATTTCTTTAAAAAATTTTGCTTCAATTTTGGTTGAGACTAAAGGAACTTATAGATCAATTATGGTGATATATACTACTCCTGGTACCCCAAAAAAGCAAAAAACACTAATTCAAAAAGATAAGTGTACCCCAATGTTCATAGCAGCACTATTTACAATAGCCAGGACATGGAAGCAACCCAAGTGCCCATCAACAGACAAATGGGTAAAGAAGATGTGGTATACATATACACGTGTGCATATATATATAAAATGGACTATTACTCAGCCATAAAAAGAGAATGAAATTCTGCCATTTGAAGCAATGTGTATGGACCTAGAGAGTATTATGCTTAGTGAAATAAGTCAGAAAGAGAAAGACAAATACTGTATGATATCACTTATATGTGGAATCTAAAAAAATAATGCAAATGAACATATATAGCAAAATGGAAACAGACTAACAGACATAGAAAACAAACTAGTGGCTACCAGTGAGAAGGGGGAAGGGGGGAGGAGCATGTTAGGAGTATGGGATTAAGAGATACAAAGTAATATGTATAAAATAGGTAAGGATCATACACCATGATCAAGTGGGTTTTACCCCAGGAATGCAAGGATTCTTCAATAAAGACAAATCAATCAATGTGATAAACCATATTAACAAATTGAAGCAGAAAAACCATATGATCCTCTCAATAGATGCAGAAAAAGCTTTTGACAAAATTCAACACTTATTTATGATAAAAGCCCTCCAGAAAGTAGGCATAGAGGGAACCTTCTTCAACATAATAAAGGCCATATATGACAAACCCAGAGCCAACATCATTCTCAATGGTGAAACACTGAAAACATTTCCTCTAAGATCAGGAACAAGACAAGGTTGCCCACTCTTACCACTATTATTCAACATAGTTTTGGAAGTTTTAGCCACAGCAATCAGAGAAGAAAAAGAAATAAAAGGAATCCAAATCAGAAAAGAAGAAGTAAAGCTGTCACTGTTTGCAGATGACATGATTCTATACAGGGAGCATTCTAAAGATGCTACCAGAAAACTACTAGAGCTAATCAATGAATTTGGTAAAGTAGCAGGATACAAAATTAATGCTCGGAAATCTCTTGCATTCCTATACACTAATGATGAAAAATCTGAAAGAGAAATTAAGGAAACACTCCCATTTACCATTGCAACGAAAAGAATAAAATACCTAGGAATAAACCTACCTAAGGAGACAAAAGACCTCTATGCAGAAAACTACAAGATACTGATGAAAGAAATCAAAGATGATACAAACAGATGGAGAGATATACCATGTTCTTGGATTGGAAGAATCAACATTGTGCAAATGACTATACTATCCAAAGCAATCTACAGATTCAATGCAATCCCTATCAAACTACCACTGGCATTTTTCACAGAACTAGAACAAAAAATTTCACAATTTGTATGGAAACACAAAAGACCCCGAACAGCCAAAGCAATCTTGAGAAAGAAAAATGGAGCTGGGGGAATCAGGCTCCCGGACTTCAGACTATACTACAAAGCTACAGTAATCAACATAGTATGGTACTGGCACAAAAACAGAAATGTAGATCAATGGAACAGGATAGAAAACCCAGAGATAAACCCATGTACCTATGGTCACCTTATCTTTGATAAAGGAGGCAAGAATATACTACGGAGAAAAGACAGCCTCTTCAATAAGTGGTGCTGGGAAAACTGGACAGCTACATGTAAAAGAACGAAATTAGAACACTCCCTGACACCATGCACAAAAATAAACTCAAAATGGATTAAAGACCTAAGTGTAAGGCCAGACACTATAAAATTCTTAGAGGAAAACATAGGCAGAACACTCCATGACATACATCACAGCAAGATTCTTTTTGACCCACCTCCTAGAGAAATGTAATTAAAAACAAAAATAAACAAATGGGACCTAATGAAACTTAAAAGCTTTTGCACAGCAAAGGAAACCATAAACAAGAGGAAAAGACAACCCTCAGAATGGGAGAAAATATTTGCAAATGAAACAACTGACAAAGGATTAATCTCCAAAATATACAAGCAGCTCATGCAGCTCAATATCAAAAAAACAAACAACCCAATCCAAAACTGGGCAGAAGACCTAAATAGACATTTCTCCAAAGAAGATATACAGATTGCCAACAAACACATGAAAGGATGCTCAACATCACTAATCATTAAAGAAATGCAAATCAAAACTAAAATGATGTATCTCCTCAAACCAGTCAGAATGGCCATCATCAAAAAATATACAAACAGTAAGTGCTGGAAAGGGTGTGGAGAAAAGGGAACCCTCTTGCACTGTTGGTGGGAATGTAAAGTGATACAGCCACTATGGAGAACAGTATGGAGGTTCCTTAAAAAACTAAAAGTAGAACGACCATATGACCCTGCAGTCCCAATACTGGGCATATACCCTGAGAAAACCATAATTCAAAAAGAGCATGTACCACAATGTTCATTGCAGCTCTATTTACAATAGCCAGGACATGAAAGCAACCTAAGTGTCAATCGACAGATGAATGGATAAAGAAGATGTGGCACATATATACAATGGAATATTACTCAGCCATAAAAAGAAATGAAATTGAGTTATTTGTAGCACGGTGGATGGACCTAGAGACTGTCATACAGAGTGAAGTAAGTCAGAAAGAGAAAAGCAAATACTGTATGCTAACACATATATATGAAATCAAAAAAAAAAAAAAAAGGTTCTGAAGAACCTAGGGGCAGGACAAGAATAAAGAGGCAGACATTGAGAATGAACTTGAGGGCATGGGGAGGAGGAAGGGTAAGCTGGGACGAAGTGAGAGAGGGGCATGGACATATATACACTACCAAATGTAAAATAGATAGCTAGTGGGAAGCAGCCACATAGTACAGGGAGATCAGCTCCGTGCTTTGTGTCCACCTAGAGGGGTGCGATAGGGAGGGTGGGAGGGAGACACAAGAGGGAGGAGATATGGAGATGTATGTATATGTATAGCTGATTCACTTTGTTATACAGTAGAAACTAACACACCATTGTAAAGCAATTATACTCTAATAATGATATTTTAAAAAATAAAGTAAAATAGATAAGAAACAAAGTAATATTGCATAGCACAAGAAATTTTAACCATTATCTTATAATATCTTTTAATGGAGTATAAACCATAAAAATACTGAATCACTATGAAGTACACCTGAAACTAACAAAATATTGTAAATCAACTATACTTCAATTTAAAAAATGCTTGAATTATGGTTGAGATTAAAATGAATTTATAGATCATTTTGGGGAAAATTGACATATTTCCAATATTGATTCTTCTAATAAATGAACATGTGATTAGGAAATATTACACATCTTTCACTAGATTCAGTCCTAATATTTGATATTGTTGATGCAATACTAATGGTATCTTTTAGAAATAGGTATTTTCCAATTGTATGTTGTTAATATATATAATACAACTGACATTTTTAATGACCTTGTGTCCACCAGCTTTGTTAATTCTGCATATTAACTTAAATAGTTTGTAGATTTTTTTGGACCTGCTAGATAAATAATTATGTTACCTGCGAATAATGACAAGTTTGTTTCCATTTTCAAATTCATATAGATTAAAAAAAATTTTTTTTGTGCCTCGTAACATAGCCCAGGTACTTCAGTAAGTACCTTGCTGAATAAGAAGAATAACAAGCGTCCATTTACTTTTCTTGATAACAAGGGTGGAAAAGGTCACTATTTATCCATTGAGAGTAATGATTTTTTAGTACCTGTTCTTTTCCAAATAGCAAAGTCCTCTCAAATTCCTGGTTAAATAATATTTTTTAAATCAAGAGAAGGTAATTATTTTTAAAATATTTTCTCTGTATTTATCTAGATGAGAACATGATTTTTTTTCCCTATTTTTTATGTTTAATGTGGTAAAGGAAACACTATTCAATGTTATCCAGTTTTAAAGACTTGGAGTAAACCCTGTATAGTTGTGATGAATTACCTTTTATACGTATTATGGGTTTTGATTTTCCAATATTTGTTAATTTTTGAGAGAAATTGGTTTGGAGTTTTATTTTCTTATGTGGTGCTTGTCGTACTTTAGAATAAATGTTATGCAAGGGTCATAAAAAAGATGTGAAAATATCACCACTATTTTTACAGTAGTTCAGAGTAAATAAAAATTAGATCTAATTGCTCAATCATGTTATTTGCTTTTCTGTACCCATACTGATTTTTTCTAGGCATAAACCAAAAACGTAGTCTTTAACACACAGTCTAAGACAATTAAATAGAGAACATAAAATGAAAGTGATTTTAAAATTCTAGACGATATAGTCAGTACAACACATCTTATGTTATAAAGTATACTCTGAATCTAAATAATATAAAGAAAAACTTATGTGTCAGATGATCAAGTAATATAGACTATAGCTTTGGCCATCAGAAAAAAAAAAAAAAACCTCAATAATAAAATAAATAAAATTCTAACCCCAAGTAAATGAAGCTAAAAGTAATGAATGCAAAATGCACACTTCTATCTGGAAAATTTATTACATAATTTAAGCCAATTTTTGATTTATGGGAAATATGGACAGAATTTATTAAAAATAATAAATTTATTAAAAATAAGCATATTTAAAACAACTAAATGTTTAGGATACAACTAAACTAGCTACCACAGGAAAGTTTATAGCTTTAAATACTTCTGTTAACAAAAGTATATAAATAAATAGATGTAGTATAATAAAAATTAGATAGTCTGTATCCCTGGTTTCTGCACTTAGCTTCGAAAACCAGTGGAATCTCTGGAGTGAGAAGAGTGTCTTTTATGTGTTAATAAGATGATTGGTGGCTGGGGACCCTGGATAGCTTCAGGGTGGGAGCTGGTCACCAGAAAGGTCAAGGCATGATTAGAGGGTTTGAAATTTCAGCCCCACCTCCAACCTGCAAGGAGGGGAAGGGGCCTGAAGGTTGCGTTCAATCACCAATGGCCAATAATGTAATCAATCGCACCTATGTAATTAAACCTCCATAAAAACCCGTAAACCACTGGATTCGGAGAGCTTCTGGGTTGGTGCACACATCAAAGTGCTGGTAAAGGGCTCTGCACCCCTCCTGCCATACCCTGCCCTGCACATCTCTTCCATTTGACTATTCCTGGATTATATTCTTTATAATGAACAGAGAACAGCAAATAAAATGTTTTCCAGAGTTCTGTGAATTTTTCTAGCAAATTATCCAGCCTGAGGAGGGGGGTTACGGGAACCTCTAACTTTGTAGGCAACTTGGACAGAAGTGTGCATAACCTGGGAACTCATACTTGAGACTGGCCTTTTGTGGGACTGAGTCCTTAACCTGTGGAGTCAGACACTAAATCTGAGAAGTTAGTGTCAGATTGAATTGACTTGTAGGACACCCAGCTGGTATCCACAGCACTGGAGAATTGGTTGGTGCCAAGAGGAAAAAAATGCCTCTCAAAATCTAACTCTAAAATCTACAAAAAACGCAACAGAAATAAACAGTGAATACAAACTAGTTCATCAGAGAACAAAAGATGCAAAATTCCAAAAGTTATTTTTAGCTCAACAAAACACATAAACTTTAATGCAACTAATAAAAAGGTGTGGAAGCACAAATACCAAATATAAGAAATGACAAAGGGCAAATAACTACCAAATGAAGACAATTTTTAAATATCATAAGAGACTTCTTTATATAACAATGTGTAAGTAAATTGTTTGAAAACCTACAGGAAGTGAATGGTTTCCTATGTAAATGTTAATTTATCCATATTTGTCCAAATAGAAAGAGAAAATCCAAACTGAATAATTACAAAAGAAACAGAAAAAGTAGTTAAAGACTGTCACTGAGGCTTAAAACAACAGCCACAACAACAGTGCTATCACTTTTTGATCAATTTTTGCTGCATGTGCTTTGAAGCTCTGCATGCATCTGTACATTGTTATACATTATTTGTTGACATGTTTATCATTATTTGATGTCTTTACCCCTGGCACTATTTTTTTTTGTTACAAATCTACTTTGTCTAATTCTAATATAGCCACTCTAGCTTTCTTTGATTGGTGTTTGTATGGAATATCTTTCTCCATTCTTTTATTCTGAATCTATAATTAAATGGATATTTATTTACTTATTCATTTAAGGCAGATTTCTTATAAAAAACATACAGTTGTGTCTTACTTTATAGAAAATCTGATTTCTTTCTTTTTATTTAGTATGTTTAGGTAATTTATATTTAATGTGAGTATTGGCATGTTTGGATTAAAATCTATTATGTTGCTAAGTAATATTTTCTACTGGCTCTTTTCTTCTTTCATACTTCCTTTTGGATTATATAATTTTTAAAAATGATTCCATTTTATCATCACTGTAGCTTATTTCTTACACTGCTCTTAAAAAATTTTAGTGATTATATTAGGGTTTATAATACAGATCTGTAAGTAATCACAATCTGACTTCAAGTAACACTATACTGCTTACTATATAGTGTATGAAAATAAGAATGTAATTCCAACTTCTCAAGCATCATGCTATTGTGTCCATACATTTTATTTTGTATAAAACCAACAATATGTTAATACTATTTTTGTTCTATAGTCATTTATTATTTAGATTGATTAATAACAATAGAAAGTGAGTTTTATAATTACAGTTGACCCTTGAACACGAGGGTTAGGGGCTCCAACCCTTCACAGAGTCAAAAGTCCATGTACAACTTTACAGTTGGCCTTCCATCTTCAAGGTCTCACATTCACAGATTCAGCCAACGATAGATTGTACAGTGCTGTAGTGCATATTTATTGAAGACAATTCCACCTACGAGTGGACCCATGCAGTTCAAATCCGTGTTGTTCAAGGGTCAACTGTACTTGTATTTTTCAGCTCATTCTTATTGCAATTCATGTGTTTGTCTGATACAGTCCTTTGACCTAAAGAACTTCCTTTAACAATTCTTCTAGTAAAAGTTCACTAGTATTAATTATCTCTGATTTTGATTTTTTGAATTTTTAATTCTCCCTTCGTTTCTAAAACATGTTTTTCCTGGATATAGAATTCTGGATCGAAAGTTTTTTCTTTCAGCATTTAAAAAAAAGATACTTCATGTTCCCTGGCTTATATAGTTTCTAATTAGAAGTCTGCTGTAATTCCCATCTTTTAACTCTATATATAATGTGTCTTTTCACTGGCTGCCTTTAAGATTTTACACATGTGAATATTTTATTTTATTTTCCTGCTTGTGTTACGTGAGATTCTTGGGTGTGTGGTTTGATATCTTTCATTTTGATAAAACTTCTCAGCAATTATTTCTTCACATATTTCTTCTGCTTCATTCTCTCTGGGATTTCTCCTTCTAGGATTTCTCTTCTGCATCATTCCACACATCTTCTATACTCTTCTATATTTTTAATTTTTAGTTTATTTTTTCTTTGTCTTTTAAATTATGTAATTTCTATCACCTTATCTTCTAATTACTAATTATTTGCTAAACTTATCAAGTTTAATACTAAGCAAAGCAATGCATTTTTTAATGTATGTTACTGTGTTCTATCAGGTTATTTATTATACTTTGCATCTCTGTTTTTGTTGCAAATTAGCATCTATTCATGTTTTCCTTCTTTTCCACTTGAGTAGGGGCTGGCAAACCACAGCCACTTTTCATAGATGAAGTTTTATCAGAACACAGCCATTTTTCATAGATAAAATTTTATCAGAAAACAGCCATGTTCATTTATTTACATACTATTTCTGGCTGCTTTTGAGCTACAATGAGAGAGTTGAATAATTTCCATAGATTGTATGGTCCTCAAAACATAAAATATTTACTGCCCCTTGGAGATAAATGTTGCCAACCCTTGCACTAGATAAAATTGCCATACATGTGAGTAAGACCAT
This sequence comes from Balaenoptera borealis, assembly GCF_965194805.1. Classification (NCBI taxonomy): domain Eukaryota; kingdom Metazoa; phylum Chordata; class Mammalia; order Artiodactyla; family Balaenopteridae; genus Balaenoptera; species Balaenoptera borealis. Next base: position 4,099,543 of record NC_138873.1, on the reverse strand, counting down.
TTTGGACCAATTAGTCCCTAGCTGAGCTGCCTACTATAACTTCCAGCCTATACTTGCCATGCAGTATTATTACTTAAATAAATGTTATATTGATTTTGTTATGTAGCAAAATCTGACTGATATACCTGTGAGTAATTTAAGATCATCAAAAGCAGGAAAGTCAAACATTTGTAATGCAATACAAAGTAAAAAACACCAATTTTTTTGTGTTTTGTGTGCAACATTAAGAGAACTATTATCCAAACTCAGTGAGTAAACTTACTTGGATCCTGATCAAATGAAACAACTATAAAATTATATTTTGAGACAATTGGGTAGTTTTACATGGTAGATTCTGATAAAAGAGAATTTAAATTTGTTAGATATGATAACAATTTTGAGTTTTTTAAAAATCTTAGCTATTAAATCTTGCTTATTAAAAATCTTACCTATTAGAGATGTATGCTATGGTACTCAAAAATGCAATTACATAGTTTATAAATTTCTTTAAAATATTCTAGCAAAATGAAACTTAGAGGGTAGTTTAAAAAAGAGAAGAGCAAAGTGTTGATAATTGTTGAATGTAAGTATTGGATACATATAAATTAATTACTTATCCTCTATTTTTATATATGGTTAACAATTTCCAAAATTTAAAAAAATTGCATACATATACATATACACACATGCATAATTCTTACATATACATACACATGAAACAATAGGAAAAAATGAAAAAAACATATGGAAGAATACTTGTACATCATAACATTTTAATTTAGGATCCATCTACATAATACTACATACTGCATAAGAGAAATCTAATAAATGAGTAAGCCCTTACTGAGGGAATGGTAAAAACACATGTCTTTTTAGAAAAGTATCTAAATACACAATTAGATTATCAGTGAGGACCTAAATTATAAAGGTCTCCAAAAATGATCATGCTCAAGAAAAACAAATGTTAGTGTTCTGCTCATGTGTGATTAAAAGGACATTGCTATACTGAATGACCCGTAAATAGGACAACCTGTAATGAGGGCACATAAAATTAATATTTTAAGCCTGTAATACAACATTTGGCAAATGCAGATTATTTATTATGATATGAGTAGTATATTGTAAGACATGCTTCATTATTTCCCATGAATAAATTTTAAAAGGATTAAAAAGTTTCAGTGGTTTACTTTCTAAATCATACAATATTTTGTTCACTTATATTTTCTTCTTGAAGTTGAGTGTGGTTTATCTGTTTCATAAGGTTATGCATGGGTAAGTCACTGAAATTTTTCAACCCAGTAATGTCCAATGGAATTGTATAAGGATAGAAATAGCTCTCTCCCTGCCTTCTTAGAAACTATGATTATGTTTATTTGTTTAATCCATAATCCTTGTTTGAACGTGGGTTATAGGGTAAGGAACAAACTTTAAATAACCAAGAAAGGCTAGATTGGTTTACATTTTAAAGGCCCCGAATCAGCCTTCAATCTAATGGCAGTCACAGAGACCATGTCTGAAAGGCAAAAATGAGAGTATGGGTTTGCTTGGGCCGAGTGGACTGCAGCTTTTTCTGAGGATGAAAGTCTTGAACAGCTTTTGTCAGGATTCAGAGAGATTCAGTTGAAGAAAGATGATTTTTAGGTCATTTTGTTGTAAGTCATGAATGACAATTTTGTTTTGTCCCTTCTTTGTAGAGCAGCAATAAATGGTTAAGTTGCTGTTTAATTCTTTTACTGTGTATGCAACTATTGTGTGTCTACTGATTTTGTTTTGAATATGCTGCTGTTTTGTGGCAGGTTACAAGATAGCCTAGCTTTATTCAGGTTACAGGAAGTTCCCCTTAGATTCTGATTACAAGTTATGGTTGGTCTATGTTTGCAGTGTTCTGAGTTCCCATTTTGTTTTGTATCTTCATCCACATTTTAATGAGAACTGAGGAGAGGCTATTTTAGGGATTGCTGCTTTCCAAACACAATTTTAAAATATATTAACTTGTTCTTCTCTCACCTAAATTTTTCTTACTATTTAAACCATAATCACAGAAATCACAGCTCAAAGTCCTTTGGCAAACATTGTTTATTAATTTTCTAGTTACAGAACCAAAATATTAAAGCTATATTAAACAGATTTTGATCACTGTTTTCTCAAAGCAACTAAAATAAATCTCACTGAGGTCTGACTGATTGTATTTTGGGGCTATCCCCTTTACAAATCACTGAGATTTGTAATACTTACTGAAATCCAACATATGACCTTTCTGCTATATATAACACGACAACAAAAGGATTCTCCAAAGAGAAGACTATTCTCATTAAACGCTGTTTCCTATTACAGTATTTGATTTTTCAAATCAGTGAACTCTCACTTCAACAAGTGGTTAATGCTTGAAAATAGTAAAAATGACCTTTTCGGGCCTCCATTACTCTCCATGCAAAGGACGAACGAGTGTTTTATCATAAACCAATCCCAGAATATAACCATTATTTAAAAAATACTAACAATTAGGTAATAATTTAGAGGTTTTGATTTTAACTACCCTGTGTGGAGCAGATTAAGAGAATATAGCCTATGTATTCCAGGAGAAAACCAATTAAGCCAACCTTATAAAGAGCAATGATGTTCTCTGACAGCTGCCAGCAAAACCAATCAACTTAAACTATTGTAGACTGGTATCTTTCTATTCACTATTCTGTATGGATACCTGAAAACAACAAATCATGCGTGCATTGCATACTCTTGGTGATATATTTGTGAAGTGACAGTTCTCAGAACCAGAGTTCTTTCTAAATCACAATGTCAATTGCCAACACTTTAGATCTTGGGTCAAGCAAGAAAAAGAACATTTTTAATATTCTGCATGCTATACTTTCTGGATATCTATCCTCATTTTACATTCCCCAAATTATCTTTCAGTCAATCTGAGCAAATGTTATAACTTTAGAAAATCTAAATCGAGCCTTGTTGATATTCCTTGGGTTCTTTATTTTTCAAATGTTAAAATTTTTTTTTCTCAAAATTAAGAATGAAAGTGTCAATGGTTTGTCAAATGCTTTTCATGTAATTCAACTACTGATAATATTTATACAATCTTGGGCTTATTTTCGCTTAAATATTCAAAATTATTTATGGAAGAAATTGCCATCTCTCAGTGATTTTTTTTTGGTAAATTTGGAGGGAGGCATGAGAACTGTATTTATAACCCAAATCATGATTCACAAGGAAGAGTCATTATTCTATCTTTGGGAACCAAAAATACATAAATCAGGGATATTTATAATTAATGTTTTAGTTCCCCAGGGCCAGATGGGAAGATGAGAAATGAAGTATATAGCATTCAGCCTTAAAGAGTTTTATTCACTAGTACTTAGGGCTCCCTAGTATCTTAAGCAAACACATAGTTTTCCAACAACCCCAATAAGGCAAATAAGGGCAAATTAAAATTAGCGATCTTGTTTTTATACTTTCAACAAATATTTCTTGAGTGCCTTCTGTATTCTCAGCACAATTCCAAAATAACAGATAAATGTGCTATGTAATTAATAGGTTTCTGTAGCAACTGTTTCACTTGCTGTATGATTTTGGTTCAGTCTCTTAATCTAAGCCTCAGTTTACCAGACAAACAATAGAGTTTTCACAAGAAGCATGCTTGTGTGTGTGTATGTGTGTGTGTGTGTGTGTGTATGTGTGTGAAGAGAGAGCCTGAAACATAACAGGTGTATAAATCTACAGTCAATCATGGTAAAGATACATGTGCATCTTGGTCCTGATCCTATTATAAACTTTAATTTATATTAGCGCTTTCTAATCACCTGATGTGTTATATCAAATTTGATTTAACAGAATTGTTCTTATATTTACCTATTTCACATTTTGACATGATGGAACTATTACTTTTAAAGATATTACTATTAATTCATTATTTATTATTATTATATTCATATTTAAACATATATATATCTATCTTTTTATACATCTCATCTCTTACATATGTATCACATGTCTAATTTTACCTATCCAAACTTTAATTAACATTTTATTTACAAAAATGGTTATTAGTATTTATATGTCAGACTTGTTAATTATATCTGCCCATTCCATTAATATTCAAATATATAAAACATAACACACATGCTCCATTAGGACAATGCTTCTTCCTGTCACGTAATTCTATGCAACCTAAAGAAAGCATCAAGTAAGTTTAAATGAATGAAATGATCATTGTTGTGGGATTTTTTTCAGTGAATTGGAGAGTATCCCAATAATTGCCAATCAAATAAAAGCTGAGAGCATTAAAAGTAGGTAAAATTTCAAATAGCTACTTGGATTAAGAAAACTTTGTAACTGACTGAGAAAAATAGCCAACATTAAATAGTGTTTAATAGTATCCAAGACTCCTCTGTGAAGATAATCTCATTCTTTTTCCAAATACTTGCACAAAATTAATTTATAAGAAAAATATGTTGATCAAAACATTATTTTGAATATTACTATTATTACTATTCATATGAGCTACATTTCATTGCCTAAATTCTTATAGGAAGGCACTTTGTATGCGATACCTAGTTCATTAGTGAAAATGATATGTTGAGGACATGCTAGATTTTGATAGAGTTCTAAAATCGATGGAATATTAAATAACCTTCTAAATTTATAAATAATAAAAGCCCATTGCAGACAGCTTGGAAACATTTTTTTCGCATAGGTGTTCATTATTAACATGTTTCCGTACCATATTCTTCTACAACATTTTCAGTAGCTGCTTAATGTTTCAAAAACTATCATGATTGAATGCCAACATTGTTTTCATTTCAAATAATGCTGCAGTAAGCATCCCTAGCATAGGCATCTTTGCACACGTTTATATTTTCCTGAGGAAATATATTTAAAAGAATAATTGCAGGGCCAGATTTCTTTGGTGCATCACCACACTATATATGCTGCTTTACACATCACTGTTTTCAAGCATCTTTCCATGCTCACATACTAATAATCTTATTGTTTTTAGATGACATATCCTCAATTATCCCTGTGATGGAGATTCTTTCTACATTCATTGACTATCTATGTTTCTTTTTCTATGAACTACCTGTTCAAGTTTTCTTATGGTTTTATTTATTAATTAACTTGCAAGCAACCTTTATAAATGAATACTACCAATAATTTATCATATATATTGTACATATATTGTCCAATAAATAATATTGTGTGACCACTTGTTACATTTTCAAAATAAAAAGTGAGCAGAATTTGAAGCTATGTTGCCTATATTTAAGATGTTATTTAACTACAATCTTCCTAAAACATCATCTAAATTTTGAGAATTAAGAACAATTCTATGCTACATATTTTGGTTAATATTTATCATAGTTATGTTATTGCCTGATTTACAACATTTTAATATGCTGTGTATATATATTTTCAACACTGAAACCTGTTATAATATTGCCATAACTCATACTTGTATAATATAACATAGAGATAGTATTTTAAGCTGTAAACCATCTTTGTATATGACAATTGTATCAGTCCTGTTGCATGTTTCATTGTCACCATGTCCTTAGCAATATAACTAATGAACAAAGTTCTATTACACAATTCTCATGGGCAGGAAAATTGGATCACAACAGTCTAATTATGATCATTTTTGGTCTCACCCTTCATAGCTTGAAGACTGTCTATAACGTTACGCTTGGTAGATACAGGAGCAGCAGCATCGGTACTGAATAGAATGGAAAGAAAAGGACTGCAGACAACATTTCTTCATGAGGATGAAGGAAGTAAAGGAAAAAGACAAGGAGGAAAAGAGGCAGATGGAGGGAAACTGGCCAGAGTAGAAGAAAATCTAAGGAACACAGTGGGCAAGATGGCTGTAAAGAGGAATGGTCAGCTGTGGCATATGCGAAAGAGAGAGCAGATGAAGTGGAGACTAAAGAGAATGCTTGGAATTGGTAATAAAGACGTTCTTAAGCCACATGGGATGGTTCAGTGATGGGAAGAAGCTAAAGACACGTCATGAGAGGTCGTGCTTCTTGGAGCAGCATCCCAAAGAAGAGTAGGTGATAGAGGACCAAGGAGACATCGGGAGAGGGTAGGTGATTCTAGACCACAGGCATGGAAAAAGGGTAGCCGTGTGTGGATGTGGCTTAAGTTATGTTTCTCGGGCCCTGAGAAGTTGAAGGTGTTCACATGGAGTGGCCCTGACTTTCTCAGTGAGGTAGTTTAGTGGTACCTAGCAGGTGTCTCCTGTCTGTCAGTCACTGGCTGGCATTATCTCACATGTCCTCAGTGTTTTACTCAGGGTCTTTGTGTTTTTTCCATGTTCTCAAATGTCTGTTTTCATAAAACGTTCAAGAACTTTAACATAAGGACAGCAACAGAAAAGCTCAAAAATATTAAATCAATGTCTTACTCCATTTGGGCTGCTCTAACCAAACACCATAGACTGGGCAGCTTATAAGCCACAGAAATTTATTTTTCAAAGTTCTGGGGGCTGGAAGTCTAAGGCCAGGGCACCTGAAGATCTGTTGTCTGGTGAGGGCCTGCTTTCTGGTTCATAGGTGGCCATTTTCTCTCCATGGCTTCACAAGGCTGAAGGGGTGAGGAAGCTGTGCAGGGTCTCTTTATAAGGGCACTAATCCCATTCATGAGGGCTCCACCCTCATGACCTAAGCACCTCCCACAGGCCCCACCTCCAAGTATCATCACATTGGGGGTTATATTTTAACATATGAATTTGGGGGAACACAAAATTTCCATCCGTAACAGTCAAGGACATTGGAAGGAAAACAACTTAAATGAAGTTATAAATTACACAGGTAAAATAGTGGATGGTACATGAAATCTTAACCAACTTCAGTCTAAACCTATAAATTTTTTTTCTGTGCAGTGCTCCGTCTTCTTAGCCAATCTTGGTCAAATTATCAAAATATTGGCTATATTGAGTCTGGATGCAGAAACCAGGACCTGGGTCCTAAGAATCTCACCATAGAACATCCATGAGCTGCATCCAGTACCACCAGTACCATTTCGGCATACCTGTACCCTCGTGACTGGCCATCAAACGGAAGTTAATGTGTCAGTACAATTGTCAGTATTCAAAGGAAACATGGAGAAATTTCAAACCGCTACATTCTTAAGCCATTAGCCCATCTTTTAAAAGTACATAAGGCCACTTTTCTTTCCAGTTCCTCAGTCACTGCTTTGACAGAAACGCGGTGTCATTTTCCTTTAATGTGGATGCTGCATGAAAGCTGAAAATGAACTAGAGCCTGGACATGTTATTTTGTTAAGATCCATACACCAGAGAGCCCTCAAGCCGTGTCTGATTGAACTGGTAACGCACCCTCTCGCTGCGGGAAGCAACAGCGTCTGCAGCAGCCAATGGCCCCGCATCACTCTTCCCCATCCAATCACCTCTGAGGCTGATTCCATTTGATGGAGACAGCCCTATGCTTCTTAGAGCTAAAGAACTAAACTTTCCTTGTACAACATCCTCTCTTACTTAGACGCTGAATGTAAACTGTCAGTGCTAGGAAATGTGGTAACAGAAAACCCAAGAATCACACACCAGATGCCTCTGTACTTCTCTGAATGTTCTTCTTCTCTTGTTTTTTTTCTCTCTCCCATTCCTTGTTTTTAACTGGAACTCTTCTTCTAAACTATTTTCTGTCAGACCTACTTAACTTTCACTTTGTTTTACTGAAATGTGGACTGGTGAATAGGGTCTTTTCAATCTGTTCTATGTGTCTCTTCCTCTTTGCCAACATTAGAATTTGACAGAAATTTGGGAGCTGGCTTGACGCTGGCAGGACAGAGCAAGGCACACCATATTTCTTTGTTATTTGTGCTTAATATATTGTTGGCAGCCTCGTCTGTTTTAGCTTCTTGGCAGTATTTGGTCTCTCTTCCCTTTGGCACTATTCCCTCATTTGTGAATGCTCAGGGAAATTTATGTAGAGAGCTTTTAAATAGTCCATGTTTAGACCAACGGGTATAAAAATCACCAGCTGACCCTGTCCTGTCAAGCAGCCAAGAAGTGCAGTCTTTACTGTAATCAACAGGCACGGAAGTGACTATGCAAATAGATGATGAATCTGAGAAACCCAATATATATTAGCAATTTTCATAACATATTAGTAAAAACCTTCAGAAGGCACTTCTGTGAGTGTGCAGAATCTCACCGTGAAATAGTTGGCTCTGATGAAGCAAAATGCATTTAACAAAATGCAAAATGCATTGAAACAAAGATCTTAGCAACAGGTAACCATGACAGTGAACTCTATTGTTTGTTTAATTCGGTTTTAGCTCATGAAAAAGAAACTAGACAAGGCTTCTCCCTTACAGTCTAAGCATGATCGTAACTGGATGACCAGCCGCTTTGCTGGGAATTCTTCCTGTTGAGAGTATATTTCAGTTCACACAGAGCACAAGCTATGACATCTCACACTGGGAGTATTTAATTTAACCAATACTGTTATGCTTCATAAAAAGAGATTTCACCCTGCACACTGGTGTCTGCTCATTAGTTTGTCTGACCCACATCTTATTTGATTAACAGAAATTTAGAGAAAAAAAAATTAAAACTTGTGAAAAAATCAATTAAAATGCGAAGAAAATCACTGGTACATTACAGGGTAGGCCCACCTTACTGGATCTAAATTGCAGTACCTTCTAAGCTGTACTTAGACCATTCTCCCAGTTATTACAAACATCGAAACCCTCAGGTACCCTCACTGTCAAAAGAATCTATATTAGCATTTAAGATACGAACTAGAAAGCTTCTAAAGAAATATAACACATTGTTAAGGATATTTATCTCTGAGTTGTGAATTTGTTTCCTTTTTTATTCTTTTGTTTGTAATCCTTTTATAATTTGAAAAACAGTAGGTAATTTTAAGAAAGTAGAGAAATGTTCATGTCATTTCTTCCGAGTATAGGTGGAATGAACAATCATAAAAATTAGAATCAATTATGTGTGCAAGCATTTTCCTAACACTTGAGCAATATTTGAACTAAATCCTAAAGTTTCATGACTGAAGGTACACTTTGCAAGTCTCTTGGTGTGCACGTCCCAAAACTGCTACACTGTATCAGCACACGGTCTCCACATTAGAGGCTGGAGAACTATGGCCTGTGTGCCCAGTTTAGCTGGCCTCTTTTTTTAGGACTCAAGAGTGAAATACGCCTTTTACATTTTCAAATGGTTATATTTTAAATGTTAAATAAGCACCTACACCATAGTCTCAATTTTTTTTTTCCACAGCAAAACCTAAAACATTTATTTTCCAGTCCTTTAAGGAAAGCATTCACTGGTCCCTGATTAAAAAAAAACAAACAAACAAGTGGTCAAGATTCAAATATGTAGAACAATGTAGGTTAAAACTGAAAAGGTTTGTTTCATGCAACCTTAACACTTTAATGCCCTGTTAGTATTACAACTAAAAGGAAACTGTAACTTTATAAATATTTAGCCTCTCCAAACTATTTGACCATGGAAAAATTACTTTCTGGCATAACTTTCGATACCTTCCAGGTCTTGGCTACACAGAAAACTATTTGCTATAAAGTGTGATGCATATGTTATTCAACTAGAAGTTTTCTCTGTACCTAGTGGGACTCCATGAAGATTATTTCCTATGTTCAAGGCCTGCATACAGCTATTGGTAGAAAATTAAGTCGTGCAAAATGTTGTTTCTGCCTGCTAGTTGTTTAAAATCATTTCGAAAAATATGAGTATTGTTGTTTGGGTAAATGAAGAATGGCATCCTCTCAAAGAGTTATCTAATGGTAAGAGAGGTCGAGAACTAAATGCGGATTTATTATTTTTTGCTAGCATACAGTCTGTGGGATGGGGGAGAAGGCGGAGGAGAAGCCGTGCCCTTCCTTACAGGGCGAGGAAACAGGCATCTTGTTTTTAAGAATTAAGAATGGCTTGTCTTCATCCACAGAATGAGTAAATGGACTCTTTTTTTTTAAAGATTTTTTTGATGTGGACCATTTTATTTTTTAAAGTCTTTATTGAATTTGTTACAGTATCGTTCCAGTTTTCTGTTTTGGGACTTTGGCCACGAGGCATGTGGGATCTTAGCTCCCTGACCAGGGACTGAACCGGCACCCCTTGCATTGGGAGGCGAAGTCATAAGCACTGGACCTCCAGGGAAGTCCCTAAAGGAACATTTTAATGTGTTGAACATGTTGCTAACAACCGTAATACTCTCCTTGTATCTTTTGCGTGTCAGGGCTTTACAAGGGATGGAGAAGGCAGAAAAATTGAAGAGGAGGAGACGGGGGAGAGAGAGTGCTGCGAGCTGGTAATGAGCCCAGCGCGCCACCCAGCGTGTTCTGGGGCTGTGAATGGCCAGGTGGGTGGGCCTGAGGCCACAGGTGGGCTCAGCCAATGAGGAGCGTGTGGGAGTTGGTGGGGGGGGCCTGGCCACCCCACACCCACATCATGGCTGAGGAACAAGGCTCTCCAGCAATGGGTGTGGGAATAGTGCTTGGCCTGTTCTTTGGAACTCCTTTGATCAACTATGTCCATCACACGAATGGAATCAATATCCTGAACATGCCTGAGAACGGAAGGGAACCCGAAGACAGCCCAAGCCCAGGACCATTTAGAGGTTTCAAAGATCTGAACGCTGTGAGACAGGTGTTATTATTCCCACTTACTAGAAATAAAAGTGATATTTTAAAAAATGTATTGCCTTGACCTAGAACATAAGCAAACCTTCTGACTCCAGATATTCAATGTTTAGCTTTCCTTAAGCTTTATGTCCCTCATAGGGCAGCTGAGTCCTGGCTGGTGGCATCCCGCAGATTCCTGGGCTGCCCTGTTCAGGAATCCAAAAAGGCTTGGTTTTCACCTTTAGATAGTTCCCAAGCAGGGAAATAACTCCCATTTCCTAAGCATTAATAATATATATCAGGTTATAAAATTGGTTAGACATTCGGATAACGGAACATGTCAGGTGGCCAAATGAGACGCACAAGAACTGGAAATCTTAAGCGGTGCAGACGTTCCTATAAATCAAAGGATGGAAACAGCCTTGAGATACCCTGAAGCACAGTCTCTCAGCAGCTCCCAGGTCAGGCCTTGCTGCATCAGGATGTCCCTGACCAAGACTGAACACATGAGATCTCTAAATGATGTTAGATGAGATGTCACCTACACAAAGGTACTCTTTTGGGCATAAAACATCTCCATTTTCTGCCCTCATAAATACATACTGTCATTGATATTTTAGGTGGGCCATGCCTCATAAATTCATAAATTCCATCCATAATCCATAACACTGGTTTACTATAGGAAACCAATATATGTAGGCTTGATATAACCTGCTAAAAGCATTCTATAGATGAGGACTCTTCCTTTTCTGTCACTAGTATGTACTATCAGGAATTCAGATTAGCATGTTTAAAAAGAGATCTCCTAGTCACTTTCTTTTGCCTTCTCACCCTGTTTGTTCCCTGATAGAAAGGATGGGTTTCAGACCAGCTTTTAACCCTTCCTTCCTCACTCTTCATTTTAAAATATCATTTCGTAAGCACTTTATTATGGTAGCTTTTGAAATTAAAAAACTGAGACAGGAATTGGCAAATGCAAGCAAGTCCCAATGTGAGACAGTAGCATGGAAATAAGCCTCAGGATCAGAAAAAGAAGTGGGTTTGACTCCTGACTGCCTGCATTCTGTGACCTGAAAGCTTCTCTCTGTATAATGGGGGTTGTCTCAGGGCAGTACACTGGCTCTTAGATTTATTAAGGGCTAAGGAAGATAATGTACCCAGAGTGGTTAACACAGTGCCAAGTTCTTAGTAAAACCAGAATAAAAGCTAGCATTATTTGTTATGGTGTTGAAGGCCATGGGGCATGGCTGTTGGTGAACTTGAGAGATGGAGCAACTCAGATGAGTAGCAAAGAAAGTAGGCAACTACTGATTACCTACATCAAGTAGCCTCATCACCTGGGTAGATGGATGTTTAGGTGCACCTGACTTGTCCTGGCAGATGAGAAGTGTCCTGCGTCCCTCCCAGCTGCATATTCCTAATAACCGCTGTGCTCTCTCCAGGTGGGTCTTCCCATGGGGCAGTGATCGTAGAAGCGCTTACTGCCATGGGGGAGCCTATCAGTAAGTCCTAATTGTAGCGGCCTCGAATATCAAGCTAACACATGGTGTCAACTGCGTTGGAGATTTACACAGACCTAGAGCAAACTATCTCTGGGAGAGAAACCTCTCTTTCTGTGGTTAATTCACTGAGATTGTTTATTTCAGAATAACGTAGACTATATGGACTCATCGAACTTGTATCTAGATAAAATTCAGCAACTCGTTATAATTAAGGTAAAATTGTTTGAATTTATGTGCGTGCATTCTACTGCCATTTACATTTCATGCTTCCTAAAGTACAACACAGCATTTAATGTATTGAAGAAAATGGATATACATGCATTCAGGAAAAAGCACAGCCTCTTCTTGCATTTTGCGTTTTCTATACAAAGGTATAAATGCTGCAGTGTACGTGGCGCATCAAGTAGTTGATTTTGCAGGCTGTTTCTCACAGTATGCCGCTCAGAATGCATACTGACAAATGCCTGATTCTTCCCAGTCCTGATGAATAGAGCAGGTTGTCACAACAAATTGCTATCTTCTAGAACAGATTTTGAGAGAAAAAAAGCCAATAGCCAGAATGTCAACGATTCTTGGGCTTTTCGCCTTACAATAGGTGGAGATCAATACCATTTATTTAAATGGCCTTGTATTACACCTGCTATAATTCTTTCTACATTCATGTCAGCTTGGCACTTCCCTAGAAATTTTTCTACAGGAAGAGCAGCAACAATGTAAGCTTTGTGTGTGTGTGTGTGTGTGTGTGTGTGTGTGTGTGTGTGTGTGTCCTATGAATCTTTAGGCAAGGTGTTTCTATAGAAAGACATCAATAGTCAGTTATACAAATAAAAATTTGAATAAAGAGAAAGTAATTTCTTGTTAATGAATTACATTCTGTTATATTCCAGATGAAGAACCTGATTAGAATATTTATTACAATAGGTAAATTGTCTGAGGTCATTTCAATATCTTACATGGAAAATACATATTTTTCTTTAGTTCAATAGAATTGTATAATTAACTGGCAAAGCTTGTAGAAAATGCTAGCTGATTTTATTTATTATTTAAATATATTCCATCATTTCTAAAACCAAACATATATATTAATTTTTCTTTCAATATCTTTGTTATTTATGGTTCTTATTAAACTCACAATTTAATGGCTGTGGCTCTGTAACCAGTACATTTCAAAGTTGTCCTGGAACTTTTTCTCAAAAAAACTGCAACTACATTTCTGAGTGCAGTTACCTGCCCAGCTCATGTAATGAGTGCTGCAATTTCCCCATGTTCCATGGTTTTGCCATAATGTGAAGCTGTGTTTTGTTGACTCTAAAAAGCTCTTCCATTTCTCTCTCATTATCTTCTCACTTCTGATCAAGAAAAACAAAAGGTTTGTCTTTTTCATGTGTACTTTGAGGAGTCACAAGATTCTAAAGGATCACCTATAGGCTTTGTGCTGGGGGGGTCACCTCTCATGGTTCTGAATGTTTCATAAATCTATTGTAACCTCAATTTCAAGATGACATAGTGTCCAAAAGACGTGTGAATGGAAAGACGTGTGAATCACATGGCTTTGGAGCATGTCACTTAGAGGAATGGCTCTGTGGGAACATGAGTCTGGAGAAGGTCCTTCCTGAACAGAGAGCTGCCTTGCAACTGGATGGAAGTGAGCAGGGGTTAATTCAGGGGGTCCTTGTGGAGAGAACAAGTATGTGCTCCAGGCTTTCATCCCCTTGGATAAACCAGAGGAAAAAACAAAACAAAACATTGGCCAGGAAAGGGCTCAGAAACAACCTAAAGATATGGTCAAAGTCACCCCTCCATCATGCACTGATTAATGTTACATTGACTCCCCAAAAGCCAAGAGAGAGCTCACAAAAGGGGTTGAGTCTTCTATTCCCTAGAGACTGGGGCCAGAGAACAAAACAGCTTCTCTGAATCCTCAGCATTCAACTGGCCTTCTCTCAGCTCTGTGCCATAGTTATGAAGAGGATGGGAGAAGCGGTGTAACCTTCCAGCTCCCTGCAAAACAAATAACCCACATAACCATCTAGGGTAGGCTGAGTGGCCAAATATCTAGAGAGAGGGAGACCTGGCAGAAAACAGGATACTGGCCTGGCAGAGGACACAGATGAGACTCACAAAATTGCGAGAGAGAGAGAATGTTAAGGGTTTGAAATGTACCACTCACAAACATGCAAGTTTTTCTGGAGTAATATAGAAGGCACAAGCTTTTCTACTATAAAATGCATTAGGTGCGCTGAAGAAAAACATAGTCACTATTGAGATCGTGGTCCACAAAAGCAAGTACAGGAACTTTCAAAACATAGTGCAAAAATGGAAGAGAATGGACATCCTGAAGGAAATATAAGAACAGTGGAGGGTAGATTAGGATGCATAAAATGTTCATAATAGGAACTTCAGAGGGAGACTATAGACAAAGTATTCTCAGTAATAATTAATTGATTCTCAATAATAGTTAATTAGACAAACGATGATGAGAAGGGAAGGTGTTATAGAAAGGATGGGCTGAGCCTGCAGGTTGGAACGGAGCACCGAATCTTCCAAAGATTGAAAAAGGGAGCTGCAGATCAAACCAAGGAGGGGTAAAATTCTTTAATTTTGAGGATACAGGGAAAATCTTAAAAGGTTTTAACTGAAAGTCTAGTTTCCTACGGGATTAAAAAAAATTCAAACTTTTCCTTTGCAACACTGGAAGCAAAGAGAAAAAAACAGACATGCACAAATGATCACACGTGCAATTGTCAGAATAGAAAGACAAAAACTAACTTAAGGGTATAAAAACTTTAGAGTATATTGCTCACAGAAAACTGTTTGAAAGAAGATGCTAGCCAAAAAAAGCAAAAACAAAAATAAAAACAAAACAGTGGAGCAAAAATAACAATGGTTTGTGAACCCAGAAGAGGAAACGTCAAGAGGAATGGCAGTAACATTTCCATACACTGATAAGGTTTAACTGTGACACACAAAATAATGCATTTTGCTGTTGTTGACTGAGCAGTTACAGAAATGTCAATTTGGATAAGGTGGCCCTTCAGATCTACTATATTCCGAATTATTTCTCTTTCTTTTTCTTTTTAAAGATTTTTTGGATGTGGACCATTTTTAAAGTCTTTATTGAATCTGTTACAATATTGCTTCTTTTTTTTTTTTTTTATGTTTTGGTTTTTTGGCCATGAGGCATGTGGGATCTTAGCTCCCCAACCAGGGATTGAACCCGTGCCCCCTGATTTGGAAGGCGAAGTGTTAATCACTGGACCACCAAGGAAGTCCCTATTTCTCTTTAATTATCCAATAAGTTACAGACAAAGGTGCATTAATATCTCCAACAATATTTGTTAATATTTCCAACTATGCCTGTGGATTTGTCTATATCTCCCTTAATTCTGTCAGTTTTTGCTATAATAATTATACTTATGCCTATTGATCATTATTTATCATTTTGAGCTCTCTTTTTCTCCTCTTTTTTCTTCTAGTAATACTCCTGTCTTGAAGTTTATTTTGCCTTTTATTATTATAGTCTCTCCTCCTTTCTCACATCATTTGTTTTCTGGGTATATTTTTCTAATGTTATATTTTAAAACTATTTATGTTTGTGTGTTTTAAGTGTTTCTCTTGTAGAATAGAATTAGCTTTTTTTTTCAAACAGCCTGATAATCTCTGTCTTGATTGGATTATTCAGTCTATTTATATTTAACACTGTTATTAATATGGTTGCATTTAAGTATGCCATTTTACTAATTGTTGACTATTTTCCTCTTTTGTTTCATTATTTCCCTCCTTTCCTTCATTCTTTTTTGTCAAATAAATGTTTTTATGATTCAGTTTTATTCCCTCTACTGACTTTTTAGCTATATTTCTTGAATTATTTTTGAATTAATTTTAGTAGTTTCTCTAGGGATTACAATATACATCTTTAATTTATCACAGTAGACCTAGAATTATTATTTAATTACTTAAGGAAACTTCTGTCCAGTGTATTTTTATTTAACACTCCAGCCTTAAGTGCTTATTGTCATATTTGCTATACCTGTATACATTATAAACTGAACAAAAAAGTGTTACCATTTTTGCTTTATATATCTTTTAATGAGATAGATAAAACACTAATGGCTTCAGTTAGATGGTGTTCGATTTTGTTTGCTGAAGAAGACTCAGGGGACCCCAGATGACAAAGTCTAGGAATCAAGTTCACTTCAGGAAAAGGATACAATATAGCAATTGCACTAAAGTAAGGATATTTATAGGTTGCCTCACTGCCTACAGAGACCAGTGTAAGCCCCACTAGTCCTCTTTCTTCAGGACCTCACAAAGAGATGTGTTTTTTTTCAAATCCAGAATCACTAACAAGTGCATGGAATACCTCAAAACAGATCCGCAACCTGGGCATCTGATACCCTGCTCATCACATGGACAGAGTTTTCCTCTATAACCAGACCCCACAGCAGAGCTCTCTGGGCATCTGACCTGCACCAGTGTAAATCATGAATTCCACTTCACAAACTATCCCAAAGAACTCCCTGTACCCACAAAGCAACACTCAATTAATCAGTACATTGAATGCTTCACTAGAGGTCAGTGCTGTGCAGATAATCACTTATTTCAATAAATCAGGTCAGGCCAAATGCAGAGCCACTGCTGTGATTAACACTCACAGTGCGTGTAGATGTGCCTGAGTGTGTGTACGTGAGTTTGTGTACGTGCACGTGTGCGTGGTACCCTGTGCATGTGTGTGTATGTGATATTCTTTCATGTTTGCTCATGTATTCACCATTCCCATTACTTTTCATCCTTCTTGTAGATCAGATTTGGCATCTTGGGTCATTTCCCTTCAAGTCTGAAGGACATTTTTAGCATTTCTTATAATGCAAGTCTGCTGGTGACAAATACTCTACATTCTTGTTTATCTGATACCAAAAATATATTTTCCCCCTCATTTTTTTTTCATGATACTTGAGTTGCAGGTAGAATTCTTAGTTGAGACTTTTGTTCTTGTTTTCTTCTTTCAACAGTTTGAACACTTTGTTCCAATATTTTCTGGCTTCCATTTTTTTCTAATGAGAACTCCGGACAGATTCTATTTTTGCTTCTCTTTATGTAATGCTTTTCTCTTTTTCTCTGGTTTTCACAGCTTCTCTTGATTTTTAACTTGCAATATTTCAGTTATGATGTGTCCAGGTGAAGTTTTCTTTTTACTTATTCTGCTTGGAGTTTTTTTGAGTTTCACAGGTCTGTATGTTAATGTTTTCAGTAAATGTGGGAAATTTTTAACCATTGTTTCTTCAAATACATCTTCTTCCCCTGTCTCTCTTTCTGAAACTCTAATTACAGACTGAAACATTGACATGGTGCCACAAGTCTCTGAGACCACTTACCATTACCAGAAGGCCTCAGCCTTCAGGTTTTTTTATTTTTTTGAAGTATAGTTGCTGTACAATATTATATAAGTTACAGGTGTACAATATAGTGATTCACACTTTTTAAAGGTTATATTCCATTTATAGTTATTATAAAATACTGGCTATAGTCCCCATGCTGTACAATATATCCTTGTAGCTTATTTTATACCTAATAATTTGTACCTCTTACTCACCTCCCCCTATATTGCCCCTTCCTCCTTCCTCTCCCCACTGGTAACCACTAATTTGTTCTCAATATCTGTGAGTCCGCTTCTTTTTTGTTATATTCTCTAATTTGTTGTATTTTTCAGATCCCACATATAAGTGATATCATACAGTATTTGTCTTTCTATGTCTGACTTATTTCACTAAGCGTAATGCCCTCCAAGTGCATCCATGTTGCTGCAAATGGCAAAATTCCATCCTTTTTTATGGCTGAGTAGTATTCCATTGTATATATATATACCACATCTTCTTTATCCATTCATCTGTTGATGGCCACTTAGATTGCTTCCATATTTGGCAATTGTAAAGAGTGCTGCTATGAGCATTGCATGCAACCTTCAGTTTTGATTGGTTTTGCTAGGCCTGGGGGACAGAAGAGAAAGACAAGAGCCCACCAAAAAGGGGATACCAATAGGAGATACCTTAGTAAAGATGGGGACTTAAATAGGTAGGCCCCCTAACAAAGGTAAGTCCCACTTTATCCTTGCTCCTCCACTTTACTTCCTCTCCCAGATGACTACTAGGAAAGTAGTCTTATGCAGGGCAGAGCAAGAATTTTCAACCAAAATCCTGCCCTTGTACATCTTGTACACCTATATACATAGCATGGCTGGTACAAAACACCTGTAGCCATAAATTTAATTTAAAGTGGTCACAATTTAAATGTTCATAGGCACCAAGGAGAGATAAATTCAAATGTTTTTCAAATGATGACACCTTATCTTATGCCTTATCTAGTCCCCACAAATAATTATTTAAGGAAAATTAGCAGCTAACAATCAAAAGTACCTAACCACACAAGGAATCAAGACATTATGATCAAGAATAAGAAAGAAAATAACTTGAAAAAATAGACTTAAATCACTTTACATATGGGGATTATTTGACATATATGATATAGCAACTATTTTACTCTGGTTAAAGAAATATAGATTAAATACTTTATATTAACTAATAAAATAAAAATTAATAAAGTAAAATTAGTAAATAAAGTAAAAATCTGGGACTTACTAAAAATGACTTAGTAGACTTGCAAAAGAACCAAATAGAACTCCTACAAATGAAAAATGCTAAAAAATGAAATTAAAACACATGGAATATGCTTCAAAAATAGACACAGCAGAAGAAGACATTAGTAGATAAGATAATATATCAAAATAAGTTATACATAATGCAGCATAGAAGACAAAAAGGTAGAAATATGAAATAATAAATAAAATACATAGACGATAATATGGGAAGATCAAATATAGTATATTTTACTTTCTAAAAGGAGAGTTAAGGTAGATAACGTGGTGTGTCCAATAGGAGAGATAAGAACTGAGGATTTTTTTAACTGAGGAAAGACAGCAATCCACAGTATCACAGATACCAATGAAATCACTCTTGTGTTTTTACATAAGGTCAAACATCATAGTTATTCACAATTACTCCACTAATCCTCTTCTCTTTTCTCTTCTCTTCTTTTTTCCCAGCAGTCTTGAAGAAACTTGGCCATGTGACTTGCTTTGGACAATGGAATATGAGCATATTATTAGGTTTAAATTAGTGTCATTTCTAGGCAGAAACACATGTGAATGCTTGGTCGTATCTCCCTTGTCTTTGCTGTGAAATAGTGGAAGTGTGTGTGAGTGAGGGCTGCTTCATCACGGATCTTAGAATAACTTCACTGGACATGCAGAATGAACAAGAGATAAATGTTTTTTGGTTTAAAACATTGACATTTGGGGGATGCTTGTAGCTCACCATAAGCTAACTGATCATCACTGAAATGTGAAATTAGAAAAATAAATCACTGAAATAAAAGTAGGTATCAGAACATAGAAATAGGTGTTAGCACAATCCAATAAAAAATCAATGGGTCATTTAATAAACGGTATTGCCACAGTTGACTCTCTATCTAGAAGACAAAAATAAGGGACTCTACACTCACACATATCTTGGACAACGAACTAAAATAAACTTTAGATGGCCAAGTGCTAATGCCAACAGAAAACCTAGCAGACTACAGATAAAATCCATATATTTTTAAATAAAAAATAGCATACTGGATTATAGAAAAGTTCAAAACTTTGTGTAGCAAAAGTTACCACGAAAAACGCCAGTAGACAAACATGTGAGTGGAAAAATTGTATTATGCAAATGGTCATGCATAACTGATTATAATATAAAATGAGATACTAAGTATTTGCAGGAGGGAACAAATAATGTAAAGAATATTAAATATAATAATTAACAGAGGTGCAACTTTAAAGACTATGAAACATATGAAGAGATCAAATTCACTAGTAGACCAATGTAAATAAAAGTAACAATAATGTCAGTTTATAGTACACTAACATCATGTAAGATATAAAGCCTGTTTCCAGAAGGTGTGTGTGGTAAAGGATACTTTACAGCATTTCTGATGAAAATGGAAACTGATACTACCTATTTTTTAAGAAAATATGGCAACACCTATTAAAATCTTAAAGAAGAATATTTACATATCTTTGGACAAAGAAATTTCACTCTTCAATTTAACCCCTAGAAATCAAGTACTAGAAATACAGAGGTTCCTTCCAGCTTTAGTGGAAATGGGAAAAGGATAAGCAAACAAAATTATACACACACACACACACACACACACACACACACACACGTATCCTGTAATGTGTACACACATCCTGAAGCAGGGAGGCAAGGACGGAAGGAAAGGGTAAACATGAGAGAGATACATGCATATGCAATAACATTCTAGGAGGAATTTTCATAAAAAATAATAAATGAGAGAATCATGCTGCCAACATTTTCTGTAGCTCATATAGATTAAATACTTTATATACTTTAATACTTTATATTAACTTTATATATAATACTTTATATTAACCATAGCTCATTTTTATAAAACAAACAACAACAACAAAATGCACAACCCCATGTATATACATCAGGCGGCTTACTGTAATCAGAGCCTGGGACAAGGACTTGGATGAACTTAGTTTTGTGGGATTTGGTGCCCAAGTAGGAGTGAGAAAAGAGAGTGTGAGGAACACCTGTGCACGGCTGTGATATGAAGAAGCCATAACTGCTGTCGGTAACAGCGTATTCCTGCTGGGACCACTGAGAATCATAGAGCAGGTCCCTCAGAATTGCCAATCTAAAGAACGGGAGGCTCAAGAATTCCTCTAGCATCTCCAGCCCCAGGTGTTTGAGGGTCACCCTACACTTCCACATGGTGCTTGCTTATCTTTACAGTATTATATGATCCTGGTGTTGAGAGAAAGGAAAAGAGAGACTGATGCATTCTGGTTGTTAATATATGGTCACCATGTGCTAGTAAAGAGGAAGATAGAAGATGCCTGCATAATAAACAGAAAAGAACAATAAGAAGGAAAATAGACTTTACTAAGAAAGGAACACACATACATGCATACAATCACATTTATGTAATGCTGCAAAATTATTTTTGTGAGTGGGTATAAAAATGTGTGTAGTGTCCTAATAAATATTTCCTAAATTGGATAGAAGAGGACAGAGACAGAGCTTATCCAAACATGATTTAGATCACTTTTTATTATAAAACCTGAGTTTTAATTTATAATAATTAATAAATATATGAAATTATAATAGTTATAGAACATTAAAATGATATAAGTAAGGAATAGATGAAAATGATTTAAAATATTTCTCCTGCTCAGATTAAATTTTAATTAAGAAACTTGTCTTATAAAGAAAAGGATATATATTTATTTTTAAATTATAGGAAACAAAAAAATAAAAGTAAAGAATCCATTATATGTGCATAAAGTTTTTATGTGTGTATAATTATCCCTTAAAATGGGACCTTGCTGTATATACTGCTTCCTAATCTGTTTTGCTCTATTGCATTAACCTGCTTTACTTTTATCAAAGCATTTATTACCTGAAATTATCTTGAACTCAGTAGAAGATAAATTCTGTGAGATTAAGGACTTTACCTGTCTAGTCATTGCTTTGCCATGGGTACCTAGAAAAGACCCTGACACAAAGCAGATGTTGAATGAGTATAAATTATGAAAGAATTCTATTTTTTTGTTCAACTTGATACGTGTGGTTTAGTGGATAAAGGATACAGCATTATAAGGAAGCTTGAAGTTATTCAACTTCTGAGCCGGTGTTTTACATTTAATTTTGTTTTCAAAGTTGTCACTATTAGAAGAAATGCTGTTCATTCTTGTAGCTAATCTTGGCACACAGCTTTTGTTTGCCTTGATTTAAATTTCTGTCTAGAGATTGATGGATCAAAGAGTATGCATAATTTAAGCGTTATCATATACTTTGCCAAATTCAGATGTATGACCTTCTTTCCTTTCTATCAGCTTTGCCTGAGACTATCTTGAACTTTTGCCAACACTACGCATTACCATTTACCACTGCCAGTTTGAAAATGACTAGATAGTTAAGATAGAAAATGACTGCCCATTTTGTTTATATTTGCATTTCTTAGATAATTAACAAGTTTGATGTCCATCATAGTAATTTATGTATTACTTGTTCATATCTTTTGCCAGTTTTAATGGAGCCATTGTCTTTTTCTTACTGATTTTTTGGGGGTTTTCAAATAATACAAATATTAATCATTTCCCTGTCATGTTATAAATATTCTTCCCAGTTTGTAATCTGCCTTTTATTCAAGCTGATAATTTTCTAATGATATTCAAACTTAGTTTTTTCAATTTCTGGCACCTCAGTCAGTTTATGCCAAGAAATCTCAAATAATATTTTTGTAAAGTCTTCCTTTTATTACCTAAATTTTTGTTGTGTTTCTTGTATATTCTTTTGAATTGACTTTCTTTTGAAAATGCACTTAGTATCTGTGGATTTATACACAGCATTTGAAAAAAAAATCACTCATGGTACATAATTGTGAACTAAGAGACATTGATTGAATAATGTAGTTAGTTGGCACTGCAGTTTAAATCATACTTGGGCAGTGTTGATTTATAGATCAGACCAACTCAGAAGCAGGTATCTACTGACCTGCCATGTGGACTTTATCCCTGGCCATGCCATTTTCTTCAGCTCCAGTGAAACCACATATTCTTTTTTTCTCTCCAGGCCCCTCAGCAAGGAGTATGTCCTGCCAAAAAGTATGAAGAGGGAAGTCAGGGAAACCGGTGGAGAGGTGGATGTGTCTGCTGGTGTCTGGCTTCTAGCTGAGATGTGTGAAGGGGCACCCATGTGCCCTGAGGATGGAGCCGCATGAGTGCATGGAATGTTCCTGACTGTAGTGAAGCAACACGTTAGCGCTTCCTGTTCACCACGTGTGAGCCAAGTGAGTGAGAACTTCCCTTCCACTAACCTTCGACCTCGCGCAGGTGAAATGCTGGGAATGGAAAGATGATCCTAGGTGATGGGTGAACCACAGAAGGCTGAAGAAAACAGAGACACAAGTTGTCTGCGTGAAGGACGCTGAAGGTGAGAGCTTCATAACCTGGGGAGGACACCTGAAAAACTCACTAATATGTTACAAGAATTTGAGTAGTTGATATGTCAAATGTAGACAGAGACACCTTTGAGTAATAACCAAGTCCCTGGAGTTCTCAGGACGGTCCCAGCAAAGATAAAATATCCCCTGCCTGTTTACTGAGAAGAATCAGAAAACAGTCATAAATTGGGTGGGAAGGCAGGCCATGTCACCCCTTCTTTAACAGCAAGATTCCTACCTTCAAGCAAGCCCAAGCCAATAGATTTAACTTCCAATTAATTTGGAATGTTTCCTTTTTCCTCCTAAAATTAGATACTTTAAATATGGAAAATTATGGAACTGAGAACATTTGTGGAAGAATGAAAATGACTGGAAAACTTTTCATCACTAAAAAAGTTAATTGAAAGTTATTTTTTTTACCTAGCCTAAATTTCATTCATGTGTAGGAGAAAAACTTTTCCCACAGAGTGGTTTGAATGCTCAGTGGGGAGAACAAAACAATTGTTTCCTGATCCACTGGAAATCCTGTTTCTGCAACATGAGGAATAGAATTATAACCACGGACTCAAATCAAAAGAATACATTTCAGAAAGAAAGTTTTTAAAGCTGGTCAAAATTACATGGAAGTTGATCATGGTTCATGGGTGTATCCATTTATGGATAATTATTGAACTGTATAATTATGATTTGTGTACCTTTCTGTTTACCTGATATAACTTAATTAAAACACACACTTTTAAAAAAAAAGGTCTGGTTTGATGAGTTTATCTGAAAATGATTTTATGAATTTTCCCTTGGAAAGAGCAGCTAGATCTCGACTGACCACAAGGATATGTTGCTGGTAAAAGCTGACAGCTCTAGGCCCCCTGTAAACAAGATGGTCACTGAGCTCAAGGGACAGCTAAGAGCCCCGCTCTCGGACGGTCATTCCTAATGCCTGGAAATGTCCACAAGTCTCACAATAGTTTTCTACACTGAAAATGGCTTTCTGTTCCAAAAAGAGTAAAATATCAACATATTACAGAGTCTGTAGTTATGAATCTCAGAGGCATCCTTTTCCAAATCATACGTGATTCATCAGCATTAAAATGCCAGGAGAATCTGCAGCAGAGTTAAGATACCTTCTCTCTCATCTGGGTTGCTTCTCTTGCTTTTTCTCCTTCCCTCTCTGGGCAAATCAGCCCTCATTAAGTGAAGCAGCTGTCCAGCCTGCTGGAGCATGGTCTACGGCCAACAAACAATGCCCCAGGGAGATAGAAGGAAAAAGAAAAGGGGGAGAGAAGCCTGAGAGGAAATCTGCTGGAACTCGGCTCAGTCTGTGTCCCACTGCTTACGCTGAGCTGCTGGCTTCAGGCACCAGGAAGGTGACTTTGATGAGGGAACTGAGAACACCCAATTAAATGGTGGGGCCTGGGATTAGTTGAAAAGAACATTCCCGAAGTAAAGGGACAACTTCAAATGAGCTTCGGCTGGGTGCCGCCGTGAAGCAATGAGAGCTCGCCTTACCACACCTTGTGAATTTGCAAAGAGTCCGGAAGTCTGGATTTTTATATTCATTGATGTTTAAATATTGCCACCTAATTTAAAGGACTGTGTGGTCTAATGCATGTGGGTCAAACGAAACACGTCTGTGGGCTTAATTTGACTATGGATGACAGGTTTGTGATCTCAGAATGCTAAGACTTCATTCAGTGGATCCAAGAAAACCTGAACTCAACTTGTGAAAGATGTTTGTGGTGTCAAAATATAATGTATGAATATATAAGATGTATCCACAGCATAGGTTCTGATTGAAGTCTACCAAACTATTTCTTAAACCAGTAATTCTCAAAATAGAGTCTATGGTCCCCTGAGAGTCCCTGAGGATTTTCATAGTGTATTAATTTCTGTTTCTGAATTTTATATTCATGTGGAACAAATACCACAAACTTACAGGCTTAAAACAGTGCACTTTTATTGTCTCACAATTTCCCTGGGTCATGCGTCCAGACATGTGACTGGATTCTCTTCAGGTCTCACAAGGCCACCGGCAAGGTGTCAGCAGGTTCCTTCCTGGAGGTTCTGGGGGAAATCCACTTTTGGCCTGTTTAGGTGGTTGTCAGAATTGAGTTTCACACAGTTTTAGGACTGAAGTCTCATTTCCTTGCAGGCATTGTTCTCAGCTTTTAATTAGTTCTAGCAGCTTCTAGTTGCTGCCTGTATTCTGTGGCACATGGTCACCTCTTTCTTCCAAGCTGGTAACAGTGGGTCAAATCTTTCTTGTATAATATTTCTAAGCTCTTTAACTTCCAGTAGCCTCTTCTGCCAGGGAAAATTCTATGCTTTTAAGGGCTCCCACGATCAGACAAGCCACACCCAGATAATCTACCTTTTTTAAGGTCAACACAACACAGTCTGGGGAGTGATAGCTCACCACCTTCCTTCACAGATCCTGTGGAATCTTGGGAGCCATGCTCAGGGGCCCATGAGTTAAATCTACTTTTATAATAATACTAAGATGTTGCAGAAGCAGTCGTATGTAAATCTGCTGGCTCCTTAGAATCAAGACAGTGGCACCAAACTGGACTGAACAAGTCGGTAGATTCTCCATGGCCAAACACCCACAGTGAGAGGGAGAAAAAATAATCTAAATAATATTCTTGATAAAAAGGTTAAAATGTATGGGTTTATAAAAATCACAACCCTTGAGTTCACATCTTTTTAACATAGTTTAATGAAATGGGATGTATTGATACGTATAAATGATTTCTGATGGCTATCTCTAGGAAAAACATGGAATAGTTTGAGCTGCAACCTGAACCAGCTGCTTTTTCATGAAATGCCATTTTACTTTTCTTTTTTTTAACATCACTTTAAAAAATTTTTTATTTTATAATGAAGTATAGTTGATTAACAATGACTTGTTAGTTACAGGTGTACAGAAAAGTTATACCCGTACAAGTATCCATTCTTTTTCAAGTTCTTTTCCCGTTGAGGTTATTATAGAATATTGAGCCAAGTTCCTTGTTCTATGCAGTAGGTCCTTGTTGGTTATCCGTTTTAAATATAGCAGTGTGTACATGTCAACCCCAAACTCCCAATCTATCCCTCCCTGCTCCCCGTCCTTTCCCCCTGGTAATGATAAGTTCGTTCTCTAAGTCTGTGAGTCTGCTTCTGTTTTGTAAATAAGTTCATTTGTATCATTTTTTTAGATTCCGCATATAAGCAATATCATATGATATTTGATTGACAATTTCTTGAAATTAGCATCAAAGCCCTTGCTTAAAGGAAAAATAACTGACAGTAGTTATTGCTGACAATAAAATTTGAGAATGACGTTAGCAAGATGGCAAGATAAGAGATTCTACTGCTTTTCCCCTTACCGGCACATCAGTTTGAACATCTACACAGGAAAATACCTTCACAAGAGCTAAGGATTCCAGGTGAGAGACTACAGCACCTGGGTGGGGCACAGAAATAAGAAAAGGCACAATGAAGAGGGTAGGCAGTTCAGTTTCACATTACCACTGCCACCCGTCCGCCACGCATGGAAGGAGATACTCTCCCTGTCGGGGGAGAAGAGTGAAGTGAGCACACAAATTCACTGCTGCTCATGCACAAGATGATGATGGCTAAAAATACTGTATTGACTATTGGAAATATGCTAAGACAGAAACGTTTGGATGCGTTCATCAAAAAAAAAAATGAGGAAATTTTAAAATATAAAATATTTTATACATTATATATTTTAAAACATAAAATAATCTTTGAGCTTTCAAGTGAAATTTAGATTTTTGATAAACAAGTATCCAGCAACATGAACTTAAAAACTTCCAAGTATCTGTAGAGTTTTCTGATAAGATTTGCGGTGATATTAACAAATGTGATTTTTTAAAAAAATATTGTACACTAAAATGAGCCAATATTTGAAAGATATGCATAACTCAATAAAATAGTATTTTCTAGATGACCAAAATCACATTTGGCAAAAGATCCATTGAAAGTGCAATATAGACCAGTATAATATAGAATAATAAACCAAAACGTTATGGTTTGAGAGTCTACACTGCAACTAAATTTTGAGAAACTACCATTTGTTGAATTTGGGTATAATATCAAAGAGGAATATTCACTATTATCCAGAAACGCTACTAAAATACCCCTTCCTTTTTGAGTGACATATCTGTGTAAGACGAAATTCTACTTATAAACTTCAACTAAAACTACATATTGCAATGGATTGAGTACAGAAGCAGATGTAAATCCATCTGTCTTCTATTATGCCAGATATCAACAGTAAATTAATGCCACTCCTTAACTGCATTTTTTTGTTTTGAAAAATGTAGTAATTTGTATAAAATATGTTGTTTATGTTAAAAGCCAATGAGTCAATTATGCTTAAATTGATTAATAAATATATTTTAAATTTTCTGTTTTAATTTCTAATTCAGTAAATATTGACAAATTTAACCCACATAAACAGAAACTTCTTGATGTTCTCAAAAACTTTTAAGAGTGTAAAGGAGTACTAAGACTAAAATATTTGAAAAGAATAATAATAACATCACATTTCTCAAGCCAACTGAAAATTAATAAGTTAGTATCTCTTCCAGGGCTTTTTCTTAATCAATTCTTCTCAATTTTTTTCCAAATGGCCAACTATTTTGTGTTAGTCAAGACTCAGCTTTTACATCTTCTCTTGTAGAAAGTTTCCTAAGACTTATCTTCTCCCAAACAGTAAAAGGCATTTCTCTTATCTGGTTCTATATATCATTATTAATACATTAAATAATATTATTTATAATGTATTTTAATTATTGCTGTTTTTGACCATCTGCTCTATAGGATGGAAAGATGCCACTGTCTCATTTTCCTTAGGGACAGGATTTTAGACATTTTCTATCATTACTTCATCAATACTTAGCTCAGTCCTTGCATATGACCTGCGCTTAAAAATATTTCATTAAAAGATGAATCTGATTTTGGTTGAATTTTCCAATAGTTTGAAAATGTTGATAGATATGTTATACTCAAAATGTTTTTCTCCCATCAAAGTCTTATTCCCAGAGGACTTTTTTTGTGTCATGATATATTTCCAGTGTTATATATGGTAGTAAAGATGTATCAAAGAGGCCTTGAATTTGAAACCTTGTATCCACTGAAATGTTAATTATTTTCTATTATATTGTATAATAAGCAAAATTTTATTTTGTCACATCTCCACGGTACTACTGGCCAACCTTATACCTTAAGGCCTATTCTGATCATGAAGTGCATAGACCTTTGTCTTTTGGCCTTGCTTATACTCATCTACAGTTTCATTTTCCTTTTCTTAATTTTTTACCCTACCACAGAGCAACAGGAGCTAAGATACTGGAAGGGCAATTTAAGTTCCTTAATAAACAAATTATTCTTATCAAAGTTGTTGCAGTGACATTGTGTCCATTGCATTGACAACTACCCAGAAGCTGCCATCTCAAAGATTCGTCCTTCACTGAGTGCTTTAAAAAATGTCACTACTGACAGCATGCACAGTAGCTATTTAATAGAGCAGACATATATTCTTTGGAGCACAGCGGCAGCCTCAGCTGTGAGACCTGTCATTTTTTAGGGTTCTGTTTCTTAGATGACCACCTTTCTTGCCCAAAATGAATTATTCCATCTCATGTTGCTGCCTGGCACACTGATTCATGCCTGCTGCTACAACTCTGTCTGAAGACTTGATTCCATATGTCACTGTGCTTGCTTTCAACTCATGCTTCCTGAGGTGACCCTGCTTCATCTGAGATACTCAGGAGCTGCTCAAATGTCATGCTGTCACGTCATTCATCCTGAAGACATGCCTGTATCAGGATGCTTGGCTTCATTGCTTCAGGACCTCCTCATTATTGATCTCCTGTTGCCATTTGCTATTAAGCTTCATGTGTAAGTGACTCTGATAGAACTTCTCAAGAAACTGAAGGTCACATCCAGACATATTCAAGTCTTGTAGTAAAAAAATAGAAAGGTTAAAAGGGACACTTACCTTTAGAAACTTGAGCTTGATAGGACCTTGAAGCCTGGTTTCTCAAGAATGTTAGTTGTTGGAGTTTCCTTGAAATATATTTTTCATTTCTTAGGTCATTTGTTAAACGTCTGAAAGAAAAAAAAATAGAAGCATAACTTTGTAGCTACTTTAAAACCATAGTATCAAAAAACTTTATTACTGGGAGAATTATGTCATTGACTCCAATCTCCCATTCATACTGAGAGAGAGAGAGGAAGTATAGCATGGAAAATATGAACATAATAGCATCAAGATTCTCCATGAGATAATTTGATTTCTGATTTGCAATCTCAGAGAAAAATTTACAATTTTTACATTGCTTAAAAATATAATTCTGGTATATTTCAAAATTTGCATGGTAAATTTCATGAGTTTTATGGGGATATTTATACTGTTTCTTCCCATGACACTTTCGTATTTCTTCTTGGATATTTGGACACTATATTAAGATATTCTGAGTAACTTTCCCTTGTTTAATTCAGTCTGTACTGGATGTGCATATGTCATAAATAGCATAGTTGAAAATCTGAAGCTTGATTCCATTCTGTTCTATTTAACAGGTAGCTTATTAGCTTAATCAGTCTCAGTGTTTTCATATGCAAAGCTGAGCTACTAATACCATAACCCCTCTCTCCTGAAACTTTGACATTGTCTTTTAAAAAATATTAACCTATTAAAATGTATACATTACTTTATATATTTCTATAAAATCATCCATAATAATGGCTATAACACATTTAAGAAATTAATACCAGCTCCAAATTTATGTCACAACATTTACCACTTGGCTCAAAAAGCACTCATACAATATGGTGTAAATACTGAGATCTTATATATTTTAATGTTGTTTCTAGCAAATTCTACTGTGTTATCAATAGAGAGACTCCGATGTAAGACCTAAATGTGCTCAAGTATTTATATGAAACTAACTAGCAGGACATAAAATTGCATTTTTATAACTCTAGGACTGATGATTCTGCCAATTTGTAAACCAGTGACTAATACTATATATAAGAAAGTCCAAGAGGGCTTCCCTGGTGGCGCAGTGGTTGAGAATCCGCCTGCCAATGCAGGGGACACGGGTTCAAGCCCTGGTCTGGGAAGATCCCACATGCCGCCGAGCAACTAGGCCCGTTAGCCACAATTACTGAGCCTGCGCGTCTGGAGCCTGTGCTCCGCAACAAGAGAGGCTGCGATAGTGAAAGGCCCGTGCACCGCAATGAAGAGTGGTCCCCACTTACCACAACTAGAGAAAGCCCTCGCACAGAAATGAAGACCCAACACAGCCAAAAATAAATAAATAAATAATTAATTAATTAATTAATTAAAAAAAAAAGTTACCGTTCTTTAAAAAAAAAAAAGTCCAAGAGA
The DNA here is from genome assembly GCF_965194805.1 of Balaenoptera borealis. Lineage (NCBI taxonomy): Eukaryota > Metazoa > Chordata > Mammalia > Artiodactyla > Balaenopteridae > Balaenoptera > Balaenoptera borealis. The sequence continues at coordinate 4,068,970 of NC_138873.1, read as the reverse complement.
CAAGTGAAGTATGTTGTTTGGCTATATGCAAATCTAACAAGTATCAATTTCAAGTTCCTAATAAACTTCATTAACTGCAGAAATGTTCTCCAATAAAATATATGCAAAAATCATATTTAAGAGCCATATGTATATGCTGGTTATTAATTAAAATTTCAAAATTTACTTTGTTAAACCATCTGAAACACCTCTTATAATTAGCTATCATCATAAAAGCTCATTAGTGCCCACAGTATGTTACTACCAAAAATGCAATTTAAATAACTTCGTTCCATGAATATTTTAACAAAATTTCGTTCAACTTCCAGTTATTAGTGGGAAAACTGCTCATATGTTTGGTCATGACATTTTCTGCAAGACCAACTGGCTCCAAACTTTTCTTCTCTGATGAGACCTGGGTAATAAACACCTCACCTCTATGCCCGCTCCAATCTTTGATCCTTTTAGCCTTTCTTGTACCTTGAAAAGATTGGAAAACAAACAAATGAAAAAAAAAAACTAAATAAACATGGAACACACTACGGTTGTGAATTCTGGAAGTAATCAGAATAGTTTGTGGTCAGCCTGGTTCTAATTGTTGTAGAGTCTCTTGGTTCTTTAGAAGCAGGCAAATACTTAAATTTCGCTCTTTCGTTCTGGACCTTGGAGGGATTTTGGTTTTAGCCAGAGTTAATGCGAGCAAAGGGAAAAATCCAGGAAATGTAGAATAGGGAGTGGACGAAGGGAGACAGCAAGACGATGAAGGTAACAGCTTTTCTGAGTCCAGAGACAAAGAAATACTGTTCATATTCCATTTCCTGAAGGCTTGATATCAAAGTTCACTTTCTAAGTCATTTGAACAAGCTACTGTGACTATCTATTGGGAGAAAGCAGTCACCTCCTTGGACACCAGGGCTGGTCTATTATTCACAGGTTTGACAGCACCTAGATTTAGGTGGCATTTATAGGTAAGAATAATGCAGTGTTGAGGCATGTCTTTGGAATCTGAATCCAAACAATACAATACTGTTTGTTTTACCTAGAAGATATTTTGCCCCAGCCCAACAATCGTTCACTTGTAGTTCAAGGTCCATCAGGTCAAATGTCACCTGATTCGCTCCTTTACCGTCTCATTCACTCAGTCATTCATTCACTCACCCAGCAAGTGAGTGACTTAATTCAGCGTTGTCAGAATGGCCACAGCCTGAAGTAGTTGCTAGGAATTCAAACAAGAAAGAAAGACAGCCCTTTTCCTCAAGGACTAGCAAATAATTAAAACAGAGTAATATGACATTGTTTTCAAGAATCGGGTATTCATGGACGCAAGGAGGGCACACAGGCAAGATGACTATATTGTGAAGTGTTGCAGCTTATCCTCTCCCAGCTACACTCCAACTCCAGCTCCTTGTTCCCTTGCATCCTATTCATGCCTCGGGGAGGCATTTGCCAGGCTGTGTTTTAATCATCCATAGAATCGCCTCCTTCACTGGACAATTAACTTCTGGAGAACACAAGCTAAGTTTGGTCATCTTTTTATCATCTCCACACTCAGCACAGCTCCTAAAATGTTTGCTAAATATATGAAGAAAGCAAAGGTCATTAAGCTGGCCTTGGCTGTCTTTGGTTCACCTCATATGCCTCTTTAAAGCACTATTCTTCTGATCTTCTCTTCTCAAAATGACTATACCTTTGACAAATGAGTAATGCAATGTGTGATGCAAAACCCTTCTTCCTGTAGCCAAAGTTAATTTGCCTGGACATCATCTGTAATTTCCTCTCACCAGAGCACTGGAACTATTCCCAAGGAGGAACTTGTTTGATTATACTCCCTATTGCCTCTAAATTGGGAGAGCTCAAATTATGATAGAATTCAACATATGAGGCAAACACATTCAGCCATGAAATATCTTTCTCTCTCACCACTAAGTCACTGCTGCTAAATTTATCAACCTGCTTCTCTGAGTCTGCCATCATGCAAAAAAAATAAAAGGCAACAGCAGCTATGTGACCCTATATGAGTTTCCTGTTGCTGCTGTAATAAATTATTCTTCGTGACTGGTAAAAAAAAACCACAGTATTATTATCATACTGTTCTAAGGGTCAGAAGACTGAAATGGCTCTCACTGGGCTAAAACCAAGGTCTCAGCAGGGCTCTATGCCTTTCTGGATGCTCTAGGAGTGAATCTATTTTCTAGCTTTTTCCAGCTTCTAGAGGCTGTCAGCATCCCGTGTGGCCCCCTTCCAACTTCCAAGCCTCCAGGGGCTGGTTGAGTCTCCCAATGCATCATCCTGACACACTTCCGCCTCCTTCCTTCACTTTTAAGGACCTATGAGATTACATCGGGTCCACCCAGATAATCCAGGATAATCTCCCCATTTCAAAGTTAAGTTATTAGCAAATTAAATTTCATCTGCAATCTTAACTCACTTTACCATAGAACATAGCAAATTCACAGGTTCCAGGGACTCAGATGCGGACATTTTTGAGGGGGCCATTATTCTGCCTACCACACCCCCTAAATGTGCCTGTCTTAGAGCTCCCGCCTATGAAAGCCTGTCAGGGTATCCCTAATGTATAAATTCTCACCTGCTGCACCGTCATGCTGTCAAGAAGCAGAGAACAAGTTAGTTCTTATCTTATGCCTAAAAGAAAGTGGGTCTCTCATCAAAGAATTTGATGCACATAGTCTTTTTAGATCAGAGTTGTTTATTCCAAAAGGGACGGATGAGTTTGCAAATGCTTGCATCGCATTCCCCACACTCTGCTTAGGAGAGAGATGGAGCAAGTTGTTTCCACTTTGTGCTTTGGCTGGTATCTCAGGTGTCACAGCTGGATTGCTGGCATGAGAGTTCTTTGGTCTTTCTCAGTCCCCACAGAGACATCCATCCTGCCCTTCTGGGACTCGGGGCCGTCAGCTGCCTTCTGTGCTCACCACCCCACTGCTGCTCTGTTAGATTTCCTCTCAGTGCTGCTATCAGAACAAATGTGTCAGCACTTGGTAACAGATGGTTGCCTTCAACAGTGAACACAGTCTCTTAATATACCACACAGGCTTCAAGAAATGCTGGGTGCACATCTCAGAGACAGGCTGGCTGCACCGCGAAGCACAGGCTGGGGAAAACAATTGCTGCCCTGGGAAACATGGGGCAGAATCCATGGAAGGTGGCAGCGAAGACCCAGAGCAAACTGCTGTGCTTTCCTTTGCCGCATTCAGCCAAGAACATGGCATATGTCCTCATGTGGTGAAGATCCACTCCATGTCAAGGGCTTAGATGGTTGAACTTGCAGCTGAATAGAGACCCACACTTCTACCCACTGGCTGTTTGACTTGGAACAAATCACTAAAACCTTTTAAGTTAAATTTATCTGAAAAGTAGAGATGGCTACCTTTTACAGTTTTTGAGAAGAAGAGTTAGAAAGTCCTTTGAAAGTGGAAGAGCAAACAAACATAAGGAACTATTATTTGATTGTTTCTATTAAATATAATATTGCCAGGTTTAATTAAAATAACCTGAAGTTTGGCGTAAGTTAGACATCAGCTCTCAACAGGGTCCTCAGAATTATTTGGAAATATGTGAGTTGTTTCGTGTTGCCAAAAAGTGTAGCAATGCACTGAGTCTTAGTGGGTTGGACCCATATGGGTTAGATATACTAAAATTCATAGGACAGCCCTGGACACTAAAAAGTTGTTCAAAGTCCTTCCTACTTGACAATCAAGTACTCCACTAAGACCCCTTTAGGATGATGAATGTCTGAGCCTAAAGCTAATACTCTTTTGAAACATAAAGTATTTCTGAGCTTTAATATCCATGGAGTTATCCAGAAACATTTATCATGTAAGATGAGGAAACTTGTACTGTTTTGTTCAGACATTTTCCAAAAAGTTGTTTCCAACTCTAGAAAATCAACATACCAACAGCCACACCTCTTGTGGTATATGTCACCCATCCAACACATGTATCAATCTGTATTTGTAACTGTAATATGCACAATGAATTTATTATATGAGTCTTATTTTTGACTTATTTCAAAATGTCAAAAATAAAGAAAAAGGGTAACACTGATTAATTTTTGTGCTCTCTTGAATATAAACTTAAGTGGATGCACGCATCCAACTATGTTATGATCTATTGTATTTGTCCTCCAATCATTTACATAATAAAATACATATAATTTTATTATAAATTACATTCTTTTCATGTTTTCACTGATTTTAAAGATGGAATATTTGATTTTTGTTTACTCATGTGTGAATGTACATTATATTACCCATGTATTTTTTTAAGATGGTAGGCTGATTACGTTATTGCTTAACATAATCATTTTAGGGAAGGAACAGATTATAACACTGATTATTATAGCAAGAAATTTGGAATTAGGTAGACCTAAGATTAAATCTGATTTCCAAATCTTAGTAACAATCTGATATCAACAGGTATTGGCCTACTGATTTTCTTTGCCTTAAGATTATTGTGGCAACTGTGGCAATGAGAAAAAAATTGCAATGTGTAGAAATTCTTGTTTTAATGTGGTTGGAATTATCAATATGTTTATTTATGGTTTGCATTCATTAAGTCTTATTTAAGAAAGTCCATCCTGGAACTTCCCTGGTGGCGCAGTGGTTAAGAATCTGCCTGCCAATGCAAGGGACATGGATTCGATCCCTGTTCCGGGAAGATCCCACATGCTGTGGAGTAACTAAGCCCATGCGCCACAACTACTGAGCCCACATGCCACAACTACTGAAGCCTGCACACCTACAGCCCATGTTCTGCAACAAGAGAAGCCACCACAATGAGAAGCCGACCACCGCAATAAAGAGTAGCCCTTGCTCGCCACAACTAGAGAAAGTCCGCGCACAGCAACGAAGGCCCAATGCAGCCATAAGTAAATAAATAGATAGATAAATAGATAAATAAGAAAGTACACCCCACCATAAAGATTTTCTCCTACATTGTTTTAAAAACTATTATGTTCTGTTATTCACATTTAAAGTCATGATTCCTATGGAATCCAGTTGTTTATTGATCATATATTATTTGTACTATTTTTTTTAATTTCTTATTTTGAAAGAATTGTAGGTTTATAGAACAGTTACAAAAATAGTACAGAAAACTCACTGCCTTTTTCCAGCTTCTTCTAATGTTACTGTCTTACATATCCATAGTATATTTAGAAACAGCAGGACATTGATGTCAATGCAAGCCTAATAACTAAAGTAAGCATTGTATTCAAATTTCACTAGTCACATGGAATAAAGTGTTGTTTATCAATTAAAATAGAGATCTGTTTCTTGTTTCTCACGTGGATAACTGACTGCTTTTCCTGGACTATGTATTGATGATTTTCCCCATGGATAGGAAATGACCGCTCTGCTTTATTTCGGGTTTTCATATACACATGGATCTCTTTCTGGACTTCTTTTTTCTTTTCTGTGGATCTACTTATCAATCCCTAAATCTGTACCATCCAAAAAATGTAATACAGCTTTACAACCAGTATATATAGTATACTTAATATATATAATATACTTAACATATAAGATAAATCCTGTCTTGTTCTCCTTCAGGGGTGTCTTGGTTATTGTTGCCCTTGATTCTTCCATATAATTTTGGAATGTGAGGTGGTGTATATAGAATGTAAAGAACATAGTAAGTACTCAATAATTTTCTAAATGTTGTAAATGAACTAAGTACAAGAATATCTTCAATATTTATTTTTCCCAGCAACTACAATCATTACAAAATTCATAGTAGATTTATATTGAAATATTTCTTAAAATGTATTCTACCCTCCAGTGTGTATATTAAATTTAATTTGCCTCCAAGCTGTCCAGTTATCTAGTTTTATTACATCCTCCTGGAGTTTTTCAGAATCTCTTAAACTCTTCACTAACAAAATATTATGTACCCATTTAACACATTCTTTATTTGTTTAACTAATTTTTAGGAGTCCTTTGTATATTTTGGACACAAGTCCTTTGTTTCAAGAATACCTATTCAGATCCTTTCTGTATATCACCACTTTCAGAGCTACCACCTTGTTCTGAAACATCATTATTTCTGACCTGGACTAATAAAACAATATCTTAACATCTTAACTGGTCTTACGTCTACTATAGTCATGTTTGTTTTTAATGAACCTCTTGATTGAAGTGTAATATACACAGGAAAATTTCCACAAATTACAGACTTACAGCTGGATGCGTATATGTTATATTTGAATATGTCATATTTAATCATCTTACAGTTCAAAATATTTTCTCATTTCCTTTGTCACTTCTTTTTTGACTCATGAGTTATTTAAAAGTACACTAATTAGTTCTCTATGATTTGGAGACTTTCTACTTACCTACTTCTTATTGATTTCTAGATTAACCTCTCCATATTCGCATAGCATACTCTGAATGATTTCCACTCTTAGGATGAAAGACAGGTTGTATAGTCCAGCAAATAATTACTTCTATGCCAATGCTATCTATATGCCAATTGGGTCAAATGAATTGATCCTGTTTGGATCTTTCACATCCTTACTGATTTTGTTTAATTTCTTTGTTCTATTGGATAAATAAGAAGGGTACATTAGAGGATTCCAATTTGGCTATGTTTTTCTTTTTTTCCCTTTCCTCTCAGTTCTATTAATCATTATATCACATTTTAAAGCTATATTTTTAGGTCCATCCAAATTCATAATTGCTGTATTTTCTCATTAAGTTGATACATAACATTAGAAAAATGTCCTTCTTTATCTTCTATTAATTCTTACCTTAATGTCTACTTTGATATTGTTAAGCTATACAAGATTTCTTTGAGATAATGTTTGATTTATTTTTTCTTACTTCCAAGCTTTATGTAACGTGTATACTTAAGACTATCTCTTGTAAGCAATATTGATTAGGGTATTTTTAATAGAGTCTGATAATCTTCATTTTAACTGAAGTACTTAATCCATTTGCTTCTAAATTTACATTATTGACACTTCATTTAAATGTGTATCTTCTGTTTTTATATTCATTTTTCTCCTTCCTTGCTTTCTTTTGTATAATAAAATATTTATTTTTATCATTCATTCTACCCTTTAATTTATTTCATTGGTTACCTTATTAGCATCCATCAGTTAGTGATATCTAATATGTATAAATTCTTTCAGGGCAGGAACTTTTAAAAATTTTAACTGTTTCCTGTTCTGTTAATTTTGTCTTTAATTCCATATATTTTAAATACAACCCAAAATTATTACTAACGTTTATATAGCCAAAATTTGTTATATATTTGTTACCGCCAAAACCGCAATTTCCTGGGTCCTTGTCCCCCCGAAAGAATTCAATCAAGAAACATAGTAGCAAGAGTTTTATTAAGCAAAGTGAAAGTACACCCCCTGAGAGAGGGAAGGGGAGCGGTCTGTCTGGAAACCAGAAGCAGCCCCGCAATGGGGGTAGGGTTGTTTTTTCAGGGTGGTAGAAAGTCCCTTCCTGTGTCCTGTGTCATTTGATTGACAAGTTGATTGACAGCTTTAGGTTATATAACTTTTCTCCTAGTGTGCAGACACTTACCCATAAGCACCCAAGGGAAACCCACGGTGGGCGTGGGGGGCGGCAAAAACCGCAATGCTAATTTATTGCAAATACGGCATAATGAACCCCGAGTTACTCTGGGTCACCTTTTAGGTCTTCGTGCGCCTGCCTGTGCTGGCGGGTTGTATCTTGTTTGCTCCTGATAAGGCTGAAAACTTAGTGGTCCTTGACCACAAAAAGGGAGGATTTCTGGGCATGTTCTGATCACTAGTGTGTGTAGGGGGCAGGGTAGAGAGAAAGATGACCCCATCCAGGGTGGGGCGGGACCTGCTCACTTCTGACTAACTACCTAACAGAATTACCCCACGTATAACCTTTCCTTAGTTATTACTTTCTGCATTTTCAGGTTACATTTCTTCCTGAAGAATTTCTTTTATTATTTCTTTGGCTGCAACTTCTGCTAAGCAAATTCTCCCAGTTTTCATTTATTTAGAAATTTCTAAGTTTTGCCTTTATTTTTTGTTTGTTGTTTTTTGGGTGCTTAATTGTTTTGTGTAAGTGCATATGTATGTGATTATAATGGAATGCCCAACGAAAATTTATGGACTTGAGAGCAGGTCTAATGTTTCTCTTTTTAATCTGGAGTTAGGAAAACTGCCAATAGTTTTCCATTTGTATAGGTTAATAGGTCTATTTATATTAAGGATGACTTTTTATTTTCCTGGAGATATCACTACAATGTTCCTTTTAATATCTAGATATAGAAAAGGTATATACTTTCTGGTTTTGTAAGATAATCACCAAATATATATTTTTCTTTGACCAGAGGACCAAATTTTTATCTAGGAGGATCAAATAATGTGTTTCAGGCTTCTGGGGCCATATAGTGTCTGTCACAATTACTTAACTCTGCTGTTGGACAGTAAAACATCCATAGACAATATTTAAACCAAAGAATGAGGCTGTGTTCCAGTGAAACTTTATTTACAAAAACAGGTGGTGGGTGAGCTTTGGCCTGCAGATTTGCTTTGCAACCCTTAGTCTAAGGCTTGGTGTCTAAGAAGAAATTGGTTGGTGAAGACAGACGTGACTTCTAATAATTTGCATCTCTTTGCATTTATATGGAGGCCAAAGAACCACTTGGGAAGAAGGGAAGTGGGATCTTGACTCCTTATCATGGATGTTTGTACACATTTGCTGTACTTGGGTGGGGTGTGAACTAGTGACTGAGACTAAATCCCAGAGCATAAGGCTGAGAAAGTTGTTTATGGCAGATACAGAAACTTTTGACGATGCAACAACAATGGCATGGTGGAAATGCCTTGGGGAAAATGTCCAATAGTTACGTAGGTTTGCTTGTGAAAAGTGGATGGAATGTCCATGCAGTTATTTTTCTTGTGTGCATATTTTGTGTGCATGCACGTGTGTGTATGTATGCACGTGTGTGTGCGCGGGTGCATGTGAGTGTATTGAGTAGGTCATCTTCACTTCCGATGCACTTTCTTCTTTCCTGAACGTTCGTCCAAGTTTCCATCAGTACTAATTCCCCAAAGAACTTCTTTTAGCTTTTCTTGTTGAACAATCTGCTGGTAATACATTCTATTAATTCTCCTTAATCTGAATTTTTCTCTTAATTTCTGCTGGATATGAAATTAGTGGCTTGACAATTCCTATTTTTCATTTGTTTGTTTGTTTGTTTTGAGGTGAGTTTTTTCCCCACTATCTTCTAGTCTCTAAACTTCCTGTTGAGAAATCTGCAGCCTTCAAATCATTGTCCTTCTGTGTGACATATATCATTTCTCTAACTGCTTTCAAGATAATTTTTCTTTATCTTTGCTTTTCAGCAGTTTGGTTATGATATGCCTAGAGGGGGCTTCTTTGAATTTAACCTGCTCAGGGCTTAGTTACTTAAATTTATGTTTTTAACAAATTTGGCAAATTTTTGGCCATTGAGAATTTTACTCTTATTTGGTCTACCCACTATCCCCTCTTTCTGGTACTGCAGATAGACATATCTTGGAACTTTTGATGAATGCCTGGGATTTTGCTCATTTTATTCTTTTTATTCTATTCATTTTCTGCTCTCGCAAATGAACAATTCCTACTGAAATACCTTTAGTTCACTGACTCTCCTTTCTCCACCATCTCTATTCTGATATTGGGTTCCTTTCTATTTGGCTCATTTTTATAGATGTCATTTCTCTGCTGGGATTTTCTTTACTTTTATTCATTTCAAGTGTGTTTTCTTTTAACTCATGGAGCATAGCTAAAATAGGTACCTGTATTTGTCAGCTCAGGCTGCCATAACAAATTACCATAGACTAGGCAGCTTAAACAACAAAAAATTTATTCCTCACAGTTGTGAAGGCCAGAAGTCCCACATCAGTATTACTCAAGGTTGGTCTCTGGTGAGGGATGTCTTTCTTTCTGGCTTGAATATGGCTGTGATTTCACTGTGTCCTCACATGGCCCTTTCTTGGTGCATGTGCTTAAAGAGAGAAAGAGATTTCTTTTTCTCCCTCTTCTTACAAGGCCACCAGTCTTATAAGTTTAAGACCTTTCCCTTATGACCTCGTTTAACCTTAATTACACCCTAAAAGCCTCATCTCCAAATAGAGTCATATTGGGGCTCAGGGCTTCAACAAATGAATTTGAAGGGGACACAGTTCAGTCTGTAGTGGAACTTTAACCTCTTGCTTTGCTAATTCCAATATCTTGAGCACTTAAAACTTGGAAAATAGAATCCACATGTCATTATCTTTAAGCAATTGCTTTTGCTAAATAACACTGAAGAATGACACTGAAATCCAACTCACATTCTTCCTGAAAAAGTAATGCAATGTGGAAAATACATTTTTTAAAAAACTATCATAACAGCATCCTACTAATATCCTTTATCTGGATCAGCCAGGGCTAAAGGGTAGACAAGGCTATGAGGATAGTCATATAAAAAGACTCCATCAGATAAAGAGCTTCATAATCAAATATATCACGAGGTCTTAGGGCACCATACAGAAATTTTGTGGCAGGAGTGTGCCTCATGTGTATCCTTCTTGATGCTGATCTGGAGAAGTTATTTCCTGACATAGGGGAAGAGGAGCAGAAGAATGAATCTAATCACATCTTTAATACAACCAGTGTCCACATTTCTACTGCATCCAGACTCTACCATGGTGAGAACACCAGACATCACTGCCTTTGAAGCATTAGAGGCTTGTAAGGGAGGTCGTGGGTACTATTAAAAATACAACACAGAAACCTAATTCGCACTGAGTGTGGGGCTTTGGCTAGGGAGCGTATCTGTGAAGTGCTGAAACTTAAACTTTAAGACCGAAAGGATGCAAAAAAGTCATCTAATAGACTGGGGGAGTGTGACCCAGGCAAATGGACCAGAATATCCAGGGTCTTTGCTTGGGAAGGTGTTTGGCATAGTTGGAATAGAAATGAAAGTCTGTCAAATTACTTGAGAGGAAAAATAGAATGATATTAAACACTTTTGGAAGCAGAGTCAAGGGCTAGATGATGGATCATTTGGCCATATTTTGGACTTTGTATTTTAAAGAGTGTACCATATGCAGACCTTGGAATCTTTAAGGAAAGGACTGCCCTCAGTCAATATAAATGCGTAAAAATGACCTGGGTGTGGTATAGAGAATGGAGTGGATGGGGGCAGGAGTTAGTGTCAGGACATCAGGTGGAGTGACTCTACACTCTGTGAAGACATCATGGTGGATTTAACTAGGGTTTTTGCAATGAAGAAGGAGTGAAATGGATATTTTTTGGAAATATCCTTGAAGTTGCATTGACAAGATTTTTAGTGGAGAAGGAAAGGTAAATGTCAGAAGTAATTCCCAGGTTTGGCTTGAGCAATTGGTTTAATGTAGGTGCTATTTTTTTGAGGTGAGTAAGGCTAAGATATAAACAATGGGGCAAGATCAAAGTATGTAAGGAAGCTGGACCTTGGCATAAAGGGCTCCCCAGATGGAGAGAAGATACTTTCCGCAGATACTTCACCAAAATCCAACTCCCTCACTCTTATCACTTATCTCATCCTCCAACATAAGATCCAGAGAAAAAAATCTAATAGCTTCAAGTGAACTGTAAGGGAATATCCTCACACTCAATTTGAGAAAGTGCTAGCATCAATCACAAGCCTCTCTGCTCAATGATTAGCAAACATGAAAACCAGTATGAGTCCTGAGAAATTATTTTTGCAATATAAGAAGAATCAAACCATCACTAGATAAAAAATAAAAATTAGATTTTTAAAAATTTTAATTGAAAGAAAATCAATTTTGGACAAAATCTGTTTTAAACTATCTCAAAAATTAATTAAAACAAGATATAAACATGAGAAAAATTTTAATGCCACATTTAAAAAAATAAGTGAGGGGCTTCCCTGATGGTGCAGTGGTTAAGAATCACCCCCCCACCAATGCACGGGACACGGGTTTGATTCCTGGTCTGGGAAGATCCCACATGCCGCAGAGCAACTAAGCCCGTGTGCCACAACTACTGAAGCCCATGCACCTAGAGCCCGTGCTCTGCAACAAGAGAAGCCATCGCAATGAGAAGCCCGTGCACCACAAAGAAGAGTAGCCCATGCGCTCCACAACTAGAGAAATAAATAAATAAATAAATAAATAAATAAATAAATAAATAAATAAATAAATTTTAAAAAAATAAAAAATAAAATAAAATAAAAATAAGTGAAATAACAAGTCATGCCACAACAACTTGCAGTTGACACTGAGAATAAGTAAACAGGCCATTTATTAATGCAGAAAAATAAATCAGAGGTGAAGTTATCAGGTATGCCTGGAAATCAAAGGTGAAGAGGAAATGTAGACACAGATGATAGGTATAAAGAATAATAGGGAAAAATAAAAATAACTCAGCCTACCATAGAAAGGAAAAATGGTAAGAATTTCCAGACAATGATAGTCTACCTACAGTATTCAGAAGAATCAACTGAAAAACTACAGTTCAAAAAGGCCTACATGAGATCAAAATATAAATATTTTATACACAAGCAAACACCAATTACAAAATACCGGAGTAAAAATGTAAAAAATAACATAAAATAAAATACCTAGGAAATAACATTACAAATTAGAAGATATTTATGAAGACGTAAAGATGGTCTGAATTACTAGGGGTATTGTGTCCATGGCATAGAATCAATATGGCAAAGACATTAATTCTTCAAAATTAATCCATAAATACAGTATGATTACAGGCAAAGTTTTAACAGGATTTTTCATAGACCCTGAAAAATGATGCTAAAACATATATAATGTAATATGTGCACATGAAGAGCAGAGATCATTGTGGAAAATAACAAATGTAGAGTTTTTCCTTCAAAATATCAAAAGAGATTTTTACATTTCAAGTTTCTAAAACTGTGTAGGATTTGTATTAAATGAATGGAATGGAAGAGAACTGAAAGTATAAAGATGAAGATTTATATTCATTCATGAAGTTGAAAGAGCCCTTATGATGAGATCAGTGCCTTTATAAGAGACCCCAGGAAGCTCCCCTGACCTTCCACCATGTGAGAATGAGAAGTCTGCAACCCAGAAGAGGGTCTTCATCAGAACCTCATCATGCACCATCATCTGGGACGTCCAGCCTCCAGAACTGTGAGAAATAAATTCCTGTTGTTCTTAAGCCACCCAGTCTTGGTTTTCTGTTATAGCAGCCTGAGCTAAGGCAGGGAGGAAAGGGGTCATAGAGGAAACCCTAAACCAAAGCCTAGCAAACATTGATAGACGCGCTTCAGCAAAAGGACATAATTCTATATGTACTTAAAAGCAAAGTTAAGGGATAAAGACCTGCAGAAAATATTTTCTGCGTATATAACAAAGGAAGAATATGGTAAAAAATAATTAAAAATTAATTTAAAAAATAACAATGTCCCTAAATAAAAAAAAGAACTTGGGATTAACATATACACACTACTATATATAAAGTAGATAACCAACAAGGACCTACTGTAGAGCACAGGGAACTCTATTCAATATTCTGTAATAACCTATATGAGAAAAGAATCTGAAAAGGAATGGACATATGTATATGTATAAATGAACCACTTTTCTGTACACCTGAAACTAACACAACATTGTAAATCAACTATAATATAAAATAAAAATTTAAAAAACACATTGTTAAACTTTTCCTTAAAAGAAGGAATATAACAATAATTAAATTAAATACTTGATAATATAGGCATACCTTGTTTTATTGTGCTTTACTTTTTTGTGCTTCATAGATAGTGTGTTTTTTACAAATTAAAGTTTTGTGGCAACCCTGTGTTGTCAGATGACGGTTAGCATTTTTAGAAATAAAGTATTTTTAATTAAAGTATGAACATTTTTTAAGACACAATGTTATTGCACACTTAATAGAGAACAGTGGAGTGTAAACATAATTTTTATATGCACTGGGAAACCAAAAAAATCGTGTGACTCCCTTTGTTGTGATATTCACTTTATAATTTGGAACCGAACCTAAAATATCTCCAAGGTATGCTGTAATAAAGAAAAGTTATTGAACTTGACTAGTATTGCAGAATATACAAACTAAACCAGAGCTAATATTTCCACTGGTGAGACCGGTAAAATTTACAGTTTTATACCATCGTTGCCAAGTGTGAGGAAATGTATATCCCTGTGCCCTCATGGTTGACTGTCATTTCAGGTAGTCCTTGAAAGAGAAAAAAAAAAAAGAAAAACCCTGCCAATCTAGAATTCCACACTTTGAGCCTTCATTAAGTCAGAGAGGCATACTTAGATGTGTTACAAAAAACAAAGGTAAGAACTGAATAATATTAGAGTGTTAGCACAGATTATATTTGTTCCAATTTGTTTGAATTATCTAAATACAAGTTGAAACTACCCAATTCAAGTTGAAGTCAATTCTTTTTGGTCTTAAATGTGATGTGGTTGCCATAGAAACTGTTTTTCTTTTTCCCAAGAAATTCTTTAAAAGAACACCTGTGTCAATAAGCATACATCTGAAATATGTAAACTCTTACAACTCAATGTGTTTTAATTTCTTCTACATTATTTCCTGTATTTCCCCTAAAGAATAAAGATGAATAATGAGTCTCATAACTATCACTGTAGGTCAAAATGTCTCCATTTGTTCACAGTTACATTTTTTCTGATTTCCTGGGAAAACAAAACAAAAATTCAGCACAAATACTTTTGAAATGATGGGGTTTTTTGATCTGAATAGAAGGGAAGGAAAAGGAAAATGACAGTGGATTTTGAGGAAGAAGGGATACTGGAATGCAGCCTTGATAAGTAAAAGTATTTTAAAGAAATTTAAAATCCACCTGGCACTCAGATATAAAAAGCAATGAAGATTGAGCTGCAGCACTGACATTTCCTTCTGGATGCAGAGGACTGTAATGACTCATTCTTCATTGCTATGCCGGTCTATCTTCCAGCACAAGGCTTCATTAAGGTTAAAACAAATGTAAAAAGCAAAATGCAAGGCTAGTGTCAGCGTGGTACTGGCAAGTCTCAGTGACCTGTCACGGTGACATAAGCCCCGATGTGTCCAACTGGAAGCTCCACTAGCAAATGTGTCTAATGACAGGGACCTCAGGACGACTCTATATAGAAATGAAATTGGGAGTCACTCTAATGCCACATGACAGCATGGAGACTGACCTTCACAGGCACTAATGTGACATAAATGATGCCTGAGTAACCAGGCTCAGAGAAGCATAATTGGCAAAGAAAGAGATTTTAACAGTGTGTATAAAAATGTGGGGTGGGGGGCAGATAGGAACTGTCGCTTCTATATAAGTTTCTAGTAATGGTAATTATATGTGTGTTAAATGAAAACATGGGTGAGTCCAACTCAGCCTTCATAGAGCAGCAGCAATATTAAATATAAAACGATCATAAAATACTATTTGTGTGTGCTTTGAAGTAAATTTTTCACATGTGAAGGTTGTCAGGTTGCAAGTCAAGATTTATCCTAAGGGCTGGATTAGACTGAGGTTCCCTGGAAATATTGATATATTCCTAGTTCTTCTATATGGTGATATCACACTGTTCTCTGCACAAGGTGTATTGTGTGTGTGTGCACACATTTATGTGCATTGAGAGGGGAAGGGATGGATGGATGAAGAGTGAAAACCAGGGATATTGTCACACGTTTTCCATATTGCTCATCAGTGGCTCCTAAATTCCTAAGTAAAGGGATCCTGGTGGAGGATTCCCTGTTGGTAGAACTTTTCTTGAAGCTGCATAGCGTCTGTTTCTTAGATTGTGTGTTTATTTAGGATGGCTTTGGGAGGTAAGTGAGATTTCACGTTAGCTAAGCCCTCCAGAACTCTCCTCTGCATCCTCACTCCTGCCGATGTAACCACATCCCTCAACACTTAACCCTAATGTACTGTACATGACCATGAGGTCATGATGACCATGGCAGGACAGTTTGATCTTAAATTGCTCCCCTGGTCTCAACACTCTACTCTTTCCACTTTAGAATCTCTAAACCTTCCATTTTCCCACCCCAGTTGATAACAACAAACATGACAGTCACAGATTCATATTGCCCTATATAATTGTGTGCAAAATATAACTGGAAAGATAACAGTGTCCAGATTATCTAGTATGCAAGCCACTGTCAGTAGGTGGAAATCTTATTTTGCAGGGTTTTGTGAGTTTTGATTTTCTCCCCACAGGTACCTTGCAAATGGTATGAACTGTGTCTAGCATCGTCTCAGAATGCATGGTAGAGTCACTGGTTCCACTACTTGCTGCTTCCATGACCCTAGACTAGTTACTTAATACACTTGTACCTCCATTGCCTAATCTGTAAATCAGGACACTAGTAAGATGTCACTTATAGGATTATTGTAAGCATTAATTGAGAAAATAATGGTGACATATGTCAAAGATTTCCTGGTGAAAAATAAGCACTCAATAAATGTCAGCTATTATTATTCATACGACAGAATAATGGCTTAAAAAGTTGACCGGAAGTATACATACGCAGCATGACAAACGGTCTCACGCTAGTGGTTAAGGAATCCCCCCGGGAGGCTCGAAACTTACCAAGTGAGATGTTGCTCCAATGAGACATGATAAAAGCACTTTGAATTCTTCATTCTGAACAGCTTTCAAAACCTACAGATTTTGAACATTCTGAAGTCATGATTCCTGATTTCATTTTTCTTCCTCAAAAGATGACAAATGGAGTATACTAAATGGCACACACAATGGGAGGTATATTGATGAGTAATGAACTATCCCACCCTGCCCTCACGGAGATTATAAATGAGATTCCAAATTGATAAATAAGATGATTAAGTTGCCCCTTTTCTGATAAAACTCAAAACTTGTATTTTATGGCTTACACTACTTAAAAAACATCTTTACCTAAGTCAGTATTGCAAAGATTTGGTACTATTTTTTTTTTCTTCTTCTTCTTCTAAAATTCTTATGCTTTAAGTTTTACATTTAGGTCGATAATCTATTTTGAGTTAATTTTTGTAGATGGTGTAAGGTGGTGGTTATTCTTTTGTAAGGATGCCCAATTGCTTCAGCATTCGTTTTTGTAAAATCTGACTGCTTGCACATAATTATCAATACATCTATATCTACCATCTTTTTAGTTACTTCTCCCTGTTCCATTCTTTTATTATTTCTCTTTTTCTGATTGCTTTTGTTCAGTTGAATAGTTTTTATTTCCATTGCATCTTAATAATCTGTTTATAAGTTATGCCTCGTTTTCTAATATTATTTGTGTTACCATAACGTTTTAAAATATATTTTATTTTATCATGGTTTATATCCATAAAACGTTATCCAATTTATATAGTTTAAGAAACTTATAGCAGTATACTTATCTTTTCTCATTTATGCTATTTTTGTCATACATTTTACCTTTATACATGCTAGTAAGTTCAAAGTTTATTGTTAATATTTTTGCTGTAGACAATCAATTATTTAAGCATTTAAAATAAGAAAAAATCTTTATATTTACTTTCATATTTATCATTTCAAGGTCTTCATTTATTTTTGCATATACCCCCTTCCTGACTGGTATTGTATTTCTTCTGCCACAAGAACTTCCTTTCACAGTTCTTTGAGTAAATGGGGTTCCTCACTTTTCATTTATCTGAAAATGTCTTTCCTTCACATTTATTTTTGAAAAAAATTTGTTTAGTTTATCTGAAATTTTTTTTTTTTTTTTTTTTTTGGCCGCGTTGGGTCTTCGTTGCTGCGTGCAGGCTTCCTCTAGTTGCACCAAGCAGGGGCTACTCTTCATTGCAGTGTGCGGGCTTCTCATTGCAGTGGCTTCTCTTGTTGCGGAGCACGGGCTCTAGGTGTGCAGGCTTCAGTAGTTGTGGCTCATGGGCTCTAGAGCTCAAGCTCAGTAGCTGTGGCACACGGGCTTAGTTGCTCTGCAGCATGTAGGACCTTCCCGGACCAGGGATCGAAACTGTGTCCCCTGCATTGACAGGCAGATTCTTAACCACTGCACCACTAGGGAAGTCCCTGAAAATTTTTTATTTCATATTTATTTCTGAAAACAATCGTTCAGTATAGAATTAGGGGCTATGAGTGTTTTGTTGTTGTTTTTTTTTCCTTTAACCTCTTTAACGATAATTGTCATATGGTCTGCACAGTTTTTGATGAGACATGGGAAAGTCTTTATCTTTGCTCTTTTGTGTGCACAATCTTCCCTTGGAATCCACAGAGAATTAGTTCCAGGAACTCCCATGGATACCAAATCCACACATACTCAAGTCCCTTATAGAAAATGGTGCAGTACAGCTGGCCTTCATATCTATGCGTTCTACATTTCAATCCACAGTTGGTTGAATCTATGGCTGTGGAACCCACACAAACAAAGGGCTTTCCATAATGTTTTATTCCCCCACCCTGGCTGCATTCAAGATTCTTTTCTTTTTAATTAGTTTTCTGTGTTTTGAATATGTTTATTTTCATTGGTATTTATCCTATTTAGAGATAAGTGAGTTTATTAGATTTCCATTTTTTGTTATCTTTCATTATTTTTCAAAAATTACAGCCATTATCTCTTCAAAAATTTCCTTTGTTTCATACACTTTCTCTTCTTTTTCTAGGATTCCAATTACATATGTGTTAGACCATTTGATATTGTTCTACAGTCCTTGGATATTCTGCATTGTTCTATTTTCACTTTATTCTTTTATTCAAGATGTGTTTCAATTTATGTAATTTCTTTTGATCTCTCTTCACATTCACTGAATTTTTGCTTAGCTGTGTTGTGTCGACTGATGAATCCATCTAAGACATTCTTCATCTCTCTAACTGTATCGTTTTTAATTTCTGATTTTTATACCTCTTTCTTGTAGTTTCTTTCTGTCTGCTTAAATCTCCATCTGTTCTTACAGGCTGGCCACGTTTTATCCTAAACCCATTCACAAATCGATTATAGTTATGTTAAAATCCACATTGGGCAGTGGTAGAGGTGGTTGTGTGAAATAATCTACTCTCATGCCTCTCGTCAATAGGTCCTTTGTACCTGGGTTTTGTGGGTGTGTCTTTCTCAGCCTTCTAGACCTTTCTCTTCATGTGAGCCAAGCTATGCCCTGTATCTGTGTGTCTCATATATTTATAAGCTGCCCTTGGTGATGCTGTCATCTCAGCTGGTGAAGCAATGAAAAAACAAGGATAAACTGACTGGTAAAGCTAATGCAACAAAACAACTATTGGAAATTTATTATGTTATTTTAGACAGAAATTGCACAAAACCTGGTATACTGTTGATCTCTTTAAGGTAGGATCTTGTCATTTGTCTTTAGAGATTTCCCAATGCCTTGTTATATATGTATTGTGAGGTAGCCAATTAACGTCTGTTGAGCTCTGAGTCCAAAGCCTCTTGCCTCTTTATAAAGCAGGAGGGCAGATGGTTCCTGTGTAGAGGCAAACAAGGAGAGATTCAAAAGTGGGTGTTTTTACTACTATATATAAAATAGATAACCAACACAGACCTACCGTAGAGCACAGGGAAATCTACTCAATACTCTGTAATGGCCTGCATGGGAAAACAATCTAAAAAAGAGTGGACATATGTATACATAGAACTGATTCACTTTGCTGTACACCTGAAACTAACATAACATTGTAAATCAATTATACTCCAATAAAGAAAGTAAAATAAAATAAATAAATAAAGAGTGGGTGCTTGCAGACATAGCAGGGCCTAAGATATTTTGTTATCTGATTCCTCATGGGGTCCTTTTAACAACAACACAACTACCACTGCAACAACAATAACAACAGAACGAACATTTTTTTCCATTAGTTTGAAGGGAGAAATCTTCCCCAAATCTTTGTGAGGAATTCAGAAGAAAGTTTCCATTATATTGCCCGTAACTTCCTATTTTGTACCCTACTAAGGTTCATCTGTAGCATTTCTAATAATTGTGGGTACTCAGATTGGGCTAATCAAAGCCAAATAATATGAGAGATGCAATGAAATAGATTCCCCTTCCTAGTAAGTCCTATTTCCCTTGACAGTCATCTAATAACCTATGCCCTCTGTGAAAATATAGGCAAATGATGGAGGGTAATGAAGCCCACAGTAACACGATTGTTCACCTGTTATGCTTAATGAGGCTTCTGTTCTATTCCTTCAGATTCTGCAGGGTCTAAAGCTAGCTGATTCATTTAATCAGGACCCTGATATATAACACTGCTATTTTCTCCTGGTAACTGCCAGCCATGGATTTACCTTGATGGACTTCAATGCCTCTAAACAATGAATAAAAGGGACAAGGAACCAGTGAAATGGTACCTTGAGTGTTCTTTATGAGTTCGTTCACAGTCATTACAAGGGTGCATCCATAATGTATAGTAACCATTTGCGATCCTATAGCACTTTATCTTTCCAGCTGTTCTCTCTCCTATGAGGAGAGTTGTACCAGTTAAGCTTGTTCTTAATTTACTGCTCAAAATCATTTTTATACAATTCATTAAAGAGTAACTCAAAACAAGTAACTTGTTTAGCTAGTTTTCTTTTGTTTACTGAGATTCAAAGGATCAGAAAAATTCCTTAATTCAAACTTGATGCTTGCAATGTGGTTTGTACAAAAGTTTTACAATTGCATCACCACACAGATAACCACGAATCTGAGAGTGGATGAGTGCTCATTTGTAAACAGCCTGGAATGTCTTTTGTCAATAGGAACTGATTATTTCTGTTCTATACAAACGTGAAGGAGCCTAAACCATGTAATTTAGCTCCAAGTTCGTCCCCTCATCCCACCAGTAAGACTGATTCTTTGCACATTATTTGTACTCTTGCACTTTATACACCTTGAATTGAATTAAAATTCACCCCCCATATCCTCATGCCTTCTTCCAGACTTATCAAGATCAGTTATACCGTAAATAAATACAGTAAAATGAAAACAAAATCACTTCTGCTTTCTCTTCTTTCAGTGCTAACTCTTCCCAACCCACCCACATTGTTTAGGAAAGAACATCTCTTGTAAATAAAACCCATTTGGTGTCTTCTAGTTTAGTATCAATGGAGAGTGATGGCAGGACTGAAGCCAGGATATTAACCAGGATGAACTTCATACTTTTTCATACACTGTCCCACCAAGGCGTTTGCCGCATTAGGGTCTCAATATAAATTAGACCCTGGAGTTAAACAAATAAGCGATTTATGAGAACTTGGCATCTTTCCTCAACGTCCTTATTCATGACTTCTTATACTATGCTTTAAAGCTTTTTGCATCAATAAAGAGTGTGTAAAAAAAGGTGTGTGTGCTCTTTTCCCTTAGACATTTGCCACTAAATTAGCGAACATTATTTCTACTTCAGTGAATGATTATTTGGAATATTCTTTACTTGTAGATATAAATTTCTAGTCACCACTTAAGTGGTATAAAAATGAAATGCATTGCCTTTTATGAATCAAATTACCATATGATATCCAAAAAACTAAGAAAAAGATAAATAATACAGTAAGGCTAATACATAAATACACACATAACAATAATTATCACTTTCACACACAATGTGGCTTATCAAAGTATTTTCATAATTGAATTCAGTTGTCTTGCTAAGAGAAATTCTGGTATCAGTTAAGATAACTTAATTTGCATGCCATACGTGGGTGAAGACATCCTGGCTTAGATGGCAACCTCTTCTGCCGTCATATTTAGATTTTACTTCCTCTGTGGCTCGGCCCAGGCTTCCTCTTGACCTCTGGTCCCTTATTCTTTCTACCGTCCCCCTGCTTACCATCCTTCCCTCCCCAGCTGGCTTGGAATCACCAACCATACTTTCACTTCTATCGCTGACTACTTTGTCCCATTATTTTACCATATGATTCACCTGGAAAAATTCATTTGTAGAACAATCGTAGGGTGACCAACCATTCTGGTTTCCCTGGAACTAAGAAAGTGCCAGGCAAATCAAGATGGTTGGTCACCGAAAATCAAATGTCCAGCCACGCACTCTCTATGTTCTTCGTGCATTTTCCTCTGCTGTTCAGCTCATTCCAGGGATTCTTTCTGCTTTTCATTCTCCATGGCAAATCTCATGGGCACTTTTGATTATGGCCTTTCTTCGTACTACAAATCCTCCACAGGCCTTATCTTGATGTACTTTGGAGGCCCAAGCATTGCTTTACACTTCTCAACACTATAATTTATTTTAAAATTTAATAGGTTCCTGATTTACTTGCCTCCAGTCAGCGACATGTGCCAGTAGTCACAACATTTTTTCCCCAACTAGATATAACTTTCAAGCCTGACTTTTCTTCCCCTTGCTCCCAAGACTTTCTCTCTCAATTTGCTACCAATTATCATGAGACTATCTGAAAATTAGGTGTAAAACAGGGGAAGACTCTCAGGGATGGATCTCTATGAATAAGTTATAAATCTTAATGAACATTTGTTGTCCCCAATTTTTTTTCTTTCAGTTTTGTCTCTTCTCATAGGGATCAGGAAGCAGCTGAATTTTCAAACCCTTCAAAATCTCAATATTTTGGGTTAACTTTATTTTACTTATTCTCTCAAGCAATTTTTGCCTAAGCTCAGCTCTTTCTTTTGACGTCTTGCTAAAAGCAGAAAGTAAAATTAAATTTTACCATATTTTGACTCTTGCCAATCATTCCCCTAGACTACACTACAGTAGGCATGTAGGTTGCTTTTCAAGTTTTTATAGGCAACATTTTACTGTGTTTTGCCACAGTATATAAAAGGTTCCCTCTTTCCAGACCATATGGGTTTCCTCACGGTCTTCCTTCTGACAACTAAGATCATTTCTATTATGCAGCATTTGACTTCAAAGTACACATTTTTGCACTCTTTAGTATAATTAAAGAGTTAATTGGGACTTCCCTGGTGGCGCAGTGGTTAAGAATCTGCCTGCCAGTGCAGGGGACATGGGTTCAATCCCTGGTCCAGGAAGATCCCACATGCCACAGAGCCAATAAGCCCGTGCACCACAACTACTGAGCCTGCGCTCTAGAGCCCACAAGCCACAACTACTGAGCCCTTGTGCCACAACTCCTGAAGCCCGTGCTCCTAGAGCCTGTGTTCCGCAACAAGAGAAGCCACCGCAATGAGAAGCCCATCGAAAGCCCACGCGCAGCAATGAAGACCCAATGCAGCTAAAAATAAATAAATTAAATTAAAAAAAAGAAGTAACAATGCTTTGTCACATATATTGAATGAGAAGTATTGTCCCTGCTTTATTTAAAGACCAAGTCCTCCTAGCTTTGATTTGAACCCCATTCACTGTCTCTTTGTTCATGAATTTGCATCTAAAGTTATTACTATTCCTTCTTTTATCATCGATTTCACATTCTTTCTCAGATCATGTCCTCTGGCCAAAAAGCATGCTGTAGTATATTAACATAAGAAATTTGCTCTTATGTTCACTTCTCTCGAAAGAAATCTCCCCACTGCTCTACCTCCTTTACCGAAAAGAAAGATGAAAAGAGCCTGTAGTTGTCTACTTTACACCTTCCATTCACTCTTGTAACACTTGAATCTTCCTCCCATTCCTACCACTCCACTAAAACTGCTCTTGCCAAGGTTAAAAATCACCTCCATGTTGCAAAATTCAGTGTCACTTTTCATCTCACTCAACCTCTTTTAACACATTTCTTTGGGATTCACTAACAACATTTACTTCAGATGCGCTCCTGCATCCTGCAGATACCTTTGTTGCATCTTCTTCTCCCTGCCTCTCACTGTTGGAGCACCTCTCAGCTCCATCTTGGCCATTTTCCTCTGTTCTTTTATATTAATGATTAAAATTCTCAGCAAACTAGGAATAGGAAGGGAATTTCTCAACCTTATAAGAGTAATCTATAAAAATCCTACAGATAACATTATGTGTAATGGTAAAGACTGAATGCTTTACCCCTAAGATGTGAAACAAGCAAGGTTGTCCATTTACAAATCCTATTTAACAAATTATTGGAAGTGCTAGGCAGTGCAATAAGGCAAAAAGAGGAAACAAAAGGCATGCTGATTGGAAAGAAGGAAATAAAAATGTCTTATTTGCAGAAAAAATGATTGTTAATGTTCACAAAGAATCACAAAGAAACTACTAAAATTAAGAAGTGAGTTTAGGATCACACTGATCATAAGGTAAATTTTCAAAAACCATAGTAACAACAAGCAATTTCAAATTAAAATTTTAAATTGTCATTTAAAATAGTCCAAACATCATGAAATCATTTTGTATAAATCTTTCAAAATATATGAAAAATTTACATACTGAAAACTACTAAACACTGGTGAAATAAATCAAAGAAGATCTAAATAAGTGGAGAGATATATCACATTAATTGATTAAAAGATTCAGTATTATAACTATCAATTCTTCAAAAACGTATCTACAGATTCAACTAATTTTGAGACAAATATTAGTAGAAATTTTTATAGAAATTACCAAAAAGATTCTAAAATTTATACAGAAGTAAAAAGAAACTAGAATAGCCAATTTTGTAAAAGAAGAACAAAGTTTGATTACTTACACCATCCGATTTAAATATTATAAAGCTAAAATATGTAATACACAGTATATCTGAAGAAAGTATTTACATGTGGGTTCAATGGGACAGGAGAGAAAGTCCAGAAATAGAACCATGTAGAGCACCAGTTGATGTTAGACAAAGGTGCAAAGGCAATTCAATGGAAAAAGGATAGTTCCTTTCAAAAATGGTGCTACATTGATTGGATATCTATAAGAAAAAGAAAAAACCTTGACCCATATCTTGCATTCTACAAAAATTAACTCAAAATGAATCATAAATCTAAATGCCAAACTTTTCTAGAAGAAAGTATAGAAGAAAATCTTTATGACATTTGGTTAAGCAAAGATTTCTTAAGCATGGCACCAAATATATATATATATATATATATATATATATATATATATATATATATATCTCAAAACATAATAATGAGCAAACAACTCAATTTAAAAAGTGCCCCAAATATTTGAATAGACACTTTGACAAAGATGACAAATGGATGCATAATAAATACATTAAAAAGTATCCTACATCTTTAGTTATTATGGAAATGCAAATTAAAACAATAAGAAACCACTAAATGTCTAATAGAATGACAAATAAAAAACTGATAAAACCAAGTACTGATAAGAGCAAATAAAAGTCTAATGCATTGCCAATGGGAATGCAAAATGGTATACTTAGTAGGTAGAAAACAAAAAGTGTGTAAGGTCAAGAGACGTGATGTGTTTCAAGAAGAAAGGATGAATCAATCAGTTCAAATGCTGCTGAGAAATCACGTGAGATAGAGAGTGAAGTGAAAATTGGGTTTTGAAAAATGTATGTATTCATCAGATTTCCCCAGAGAAACAGAAACAACGGGCTCTTCCTCCCTCTCTCCTCTCTCTCTCTCTCTCTCTCTCTCTCTCTTATTCTCACTCTTGCTCTCTTCTCTTTCCCTTTATTATGAGGAATTGGTTCATGGATTATGGAGTCTGAGAAGTGCCATGATCTGCCATCAACAAGCAGGGAACTCAACATAGCTGGTGGTGTAACTCCAGTCTGAGTCAAAATGCCTGAGAACCAAGGGATCAGCGGTGTAAATTCCAGTCCAAGAGCAGAAGACAGATATCCCAGCTCAACAGGCAGGAAGGAAGGTAGGATGGCAGGAAGGTAGGATGGCAGGAAGGGAAGAATCCTCCCTTCCTCTGCTTTTTGTTCAATTTAGGCTCTCAACAGAGTGGATGGTTACCACCCACACTGAGGAGGGCAATCTAATACTAAATCCACTGATTCAAATGCTAATCCCATCCAGAAACACCCTCACAGGCACATCCAGAAATAATATTTAATCTGGGCACCGCATGACCCAGTCAAGTTGACACATAAACTCACAATAGATGACATTAAAGGCGTTGACAAGAACAATTTTCATACTTAAAAAGATACTCAACTATAATGGATTAATGAGAAATGTAATTATGGGAGTGATGATAGTGAACAGAAATAATACTTTCACTAAGTTCTATCATCTGGAAGAGAAGGAATAGGACTGTGGCTAAAGGATAAATTTTATCAAAAATATTTATTTGAAAGTGGGAGATACTGGATTATATTTATTTGCATTTTCATTTGATTGATATACTAGACAGGAATAATTGATGATTATAAGACTGAAGAAATAACTGCAGTAGTAAAACCCTGGACCAACTGACATCATGGAATGATGAAATGGACATTAATAATCTCTCAAAAGATTACATTTTCCCTGGCCCATTGTAGAGAAACAATGGAGTTTGCTTGGTGTTGGCCTTACTTCCTGATTCAAGGTGGAGCTTTATAGTCTAAGCTACATAGAAGAAGCCCATTGACCAATTTCATGGTGATTATTTCAGGAAGCCCAGGCCTAAACACATGGCATTTTTCTGATAACATTCGTTGATTCAAGAGCTACATAATCATCCCAAAGCTAATCGGTCAGGTTTGAATGATTAATGGGGAAGGCACAAAACTTGAAAGTGAGCAAAGAAGTAGGTATCCCACGTTGCTATAGACAGCCACTTTGTAGCCATGAAGGAAGCCTTCCTAGGATGAGGCAACCAAAGTCAGAGTTTAACAGAGGAGCACTGACTCAAGGGACTCACAAAGAAATGGAGCAGAAGCTCAGATCACACCTTTCAAGAAATTTGTTCTCACTTGAATATTGAAGATGTGAGTCAATAATAAATTCTCTTTTAGATTCGAGATGACTTTATTTGGTTGTTCAATTACTTACCCTTTCTCCTACACACACACACACACACACACACACACACACACACACACACACACACACACACTCTCACACACCCTGTGTGCTGTTACAGCACATATAGATGGTTGTCCTTTAGAGCATGCATTGTCAATCAATGTTACCACCAATAGGCTGAAAAATGCTCCCAAGGGGGCAAAATAGCTTATCCTTTTTGCCTAAAGCATAGATACTGTGCAGTTTATAGGCAGATATACAGTGTCTGTTGTGTTACAATTAGGAAAACTGGTCTAAAAAGGGTACTTGAATAAATGAGAAACACTGCTTCACAGAAACATGAAGATGCTCTTTCCTTTGTGACAGGAATGAAGGCAGAAGATGGAGAGCAGATACACTGAAACTGGTAGATTTGGGTAAGAGGAGTTTGGGTATACTTGTCTCTACTTTCCTTTTGAAGAATGAGGTGTGATCACCTTCCAGGTGGTGGCCTGGAGAAGATTAGGGTTAAAGTCCCTGGAGGAGAGAGTGTCAGAGTCATCTCATGGACAACTAAGGGACGCAGTAACTTTCTGGGCAGTACTGAGGGTGTCAAACTGGGACAAGTTTGTGGCTGTCGAGACTCTGCTCCCACCTGTTGACCAAGATCGCTGTTCACACCCACAGGACACAGGCTATTGGCAACATGTGTATTTTCCAGAGCTGCCATTCTTGTAAAAGTGTTTACTGAGTTTGGCCCCCTACTAGGAAATCTACTAAAGTCTGTAGTTCACTTCTTTGTTAAATTTAAGTACCTGAATGTTCATTGACAGGCACTAATGACTATAATTAAAGGCACCACCATTTAGCAACAGATGCCTTAGTTGACAATGGAGTTGTAAACACAATCCCAGGTAATGATTTCATCTTTATGAGCTAGAATATAGAGCTATATTTATGTACATGTTAATGTGCAGATGCACATGTGAAATGAAATGTAGTAAAAAATACCAAATGATTTTTACTGCCAAGGGTGTACACAACATGCTTAGGAAAGTGTATCATTTTTTGAAGTCCATTGTCTAGGAGTCTGTACATTGTGGAGAACAAATATATCACTGAGAAAAGCCACACATATTTGAAAAGTTATCTCATTTATGGTCTCTGTTTACCATGGACAAATGGGATAAAAATCTAATCTGTGCCTTTGCTGTTCATTTTTATTTTTCCTTCCAGGAGAACAGACAAGGTTTTGAGGCATTTTTAAAAAATTTTTACTCTTATGAAAAAGCAAAAAATAAGCCCCCAAAAGTAAAGTGCTTAAGGTAAAGTACAAAAGCAAGAGAGATTTTCAAGATTTGTAGTGGACACATTTTTCCTTATCGCAAAGCTAAACTTTAAAGCAAAAATCTTAGTAAAATAAGTTCAATGCAATATGTAAATTTTCCAATATCTAGAAAGCCACAAACATAAGCATATTATCATTTCTTTCCTGCAACTAACTAAAGAAATAACTATGTTTAACCATTCACACAGGGCACTTGCTAACTTTGCTTTCCCAAGGATTCATGTGTCAACGGCTTCATCTCAGCAAATCTGTCCTTACTCCTGTGCCTGTTCGATATGCTGCACTTGGCACAGAATATAGTCCCCACTTTCATCAGCAAGCAGGTGGCAGGTGTGCAACTAACTTCTCAGGAAGAATATACTTTAGAATCGTATGTTCTGCTCCACTTACTTGACTGATACTAGATTATATGAAAAAGCTTAGACTTAGCCTCAGAGTCTTCTACAATGTAGCAACTACTCAATGAATTTTCTTTTGCTGCAGTGTACAGTAGAAAATAAAAGACCAAGTTGATGCATACAGATAGAAATGAATTTTTATCATTAATTCCCTCTCAGGACATCATTTATTATCTTTTTGTGGTTCAACTGGAAGATAGACTAGACTAGAATCTAGAAGCTGAAGACACAATTCTCTGAATCTTTCCCTTAGTGGACTGGGGAGGAAAAAAAGAGAAAGGAGAGAGAAAATGGAAATTCAGTATGCATTTACTGTGTACCGTGATCTACTCCATACCTGCTCCTTCCAGATATGCCGTTTCAATGGATACTTGCAACACTGAACTAGTACTAGCATACTGTTTTCATAGGTAGCAAAAGTGAGTATTATGTAAGTATTATGAAGACCCTTCCTACACCAAAAATGCTTATTCTGTGGTTTCCCTAAAAAGAAATAATTTGAGGATATAGCATATTCAAAATTCTTATTCTGTGATTTCCCTTTAAAAAGCAGTTTGAGAATTTATCACATTATCTACTACAGGTAGACAAATGAACATTTAGTATCACCTCAAGATTTTGTATTAAATGCTAAAATCTGCAGGATTCTTCCCCCACCCATTCCCAAAGGCATGTGTTTTTATACTTGAAAGTAATTGCTTCTCTGTTGATTTCCAGAATCAGAACTTCCAAGGGAAAAGAGCTACACATTTATCATTAAACGTTGACTTAGAAAAGATGTATACTGACAAACTCAGAGTTAATCCGAAATAATTATTTTACTTGTTCCATTGATTCTATCCTGGTAAATGACAAGACATTTAAAGTAAGATTTCTATATTATTTCTATGTTTTAATATAATGACATTTATTTCTCATTATTTACAATATTTAAAATCAATAAACTAGATGCCCAATGATAGTAGGTTGAGTAAATATATCGTAATACAGTTATACATAGAATATCACACATTGGTTCAAAAATCTTATATATTTAAAGGTTATTAAATTACATGGGAAATTCAAAATATTAAATTATGATCAAAATTTTACATATAGAATGAACACTATTCAAGTGTGCATATGTGAACGTGCATACACACACACACCCACACACACACAATTATATGCATGTATTTAAAGAAATATGGAAGTTAGTTTGTCCATGCTCTGAACAGTGGGAAATCATCTGATGTTTTCATGCAAGAATATTCAAGATCAGATGTATTAGCAAAAAATCTGACATCGTGATGAAGCATTTATTAGAGGGAACACAGCTGGAGAAAGGAGAGTAATTAGGACATTACTGAGTAGACCAGCTTTTTTTCTTGTTCTTTTTCTTTTTTTTTTGAGGGGAAGGGTGTGAACTAAGGCACGAGGGGAAGGGTGTGAACTAAGGCACTAGGGGAATGGAGATGGCAGAAACAGAAAAGGAATCAAATGAGAAAGCGGCATTGTCTACATCACCACAGATGGCCATTGCTGGGTGTCTATATATTTTGTATGCCTGCAAGCATGTATATACCACCTTGAGAGGCACAACTCTAGATGACTGTGTGACACTTTGAAATTTTTCAAAAATAGCTCCCAGACTCCAGTTCATGGAAAGGAAGTGTCTAAGGGCTCCTTGAAGCCAGCACTTTGTTCCTGCAGCCCCTGGCACAGTTCCTGGTCCATGGTAAATAGTAAATAGCGATCAATGAGGTTGATTTATAATCGACTGGGAGAACGCAGGTGAAGTGCTCTGCTCTTGTCCCTGGCAAGCAGGTTTTCTTTGAGTTTTCCCCGAAGTCGACTTCTTCAGGTCTTTTTTATATAGGTTCTTGTGTGTGTCATTTCTGTGTTTGATTAAATAAAGCTCAATATTTACACTGAACCAAACTAAGACACCTCACAGCTTACAGCACTTAAAATTGGGACAAATATGCTACAGGAGCAAGGGGAGAAAAGGATGTCCCCAAAGAACCTATTAGTTTCCAAGAATCCGATACTGGTCAGGAACCTCAGCTAGCCTCAGAGTCTTCTACAATGTAGCAACTACTCAATGAATTTAGCTGAATGCATCTCAGCTAAATTTTCGCTGGTTCCTTCCTGTGTTTGCTTCACGAGGACCAATCTCCCAAGTAAGGAGGATGTAATCAATATCCATCTCTTTCCCTTACTAGTGTTGGGTCTTTGAAAGTTCACAGTGGTCGAGTCTGACAGAACATTTCACCTTGTCTGACTTAAAAGTTATTGAATTTGATTTGTACCCTGAGACACTATTACAAAGGCAGTAGTTGCTACGGCACTTGCGAAAAATAAAGAAATCAGATGCTGGAATTAAGAAGTTAGAAGTGCAAGCCCAGACCAGGTGAGTTTATTAACCCTTCGTGACAGTCTAGCCCAGAGGTTCAGGAGAACCGAGGGGAAGGCAGAGCCATGTTGGGTCAAACTAGACTCGGATGAAACCAGGAAGGAGTTTCAGTTTGATAAAATCCAGGGGCCTTGGGGCCCTATTTGAATGAGTGACTATATTTCTGTCCTAAAGAAAAAACTTGTATAATGATTCTTTCATTAACTTTAAGCAATAGATATAAAAAAAAAAATCACATCTATTTTTTAGTTTAATGATGGTCTCCTTTTAAAAGCAATATATAATCATTGTAGAAAATTTGAAAATACAAAAAGTAAAAGGAGACAAGGGAAAAAATGTCATAATGCCCCAATCTAATAACAATCAATGTTTACATTTTATTTGTGTTGAAATAATTTTCTGTGCACATGTATCAAAATTTGTATATGCTTTGTACAATAGGTAGTAGTTATATTCTTCATGGTTTCACTTGGCATTTTATCGAAGTATTTTTGACAAAATTTTAGAAGTTAATTTATATTGGCTCCATAAAATAAAATAATATGGCTCTTTATTATTTATTTAATCAATTATCTTTTTTTCATATGCTTGAATGACTTTTAATATTTTGTTATTTTAAAAAGTGAGACCAAACATGCTTAAAGATAATTACTGGAATGCATCTCTAGCTATTTCCATAGTATTAACACATAGAAGTTAAAATTATGGGATATAAAAAATTTTAAGAATAAATATTTGGGTGGCAATGTAATGCAGAGGGCAGGGCATAGCCCCTGGAGTAGGCAGACATGATTGAAACTCTAGTTATGCTATCTACCTGTTCTGTGAAAGTGGGAAGGTTGCATTTTATTTTTTCTCGTATGTGCATTGGACATAAACATAGTTTTGCCTTGAAGGATCGTTGGACAAAATAAATAATACAATACATATTATCATTTGATAAAAAAGCCATGCATGGAATAAGCACTCAATAAATATACAGTATTCATTATTAAATAAAATGATGTCCTTTGTGAAATGTGCTGTGATTCCCAAATTTGACCTGGGTTCCCACGTTTTTTATTTAACATGAGATTCCTTTTGAGAGTTTAAAATGCTTCGTATAGAATGCATCTAAGGATAAATTGACTTAGCTGATTTAATTTTCTGTGTGCTCTGTTTTCTAAATTGGCTTAAAGCCTTAGCTTAGTAGCCGAGAAGGTAAACGTGCCGTATTTGCAATAATACAATTGCTTCAAATATACTTGGAAACAATAAGAATAGTTGTACTGAATTCTGTAAATACTGAGTTCTTGAGTCCAAACTTTCCAGAAACTAAATAAACTTCTAACATTCACTGTTGCATTGTGTAGAGAGGAGAGGACATAATCACGGTGGAACAACCTCAAAGGTGTTTTCAAAGCTTTGACCTGAGAATGTTAACACAAGTAGCACACAGGTCAGTTCTGGTTATTTCCAAATATCACCCAGAACTCCTTGAATGTGTTCTGCACTACCTCTGTCACTGGTGAGGGGCTTACAGGTGTCGATGCATCTCTACTAGGATCATGCATCAGCCTTGTTCAATGATATAAGAGAACAGGCATGGGACAAGTTTATTCTTTCAAATTTTATAAAACTACTCGCACAAATGATAAGCGGAAAAACAAATTTATCTTCTTTTCTGCATATAATTAAATGAGAGCTTTATTTTTACCTCATTTTCCAGTAGCAATGTCACTAAGGGATTCTATTTATTAAGCAACAACCATGTGCCAGACAATTTAGATGTATTATTTTACTCAATGACTATTGCCAATTAGACAATGATTAACACATTTAGCATTATTAAGCTGTACCTGATAATTTGCATTTGAGGTTGAGATTGAGAGTTAAATGAAGAGAAGAAAGGAATGTCAGTTTAATATTTTGATGTTCTTTGTTAGCAAAAATTATACTGGGCTTCCCATCTCAAACTAACAGCATGCTCCGTGAGACCCAAGGCTCAGGAGACCAATAGCCACATCCCAGGGAGGTTTCAATGAAAACATCCTGCAAACGCTGTCTGTCAGGGGTGCAGCAAACAGACCTCTGCCCCCTTTCTAATGATGTTATTACTGTCGTTAAGAGTTTAACCAGAGGGCTTCCCTGGGCTTCCCTGGTGGCACAGTGGTTAAGAATCCACCCGCCAATGCAGGGGACACGGGTTTGAGCCCTGGTCGGGGAAGATCCCACATGCTGCAGAGCAACTAAGCCCATGTGCCACAACTACTGAGCCTGCACTCTAGAGCCCACGAGCCACAACTACTGAGCCCACATGCCACAACTACTGAAGCCCGCACGCCTAGAGCCCGTGCTCCGCAACAAGAGAAGCCACCGCAATGAGAAGCCCACTCACCGCAACTAAAGAAAGCCTGCAGGCAGCAACAAAGACCCAACGCAGCCAAAAATGAATAAAATAAAATAATAAATTTATATTAAAAAAAGAGTTTCACCAGAAATGCTAGGGTTTAAGGAACATCTGCTGAAATTTTCAAATAAGGAACTGGACATTCCTATGCCAGCCTCAACAACTAGAGCCTTGAATAATTGCACCAGTCCAAGTTATTAATATTTAGAAAATAAAAATGCATGTGTGAAATCCTGCCTTTGCTCTTCAAAGTCTGGTGGCTTTTCAACCCACTTCGGTGGACATGCACCCAACAGAAACTACTCTGGGTAAGGCTTCTAGTGACTTTATGTGGATGAATCCAGTGGACAGTTTTCAGTACTTATCTGACTGCCACTACTTCTTTCTGGAAGCACTCTTTTCTCTTGACACTTAGGATGCCACAGAACAGGTGTTCCTTATGCCCCCACAGCCACTCTTTTTCAGTCTTTAGTGCTAACTCACTTTCGGTTTCTTTTCAACGTCCCTCTTCCTCTGGCTTGTTTCTAGATTCTGGAATTTGAGCTCAGTCCTGGTACATCATCTTACGTGGCATGATATCTTGCGCCCTGATGAATCTAAACAGGCAGCTCCCCCTCACATCTCCAAATCTACCAACTTGCTTACATGTCTCCAGCGATGTCACAGGTATCGTAAAAAGCAACCAAATCCTCACAATTTAACTATCAATTGCTAATCTGCTACTTTAATAGTGTTTCCAGCAGAAATCACTGGAACCTCTGTCTCCCTCACTCCCCCTCAAGGCAAGTCTTTCATGACTACCTCTAAAATGTAACTGGAATCTATCCTCGTGGCTTTATAACAGCTAATAAGACAGAATCAACTCCTTGATGGACTAATGCAATAGTCATTTAACTGGCCCCCTATTCCATCCTTGTTCCTGACTAATCCATTCTCTGTGAAGCAGTCAGAATGATCCCTATAATTGGCAAATCATAATAAGCATAATATAAAATTTTTTCAGCCTAAAACCACACTTAGGATATCATCTGAAATCCTACTAACATCTACAAGGCTTTATATAATCTAAGCCCTTACAACCTGGTCCACCTCTTCTGATGCTTCTCATATTCTCTCTCTCTCTCTCTCTCTCTCAACTTGATTCTGCAGTGCCACCACTTCGAAATTTGATATCTGATGGACCTGTCCTTTTCAAAAATTTCTAGAATACGCCAAACTCTTTGTTCTCCCAGAACGGTCACCTGTGCTATTTCCTACCTGAAATGCAAAAATGCTATTCCCCATACACTACCGTGTGTAAAACAGATAGCTAGTGGGAACCTGCGGTATAGCACAGGGAGCTAAGCTCAGTGCTCTGTGGTGACCTAGATGGGTGGGATGGGGGATGGAGGAGGTCCAAGAGAGAGGGGATATATGTATACATACAGCTGATTCACTTCAGTATACAGCAGAAACTGACACAACATTGTAAAGCAACTATACTCCAATTTAAAAAAATCCAATCTACATTCAGATATATACACACCTGGCTGCAGGCCATAGGTACCCAAGGTTAAAAAAATGCTACTGTGTAAATCAGTGTTTTTCTTGTCAGCTCTCCATGCCCATGATGAAGCAAGAAACCTAGAACCAGATGTCAGAGCACATGTTCAGACATCTGAGAAAAGCTATCAGTGTACAGTTCTACCGGCAGTACCAACAATATGGAAGAGAGTCATCCAGAAATAGCCATGGTTAAATGATCATCGTGTCACAGAACATATGAGAAAATACTCACTAACAACGAATGGCTTATGATCATTTGAGAGCCATGCGTTCATGATGATTGTGTGAAAGTGCTTGAGACTCCACTCATGGATTAAATGACACTGCAAGATGTCTTAAACCTCTGTATCATAGGCAGGTCTTGCATAAAACCAAACTCTTCAAAAATAAAAGATAGGAAATTAGATCATCTATCTTTGGGAAGGAGAGAAATCACCAGACCACCCAACTAGACTCCAAACAAAGCAAGTTAAAGACTATCCTATGTGACAGAGCTCTGGACAGACTTGTCAACACACCAGACTTAATATTTTGATGCTTTTTTTGGTAATTGCATACTATTGCTTAGAGATGATTCCGAGGTAAAGCTGACAAGTGCACCCCTGGTGGGATCAATGTGATTGAACTCTGCTCCATGCACACATGATCCTGAAAATGGAGCATTTAGGAACCTGTGGTTGGGACATTGCAAAACCAGTGTTCGAATGAAAATAGCGTGCAGTATTAATAGTGGATGAGTAATTGTCATTCTTGCCTAACAGGGGTATTCTACTCTACTCTAGGAAGGCTTAATATTCCATATGGGTAAGTACTTCGTATGGGTAGAACAAGGGGAGGTCAAGGGTACAGTGTTACCCCCTCACCTTCATCCAGATGTTTCCCCAAGAGCCCACTTAATTATAAAGTCACTTTAATGCTCAGCACATTTGTCTGACATTTTTAATAGTGTATATACTAATTTTGAATAAAAGTTTTTTAACACCCTACTCCAGAGTTTAAAGCAACGTCACATTAATTTTAAGCATCAGGACATGGAACTGTCAAAGCAGTAGACTAGTGTTCAGGCACACACATCTTAGGTCCCTTTCATCACTGGTAGTCATAGGAAGACTTTAGGTGAATAAAGCCTCTTATCTATCATACTGTGTTAACAACTAGATAAATAGAAAAGCAGTGGCAGTTGATATAAAGTAGCTACAGGACAAAATCACCCTTAACAAAGCTCTGAGACGTGGGAAGTCCTCTGGTGCTGAAGACATGTTTTCCACAAACTATTCTTACTGGACCTTTCAGCAGCACAAAGCAGATTCCAATAGCCACCTCAGCAGGGCCCTGTTGAAGCAGGGTAGCCGATCCCTAGTGGCAAAACCAAAAGGAGTCACTAAATCACAATCTCAGAAAGTATGACCACGTATCGAGTCCTGCTTCGCAATTTAACATGCACAGATACCCCTGCGGATCTTGTAAGGCGGACTCTAATGCAGTAGGTCTGGAGTGATCCTGGAGGCCTGGATTTCTGCGTATCTAACAATTTCCCAGGTGACGCTGGTGATGCTACACCACGGACCAGACTTTGAGCAGCAAGGCCGTGTAGGGCTAGGAAGCTGTCCCAGAACCCAAAGCATTCTGCTTAGCAGATTTAACGGGAAAATTGCTCTTTTAAAGAAAAGCCTTCAGATGGATCAATACATCTAGAGGCTGAGCTGTAAACTGGGATGGTGCTACCCAACAAACTGCTCTATGACAATCCAATGGCAACACGGAAGCCCCTCCATCAAGTTCCTAAGAATCCTGATCCACACGACGTCATTGTTAGCAACTTTGACTACAAAGGCACAGGTATATAAGACACCCCAGGATTGTACTAGCCAATTTGAATTAAATTCAACTTCAAGCGTAAAGACCATTGGGTGGTAAGAGGGTCATGCATTCAGGAGAAAGTTCTGAGACAAGCTTCTAGAAATGCAAGAATATAGTATGTTGGCGAATCAGTTATATACACAGCTACTTAGAGAAGCAACCATCTTGGTGGTGGTATTCCAAGGAATAAAAGAGGTATCACCCCAGTCTGAACCTCAAACAAGAAAAGGAATGGATGTGTAATGAGTAACAGTGGTTAAAAAGTCACCCCGAGAAAGGATGGAGAGTCGCATTTTCTCCATAACGGCGCTACGCTTGATGTGAGGTGAATTAAAATAACAGAGCCATGCCCTTGAGAAGTTTATAATCTAAGATGAACAAGGGTAGAGCTGCTGCCTTTGCTGTCTAAAAAAATAAAGAGGTTAAATTTTCTGTCACAGTGAACATCTATGAGACAACTTCGG
Source organism: Balaenoptera borealis (assembly GCF_965194805.1). NCBI lineage: Eukaryota > Metazoa > Chordata > Mammalia > Artiodactyla > Balaenopteridae > Balaenoptera > Balaenoptera borealis. Next base: position 4,031,853 of record NC_138873.1, on the reverse strand, counting down.
CGAATTTACAAGAAAGCAAAGCAAGATTGAATTGCTGTATGAAGAGATCAGTAAGCACACTTGTGCTTTTCTCTCCTCTCACTCAGAAATTCATTGCTCCTTTTAATCTTCATCACTGATTCTCACCAGAAAAACTGAAACAGCTTGAGGGCAAATACTCTTTATCCACTGAGAGAAACCAGTTGTGCTTTTGGAATCTTGGGTGGTCCTATCAGACACATCTGGATCTTACCACATTCGATTGCTTTAAAGATCGACTTGGGTGAAAACTTCAGGCAACCTATACAACTAACCGTGATGCAAATGATAATAAATTCTGCCATGTGCACCTGAAACTCTGCTCCGAACAGCAAAGTGGAGAAGAGATGATAGGAGCCATTGACCCCTTTAGCTACAATACTTGATGCATCACTTGGAAACAAAAGCTACTTAGGAGAGTAAGCTAAGAGTAATAATTTAAACACTGCTATTAGACCATTTTATGGAGGGCAAATTTATTTCCAACCTCCAGCCAGTTTAAACAATAGTTAATATGAAACAAGTTTACCGTACAAGAGAAAACACATTTTATTTAGCTTAATATGCAGGTTTTACTGATAAATACTTCTTTGAAACAATTTTTACAGAGAGAAACATGTGATGGCCACTTTTCTTTATAAACCAGTATTCGTCCCCCTTGAAACTGGCAGCTATAACAAGTGGGAAAATTATTCATTAGAAAAGAAAAGAAAATCTCTTAAGGAAAATAAATTGAATGGATCTCATCTGTGTAAGAATGTTTCTCTTATCTCTCCATGCCCAGCCTGTATAGGCACTATTACCCAATTATGTCTCTTAAATGTCTCCCCTGATTCTCATAAAAGGCTCCTTGTTTAAATGCAAACATTTTAATTCGATATGTCTCTATATGTTTATTTCGTATATTAAAAGGCTTTAGGCTTATAGTACAAATAATAGTTATACAATATCTTATATCCACGTGTCTAATACCCTTTCCACGTCAAATGCATATGATACGGAATACCATTAGTATGAAAAACTGGTCTTCCCTCTCCTTAGGCTCACGATGATTATCATAATCATTTTTACTGAACCCGGGTGGACATAACACTATACTGAATTCCTGGTGTAACTTGACATTTTTATCTCTCCTTTAAGAAAATGACATAAGACTAAGATGAGATGGGATCCAATTTTGTTCACTAATCTCACAATTCGTCCGACCCCAGTGATGGTAGAATTTCTTCCCTGGACATGAAATTCACTGCTCTGTGTTGTCCCGGGTGCTTCCAGACTCTTTGGTCCTTGACTGTCAATGTAATTCTCAGGTGCTCTTTCTTCTCTGTCTAACCTATGATTCTGAGGACTGTGTGTTTCTGGACTTTGGCTCCATGGCTTGTGCTGTTTAATTGCCTCTTGGTTGCTGGCCTTGCTTTTGACTCATTGCTCTGCTTTACTTCGACTTCATCGCTTTCAAAGCTCAAGGACTCCTAATTGTCTACACCCTGATTTGGCTATCAGCTTCTTCCATTTCTGCCCAATCTGTCTCCGACATTGCCCTCATCCCCCTGTCAAGCATCTTGTCCTTGCAACCCACGTTTAGCCATGGTACTGACAGATGGAGAACCTTGGAACATATTTCTCAGCAAGGAAGTCACACGACAAAGAGTTTATAACCAGAAGTAACTGAATGGCATGTACAGATTATTGTGGAGGCATGAAGAGTGGAAGCAAGCCGTCTACTGTTCATTTCATTTCTACTTAAGAAGCCCGGTATATCTGTTTCTCAAATCTGAACCACCTTTTCTACAAACTCAGAGTGGTGAGTAAAGTTTTCCTTCATTCCCAAAAGACAATAATGTTAGAGAGGTTTGTCTCAAACTAGTTCAGAAATTGTGATATATGAAGTCAAACAGTGGGTTTCTGAATGTTAAATTAGCATCAAGAATTCATTAGCGTATTTGGTGGACTGTATTTAGATAAAGACTAGTAGATCTATAGACAGTCTCCAATGCGGAAGACAGTAGGATTCAATTATTTTCTCTACAAGAATATGTTACTGTCATGTCAAATTACTTCCCTTTTGCAGAGCATGAACTTCTCCAGGAAGCTTGAAAAACATTTCTAGCTCTATATTGCACTAAATTTTTATCATAAAAAATATAGGGGAAATTTTTTTATCTTCTTTCAGAAAAGTCTATTGCAGTACTCAGTGCTGTGATTAGAGAGATGGTGACCTAAATCTCTTAAATATAAAAAGAGAGGGAGACAGCCTTTGGCCATAATCACTGCTTAGCTGCTTTGGTTAAACAGGAAATTCAGAAAGATTCCTCTCATTTTATTTCTTGGCTTAGGAAAGGAAATCTTTGATCGTGTATACTTGCATCAGACTTCTGGGTATATTATAGACATTTTCACCTCACTATATAAACCAGAGAGGAGGATTTTGGAGATGCAGAAAGATAACAGGGTATATAAGAGGAACTTTATATTTCCTACTCAGGAAGGAGTTTGGCTAATAGTGTAATTCCTGTGTTTCCATCAATGTCTCATGTAATTTTTCCCCCCTGCACATTACCCATATCTCCTGTGATCTGTTTATGAATAATGTGACCCCTTCTATATAAAAACAATAGTTTCAATTTCATTTCTTCAATATTGATTATTCTTATTCTTATTCTATAATTTTTGAAAATGTACTCCCAATTATAAACATGGAAAATGTGAAGATCATTCCAAGCAGTATGTAAGCGGAAAGAACTAAGGGTAATGCAGGTGTCCTGCAAAGTTTCTTCTGCATTAGGTAGGAAGATCTATAATAGCTTAATTACACATATCATGGATACCCATTCATCAATAGTCTTTTAGAAGATCTACCTTAAAAAGATGTTACCAAGGTAAGAAACAGTACATTGAATGCAATAATGCAGCTAATTATTAGGACAATTTTGAGGGTAACTTGCTAAATTAATCACAATTTAAACTATGGTTTTGATGGGTAGTCAAGACACATGAAAATGATTTGTGATGATATACAAATACCAAGCATTCGGGAGGCAGGCATCCAGTTATATTTATCACAAATGCCTCAGATGCCTAATACAATAGCAGAAACTCAATGATCATTAGTTATATGTTGAATGAATGAGTTAATCATTTACATTCTGATTGAAATAAGCAAATTATTTAACCCATAACTGGGGAGAAATCCCTTAGTTATCTAACTTAGATAGCAATAAGTTATCAAGTGACACTGAAGAGAGTTTGAAAAAGATTTTAGGTTTTTAGTGCATATGTTTTCAAATTCACAGCTCCAGGTGGCTTTCCTGCTATTTCAGTTGGTGAGGAGACCACTATCAAAGAAGATATTATAGTCTCAAGCTCTATTCTGTTCCAGTCTTTGTTTATTTGTTTTGACTTGTGATTGTTTTCCCAATACAAAATTAATTCATTTACACCATAAAAATGAGAACATATAGAAAGACAATAGTAAGAAAATAAAAACCACCCACAATTCCAACAAGACTTTTCCTCTGCAATTATAATATGCCAAGTCCTTTTCCTATTTATTATTTGATTTTTTTTTTTTTTAGAAAGAGATCCTACAGTTTACAATGTTTTGCAATGTGCCTTTTATTTAGAAAAAGTGCAGGTTATGAAATACTACTCTACAACAGTTTAACTCACCACGTAATATTCCATGAGTAAGTGTGCTGTTATTTTTTTTTAAATTCCTCTTGATAGACACTACGGTTATCTCAATATTCTGGTATAATAAATACAATTCAAAATCTAAAAATATATCTAACTATTTCTCCAGGCTGTCATTATATAAATAGAGTTGACTGGTAGAAAGTGTTAATAAATATTACCAAATTATTCTCCAGAAAGTTTACATCAATTTTCTCTCTTCCTAGAAATTTGTAAGATTGCATTTTTCACTTCACCGTCATCAGTAATGTGTATTATCATTTTCGTTATCATTCTCAATTTGACTAGTCATCTATATGGTAGTGAACATCAACAATGTTTGCGTACACTCAAAAGTTTTTCTATTTCTTCTACAGGGAAATGATTATTTATATCCTTAAGCCACTGTTTCTATCAATGTGTATTTAGTTTTCTCATTGATTTATGAGCTGTTTAAAATATTAAAGATACTAATATTTTGCTTGCTGTATATACAGAAATTATTTTTACACTTTAAAACATTTTTTTTTCATTCCCAGTTTATTGTGGTAGGTCCTAAGTTTGGTAAAGTTTGTGCCTAACAAACTTTAGGGTGTTGTCTTGGCTGTAAGACAGTTTCAGCTTTGCTCCAGTAAAACTCATGCTATTGTTTGCAACATAATTTGAGATAACTGAGGGCCCATCACAAAATACAAGGTGGATTCTAGGGGCAATCCAGATAGGTACCTTGGCAGTGAGAATGACCAACAAACTCTCATATACGTGTTTACTCATTCACTTAACTTAAATGCATTGGACCACTACTCTGTGCCAGGGACCACATAAAACAGAAAGGGGTTTGAAGTACTATCCCTGCTCTCTGGAGCTGACATTCTGCCAGGCAAGTCTTTATGATATACTTCTCAACTGTAGAAGTGTCAATGATCCAGCAAATAATGTGAGTAAAATTACCAAATGAATAGAATTCCAGTAGTTTTTTTCACCACAGATATTACCAGTGAGATATATATCCAAAATATATGGGAAACAAATGAGGTGAGCCCTATAACCACCACAGTTTAATGCCTTAAAATGTTCGCAGGGCACAACACAGGGAAGGGAACCCAAGCAGAATCCAGTGGATTCCACGATGAAGCGACAGAGCAGAAGCTTTGGGAGGCAAGCGCCGGAGTTTAATGGACCAAATACTAGAGACAGGAGTCTAAGAGGGACAGAGAGAGTGAGAAAGAGCAAGACAGACAGAGACAGAGAGAACAGAGCTATGGAGAGATCAGGGAGAGGGACAAAGAGAGAGAAAGACACCTGGAGATCCCCCGGCTTTTCCCTTCAAATATTTGACTGAGTAGTAATCAGTGCATGTGGATGAAAAACTGTCTCATGGTGAGGAAAGAATCATCCAAAATGATTAAAATGAACAGATAAAATATTAAAGGAGATATTATGTGGAGAGCAACAAAATTAAAGATTACAGGCAATTTCTCACTGGAAACAATGCAAGTGAGAAGAGAATAGGGCGGCACCTCTGCAGTGCTGGAAGAGAAATCTGTCACCTCAGAAACCTAGAGAAAACAAAGTGAAAATCAAGATATTTTCAGACATGTTATAAACACTATAGTGATGAGTAAAATAAGAAAACAAAGACTCTTAGCTCTTACACCAACAAAGAGATAAAGCAGAATCATAAAGACATACTCAGACCAAAAGAAGAGAGAAAGGAAGAAAATGAAAAAAAGATAGGATAAATTAAACACAGAACAATTATATGATTAACTGTTACTATATAATAGTCACATAAAATATAATGGTATAAATATTCCAATTACGAAGCAGAGAGTATCACATTGGATGAAAAATTAAGACCCAATGACATGTTGCTTACAATAAATGCATTTTAAATATAAATAAAAACTAGTTAAAAGGAAAGGATGGAGGAAGACATGTCAGGCTAACCCCAGTCAAAAAGAAATCTGACTGGCTATATTAATACCAGACAAGTATTTCAGATTAAAATCTACTACCAGGAAGATGGAAGGTCATTTTATAACAATAAGGGAGTCAATTACTCAAAAAGACATGACAGTCCTATATATTTATGCACCTAATAAGAGAATATATTCCACATGAATTATTCAGGAAAATTAAAGAGGAAGAAATTCATCCCAAATCCTTGAGGCCAAAAACAGATACCTAATACCAAAACCAGCAAAAGACATCAAGACAAGAAAACCGCTGTCAAATATCCCTCAGAACAGAAACACAAAAATTCTTAACAAATTTTTAGCAAATGAATCCAATGGTATGTAAAATGAAAAATACATCTTAACTAAGCAGGGTTCATCACAAGAATGCAGAGTTGATTTAATATTCAGAAATCAATTAATATATCAACATATTAAAAAACTAAAAAAGAAAAATCACACGATCCTTCAGTAGGTACAGTAAAGGTATATGATGCAAATACAGCATCCTTTCCTGGTAAGTACTCTCAGCAAAATAGGAAAGAACGGAACTTACTCAACCTGATAAAGGACATCAACAAAAAGCCTGAGCTAATCATACTCAGTGTTGAAAGACCGACAAGGGGGTTCCTCTGGCTACTTCTCTTCCATGTTGTGCTGAGGTTCTGGCCACTGCAATCAGGCAAGAAAAAGAAATAAAGGGCTTCACATCGGAAAAGAAGTAAAGGGATTCGCATCAGAAAACAAGAACAATCTTTGTTCATAGATGACAAGACCACCCACACGGGCAATCTGATAGAATGTACAAAGAAAGTACTGGATCTAGTAAGTGAGATTACTAAGTTGCAGAGTAGAAAATTAACATAAAAATCAATGTATTTCTATAGACTAGCAATTAGCAAATGGAAATTTAAATAAAATATCATATAAATAGTATGAACATATAAAATAATAAGCAATAATTTTAACCAAAAAAACATGAAAGGCCTGAACACTGGAAACTATAAAACTTGGCTGAGAGAAATCTTTGAAAGACCTAAATAAAATATTCCATGTCTGTGGTCTGGAAGACTCCGTATTGTTAAGATGTCAGTTCTTCCCAAAATGATGAATAGAATCAATGCAAACTCAGTCAGAATCCCATAAGGATTTTTTTTGTCAAAACTGACAAACAAACAAAAGAACTGTAAAAGAATTTAGAATACAAATGCTGGCGTACCTGCAATCACAAAGAAGGCAATTTTAGTGCTTGATTTATTTTCTTTGTGGAGTTCAGTTGTAAACTGAAGAGAATATGCACATCTTAGTTACAAAAAGTTGAGTGGTATGTAAAGTATAGTAATAAATGAGGCAATGTTAATGAAGAAAATAATTTCCTAATGTAACGCCAGCATTTGCGGAAAGGTAAGAGAGAGAAAAAGTGGTAAGTATTTAGAAAGCCAAAATGAAGAACAAACAAAAAATGTCTGTACATGAAAAAGGAAACCCATATGTGAACCCAGTGATTACTCTTCATTTTTGGTTTTGATAGAAAGTATTTTTTTTTCTCCATTCTCTCTGTGATCTTAATAAAGAATCAGGTAAATTAAATGCAGGTGTCACGATATCAACCATGTGCCAGTCATGTTATAAGTCAAAAGGAACCTAAAATAAGGAAGATAGGAGTAGTTCAAACAGAATGCAGGGGCAAGAAAGGGTTTTCAAAGGACAGTAGCTACTGTCCTCCTTCACATGACTATCTCCTGGTTTTCCAAACCACTGCTCTTTTTGCCTAACTTTTCAATATCATGATCAAAGATCCCATTCATGCCACTGACTCTTTTTATAGACACTATCCTTATGCCACCTCTTTTATTCTTATTTTTACTGTTTATTTATTTATTTATTTTTTACTGTTTATTTTAATCTGCAGTAGCTGAGATAACCTAGGTACTCAATAAATATTTTCAACCATTGGGTTGAATTCCCCAAATGAGTAACAGGTTTGCCAAGATTATTCAGCTGAAGTTAAATAAGGATATTTTGTGGTGAACTTGAGCAAAATAGTTACATAATTTTTCATCATTCTCAGAATCGTGATTGGGAATGGGGTGTATGTTATGAGCACCTCGGAAAACTGAAGGACTTTACTGAAGTGAGAGAGGTCAGCAAAAGTGTTTCAAATAATTCAAGTAGCCCAGACTGTGGTATGACTATCAAGAAAATAAGGCCTCTAGTGATTTAAAGGCAAAAGTGACAACAAGTGTTAGAGACTATGTTTAGGGATATACTCCTACATCTAGAGTGTATATGGGATATACTTAGGGATATACTCCATAGTGTATGTATATAGTATACACTTCTAGACGTGTTATGGACCCAGTGTTTCTGTCCTTGTCACAAGCGCTGTGTTCTGCAGCCCTCTACCTGCTCACTGGGGAAGGCAACTGCGAAGTGATTCTGAATCATCTCAGACAGGTAGTAAAATACAAAGTCTAAATATAGATATCAAGTGAGGACCATGGAATGTCTGTAGGGTGAAAACTGTGTCAAATAAGTAGATTCAGGGTAAGAAAATGGCTGTCTTCCTACTCGCCTCCCAAAAAAGTGTTTTCTTTTCTTTTCCAGTTTTGATCATTAAGTTAATCTGCTGGAAAATTAAGATGTGTTCTATATTTCAAGTATAGAAAAATGACCTTTTTTAGTTGTTCACAGCTGCAACTGTAAGAACATGAAATTAATATTGCTGCTAAATGTGTCTGAGCTGGAAAAATGCCAGTGCCCCTGTTCCAGGGTACAAATGCCCTTTCCTGGAGAAGAACATGGCAGCTGCTCAATCCATTTCCCAGAAGGACAAGTGAATTTCTTAAATGCCGCCAGAAAATTTGAGCACCTAGAATTTTCCTGTGGATCTCAACTACTCCCAATATTTGTCTGTGCACCTTGGAGCAGGCAATCTGTCCTGTACTCACTATCCTTCCTGAGAGCTGAAATGCCAGCCAAGACTGTACCTGACTAGAAGAGAAGCCACAGCCCACCTGGGAACCCAGCCTCTCTACAGGGACCGCGACGGCCTAGCCAACTACCGTGACTCAGGGAGACTGAGTTTGCTCACTTCATCAAGGAGAGGCAGGTAAACCAGAACAATGGACAACTGACCAAAGGTTTGTATCCATACCTTTTTCTAGAATAAGGTATAGGCCGGGGGGTGGAGGAGGTGTCAAATATCTCCTCTGTCCCCAGAAAAGAGCCTAGAAGGACCTAAGTTTCACCAAGTCCTTTGTGTCAGGTCCATGGTACACAGTACATAGATAAGCTGATTCCCAAGAGTGGTCTGATTTCATACTAGGACTTGCCTCATTTGTATCAGCATTGACTCATTTGTGTCTCTGCCGAGTGTACCTTTGCACCCCAGCCTTCCTTTCCCTTTTCTGCAAGTTTTCCTTCTCTGGAGACCCCATCAACAGCCCTGCCCTGACTCTATAAACCTGCCATCTGCAACTCTTCTCAAGGCTGCACAAGCAACCACACTCCCAGGATGGAACCGCCGCCTGCACCCAGGCAGTTCTGCTGCTGTGTGGTCCAGATTATTTTTTAAATTATGTACATGTAAGGTTCACATGTAAGTGCAAGGACATACAGGACTGAGAGTCGGCAGGTATGATTTGGTATGGTTCCAATGATAAATAATTGTTGCCCTGAGCCCTCACCTTTCCTGCCACCCTGGCCTTCCTCTTCCTGAACCCAGATTGTTCCACAATCCAGCAATAGGAAAGGAAGCTCCTGGTCCAGTGTCTTGTCTCTAGAATCCTGCTCCAGAGTCACTGCCGGCACCTATTGGGATTTGTCTGAACCTGTGCCCTCCTGGTTGTAAAATGTTTGCAAGTGCCCACACCTGAGCACTGCCGCCGCAGCTACACCACTGGCTAAATCTTCTACCTCCTCCCTCCAATAAAGCCGGTCAGCATCCTCCCAGGTCTACCTCGGTCAGCATCCTCCCAGGTCTACCTCGGGGCCACAGTCCTTTCCTCCTCATTTTCATTGACTACTGAGGACATTTTGAACATAGTCTCCCCCCTTCCTCTTGCAGTTCCCTTTGCATTAGGCTTCTGTGATGTGCTTATGTCCAAGTTACTCAACCACGGTGGCATTTCTCCTCTTTCTTGCTGTGGGGAACATCGTTTTTCTCCCTTTAACACCAGTGCCACCGGTTCTCTTCCATGACCCTGGAAGCCTCTCCTCCATGGCTTCAACTTCATACTAATGGCTCAGAAATATCAACTTTTAGTTCAGAATTCCCTTTAAGCCTTGGTTTTATACAGCTAGCTATGAATGTCAACTGTGGATATCTCCAGGGCTCCTCAGATTCCACAAATCCCAAAATTAAATGGTTAGTTTTCCTTTTCAACCTTGCTGTTCTTCCGATGGTCCATTCTTGATGTCTGGCAGTGCCATTTCCCCAGTGACCCAAACCAGAAGCCTAGATTTCATCATAATCCCTCCACTTGACTTTAATCTACGAAGCCAAGTGTCAGCTGTGTCCCCGGGATTCTTTCTCTTTAAAATTTACCTTAGAAGTTCCCTCACTGCCTTCTTTACTGTTATAGATTCAGTTCCCCGAGGGAGACACTAAGAGAAGCATTTCAGTGTAGACGCTTTATTTTGGAGACCATCCCAATCAAGTCAGGAGGGGCGTGGAAGAAGGAGGCAGCAAGGAAAGGGAACCGATAAATCATATATTCTCAAGTACATCACCGTTGTCAGTAACTGGAGGTTACTCCAAACAAACAGAAAAGCCAAGCAAGCCAAAAGCCTTTCACTGCGGAATAAAGACCAAGTGCATCACGTGGGTGTGTGGAGCACCCGGATTTACCTGCTGCGTCCCCTCTGCTGTTACACCCAGTGCCCTGCGTGAGCTCAGACGTAGCGGATGATTTCCGGTTTCCTCACCTACGCTGGCTGCTTCTCCAAGCCCATGTGTCTCTTCAGACCATTGCATCTGTTCTGGCAGAATGCAGACAAGGCTCAGCTCAATAGATGCCTCGTTTGTAAGACTTTCCTCATCCACAGATCCTAGAGATGTCTACTTGAGGAGCTAGGATACTTTTCTATTTGTTTGTCTGTCTCTCCCACTAGGCAGTGATTCTTTCAGTGAAGGGCCAGGGTGGATTCATCTTGATCTACAGCCCGGGCCCTGCCAGTGTCTGCATCACGCCTGTGTGTTTGGGAGCATGGAAGTGGGGCGTGGTGTGGAGCTCAGGAGTGGAGATGAGCACCATTTGATTTTATTTGATTTTAAAGCTTCTAGTGAGGTGTGTGTGTGTGTGTGTGTGTGTGTGTGTAGATGTACAGAAGGAGGATAATTAAATGTCTGATTCAGTTTAGCACCTTTCCTTCCCTTTTATTTTTCCATGTTGCTATCTGAATTGATAGCATGCATTTGGCCTAAACCCTGTGTTAAGCATTTCTGATGGTTTTGGCAAGTTTCCTGATGAAGTACCAGATGTGCAGGTACCAGAACAGGGACTGCCAGTTTATATCCAGGGAGAAATTAGTGAGCTGATAAAATTCACATCTTTTGAACGACAAAAATTGGTATTTTATTTCTTATCGAGGATTTTCAATGCATGTGTCTGTCTCCGAAGGGACAGTGAAGAATTTCTTAAAAGTAGGACACATAACGAGTAATTATTATAAACTGAGATATAATGTCTTTGACTTGAAAGTGACTCTGGCTACGGACTAGATTTCTAACTACATCACCATCACCTACGCCCTTTCTCCCAATTTGCGTGTATTTTTTTACATCTCCTTCCTGGCAAACATAGATACCGCTTTCCAAGGAGAAGTCAACATAACGTTTTTGGAAGCACAGACTTTCCGTTGCCAAAAGGCTTGGGCACCGAGAGCACAACACGCCTGGACTCCATCTCCTCTCCCTGCTCCCTCCTCACCCATCCTGGGCCTCCTCTCTCCCTGGATGAATCTCCCATGAATTCTAATTATAGGAGAGGGATAACAACAGCAGGAAAGAGATATTTTATTTTTATATCTGCTGACAGTAGATCGCGCCTCACATCGCTGTAGGAAAAAAAAATGTGTTTACAAATGTATCATCATACGGCAGATCTTAAATTGCACATCTATTAGCTGTTATTATTGACTATTGTCAGAGCAGTGCTACTGCCTGGAAAAGGTCAGGTCTTTTCATTTGTGTTTTTTCATGTGATGAATAACAAATAATGAAGCACAGAATTTATTGGGCTGTTGAGATTTCTCTCTCATATCTGCAGACTAGTTACCGGTTTTAGACTTTCTTCACTGACATCAGACAAATCAGTTCGTATTTATTTCATGTTTCAGTCCCACAAAGGAGATCTGATTGGGGAAATTACTGCTCAGAAGAGCAACTACAAGTGAATTCTATTACTTGTACAAATCTTCACATGCTATTTCATGTCTTTAGCCAAGAGCGGAAAGACATACTGGCTCTGTTCACAGGAGCACAGGTGATCAGTGCATCCTGGAGGTGTCAAATGATAGCCTCTTTCATTTCCACACACATCGGGGGGCTCTAGTTGGTCTGAAGTCTGAAAACAGAAATGCTGTACTTTCTCCACTTAGCAGTTCCCTGGCTGAAGAAAGGCGTTAACCGTAGCCACGGGGAGGAGAAACAGCGGTCCTAATGCACTATGATTGACTCCGCACTTCCCAGGGGAGCATTATGACGCCATGGCAGGTCCACGGAAAAACATCCTTGGCGGATAATCACCTAATCCCAAGGCAAGTGCATGTGAATTACACCAGTGGCTTCCAGGTGCTGCACCAGGACACTGAATCCTGCTCTCCAGCTCACCAGTGGGCTGTGACTTTGGATGTGGGTAATCAGATTACATGAAGGTGCTAAATCTTCATAAGGGCCTGGGCTTCCAGATGAAACAAAACACATGATTCTAAGGTTTCAGCAGAAGAGATTTTTGAAAAAGAAAATATAGGTGAAAATAAAAAGGTCTTGTTGCAAGAATTAAGTGCACAAGTGTCACATACTAAGTGCTTACTTAACTTCTTCATATTATTATTATTATTATTGTTATCATTGGGAAGAGTAGGATCTATGCAGAACAGGATTATTTGTTCGGCCACAACATAGTTTTATTGTTCGCTCTGCCGACATGCCTTCCAAGTCACCACGGATGGAGTGGAAGAGGTGAATTTCATCAAAGGACATCTGTCGTCTGACTGGAAGTGCATGAGCCAGTTTCCACAATGTATTTTGTTTAGTACTCGTAACCACCCTACGAGATAGTCACACTCACATTTAGCAGATGAAGAAACGTGGCCACAGAGAAGCCGCACACATTACTAAAACTCATAGGGCTACCGTGCCAGTGACCTGGGTCCCACACCATGGCCAGATGCTAAGCACAACATTATTGAGCTGCGTCTCGCTTCCACAAACTGCCTACGTACGAGGAAAAGTATCACAGGGAAGGTGAAGAGGGTGAATAGAAAACACGAAACAGTAGAGTAAATCCAAATAACTGACTAAACACAACAAAAAAGGGACTGAGTACTCCAGTTAGGAGATAGAAGTTATGTAATCAAATTTTACAGTTCTAAAATTCTATGCTGTTTGTAAGAGACAGATCTAAAACATAAGGAAATAGACAATATTAAAGTAAAAGTATGAAACAGTATGCATCGGTCAAGAACTTTACATAAACTTAATAGAAATGTTAAGGAATGACATTCAACTCTACAAGAAAGGATAATTATATAATGATATAAATAGTTAATTCACCAGGAAAACCAAAAAATGCTAAACGTGAATTCACTCCTTAACATACCTCAAAATAAATAATGCAGAAATGAATAGGACTACAAGGAGAAATTGGTAAGTCCTCCATAACATGAGATAATTTAGCATCTTACTCTAAAATAGATAAGGGTGAAAAAAATAAGATTAAACAATGAACAAGCTTGAACTAAGAACAGCAAGAATCATATTTTTTAAAAGCCACACTGAGAATTTTAGAAAATTAACCATATAAAAATCTTTGAGCCAAGTGACAACTGATTTCAAAGGAATAACATACTAAAAATTCAGTCCTCAACCCGAGCGCAATCAAGGTAGATCAAATGCTAAAAAGCTAACTAGAGAAAGAAACAAACCTCTGGCAACTGATAAACAATTTGTATAACTCATAGATCAAAGATGTACATTAGGTTAAAATAAATATATACACATACATATTTAAGGCTAGAGATTTACCTCAGATTACTGTTTTAGCTGCAGTCATGACTGAAAATGAATCTGCTTAAGAAGTCAGAACGGGAAGTAACCAATGAAATAAATTTTTAAAAATTAAAGGAAGAAAATAATAAGGATAAAAGGAGATTATTAATAAGAGAAAAATAAGTATTGAGTAGAAATGGTCAACAAAGTTATAAAGTGGCATTTGAACCAATATGTCTCCAAGATATGAACGACAGAGAGAGAGAGAGAGAGAGAAACATTAAGGAATAAAAAGAGGTCAATCCAATAGGTGTTGTAGACATTAAAATGCTAATAAAGCATATCATTCACAAGTTTATATCAATGACTTTGAAAGCTTAGGTGAAAGGAGCAAATTTCTGTAGTAATACAACTTTCCAAAATTATTCAAGACGGTATAGAAAAACAAATAGTCCTATATCCCTAAGCAAATTCAATTAATAATTTAAATTCTTCTCACAAATGAAACACCAAACGCATACCGTTTAACACAATTTACTAAACATTCAAGACAAAATTGATTCCAATGTATACAAGCCCTTCTAGGGAACAAAAAATGAGAAAATCATTTCCAATTTGTGAGGTTAGGAGAACTATAATACTAAAATCTAGTATGGAGAGAAAGATGTGGGAAATTAAATCATAACCAGAATCATTATAATAAATGCAAAACTCCTAATATAATGTTATATAATCTAATTTAGGAATATATGAAAAACCATATTATGCTCAAATTGGAAAATTCAGAAATTCAATGTTTGTTTCTAATTAGAAAGTCAATTAATGTAATTCATAAATGAATAGCATTGGATAAAATTCATCATTCACTCGTAATAATTACCTTAGCAAGCTAGAAGTTAATCTATATCCTTTAACATTAAGAAAAGTAACTACAAAAATGCAAACAAACAAACAGCCTCCAGCAAAGAAGATGCATGGCTGTGAAAAGTCTGAAACAATTCCTCTAAGACCAGAGAGAGGACAATAGTATATGCTAGCACCAATTTTATTCAACATTTTACTGAAGTCCTATTTGGCACACAAAAGCAAGAAAAAGAAACAAGAGTTATAGGGGCTGTCACATTCCCTGATTTTATAATTTTTACATAGAAAATTAAAAGTGTCTACAAACATATCATAGATCTTATCAAGCAGAATCTGAAATGTACATAGAACAAGAAATAGTTCAGAATAGTCAAAAATATTCTCAAGAAGAAAAATATGAGAGATTTTGCCCTACCAGATATCAAGATTCTATAAAGTTATGAACGTGAAAAATTCACACAGAAATAGAATTACAGATCGGTATGCAAACGTGTCAATTACGATGCTAAGATAATTGTCTATTATATAGTGGGAAAGAGTAAAATGGATTTGTATATAACACCCTATACAAAAGATTAAATACTTAAGAGAAAAAAAAACAACAACTTTAAAACATTGGAAGGAACTATAGAAGATGTCTTTATAATTTTGGGAATTATTTGTTAAATATGACACAACAGAGACTGATAAATCCAGCTTCATGAATACTGTAAAGTTTTGTATCAGAATACACCATAAGAAAGTGAAAAGATGGCATTCACTTTTGGAGAAGACATTTACAATGCATATAACTGACAAAACACACTGGATTCTATAATGTAAACAGCAGCATAACAGGTCAATAAGAAAAGATAAACAACACAATAAAAACTGGATAGAAAAGACAAACAGGCAGACCATAGGAAAGGAAACCAACCCAAATATGAAGTAAACCTACAAAAAAATGTCAATATCAAAAGTATTTTTAAATACAATAATTCATTTCTCACAAATTAAAATGTTAAATGTTATCAAGAATGGAAAGCAACATACAACTTTATACAATTACATTGGAAATTAATTGGCATTATTAACTTAAGCTGAAGAAACAAATACCGTATAGCTCAGCAAATCTATTCCTTAATCGTAATACTCCAGAGAAATACATATTCACAAATGGACATACACAATGAATGCTCATTGTCTATATTTCCCCCATGGAAATGACAAAAATATCCACTACCAAAAGAATGAGTACACATTTCATGATATTTTCACAAAATGGAATACTACACCACAGTGAAAATATAAGAACGACAGCGTCGTACATCAACGTGGATTTATCTGACCTAATAATATCAATTATGTAATACATAAAATATATAAGACTATATCTTACACTGTTTAATGATACATGCATTTTAAAAATAAAACTATAAAAGTGTAGGTATGATAAACACCAAATTCAAAGTTATTTTTCTCAGGAACAAGAGATTGGAGAGTATCATTGGAAAGGTCTATACTTGGGGAAGGGGATTTTGGTCATACTGATAATATTTAATTTCTGAAGGTAGTATTCTATTATTCTGTGCATTGTTCTGTATATATGTCTTACAATACAATTTTTAAAATAATGAAAGAAACTTTATCTCAAACCAAACACAGGTCTCTTGACATCTGATAACATACATTAATGCAAAGCAATCTGTTACAGTAGGCTGCACAGGCTTGGAACATGCATTGCTCCATGGAAGAAAACCAGGTTTCCAGGAGGAAAAAGAAGCATTCATGGCAAGTGGCTTCATCTTCCCTTTTGGTGGAGCTCTCTTACCACATTGAAACTATTGGGTGTTGTCATTTCTAGGAGGTCCCACCCATCTTTTCCCAAATGCCTTGTGTTTATGTTATTGTTCCATTAATGTTCTATTACAGGATGAAAAGAAATACACATTTTTCTTCATCTGGGAAAATCTTTTCTGTAAGTTCTCTGATACATAGATATATACATATTCTGCATGTACGTTGCAGCCGTATAATCTGATAGGTGACATTCCAAATACCGAACTCTGTGCTTCCTAACTTTAGAGCCAATGGCAGTGATACATTCACAGAGGTGAAGACTTGGATTTTCAAAGCATTCACCCTGTACCGAACTGCGCATGACATTCTTCTCGATGGACGGAACGTGATAGCCTAGCCAGATGCGCTCAGGGCTTCCTAAGTACACAGGACGTTGCAGGCATTGCTTTTAACCTTTGCACCGACCCTTGAAGACAGGCTTTGCTGCTTTTTTTTACCAGACAAGGAAAGTGAGGTGCATGTATTAAGCAGCATGCACGAAACACAGGGCTGCGAAGTGGAGGAGCTGAGTTGGATCTTTATGTCATCTCCGTGGCAATTGGCTTCTCTCATCATATATTTTCCTTAATTAAATATCGTTCGGTTCCATTCAATTAAATAAGCACTCGAAGAATGTTTCCTATGAGCAGGGCATTGTTCTGTCTGATAAAGTTGCAGAGGCTGGTCTCAGAGGGCGTCCGGCCCGAGCGGGACTCAGGTGACAGGCAGCAGAGCGGAGCAATCCCACGCATGGGGTAGGTTGTCTTATTGTTCTCAATCTAGTCTCCTGGTGTTTCGCCATCACTCGCCATACCCCCTCTTCCTCAGTTCTGGGACTGCGGGACACAGGCTTCGGTCAGCGAGTGGGACGTGAGTGGACAGGACATGTGCCACATCTGACAGGAGTTTCACGGGCACCAACGGCCCCGATGTCCAGACTGGTCCCCAGGATGAGGGACCTGGAGCAGCACTGAGAGGGCTTCTGTGTTTGTAGTTGATCCACAGCTTCCACGTTTATCATATGAGCAGGAGATAAACGCTTGCTATTGTGAGGAAGTGAGACTTGGGGTGTCACTGTTACCGTAGCAAACTCAGCTACTGCACACATGTGTGCACACACACTCACACACACTACAGTATAAAGTGATGCGCAAATCAGGGAAGGTTTCAGACAAGAGCCAACAGTTGAGCTGAAGTTTGAAGATTTTGCCCATGGGTTACTCTTCTCCACTTAAATTCAACGTTTGCTTCTGACATCTGAGCCGGCACAAATCCCCGCCTTGGTGACCTTGCTCCTGTTCCTGCTTCCATCGTCCTGCCCACAGGATCCCACCCCCAGCTGAAGCCCACACTCTCCTTTGGTGTCCCTGAGTCACAGCGACCGTGCCCTCTGGGCCACGCTAGGAATTCCTAAAGCAATGACACCACACATGTTTATATTAGGAAAATGGAATGTCTCATTCTGCTCGGCCAGTGGGACAAACACTAGCTCTCAGTTAACAATGCTGTGTGTTCTTTCTATAAACGAGATCAAGATATCCTGGATTCATCACAGTCTATTCGTGTCTGCTTGTTTATTAAATCATAGCCACGGGCTTCCCTGGTGGCGCAGTGGTTAAGAATCCGCCTGCCAATGCAGTGGACACGGGTTCGAGCCCTGGTCCGGGAAGATCCCACATGCTTACAGCAACTAAGCCCGTGTGCCACAACTACTGAGCCTGCGCTCTAGAGCCCGCGAGCCACAACTACTGAGACCACGCACCACAACTACTGAAGCCTGCATGCCTAGAGCCCGTGCTCTGCAACAAGAGAAGCCACCGCAATGAGAAGCCCGCGCACCACAACGAAGAGTAGCCCCCGCTCACCGCAACTAGAGAAAGCCCGCGCGCAGCAATGAAGACCCAACGCAGCCAAAAATAAATAAATAAAATAAATGAATTTAAAAAGAAAATTATAGCCACTCTTTTCTATTATTACTCAAAAAAGAACTTGGCTGGTTGCAAGGGTGGGTGGGATGTGGACACACCCAAGTCCTTCATCTCCCGATCGAGCCCATCAGCAATTTCCTCAATTTCCAAGTTGACCCAAGGACTGGGGGGCGAGGCCTGGAATTGAGGACCCCTGGCATGTCTCTGAACTCAGCTTCATTTAGACACACTGGCCTGGGTGTGGGACACATGACTGTGGCCCAAAATATCAGGGGGAGGGATCCTCTCAAATGTTGTCTTCCATAAGCTTGTGGGCAGAGTGAACAATAAACCTGCCATATAGGAAAAAGCTGGGACTCATGCGTTATCAATGGAACTAGGAGAGCACTACTGACTCCTCCTGGAGAACCTTGATAAAATAAGCACCCACCAAAGCCGGGATTGCAACCTTGGTCTCCGGAAAAATAACGGGCAGGAGGTCACAAGCAACCACAACTCAGGTCCTGAATATTGCAAAACATGGTGAACAGGATTTGGGAAACACAGGCTGCAAAGGCAGGGGTAGGCATTCACGTGGGCATCTGCTGTCTATACCTTTTCCCCCAACCATTCATCTGACCCAACCGGATCTGTGAGTACCTGGCCTTCCAACTGGGCCAGCTTTTGATTCTGGATTAGGCCACAGATTACCCTGTCCTCTGTATCCCACAATTAGGGAGTAACTGATCTCTGAGAAATCAGTTAAAAAGCCAGGTTGTGTTCGGCTGAGTCAGGAAATGTAGGGGCCAAATCAGGGCAGACACATCTTTGAAGAATGTTCTGAGGGTCTTCGACAGGCCCTCTCTTGCTGGACACTGGATATTGTCATAGACTTATGTTACTTTCTTCTCAAGCCGTGACTTTGGGATAACAGTGACTGAGGCCAGTAGGTACTCAACGAGACTTTGATTAATTAATTACTGATAATGATGGGGCCAGTGGAAGTGGATGAAGGATGTAGGATAGAGTTTTTAGTTTGTTAGGTTTTTATATTGTTCTTTTTCATGCAATATAATTAGGCCTTATAACATAGGATTAACAGCAAAGGATTTTGAATCAGATGGGTCTAGATGTTAATTTCTATTATTGGTAGCTTGGAGTCCTTGGCAAGTTGCTTAGCCTTTCAGAAACTCACTATCTTCATTGATAAAGTGGGGATGATATCTCCTGAGGAAGAATGATGTATGGATTAAAGTTAGGTCATGGGATGAAGAGTTTACATGACAGGATCTGGTACACAGTGTACGTTCAGTGACCGTTTGTGTATATGTGTGTGTTTTGAAAAGAAGAGGAGTATTCCATGATAGGAAATGGGAGGACTGAATTTAAAGAAAGTGTTGGAAATAATGAAGGTAAAACTTGCTGCTGGTGGAGGGTGAATGGAAGGGAGGTGGGTTAGAAATAATGAAATCAAGAGCGTGGAAAAGGAATTTACACAGCGCATCTCAAAGACCTGCTCAGGATGCCCTTCTGAAGAGGTTAATGGCAGCAGGTTACCCAACAGCAAACACAGGATTGAAGGAGGAAGACCCTCCCCCAGGGGCCACTGCCACGTAATGTATGGCGAGGAACCTCTTTCTGCTGAATATCTCTGTAAATAGTCACATGAAATTTTCTGTAAATAGTCATGCCTTACTCTCTTTTTAGTTTTGTCCTGCTTTCTTTTTCCTCAACTCACCGTGCCTCAACAGGAAGAAAGATGTTTTTAACTACTTTGTAAAGGTAACAGTAACTACTTTGTTCTCAATAAGGCAAAAGTAACTACTTTGTTCTTTGTAAAGGCAACAGTATGCTTTCTAAACAGTACATATGGCATTGCTGTTTGAAGAAACCTGGTCCAGGTGTGTGTGGGCTTGTGTGTGCGCGCCTGTGTTTGAACCACAGGCATTGCCCTCTGCAAAGAACTGCTTCTTCACTAAAAGGAAATTACAGCGCACACGCAGATGTATAACTACACGACACCGTCACCCAGAGGGTTAACTCAGAGCAAAAAGGCATATGGCACCTACATCACCACAAACTCTGCCTCCTTTTACTTGCTGGTAAGTTTCATGAAAAACTCATTTCAATTTAGCGTAGTTCATTAATGCTGCATCATAATACCAGTAAGTACTTCTAAAACGTTTTGACTCAGTTGAAACTTATTCTAACTATGGGGCCTGGAATTAAACACATTTATGCACATCTAGCTCATCACCTCAGATGCTGCAGATTTCTCAGTGATTTATTTTACAACATTGCCTTTTTTTTTTTTAATATGTGCTCTTTTCAGTATATTTTCTGACGTAAGTACCCCTGGATGCCCAAAAAAAGTGGATAAAAAGAAGAACTGTAATAAACGGTGTACAGAAGGTACAGGGTGATGCTGTAGCACCATCTAGAGTCTTGGGAGAGCATGACAACCTCCCTAATAAGCAAAACATTCTTTTATGCTTCCGGAAATTTAGATAGTTTGAGGAAAAAAAAAAAAAACTGCCTTTTTTTCCCCCCTCCTTACACTCATCAGTTTAACTCTGATAATTAAACCCATGGTATATGCCAGTAGCCTTCACTTTGATAACATCTTGTCTCTTCTGAGAAACGTCTCTTCTGCGCAATTGTGAGACCACGAAGACTTCACTAAAAGGGACTGGAGTATTGCAGGGCTTATTTTTACCATATGAGACTCAGTCCTAGACACCGATTTCTGATTGTATATCCTGGGGAAAGGGCATTTTAAAACATTACATCAGATAGGGTTTTATTAAACGTAGGAAAACATTCAACTGGACATCTAAGCAAATGCATCTTCAACCAAAAATCTATGTTTTGAATGCCAACTGAAACGCATAAGAGAAAAGCAAAGGAAGGGAAGAAGTACAAAGTGCCTATTATTTTTCCGGCGTGCTTCCCCTTTTCCCTTCCAACCCACTTCTTTATCTCAAGGAAGTTGGCAGTCCCTGCGGTGCATCTGCCTTTAATGAATATCTCCTTTTTGCAGAGGGCTGCCCAAAGCTATCGGTGGTCCCTGCTTCCTCTGAATTAATGTCATTGATAAGCGGTAAAAGGGAGAAATGCTGTCAATATAAGATTATGGATTAAATGATGCAATTTCAGGGTCTGTCTACAGAAGGCACTTAATGAAGAATCTGACAAGTGAAGATGAATGGAAACGATGGAGGGCGTGTACAGCAGCCAAAGCCCAGGGCCAGGCGGACGCCCGGGCTCTGCTGCCACCTGCTGGCGGCGAGGAGAACCGAGCCATGTCCACTAGCCCTCTCTCGGGGTTCTGATTCATTTCCGGAAACAGGCATGCCAAAGCCCGGCAGAAACGCTGCGGAAGACGTTCTGAACCCAAGGGGTGTGTGATGTGTTGCATGTCTCTTGGCGCTTCATTTAATACATTTAAATAATATACACATGAGAGCAAGGCAGAACGAAAAGAGCGAACTGGAGATAAATTTGATGCAATGATTTAAATTGTTACTTTATGACGTTCTCTGCCCCCACGCAGTCAATAAATGAACCCTTTGCATTTTGCCAAAATTTGGTTAAAGTCCAAAAAATACGTTCAATAACTCTGTGAGCATGCTCACATACCTTCATCCAGCAGTGAAGCGCTACTTCTTCTCTCGCTCCCTTTCCAGTCTCAAAGGTGCTGAAAATAAATTTGATGCAGTATTTCTTTTTTTTTTTTTTCTTTCAAACTGACTCGGTATCTGATTTCTCCCTAGAGTCTGGCCGCTACCTCTAGGTCAGGTCGAGATGAGATTTCTGTCATGCATTAAGCTAATTTGGATTGTAACAAAGTACAAGACCGGGAAGTCGATTCCGAGGCCAGATATCCTGAGAGGGGAGTGCAGGATAAGCAGGGAGAAATTAATTAGCGCTGCCTTGAGCGATTTCACTGCCTTGGGGGGTGATCCTTGGGGGAACGCCCAGGGCGCTGAGACCAGGAGCTGGGGTGACAGCCCTTCGGGGGCGTGTTGCTTGATCTCACTGCGTGAGAAATGGAAACAAGGCATCTGTAAAGAGCATGGAAAACCTCGGGAAGGTTGAAGCGCAGTAGACTAATTACAATGGGGGGAAGCGGCAATTCCTACAGTTTCCTGAGCTGCATTCACAGCTGTGGTAGGAGGGGAAAAGAATATATTTGAGGTCTTTCAGTGGAGCACATAGATATTTTAATGTTACCACCCAATGGGGAGAGCTGAGAAAACTAACCCTGAAGGGCTCTGGGATACAACACTGCTTTTCTCTGTGTAAGAGAGAAGCTGGCAGTAAGGGCTCCTCTGGGAAATAATGTTTTAAAAGTTTATAAATACCTGGAGGTACATCTTCCTCCTTTCCAATTATGCACAACTCCAGTAATATATTTAGCAGGCACACTTCTTTATTTTGTTTCTCTGTCTTGGTGTGTAATTCCCTGGATTACTGGCCAATGAATATTCATATTAGAACAGAATAAATGTATTCTTTCCTGTCATCCTGATAAAATGGATTAAATAAAACATAGCAAAATAAATTCATTTCTAAAATACATGTCATAAAAATGTTATATTGGTGATATGTCTTTTGCATGAGAAAAGGGATAAGACCTGATTACTAAACATCCCATGGGGCTGAGTAACAAGACTCATGGAGACGCCTGGTCATTAGCGAGGATGGGAAAACACGGAGGAGATCCAGGTGGCCAGAGCAGCCCACCAAGGCAGTGCTGTGTAGAATGAATTACCGATGTGATGGACTCACTGAGCTTCATTCCAGCTGAAGAGTTAAAGAGGAAAATTTAGTTAAAGGGCCAGGACTTAGTCACCATGCTACCCTCTCGTGATAGAACAATGCGGCGACTAACACAGCTGCACATTTGTGGAGTGGACGCTGTGATGAAGGTGGTGGATCACAGCGCTACGTGTCTTTGATCTGTTTGCAAACAGACAGGGAGAGGCTGGGAAAGGCCATGCTCCCCATCTCTACTCAGATATGGACCATTTTGGCTGCAGAAAAACTCCACCATGCTGTCTCCACATTCCGAAGATAACAGGCTCACTTTTCTTTATGTCCCCAGAGTTGCTGCCTAAAGGGATGAAAGGAATCTCTGGCCCCTCCCTTGTCCTGGGGCTACCTGGTTAAAGGTGGCTTGGGGCAGGCAGGGATGCAAGAGGGCCCCACTCGGGCAAGGTTAGAAGGGCAGGTTCCACCACCAACCATGAGGGAATGCGTGCTGCCCTGCCCTCGTTGCCACGTGAGCCTGGGTGAGTCCTTTAATCTCCCTGTGCCCCAGTTTCGTCATCTTGATGACGATACGCCCTCTCATGGGAGAGTTATAAAGATGAGATGACCTAATACACAGAAAGCACTTAATAGCGCAGCTGATCAACATTGTAGCAGTTCCTTAACTTACATTTGGGAGCACCTGCCATGTGGCAGGTACAAGACTGTATCACTGTGTTCCTAACACCAATCCAGTGATCTCCCCATTTTGCGGATGAAAAATCAGAGGCTGAGGGCAGTTGAAGGGCTCGGCTTAGGTTCATATGGGATGGGTGACAAGGTCGACAAGCAGACGGAGGGCTCAGAAACCACTGTGCTTTGTCAAGTTGTCCCCATTGCACCACCGTGAAGAAAGGGACTAGCGCAGTCAAATGCATGTAAATTAGATGTTTTGAGAGCATAAGTAATGGAAAAAAATATTTCCCAGCTGGGGTGAAACGACACTGCTGCTATTTCCTGAAAGATGTGCCATGTATGGGTGAGCGTTCCAGGCAGAACCGGAGTAGGGTCCCTGGAGGTAGGGGCACAAGTGACATCGGGAAGAGGAGGGGGATGCCGGTGTCCCTGGACTGGTCTCGAGGGTGCACGCAGGAGAACATGTGAGAAAGAAAGTCAGAAAGGCTGCTTGAGGACAGATGTGGAGAGATTTGAATGGCAGGCTGGGTTAGATTTCAGACTCTCAGCCACTGGTGTTTTTTTGTGCAAGGTAAAAGCAGGCTCAGGGCTGCTTTCTGGCAACAGTGTAGAGACCCTAACTGCAGGGAAAGGAGGGGACCAGCCAGTGGAATATCACAGCTGCAAGAAGCCCATGACTTGTGGTATTGCAGGAAAAGAAGACTGATGCACAGGCCTCCTGAGTTCTCTCCCTCCGAGACCAGCTGACCCCCTATGAGCTCCCGGGTGCAGCCCACACTCACTCTAATGAGGGTGGTGTGAGTGGAGACAAGATCCCTGTATTATCCCAACAAAGCAGAGCATGCCATCTACTGGTCAGCTTCTCAGAGCCTCCGTTCCTCACTGGTAAAAGACAAACAGCAATGTATCTAACTTTCCAGGAGAATGTGGTGATCCGGAGAGAACAATGCAAATGAAATGCCGGTCTGGGTCCCCTCTGCCCTTTCTCTCTCTTCATGGGCTCCTGGCAGCATCGGGCACACCCCCATCCTGCTCAATGCCAGAGTACCCTGCTCTGCTCCTTCTCGCTTTTCTAGGAAAACTCCAGAAGCTGCAGAGGCATGGCGGGAGAACCACATCTCCATGCACATTCCAACTGCGGTATAAGAGCCCCAGAGGAGAAGCCGCCAAGAAAATTGGGCATAGCCACCCGGGAGCTCAGCCCGCACTATCCTCTTTCCCTCTCATTTTTCTCAGACTATTTTTCACTCTTCTCACTAGAAGTGAGACCTATAATGTGTACTATTCTGCCTGATGTATGGGAGACACTAAATAAGCATTAAAATAATAACCCTAAAAATATACCACAGACAAATCACAAGGTATACTGCTTGAGACTCCAGCTGTTCACATTTGAACGAAAGTATCAAGAGAGCAGACAGTCTTTATAAAACAGAATGGTTCCGAACTCTGAGGCTACCCCTTCTTCTATAGTATTCTAAGAATATTTAATTTATCAGAATTATAAAATGTGAAATTAGAGAAACCCATAAAGAAGAAAATGGCAGTTGACAATATCCTCATTTCAAGCTATAACGTAGTTAACAACGTAAGAATTTTACTTCAGTTTTTTCCCTCATGGATGCGTTCAGTGTGCATACATACATTTATTCTGAAACATTAATA
Organism: Balaenoptera borealis; assembly: GCF_965194805.1. Taxonomy (NCBI): domain Eukaryota; kingdom Metazoa; phylum Chordata; class Mammalia; order Artiodactyla; family Balaenopteridae; genus Balaenoptera; species Balaenoptera borealis. The sequence goes on along the minus strand of NC_138873.1, from coordinate 4,006,288 downwards.
TAGATGGATTATGTTGACTCCTTTTCATTTACCATTGTCTAGCTCTTTCCTATACTATGAAAATATATATAACCATTACCCAATAATTGGACCTACAGATTCTTCCCAATTTTTCCATTATAAATAGAGGTAAAATAATTAAAATTTAGAGCAATATTTGTCACATTTTAAATTATTCTTCTAGGAGAGATTCCCAGCAGTAGAAATACTGACATAAAAGTTAAGAATATCTAAATCATCTTGTTACATACAGCTAAAATGCTCTCATAACGGAATTTGAACTCTCATAGCAATATATAGAAGTACTAACTCATTGTTCTTTATCAGCCTTCACTATATTTTAAAATCTTTGCTAATTTAATGTGCCAAAAGTGATTTGTAGGGAAAATGAGCTATTGAGTTTGTTTTCTCTACTTTCCTAGATATAGAAAAACAAAAGAAAGTTGGGAATATGGCTCCAGAGCCTGGAAAAAAGTTTTGGGCTGGAGATATTGATCTTAGAGTTTTTGGGAAACAGAAGAGTGTTGAAACCAGGAGGTTGTGGGATGCACACCTAGGTTATGTGCTCAACTGTGTTTTTTAATTCCTTTAAAGTTGAACAAAAAGTGACAAAACTGTCAAGGAGCAGTAAAAACAATATGCATGGTAATGGCTATAATGCCATTGATGATGAAACATCAATAATAAAAACATGTATTCAGAACCTATTAGGCTCCAGGTTACCTGTGTGCATTTATTCACAATAATGCATCATATGTGGTAAATGCTATTAATATTACTATTGAATAAATGAGGAACTGAGGCCCAGAGCTCAGCTCACAGGTGTGGTTGTGAAACTTGCTCCTGGTTTGTCTGAATCCAAAGCATGTGCTCTTATCCATCAAGTTAGGCCACGTCTACAAAATGGTCATTGACTAACAAAGATGTTGGATTGAGGGGCTGAAATTGAGCTTCAGACTTGTCTTGTTCAACCCAGTATATTTAATAGGTTTGTTGACTTATAGCTCCTATAATTCCTTTTTCTCTTACAGAAGGTGGTAAATATTGTATACATAAATATATACGAAATTAAATGTAAATAAATAAAATATATTAAATATATAAATATTAATATAAAGGAATATAGCATATGTCTATATTATATATATATAAATATAATCTAATTTCAATTCATGAATTTAGACATGTAATTGAAAATTAAACAGCAATATTTCCAGATCCGTATTTCATAATTTTCAGCACAAGTTAAACATGTCAAAGGAAAACATGAGATATGGCTTCAGTCCATACATAGATATTACTTCAATACTCACCCTGATTCCCTCCATCCATCTACCATAATAAAATGAAATGACAATTATTCCTGGTACTTAACTAATTCTCATAACAAAATCCTTGCTGAGTGTTTGAGTGGTTTCTGGTCTGACATGTACAGAGCCTGGAAGTCATCATTCCCATCCCCATAACAAGAAAAAAAGCTGAAGAAAATGAAATTAACAACTTTAAAAATATTCATCAGAGAATTGCGGTCATTGCTGCCTAGAAAACTGGAGGGACAGACAGGCAAATACAGAGAATTATGGCTTCCCTGGACAGAAGCCCATAGCTGAAGCTGCTTAAACATTTAAAGTAGAAATACTTTAAACTGTAATTGATGAAATGCTGGAGCCTTCGTGTAAAGCAGCCTGACAGTTAAAGACCTCAGACTTGAAGGTCCTCACACATTCTTGAGTTTTACCAGGAGCTTCCAATGGTCTCAGAATGAAGATCTGAGAAAAAGTCCCTAGTACTTCCTATAGAGGGTGAGGAAAAGTGACAGTTTTGGAATAAGTTCAGAGCCATCTGTTTTCCTTCACGAGGTCTGCCCTCAAGGGAGATGATTTTACTAGAACCTAGCTTATTGGGGTTTTGCTGAAAACTATCTGATCTGGGGGAAGGGAAATACCCAACTCAGGCCCACTAAGAGACCGGGACTTAATCTTAGGACCATAGAATTCTTCCTCTGCCAACCTTTTACCTCTGCATCAATAAGGCTTCAACATAGTAACAGGAGATTGCTGCTAAAAGAACTGCAAGCCTCAGATCCTACTTCCCAGGTTCTAGGGACACCCAGAGAAAATAGGGGAAACAAAAGCAAGGACACTACAGGAAATTTTAACCTCAAAGAAGAACCCACGGCTACTGCAAACATTAAACACAGACTAACTTCCAGCCAGATAAACATAAAACCTCACACCAAAGGACTGTCTTCCTTGGTTCTTTTACCTAATGTATTTGTCCTCCTTCAACAAAAAAGTCACAAGGCATGCCAAAAGGGAAAAAACAAAGTTTGAAGAGACAAACCAAGAATTAGAACCACACTCAGATATCACAGATTTGGGAATGATCAGACATGGAATTCAAAATAACTATGATTAATATGATAAGGCTTCTAATGGAAAAGTTAACAACACGAAAGAACATATGGGCAATACAAGCAAGGAGATGGAAACTCTAGAGAGAAACAAAAGGGAATGCTAGAAATGAAAAACACTGTAACAGAAATGAAGATTGCCTTTGATGGCCTTATTAATAGACCGGGCATGGCCAAAGAATCAGTGACCTTGAAGATGTGTCAGTAGAAACCTCCCAACTGAAATGCAAAGGGATAAAAGAATGAGAAATATGGAACAAAATATCCAAGAAGTGTGAGCCAATTACAAAAGATGTAAGGCACACATAATAAGAATACCAGGGCTTCCCTGGTGGTGCAGTGGTTGAGAATCTGCCTGCCAATGCAGGGGACACGGGTTCGAACCCTGGTCTGGGAAGATCCCACGTGCCGCGGGGCAACTGGGCCCGTGAGCCACAACTACTGAGCCTGTGCTCCGCGACAAGAGAGGCCACGATAGTGAGAGGCCCGCACACCGCGATGAAGAGTGGCCCCTGCTCGCCGCAACTAGAGAAAGCCCTCGCGCAGAAACAAAGACCCAACACAGCCAAAAAATAATTAATTAATTAATTAATTAATTTTTTAAAAAAAGAATACCAAAAAAGAAAGCAAGAAAGGAAAAGAATATTTGAAGTAATAATGGCTAAGAATTTTGGAAAATTAATGACAGACACCAACCCACAGTTCTAGGAAGCTCATAGAACACCTAGCAAGATGAATACCAAAAATCTACACCTAGGCATATCATATTCCAACTGCCAAAAATTAAGACAAGGAGAAAAATTCTGAAAGAAGGCAGAGGGAAAAAAACTTTATCTACAGAAGAACAAGGATAAGAATTACATTGGAGTCCTCTTCAGAAACCATGCAAGCAAGAAGGGAGTTGAGTGTAATGTTTTAAATGTTGAAAGAAAAACACCAAAACTTCACTGTATCCAGTGAAATTATAATATAAAAGTGAAGGAGAAATAAAGACTTTCTCAGGAAAACAAAAATTGAGGGAATATACCTCCAGTAGACCGACCTTGTAAGAAAAGTGAAAAGAAGTTTTTTAGAGAAAAAAAAATTACAGGTTCAAAACTCAGATCTACATTTAAAAAGAAAGAGTATTAGATAAGGAATAAATGAAGATAAAATATTTCATTTCTTATTCTTAATTTATTGAACAGATAACAGTTTTTTCTAATAATAATAGCAACAATGTACTCAGTGACTGTAGCTTGTGGATAAGTGAAATGAAATATAATATGGGGTGGGAGGGAGGAATTAGGAGTGCTCTGTTATAAGGTACTTGCACTAAACATGAAGCAATATAGTGTTACTTGAAAGTGACTTGGATTAGTCGTAACTGTATATTACAAACACTAAGGTGACCACTAAAAAAGTTAAAAAGGAAGTATAACTGACATGCTAATAGAACAGAGAAAAATAAATCATATAAAATACTCAGTTAAAATCAGAGAAGGCAGAAAAAGAGTGCAAGTCAAAAAAAGAAACAAAGAAATAGTTCCACATAAATATAGTCAACTGATCTCTGACTAAGGAGCGATGGAAATTCTCTGGAGAAAGGACAGTCTTTCAACAAATAGTGTTGAAACAACAGGGCATCCACATGGGGAAAAAATAAATCTAGACCCTGACTTTACACTTTTCACAAAAATTGACTCAAAAAGGATCATAGACCTAAATGTAAAACATAAAAATATAACACTCCTGGAAGATAACATCAAAAAATATTGATGGCTTTGAGTTTGACAATGAGTTTTTATGTACAACATCAAAAGCATGATCTACAAAAGAAATATTGATAAGTTGGACTTCATTAAAATTTAAAACTTCTGTCCTGCAAAATATATTGCTAAGAGAATGAAAAAACAAGCCACAGATTAGGAGACAATATTAGCAAAAACCATATCTAATAAAGGCTGCATAACTATGGTTCCAATTATATGACATTATTGGAAAAGTTAAAGCTATGGAGGCGGTAAAAATACCATAGGTCGCCAAGAGTTGAGGGAGGGGAGCGAGGGATGAATAGATGGAACACAGACTTTTTAAGGCAGTGAAAGTATTCTGTACGATGCTGTAATGGTGCATACATGGCACTGTGCATTTGGTGAAACCCATAGACCTGCACAACACAAAGAGTCAACCCTAGTGCCAACTATGGACTTTAGTTAGTAATAATGTATCAGTATTGGTTCATCAATCATAACAGACATGCAACATAAATGCAAGATGTTAGTAATAGGAACCTGAGGGCAGGGGGAAAGGGAGTATATGGGAACTCTATTCTTTCTGTCCAATTTTTCTGTAAACCTAAAGCAACTGTAAAAAAATAAAGTATTATTTTTTTAATCCAGGCACATAAGGTAATAGGAACTCAACCACCCCCATCCATCTATCCATCCTTCTGTCCATATATTTGTGGAGTACCAGCTATGTGCCTGATCTCATCTAGACCCTGTGCACACCTCAGTGAATAAGGGAGAAGAGAACCCTATTCTTATGGAGTCTGCATTCAAATGGGGCTATACAGACAATAAACAAGAAAACAAAAATAACATAAATTCAGATAGGATTATACTGTTATGAATAAATGAAAACAAAAAAAAGTATGGTGAAAAGTGTCTATATTAGGGAGAGAATGGTATTTTTAGCTAAGACCAGAAGGACAGAAGAGAATCCTGTCAGACAAGAAGGAGGGGGTGTGTTTTAAGAGGAGAAATCACAGATGCAATGGGCCAATTATTGTTTCAAACTAAAAACGACCAAAGAGCTTTTGAAGTCATTTGATGACACAGGGAAACAGGTAAGGTAAAGATATACACCTTTCTCTATGCCTCCAATAATATAATATTTCATATCTATCACATCACAAGGGAACCAAGTTTCCTATTTTGGGGTTGTCTTCCCAATCACATGATTTAAGTCTGAGGCTTGTTAAATGAATACTGGTAGGTTGATGTCAATCATTAAGTTAGCAATATGGAAAAATGTAAAACAAGGATACCAAGAACCAAACATTTGTGTTTTGATTTGAGATAATTATTCAAAATGATTTTTTTTTACTGACTGAGTGACCAAAATTAATGACCCATACCTGGAACTATAATTCCTATTCATAAATCAATAGAGAATGATCTGTATTTTCCTAGAGTTAAACCAAGGGTAAAGGGAAATAGAAAATCCATTGCAAAAGTCAAAAACATTGGGAAAGTTTATCTTGCATAGACCGATACCAGAATGAGGGTATGTTATTGTGAGTGGGCAAAACAGGCACCCATTTATTTACTAAATTATGTCCTTGGTAGAACAGGCTTTTCCTAAAGTTCTTTAGGAAATATTTATTTTTAGATTAAAGTTATTTTACCTACCAAAAGGAAAGCAGTTTTCAAAAGTGTAATATAATTTTCAGTCATTCACACCTCTCAATTAATCTACAACTCTTTCTTGAGACAAAGTTTTGATGTAGAGTGAAGAAAGGGGATAATCCATCTCCTAATCTCCTGAAAGGTCACTGGCACTCGGAAGAGACAGAGGGTGGTGAGTTTATAGACTCTTTCCTGTTCAAATGCCCAAATTTTAGCTTTCCTATGAGAATAAATGAAAAATAAAGTTGTCAAACTCTGTATCATGCATTCAAGCCCAGTGAAACTGTTTTGTACTGCTGTACTGTCTGCTAAACCTATGATAATCCAACTACAAATTGCCTAGATTATCTGGTACCATCTCTTACTTTGAACATACTCTGCAAGGATATGCAATGATGACAGAGATTATCTTTAAAGGATGAAAACAAGAAGATCATTTGGATCTAAGAGATAATGTTCCATCAATTTCATTTCCTTGTGGATGAATTGATTTTCAGTTACCGAATTACAACAGACGAGAAGGAGTGAGCGAGGTATTAGCTCTCTGTCCCTGGAGAGTGAGACACAGAAACAGCTGTTCTCTTAGGCAGTGGCCAGACGCCTGAGCTGCATTTAGGCTTTTGTGTGTTCTGGAGAAGTTTGCTTCAACTGTTAAAACTGAGAAGAGAAGCTCTCTTTCGGTCACGTGCTTCAAAGGACTTCTCTGTTACATTCTGATTTTGGTAAACAAGAACCCAGGAATTAACCTCATGGAACAGACAGTTCGAAATTTTGTTTCTGACCAATTTCTTAGTCAATTATTAAAAACTACATTTTATTGGTTAACAATAAAATTATCAATGGATAAAATCCTCAACCTAAGAGTGCTTTACTAATATGAAAAGCACTCCTGGCAAAATCACTGTGGGATGCAAATTACATGCATGAACTGATGCCACAAAGAATATAGAATCACAGTCGCCTTTGGCATACATAATATGCTTGTCTTCTGACAGTTATCTCAACCACCAGTGTATATCCTCCATTGATAATTTTACTATTATCTGACAGAGCTGCCTTTGGATGCTACGAGGATGGGAGTAACACAACAAAAATAGAGAGTGATTGTTACTCACTTCCCCATATATCCTCAGTGAAACTCTAGGGGTATAGTAAAAATTCAAAGCCAGATTATCCACGAGAAAATGTTTCCAATGATTCTATCTTTTGCCAAGTAACCCCAGGAGAAACAGCCTTCCCGCAGACCAGTGGTCCATGCCACACAAGAACATCCTTCTGGACCTTTCTTGGCATTGGTTCTGTGACTTCACTTTTAATGGGATGAGCCTCACCGTCATCTGTGATGATTACCCTGTAGGCAGAGTGAGTGTAGACTAAGCATTGTACAGGGGATCTCTCAGTGTCTCTCCTATGTCTTCAGGACTCTGTAGATACAGGCAAGTACTGATTCCTTGGGATAGGGTACTGTAAATTTAGTACCATAATTAATACCAATAAAGTAAATTTACCATCATAAATTTAATAGAATTGATGCTTGTGGACACATTGATTTTTACCAATGAGATATACCAGAACACTTGGGAGCAAGTTTACAGTCCACTTTAAAAGGTTATTACTACAGTGTCTCCCCTTGCAGCCTGAGATTGAAGAGGAAAAAGTGTGTTATTGAAGAAAGGATTTTAGTTCTAGGATCAACCACTTGCCAATTGTGTGCTCTTGAATGAGTCACTTTACTTTTTTTTTTTTTTAATGTATTTATATTTATTTATTTTTGGCTGTGTTTTTTTGTTGTTGTTGTTTTTCTGCTCGCGAGCTCTCTCTAGTTGTGGCGAGTGGGGGCTACTCTTCGTTGGGGTGCACGGGCTTCTCATTGCAGCGGCTTCTCTTGTTGCTGAGCACGGGGTCTAGGTGCGTGGGCTTCAGTAGTTGTGGCTCGCAAGCTCAGTAGTTGTGGCGCACGGGCTTAGTTGCTCCGCGGCATGTGGGATCTTCCTGGACCAGGGGTTGAACCCGTGTCCCCTGCATTGACAGGAGAACTCCTAACCACTGCGCCACCAGGGAAGTCCCACTTTACTTTTTTTAAAGCCTCATATTTTTAATTTATAAAATGGAGACTATTACTTCCCTAGGGACTTCTGGTAAAGATTAGTTGTGAAACTTATATAAAGTACCAAAGGCAGCACCTGACACATGATAGTATTTAATAAATATTGGTTTCCCACTTTTTACCTCAACTTATGTTCCTGTTTGAAAATTCCTTAGCTGATTAGGTAAATGAAGATTCATTCCCTGAAATACATAACTGGAAAATCATGTGCAGATTAGAATACAGAGATATGACCCATATATAAGAAGAGAAATTTTGTCAAGAATAGGTTAGGTAAGGGGAGACTCTTCTAATAAAAGTAAGTTGTGAAAGAACTACCCCCATAAAAATTGCTCATCATCTGCAAATATTAATTGTCTCAGGTCCTGGAATTCTTTTAAGAAACTGTCAACACATTCCAGTACCAGATTGTTCTGATGGAAGGAAGACCCTGGACTCCCAATTCTACCAAGCAGAGCTAACCAGTTTGTTCTCAAGAGAGTTTTTGCATATTCCCCCTTTGTGATGAATGGAAACGGTTTTGTAAAATGAGCAGAAATAGTATCTCCAGCCACCCTCCCCGCTTACTTTCTGGTAACCATCTCGTCCCTGATCTGGGTGTTCTAAATTTTTGAAAATTCAGTGAGCTATACACTGAATGATAGATGCATTTTATATATGCATTTTATATTTCCATAAAATAAAATTTTATAAAAGGACCCAGTAGCCAAATTGAAGAGGCTCTTACTGGCCAAAAAAATGATCAAAATCTGAACATCAGTAAGTATAATAAACCACAGTGGATTTAATACAACAATGTTTAAATTGCTTCATTCTTAAAAGTACTAAAATAAATGAACAAATAAGCTTTTTGGTTACCTTTTAGGGATACTAGATAACATACTCATTGTTTTGAAAACTAAATTTTTAAAAAGCTGAAAAAAGTCAAACCCTTAGATAAACAACAAGGTCTTGATGTGTAGCACAGAGAACTATACTCAATATCCTGTGATAAACCATAATGGAAAAGAATAAAAAAAGAATATATATATATTTATAACTGAGTCACTTTGCTGTACAGCAGAGATTGACACAGCACTGTAAATCAACTAGACTTCAATTAAAAAAAAAGTCAAACCTCTACCTTGTCTTTCTTTTGTGAACTTTATCACAGCATAACCAAATATGATGAGAATTTTTTCCTGATAGTGTCCCAGCTAATTAATGAAGAATGAATAAATGAATAATGATTAGATTAACAGCATTTTATGACACCTGATGAAACTGTGGACCAAGCTTATAAACATCCTTATGAACATTTCTCATCACAAAAGAAAGGTAACAATTCATGTTTCCTGATGGAAGAAGGAAGCAGACAACACAATCTAAGACATATTCTTGCCAAAATTTGATTTCAGATTAAGCCTATAGATCTCACGACAAATTCACAGGAAATTCAGGGGGAGATGAACATATTAAAGGATACCACAGGGATGCAATTAGTGATTTCCCCACAAGAGTCTATGGACAAAGACCCAGTTTCATCAACAAATAAAATTGCAAGGAAAAGGATGACTCAGGTGTACATGTAGATTAAAAGAGACTTAAGAAACACATCCACTAATGTCAATGTGTGAATGTTATTTTGATGCCAATTCCAAAAATAAATTTTAAAATCATGAGACAATTGAACACAGACTAGATGGTTATTAATATTAAAATTTATTTTCATCGCTTTAGTGAGATAATGGTATTGTTATATTCTTTCAGAATCCTTATTTTTTAGAGGTACACACTGAAATATTTATGGATGAAATAAATTTACATTTTGCCTTTGCCTTAAATAATCTTAGAGATGGAGAAAATGTGTGTGTGTGCTGTTCTGTGTAGATAAAACAAGGTTAATCACGAGTTGATAGTTTTTGAAGCTGTGTGATAAGTATGTAGTAACTTTCTCTCTGCTTTTGTGTGTTTCTAATTTTTTACCATTATAAGCACTATAGATGGCTGTTAATTCCTTTGAAAAATAAGTGAAAAAACTCCTCATGTTACATATATGCCCTTTGTAACTTGACTTTAATTGTCCACTGATTTAGGAAGCATCTTCTACTCGCTGTTTTTCAGGAGGACACGTGGGTGGCTGGAAGCATAGAGAAACAGTGATTCTGGAAATGGCTCACTGATAAGAAATTCTGTACACTTTTGAATGGCTACCCTGAGTAGTTGAAATTTGGGATATAAAATCAGTGATACCCAGTGCCTGCTGTCACGGAGCTCAGAGTCAAACAGGGCACATGTATGACTATATAAGTCAAATGCAGTGAGGCAAATGCTGCAACCAAAGATAACACTAAGAAAATTTAAGGCATAAACAATGAAGACTTGCTAGGTTTGGAGGCGAGACACTGGAAGACCAAGGGCTATCGGATATGAGCATTTTCAGGAATTTTTTTAAGTATCTTTGTGAATCCTAAATTAGGCAACAAACAACATACCTTCAATTCAATGTAAAAATGTATATCCCTTTCTCTATTATTTTTCTTTCCCCTCTGAAACTGACTTTCAATTTGCTTAAGTGTTGTATGTCTAGATCATAAAAAACAGCACCAGTGCTGCAAAATACAAGTACCAATAATGCAAAACTCCATCAATCAGTCCCCCCAAAACTTCGCTGGTAAGCAAGGCCAAGTTTTCCTCTTTTATCCCTACTGTTCCATTCTCTCTATCCTCTCAGAGCACCTTCATGAGATAATGGGTTGAATGTAATGACGAAACAGGAAATTAGAAAATAAGTAGTATTATATTGCTTTATAATGGAAAGAGAGAAATAGTGAGTAGCTACTATCCCTCAGAAAAGGGATGCTTTGTGAATTAATCTAAATGTACAGTATGGAAAAAGGAAATGGACACTAAATTGTCACTTATATAATAGTGAAAATCTTTCTAAGTATTAACCTATCTTTTATCAGATAAAAGGACAAGAACAAGTTGATTATAAGAGAAAGTCCAAAAGAGTGAAAACTTCAAGATAAATGCATGATAATATATGGATATCCTACAGATTTTAACTAAATTAATGATAATAAAGAAATTAGACTATTTAATTTTCAAATCATACTGGGAAAAATCTCTAAACACTCAGCTGTGCCTGAGTAGGTAAGTACAGTTTTCCTGGAAAAAAAAAAAAAAAATAAGGCCAGCCCCTTATCTGTAATTTTTCTACAGGGTATGATGAATGGAGAGGAAATAATAAAATTTAATATAAGCATGAATTTGAATCCATGTATTTCTTTATGACTTTTAATAAAACTAATTTTAAATCTAACTTTTTCTTACAGACCTTCATATGTAAATTTTTATATTATTAGTTAACTGTACAATAATGGGAAGCCATTCTCTGGCAATATAAGTCAAAAAATTTGGCTTCAGATGCATCACCTTCTGGCTATTCGTTTGTTCAACCCAAGCCAACATCTATTTTCCTTAATTAGGTTAACAGTGATTTTGCTTAGAGGGACCAAGTAAGTGTCCTGTTCGCCTACTGCAGGCACTGGATTAAGGCTCCAACACCAGCCTAGGGATGGAAAACGTGGTCCAGGTCTAGCCGATAACATGTCAAACTCCTCTCGTCCAGTAGATTTAGTGATAGATACATGGACCAGGTAGTATCAAATAGTGCAATTCCACCCCCATGGATCCAGTTTGATCCTCAAAGTGTAAATCTCGGGATTTTTTTTAAAGCAGCCAGGAAGAAGCAAACTCTTCTTCGTCCAACTTGAACTTTTGGCTGTGGGGCTTAAACGGAGTCAGAAACCAAAGTCAATATAATTGAGGTAGGCCAAGAGGTAGAAACAAGAGCAGGAAACATTTGAATCTCTGGGTCAAGCCATGCCTGGAGACAGTCCGTTTGGTCATTTAATCTAACGGATTTTGTTTTTATTTAAGCCAACCTGAATCGATGTTTTATCATTTACAACTCCATGTAAACCATTCATTACAAAAGGCTATGCACTTGTTACAATGAAGCTGCTATTGTTCGAAGAGGTTTTATTACTTTTCTCAGAGAACTGACTTAAGAAACAGTTTACAAGACACAGATGAAATAAAGTTCATTATTTTATAAGCACATCTCATTTCCAATCCCAAATAGTATTTTACAGGTTGAGCACCAAGCACTTTTTTACTCTGGATAACAAGAGTTAACACACACGCACACACACACACACACACACACATACACACGCAAGACAAAAGTTTACTACCACTTAAAATATTCAGATGCCTATGTTCCAGTCTCCAAAGAAAATTTTGGAGGTGTTATAAACATGGCCTGAACAATGGCAGTAACGTTAGTGGATGCACATGGCATCCTTAAATAACAATACAGCAATTGCATATGTAGAAGGCAACAATTGTTTAACAAACAATTTCTCATGTTTATTTAAAAATCTGTCTTTTTTAATAAGTTGAGGCAACAAGATATCAGTTCACCTGGGAATTCATTCATTCCTTCTGGATTAGAGTTTTGGTATTTTAAAGGAATTTTCAGGTTTTCCTAAATGATTATGAAAAATAGGGTGCCAAAAAATGTCGAAGTCAGAGTTTTACAAGATGAAAATTAGGTAAAAACCAAAGAAAAATGTTGCTGTAGAATAAATAGTTCCATAGCTGGTAAATAAAATTATTCTTTATTGAATATGTATGTAGAATCAGTGGAAAACAAAATAAATAGCTACTCACTGCCCAGATGTTTGAAAATGCATAGCAAAAATATAAACTCATAAAAGGGTGCCACTACCATTGTTATAATTCAACAAAAAATTACCTACAAAATTTTAACAAAGGTATAACGAGAGAGAAAATAAAAATAGTCTCAGGATAAACACATACGCAAGGTTTACAGTTATTCACAAGAATGAGTTTTCCAGCTGGCTATGGTTAAAAACAGTGACATTTTTCAAAAATTTCATTCCTAACGTAGAACATTTTTTCACTTCAAGTATTCACATACATCAATAAAAATAGAAATGTGTGTATATAAATAGGTCAGTTCTATTAATACACATGTTCAACTTTTTTTTACTGGGAATGATCTCTTATAAGTTGGTCGACCTCAGTTATTGGATTCCTATTGCCTATGGGCCACCTTTATTAGAATTTTGAAAGAAGTTTTAAAATATGTTTAATGTCACTGTGGTGTTAACTATATTTTAGTATCTTATAATTTCATATTTGTTACTAGATGTCTAATGTAAAAAATGAGATGGATCTCTAGTCACAAAAATGAAGGGCACAGATAACTAACAATGAAGCTGATAAGACATCTACTCAGATGCCGTTATTTTAGGAGGAGGAAATAAACCCAGAGAAAGGGAAGAAACCAGCATGACATGGCTCAGCAATGGAAAGGGCAGTCCAAGCCCACTGTTTTTCCGCCTTTGTACAGAGCTTTTATCATTTATAAAATATAATATGACATCGATGCTGAATTGTGTAAGAATTTGCCATATATAAATATAAACTATCTGTCCACTTCTGCAAATCTCAGAGCTTAGGTCCATAAAATTGAGAGCAAATCCTAATGCTTTAAGAATAAAAGTAGGGCTTCCCTGGTGGCGCAGTGGTTGAGAATCTGCCTGCCAATGCAGGGGACACGGGTTCGAGCCCTGGTCTGGGAAGATCCCACATGCCGCGGAGCAACTGGGCCCGTGAGCCACAACTGCTGAGCCTGCGCGTCTGGAGCCTGTGCTCCGCAACAAGAGAGGCCGCGATAGCGAGAGGCCTGTGCACCACGATGAAGAGTGGCCCCCGCTTGCCACTACTAGAGAAAGCCCTCGCACAGAAACGAAGACCCAACACAGCCAAAAATAAATATAAAAGAAAAAAAAAAAAGAATAAAAGTAAAAACTAGGACTGAATACTGCAGTAAACCAGAAGTCTTGTCTCATGTGCATACTTAACTATTGATATTTCCAAATGAAAATAGATATTACCACAACAATAATATAACTGTACTAATTTATCTATAAATATTATGAGCTTCATACAAAAAAAAAAAAACAACCTTTCAACAATAATACAGAAGTGATATAACCAGACAGACATTAGGGAAATATACTGCCTTTTCTAGTTTCTACTGTACAGTGCTCTAGAAAATGCAGCACATGCAATATATCTGAGAACACGAGAGTCCTACATCCAAGCCTTTAATGTGATAAAGCAGCCACCTGCAGGTGGCGAGAGACCCCACTGGGGAATCTGCTCCCACCGTGTTGCTTATGGTTTCCCATAAAGAAGGCTACAGTTACATCAAAAACTGAAGTCCAAAAAGCTTTAAGCACTCTTTCTTGAAACAAAACATTCAATAGAAGATACACTTGAAAATTAACTGTTCAAATACCCTTGCTACATAAAATTCAAGTGCATGCCATTCAATAGAGCTGTTGTATGTGAAAACCAGATGTAGAGTTTTTATTCTGATTGCAAATTTAATATAACAACAACAACAAAATACCACTCTGGTAATTCAATTACAAATGAACTGACCCTGTGTACCTTTTAAGCTGGAGCTATAGGGAATGATGATGCAGTTATAATAGCACTGTAAATGTTGTAAATTTTCCAAAAGAAAAGAAATATTGAGGGAGAAAATGAAGCCACTCTGAATGGGATGAATAAAAGTAACACATACATATGCACATACACACACACATGCATGCATGCATACATACACAAATACAAATAAAACTTCAAAATGAGAGCAAAAAAGCCTTATTCCAGAAAAAGTCAGCAGATGGTTTGATGGTAGAGAACCATGTAGGGGAGGTGAAAACACGGATGTGGATGAAATCTGGATAGAATCCTACAGGCAAATGAAACTGCCATTGTCTCCACAGAGAAGTGACAAAATGACCATCAAAATTATGGGAGATGATGTTTTTCTGTTTATAGACAGAGAAACTAGAGGTAGGGGAACACTGTGAAGACTGCTGCAGTCACCCAGTGACAAGGACTAGATTATCCTATGAGCTTCTTCCCTGCTTGTTTTTCCAGTTACAGGTACAATCATCTACAAGAAGGTTTTGCTCTTCACGGTCAAGCCTAGCATTTTTGCCCTGTCTCAAATGTGTCTTTTCAGTAACATGAGGTCTTTTTCCTCCATGTACTCTGTTCCAGTAGTGATATTTATCTGTAGAATCCATTTTAATTCTCTCAAATGCAATTACCAAATTTAAATAAGAGAAGGGGAGATTAATCAAAAGCGAGTATTGGGGGAACCCAGCATGGGGCATGGGGCATGTGCTGATATCTCTACAACAAGGAATGATGCGTTATGTGGCTCGATGGCAACAGGAGCTCTTCCCAAGCTCTGTTTCCATGCCTGGAACGTTGAGAAAGCTTCCTCTGCACACAGTTTCCAGGGTGGTTCCATCAGATCACAGGCTCTCATTCCAGCTGCATCCACAGGAGGCCCGACTTCCTGGGGCTTCATGGATTCCCAAAAAGAGACCCATGCCAAGTTCATTGAAATTCATAGATAAGCTACACAGCAAAACACAAGCTATTTAAGAACCCTTATTTACTTAACCAAAGTAATAAAATATTTATGAGAAAAAAAGAACATCTAGCCAGTCCATAAAGTAAACTAGCTGACAAATCAATTAGTGTTTAGTAACAAGAAATTTCTATCAATTGCCAGAAGCACCACAAATTACTTATGGAATAAACAGACTTTTTTTTTTCATTTCTGTTCTAGTCTCAGTAACTAATATTTGGCCATTATTCATAGTTTTTCCTTTGGAGTTTGCAGCATGATTAGCAGCATATAAAATTAATAATCTTGGAAATGGATTTCAGAACGTGATTTTCCACTTTTAATATAGGCCTAGTAACATAATTTGATGTGGAAAGAACAGTCAAGCAACTCAACTGACCTCTTTTTCTTCCCAAGTTTTAAATTTAATAGATAAGGACCTAATACTAAAAACAAATAAACACAAGCAGTGCTTATTTGATAAAGCCAGGTGCTACCCATATTTTAGGGGGTTGAATTATTGCTTCTTGAATTTCCAAGCTTACTAGACACATAGCATGAGTACTACTGCAGAAAGTAGAGAATCAGTTTTTCAAATGCTAGCATTAATGTTTCTAATTCACCACGACCTTATGTGGAAAACCAGTGTTCATTTGTGGAGTGTGTTGAACCTTATTAAATATACAATCTAATTAAATATAAGGTAATAAAAAAACACAGCAAATTCAGGATCTCAGAATTAAGTCCAAATATCCATTCAATATCAATAAATAAATACAGAATAAATCCATTTATCAAAATAAAGTAACTCAAAGACCTAGTTAAGAAATGAAATTTTATTATATGTCAAACACAAAAAGTTGAACCCTCTCCTCCCCCCAAAAAAATGAGCAGAAAATCTCCAGGAAAAATGTTCACAGAAAGAAAGCTGAATAGACTTTCCACAGGAAGAATGTGTTAAATGAGATCAAGGGATGCATCATTTAATAATGAAGGTCACAGTATCCAATGAGGTTTCACACATAAACATTTATGCAGCAGATGGCAGCAGAAAGGTGTCAAATTCTACAATTATATTTCAATGATCATTTTTCTAAATACCAGCAATAACCAATTAGAAAATTTATTAAAACCCCCAAAATGACGTTGAAATAAATATTAAAAAACTCAGGTATGTAGATTGTATAATATCATAACAATATTTATTCACCTATAAATGTAGAGTCAATGGCATCTCAAATAAGTGCCACCAGTCTATTTTTTAAATGCCCGAACATATCTGAATATGTATCACTACAGAGTAGACACTCCTATAAATCGATGGGTGAGAGATTAAATTGGGACAAACTTTAGAGCACACAATTTGGCAATATCAACCAAAACATACATTTCAGGCACTCTGCAACACAAGCATTCTATAATAAATGTATCCTATTCATAATATTCTAAACGTGCAGCATATTCTATGAATATTGATTTATTTACATTATAGTTTATAATAGTAAGAGAGTTGAAGACCATCAAGTATCCTTCAGAAAGATACTATTTCATAATATGTGATGTGGGCCACTGAAATTGTAGTCAAACAGAGAAAATTAATAAGGCCTATGCTCAAGGATGACGCAAATTTATGGAATATTTCACATTTTGGTGTTCATTTTGTTATTTTCTTACCTATACATATTCTTACACACACACATACACACACAGTGTGTGCATGCGTGTATTTGTGGATTCAGAGAAAGAATAGTAGAAATGAGAATTTAAAACATTATTTTAATAAGTTACTTCCCATTGTTTCCCAAAAGGACAGGAGTTGATGTTGAAGATACTGGAGAAGAAGTAAGGGAATCATCCACTTTTCTCAAGTTTCAAGGGAAACTGTTAAATTGCTTTGGTAATATTTGCCAAAAACTTTTGGAAACAAGCATGACTTCCCATGAAAATCCAATTTTGTTGATCAGAAAAGTATTAGGAAAGCATTCATAAGCTAAGAATTCTGCATTTCATTTTCATTTGTAAAAGACAGCCCCTGTGCCTCTTTCTATCTGTTAGCACACAGGGTAGCAATGATCCACAGCCCCACGCACCTGAGCTTGCCTGACTTACAATTCCAGGGAATGAATGGAAATGCCGTACAGCAGCAGTTCGCAAATAAGAAAGCAACGTAAATCCAGTGTGGGGTCCAAAGGGCACCATGCAACTTACTCCATCTCATAAAATGCAATAATCTAGAAGGGTACAATCACATTGTATGCAACACAGATGAAAAGCATAATTGAATCACAGGAGGAAGAGGAAAAGAAAACCCTAGAAAAGAAGACAGTAGTTCAGTTGAAAATCAAAACCTGCTGCTTCCCAAGTTCCAGAGTAGTTACTCCCCATTGTTTCCATAACCGACTTTACAAAGTGCCTGTGGATGACAGCCTCTCTTGTTGGGCACATCTGTGAGTACACATTTTAACTGCTGCAATGGCGCCATACTGAGAGATACATGAGCCAGCATCCGTGAAGAAAAGGATACGCGGTATTTCCCCACAGAGAAGAAATTTGTCCTTAAACAGTTTATATCTGTGTACATTAAAATCTTTATTTTATGTATTAGGTGCTAATTTTTTGTAATCAAACACATTGATTCCAGGTAATAATATCAACTGATACACAAAAGTATTTCATGTGAATAGTAATCAACTTCTTAGATGTAGAAAATAGGTTTTCCACATTAAAAAAGAAAACTACAACAAAAAATTTAGAGAAATTCCTACAAATCTAATAAAGCACAAGAAGGCTTGTAATAACTCACAGTGCTAAGAAGATATAGTGCAGAGGCTGTTTTAATGCTATTAGCATCCATTCATTTAACCAATAACTACTGAGTCAGAGAGGATAAACATTTACCAGTAAAGCCAACCAAATCTATGTATTTGTCCATCTCTTTTAAGCTTTCAAATTTATTGACATAATTGCACATGATATCATCTTAAGATCTTTCTGATGTCTATAGAATCTGTAATTATATCCTCTTCATATTCCTTATATTGGGATTAGGGGTCTTTTCACATTTATTCTTGCTAGGTATTCCATGTGCTCTTAAAAATAATACATATCTTAATTTTGTGTAAATGGTAAATTTGTAAATGTATTTATATAGATATATGATAAAGTATGTTAATTTATTTGTTCAAATATTCTTTATCCATGATTATTGTTAGTCTACTATTTTATGTCTATTCACATATCTATCCACTTGTTCCTTTTGCTTATTTGTTGATTTATCTCAGGCAATAAAAGAGTCTATTGAAAAACACCAGGTATCTTCCAAAATTAACAGGAAACTTGGCAAACTGGGCTTGGTCAAACACCATGAGACCGCCAAAATGTCACTGACCCCTGAGTGAGGAACCAGCCACCAACCAATCACCCTCGATGCTTCCATCGCTGGACAGTAGCTGCTACAAGAAAACTTATTCCTCCACAGCTGACTTGAAACTCAAC